>NW_024542867.1:0-1200000 GCF_018151105.1 Drosophila obscura | reverse complement strand
TAGGGCAGCAATATGGTTCATAAAGATCAGACATTCGTTATCATAGACCCGTTTTAAGCTAGCCATGGCTTTCTCATAATTGCTCTCGGTTACTTGGAACGCCCAACGCTTCACCAGAGAGGCATGAAAGCAAATGGTTAAACTTTTCGATAACTGGAATGCTTTCGTCATTGTGAACAAGAGTCTCAAATAAAGTAATGAAGCCTTTGAATTCCGAATATTTTCCGCTGAACTTTGGCAGGGCTAACTTCGGAAGTCGAGCACGAGTTGGGGCTACAGAAGCTGATACTGAAGGTATTGTATCACTGGCTGTCTTCAA
The DNA here is from genome assembly GCF_018151105.1 of Drosophila obscura. Taxonomy (NCBI): domain Eukaryota; kingdom Metazoa; phylum Arthropoda; class Insecta; order Diptera; family Drosophilidae; genus Drosophila; species Drosophila obscura. Next base: position 1,199,681 of record NW_024542867.1, on the reverse strand, counting down.
GGCGTCGATAAGCGACATTATCTTTGCCTTGGTTACAATCGAGAGTTCTTCCAACTCGGCTCCAAAGTCATCGTCACTATCTATTTCTTCGATTGATTCTTGAACTTGGCTTGCCTTGGCTATAGTTGCTTTCAGTACGTCGAGTCTGCACTCGAGCTCTGTCAACTGCAGCGGAATCTCCCCAGCTTCCAGCCGGTCCGATAGTCGGCGAATGCCTTTGACACGGGAGCTGAGCTTCTTTTTTAGCTCTTCAAGAATAGGCTTATGATCTGATTTGGGATTCATCTTGACTCTCGATACTTAAGTGAATCACTAATCAGGGCTTTTCTCACGATAATATTATTTGCTGCGGCGGAAATTGTCGAAACAGGAAGGTGTACCCAAATTAGGTCGAAAACAATATACCCGGCGACTAGAGGGTATCGCACCACGTAGCGATCGGTTAAATACGGACCTAGGGTGTTGAAGCCAAATGAGGCGAACAATCGATATACCCGACGATTAAAGGGTATCGAGGCAATTGGCGATCTGTTTAAGACGGACCTAGGGTGTCGATGCCAAATGAGGCGAAAAATCGATATACCCGACGATTAAAGGGTATCGAGGCACTTGGCGATCTGTTTACGCAGGCGTGCCAACACAAAACACACAAGAACAACAACAAACAGCAACGGTGACAAGCGAAAACGAAAAATTCACCGCTGAAGCTGTGAACATATGCACATGTGTGTGTGTTTAAGCTGTGTTGGCGCTTGTGTATGCTAGGCCTGGCTGACCGACCGATAGACACCCAATTGAATTTCGAGGCACGCTTTGACAAATTGACAGTTGGATCCTTTGCACCAAAACTATATACCCGACGATTACAGGGTAGCGCGTCGCTTGGCGAACGGTTTGCCTTAAACGCGCCAAACGCAAGAACACACCAACAACAACGACGGTCAGCAACGGTGACGAGCAAAAGCGAGAACGAAAATTCACCGCTGCAGCTGCTACGTTGGTATGTGTGCACTTGGCCAATGACCCAACTATATATTTGCTCAACGAAAACGAGAAAGGGGGAAAGGGGCGACAGTGATTGCAGTTATAAATTATCTGTATATGTTCTGCGTCCAAGATGGTATGATGTATGTGATATATGTAATATATGTACAAACTCTACTAAATACATGCAAATCTAGCTCTACTATGTCATACGGATGTGCCAAGAATTGAAAGCGAGGTGCACTTCTTTTAGCACAAGACAGTAACTAGGAGATTTGAATGATTTTGTCTTTGCTCGAGCTTTCAATTTTTTGCACAAATACCTCTAGTATGTATGTAAGAGATCCTGGGAATTCCACTTTCCTTGGCAGGTGGCAAATGTCTTTTGGAATGGATATCCCTCGGTGGTTGAGATCGCTAGGTATTTTTGTTGTATGTTTGTTAGCCGTCCGTCGCGGTAGTTTTAGGTGTGTTATTTGGGGGGTTGATCTTGCACACACACGCGACGCGGGCAGGTGTATATTATATACACTTAATATTCAATATGATTTACATATATTTTGTTCACCACTCGTGTCACTGTCACTTTCTTCCTTTTTTTGCTATATTAATTTGCGAGTCCACCCGGGGGCGCCATGAAATTTTAGAATAGTTTTTCTAAATGAACTTTAACAAAAAAACCGAGTTTGGTGGCTGCAAATTTTATATATTTAACGAAAGACGGAGGGAGACTAAAAAAGGGACGTGCGCTCATTCAAACTATTTATCGACTCTTTTTTCCTTCTCGTTATAAAAAATTCTTAAGCCTAACTTATCTAGGGCGGCGAAGCGGGGCGAATTCGCCAAGAGCGAGAGAGAGCTTTATTGCGCTCCCGCTTCGCCCTAAACTATCTTACACTAGACTTCAAATTTTCTCCAAATAAAAACATTGCGTCTTGACGCGACACTGCTCTTCATGGATTGTATCCTTAAGAGCTACAATGCCAGTGTATAACAAAAATGCCCTAAACTCAGTGCTTTTCCAGTTTGGAAGCTCCAACAATGTTCTCGGCTTCCGTGTTGTTTTCCTTCGATATTTTTCTTTCTACTTTATTATAATTTATTCTGGTCAAAAATTTTCGCATTACACCCAGTTCTACCAGGTGCATGCAATCAAGGAGGACTTGGGTTATCATACGAACGCCAAGTTTTTCAAAAGCGGACTGAACCATAAAAAATCATTTGTATGCTGACTCGGGTACTTTCTGTTTGAAAAAGCTTCATCTTTTATTAACTCTGCACAACGAGTGCTTTAAGTTAATGTAGAATCCACTTTATGTGCTACCTGTAAGCATTTGGTACCGCCGTGACTGGTTTCCAGGTGTGCCTGTAACAAATGCTCTAGCATTAGCATCGCAAACAACCGCTCGAATTTCATAGCTGACCGTTTTATTTTGAATGGTGAGGCCATTGGCCTTTAGGTCGGACAACTCGCTTGAAAATTTTGACAAAAATTCTACGGAATTGTTAAAACGAATTTAAAACATATATTTTTAAACCTAAATTTCATTCCTCCCTTAATTCATATTCCCCCACCAATAACTGCGAATTTAACGACCCCACAAATCGATGCTCGTGACCGTCCCTTTTGGCAGATCTCGTTTCGGAACTTGCTGTTGCCTTTTCTGCTGCTTTTTCTACTACTTTAACTAAAACCAAGCACCAAAACGAATCTGCGCTATTCGTACTCTTCGCCTGCTTTTCTGCTACGGCATTAGCCAAAAACGACGCGATCGACGCGTCGATCGCGCACTCGACTTCATATTCTGCTCGTCGGCCGCAGCGGCAGAGAAAAACGGCTGAATGACGCGAAGTTGACATTTGTCATCGATCACTTCTGGTACTGCAGGGATATATTGCCGCCAACTATGGAAATAAATGTATATATATGTACATGTATGGAAATAAAACACTTTATTTGCATTCTCTTTGCAATCGGAGTGTGCCAAGGTGTATGTTTATTGGGGTGGGTTGTGTATGAAATGCACTTGTGGAATGTGCGTAGGTATGGGTGTATATATTTGGAATTAATTCTGAAGATCAGCTGCGGAGTTGTTGTTGTGAGCTGGAATGACCTTGCTGAATATTTTTACTTTTAACTACTTTCACAATTAATGCACAGACAAAAAACGGAATTGAAGAACTACCGTTGCACTGGTAGTTGGAGTTGAAGGAACGGAGAACGGCCGGAATCGCCGATAATATGGCGGTGTCGAAAAGAAAGAAGCGACACGGAAAACGGATGGCACAGAAGGAAGAAATAAGTACATATATAAGAATATATATATATGTACATATATCGCGGAACTCGGACTTTTCGGAATTTTGGAACACAAATCGCGAATGGAAGGGATTTGTGGCACACGGAAGTTGTACTTATCTTAGGATCCTCTGGTGGTGATGTCGAAGCGCCGATGCCTGAGGGCTGGATTTCTTATAGGGAAGGCGACGGGGAAGATCCGGCTCGAAGGACCAGAGGCCTGTCTTAACTCGCGACCAATCTCTCCAATGTCTGAGGATCCAACTAATCCACTGGCTTTAAGCCCAGGCCACTTCCTGATTGGTGGGCCGCTTCTCTCCGTGGCGGAACCCGAAATAAAAGCGAGCGCCTCCTCCATCCTAAACCGCTGGCAACATCTCAAGGCTCTCAACCAGCAACTCTGTTCGCGCTGGAGGACAGAGTACCTGCGACAGTTGCACAAGCGTAACAAATGGCAGCATCCGACAAGAGACCTAGAGGTTGGAGGCCTTATCAAACGACCTATCACGAAGGTGGTCCTGCTGCCCATGGAATCGAAAATCCATTCCACCTACTCTCGCGTGGGGTCCGATCCATAAAAACACGTCGTTCCATTTTTTTAGGCTTAAGTCCAGTTTAGTTCCACGTATCTCCTAAGTAAGTTACACCGATACGCACAAGTAACACAGAAAGCCCCAATACGGACAACCAGAGAAAAGAAAACAAGTAAATAAACACTCAAAACACACTCCAAACAGCGATGGCACCACCACAACACGACACGAGCGCTGCCTTGCAGCGATGCAGCCCAGATGCACCTTCACCACGACTTTTGGAGATTATCTCCGAAAAGTTTGGGGGGCAGGCACAGCTCATACGGGAGACCAAACAGCGGATTCTGGGTGAGCTCCAAGATCACGTCTCCAAACTGAACGGGGAGCTCCAGCACCTGGCCAAGCGTGTGGAACAGCTGGAGACGGAGGCATCCGAGAATGGCGCTCTAAAGGATCAAATATTGGCACTGGAGGCGCGTTTTGAGCAGAAGCTGGAGGTGCAGGCAATGGACGGGGTTGCAGCTGACGTCCGAGTGCACGGAGTCCCGTTTGTTGACGGCGAAAACTTAAAAACAATCTTTCATACACTGTGTTTTTCACTCAATCTTACGCCTCCGCCAAAGATTAGGGATATTTTCCGAATAAGGCAACAGAGGGCATCGAACGGCACTATTGTTGATCCCACAATTATAGTTAAAATGGATCACACACGCGACAAAATTGCATTGCTCCGACAAATTGGTGCATATCGGAGAACAGAAAAACAGCCGCTGAGCTTACAGCTGCTGGGTTTCGACTCAAACGTGCCATTCTATGTTAACGAGCAACTTACAAAAGCTCAATATGCAATTTTCAAAGAAGCTATGAAAGGGAAGTGGCAAAAAAGCTCACCGCAGTATTTACGCGCCGCTCCGCTGTTCATGTGAGAGAGGCTGGGAGCGATAACTACGTTCGCATTAGTAGCATGCAAGAGCTTATGTCCATGTATGCTTCTCAATCCCATCAACAAGAACACGATCAACAGGGGAGCTTTCGTAGCTAAATGTCTCTCTTACCTTTCTCTTTATGTACTCAATGCTAGTCTTAAGAGTTTACTGCATTTCTTTCTCCTTTGTAACTTTAAGTTTTTATGTACGTTTTTAAGGTGTAAGTCGAATATCTCTTTGAATTTGTCTGTGCGTCAGTTAAGTATGGATAAATTAACTGCAAAATGCAGAGTAATATGACTTCAGAGGCGAGCAGTCATGCACTAATCCGTATTCTTAGCAAGCAACACTCAGGAATTAATATTTGTCATATTAATGCTCAAAGTCTAACCAAAAAGATGGATGAATTCAGGTACCTTTTTACTAACTCAAATGTTGATGTCATCTGTGTTTCTGAAACGTGGTTTACATCTAATATCTGTGATGCTATGATTACGTGTGACGGATACAATGTTTTTCGTTCGGACCGTGAGGGACATGCTGGGGGTGTTGCAATCTATGTTAAGTCCAACCTGACATCTAATGTAATAAGTAAGCACACCAATGAGAGTCAAATAGAGTATATCTTTCTCGAAATAAAGGGAGCCAGACAAGCGTCCAGGTTACTTATTGGCTGCATTTACAGACCAAATCGCACAACAGACTTTTCGGAAGCCATCTCAATACTGGACACAATATCATCAAGGTATGACAATGTAGTAATCACCGGTGACCTAAATAGCAACATGCTGAAAGAGCACCAGCTAAAAAACAATTTGGAAGCGATAGGCCTGCATGCTGCAAACTCTGACTACCCAACTCATTTCTCACACAGTACTGACACCCTGCTTGACGTATTTTTTGTTAGTGATCGCCAAAGTATTTTATTATATGACCAAATTTCTGTGCCAGTATTCTCTAGACATGACTTAATATTTCTGACGTATAATGTTTACTTCGAAAACTCTGCCGAAACAATATATTACAGGGACTTTAAAAATATTGACTATGTTTCGTTAAGTGCTGAATGTGACCAACTGGACTGGAATAGAATCCTTGCTACAACCTCAGTGGACGAACAAGTTTCATTACTTAGAATAACATAGTGTACCTTTACAACAAATTTGTACCAACCAAATCACGCACTATTAGGCCGTCTTTAAAGCCCTGGTTTTCTGACAATATAAAGTTGCTAATAAATGCTCGAAATGTTTCGTATGAGCGATGGAAACGATACAAGACAAGCCATCACTACGCTATGTTTAAGGAAGCGAGACACAAAGTGCAGAATAGCATTAAGAAATCTAAAACTAACTATTACACGATCAAATTTCATGAAATCATGTCAACTAGCCAAAAATGGCAGGAACTAAAATCACTCGGTATCGGCAAACAGATGCCGAAATCACCACAGGTGGATATAGACCATGATGATTTGAACAGAAAATTTGTGCAATCTACCGTACCTACTGTACTAAATAACGTATACCTTGACTGTGATATTTATTGTGATAGTAGATTTAGCTTTGAATGTGTGTCCCAATGTGATGTTGTAGAGTCGATTCTTAAAATTAAATCTAGTGCAACAGGACCAGATGATATAAATCCCAAATTTCTTAAACCACTGCTACCAAAGATAATACTATATATAACACATGTCTTTAATAGTGCAATAATGAGCTCGTCATTTCCTAAGGCCTGGAAAGCAGCCAAAATAATCCCAATACCGAAGTCAAATAATGACTTTAGACCGATTGCCATTTTGCCTTTTCTTTCAAAAGCTCTTGAACGATTGCTCTCAACCCAACTTAGTAACTATATGGCAAGTAATAAACTGCTTAATGAAAAATCGGGGTTTAGGAAAAACAGGAGCTGTATCTCTGCAATCCTTAAAGTCACTGAAGACATCCGTAAACAAATTGATGAAGGACAGGTGGCATTCTTGACATTATTAGACTATAGCAAAGCATTCGATACCGTCAATCACGAGGTTATGTGTACAAAACTACAAAGACTATATGGACTGGACAGCACTGCAACCGAACTAATTCATTCATACTTGACAAATCAATCACAATCTGTAGTCACGAAATTTGGGAACTCGTCATCTCTGTCCCCTACGAGAGGAGTTCCGCAAGGATCTATCCTTGGACCATTATTGTTTACTGCTTATGTAAATGACCTTCCCAATGTATTGTCTGAGTGTGAAGTCCATTTATATGCTGATGACGTCCAAATGTATATATGCCGTCCCGTAAATAACATAAATAAGTGTGCAATAATAACCAACAGGGAACTAACAAACATAAGCAGTTGGGCAAACAATAACGGTCTAGGATTAAACCCAACTAAATCTAAATGCCTAGTAATCTCAAAGAAGAAAATCGAACTTACTAACCTACGCAAAATAAAAAAAAAATCACAATACCATTACATACACAACAACAGCAAATAATTTGGGAGTGGTTTTTAATAGCATGCTTACATGGAATGATCACATTATAAAGGTCGTAGGTAGAACCTATGGTTTGCTGAGAACTTTAAACATGACACAACGTTACCTTCCAGAAAATATTCGTCTCTTAGTTGCTAAAACACTACTGATACCAACACTTTTTTATGGCGTAGAGCTATTTGCAAACTGTGATAGTAGTTGTAAGCAAAAACTGAACGTCGTATTCAATAGTATAGCAAGATATGTGTTTAATATAAGAAAGAGGGAGCATATAACCACTCATGCAGTCAGAATTTTTGGTATGGGTTTAACGAAATGGATTGACTCGCGAGCATTGATATTTTTACATAAAATTATAACCAAGAAAGAACCACCATATCTATCAGACATACTAAGGATTACTGCATCACGAAGAACAAATAATATAGTATGTCTTAAGCACAGACTAGCTAGCTCTGAAAGACACTTTTTCATTTACACTGTTCGCCTATGGAACCAATTACCAAATAGCTTAAAAACAACTGTAGACGCATTAAAGTTCAGGACAAATTTGACTATACATCTGAAAACTCTAAATTAAAAGAAAAGAATAACATACCTCAAAATAAAATTAAGAATCTATTATGCTTAGGAGATATTTAAATTTAAATTTAGAATTAAAAATGTGTATAAAATTAAGCAAAAATAACTATAAGAAATATTCGATCTAATCCAATTTCATTTATTAATTAATCGTATTGGAATTTTTGTGACTAGTGCACTAATCATAAGGTACAACCTTGTAGCACTAGGAAAATCAAAATAAACAAACAAACAAACAAACAAACAATTCCAGGATCATCACAGTTGGAGTAGTTGACAACCCGTGCCAGCGCTGTACTAATGCTTCCTTTCTTTCATCCTAGCATTTTCCGGAATCCAGACATGGAACCGCAAGCTCTCTCACGTTCCAGATCAAGCCGCAGATCGGATCGCACACGGTCACGAGCTACGACCTCATATCAATGCCGATTGTGCTCAGGCTACCATCCCTTGAGGAATTGCCCGAAATTCATTCGCTTGGGCGTTGAAAAGAGGCTCCGAGCCGTACTCCTCCACAAATATTGCTCGAATTGCCTGGCGCACGAGCACTCGGGCAAAGACTGTCGCAGTGGGGACCTGTGCAAGGTATGCAACCGCAACCGCCACAAGCTACTCCACCTGCCCGGCTCTCGGCGCTCAGCTGGCCCCTCTTCGGCACCGACACCTCCACCTCTAGCATCCCGCGCCGAACGGCGCCCTCGTGCGGGTGCGCTGATTGACCCCTGCACGCCAGTCAGCTGCATCGACGACGCGCTGGCCAAGGATCTCCAACTGCCGAAAACCTGTATCGGGGACGAGAAGGTCTGCACCGCCGTGATCCGTGCCAAAACTGGAAAGTTTCAGCTGGAGGCGGTGTTCAAGATCGAGCCCCGGCTACGCGTCCGCACGCCAATCCGTCCACTGAGCAGCACCGTCCGTGCTCGCTTCGACGACCTGAAGCTAGCGAACGAGCGCTTCCACCAGCCGACGCCCATCTCGCTCGTTTTGGGAGCAGACCTTTACCCTAAGGTCATCCAATCAGGCTTCCTCGCCCGAGCAGACGGCCCTCCTGTGGCCCAAAGCACCGTATTTGGGTGGATCGTGTCCGGTGCGTGCACGCAGATCTAATCTTTTCAATCCTATGAGGTGGAGAGAACGTTCAGAGTGGGGAGACACATTTCTCTGTTAGCGTTCCAGCAACGCAAGCGGTTGCCCTCGCTCTCGCGCTCATGAGCATTTTTCTCCACGGCGACGCGCTCTCGCGCGTACAATTCACCTCGCTCACGCTTACGCTCCTGCTCTCGCTGCCGACAGCCCACGGCAGTTTCTGAGCGCAACCCTCGAATCACTTCGCTTTTACACTCATAAGCAAAACTTTGCACGGGATCATACTTGCACATACATGTATATACCAAATATACACATAATTGAAGAACTTGGACTTGCACGGTCTTTTCTTGGGAACTGATCGGTGGAACCCCCTGAGACGCCTCGTCGCTTAATCATTGCCGGCATTCGTGTCAGTAGAAGGCTCAGCGCAGCAAATGGCCAACCAGCTCTCAGAACAGCTTCTGCTCGCATGCGACGCTAGCATGACTCGAAGGAGGAAGTTCGGGGGCATGCAGTCGCCGACCTACTGGTGGAGCGGCGAGATAGCGGAGGCGAGGCGCACCTGCCTGTCTTCCAGAAGGAGCTACCAGAGAGCACACAGACAGAGTGACAGCGATTGGCCCGGACTTCAATTAGCCTATGGAGTGGCCAGGAAAACGCAGAAGACAGCCATCAAGAGGAGCAAGCAGGAATGCTTTTTGCAGCTTTGCGACTCAGCCGAGCATGACCCATGGGGAAAATCCTACAAGATGGTGAAGATGAAGCGCCCTCAGACCCACTCGCTATCGTCGAGGCACTGTTCCCTCCCTGCGTAACCAACCGATCTCCAGCCACCACACGATGTGGAGCCAGTAGCAATCGAGGAGCTTTTATCCGGAATATGAAGCCGAACAAGGCTTCTGGCCCGGATGGCATCCCCAACAGGGCGGTAAAGCTGGCTATATCGCTCAAGCCGCACGAGTTCGCTTACGCATCCACGCAGTGTCTCCGCGGAGGAATCTTTCCAAGACAGTGGAAGACCCAGCACCTGGTGCTCATACCAAAGCCAGGAAAGCCTGGCAGTCTGGTAGATATGGACATTCTCTACTATACTGCGTTTTTAGTTTTATCGTATCTTTAAAATTGTGGCTGCCACAGATTTTCGTCCTTTGTGGGGGCGGAAGGGGGCGGGGCGAAATTTTGAAATACACTTGTAGCAGTGTGATATCACATGAGTCTGGAAACCAAATTTGGTTGCCCTAGCTCTTATAGTCTCTGAGATCCAGGCGTCAAACAAGACGGACAGACGGACAGACGGTCAGACGGACAGACAGACATGGCTCTATCGACTCGGCTATTGATGCTGATCAAGAATATATATACTTTATGGGGTCGGAAACGTTTCCTTCTCTGCGTTACACACATCCACTTTTACCACAAATCTAATATACCCCTTAACTCTTTTTTGAGTACGGGTATAAAAAGTCTGAAAAAACAATCTAGCAGCGCGAGGGAAGGAAAATTGGACTTATAAGGCTGGCGCCTTCCCAGCCAATTCCCAGCAGAGGTAAACTCGGGGAAAGGAACATGAGATGCAGTCCGGTAATTGCCATTTTTAGTCCCGCATAGGGTGCGGCTTTGGAGCAGCTCGAGCTGCTAAGGAGCAACGAAAAGAGGAGACCGGCCATTCGAAACTATTCAAGGCTCATCTGGGGCAACGAGGCTCAAGTGGATACAACCTCAACGCCGAGACCCAAAAAGGGGTTCGGGAGTATATAGAGGCAGCAACAGCATAAATATTTTTGGTTAATGCCTTAGCAGAAAAGCAGGCGAAGAGTACGAATAGCGCAGATTCGTTTTGGTGCTTGGTTTTAGTTAAAGTAGTAGAAAAAGCAGCAGAAAAGGCAACAGCAAGTTCCGAAACGAGATCTGCCAAAAGGGACTCGGTCACGAGCATCGATTTGTGGGGTCGTTAAATTCGCAGTTATTGGTGGGGGGAATATGAATTAAGGGAGGAATGAAATTTAGGTTTAAAAATATATGTTTTAAATTCGTTTTAAATACGTGAATAAGTGCCGTCTAATGGTTTTGTGTTGTGCGTGAAAGTCGGTCAGCAAGGAAGAGAGACATAGATGAAAAAGTATACGTTTTTTTTAGTTCTTTTGGGTATTTGGCGATCATTTCTTTTATCTAAAAACCCCCTGCAGCCCCGGATTTCCGCGAGGAAGCGCTTCATCGTTGGACACGGAAAAAAAGGGTGAGTGGAATCGGCAGAATATGCTAATTTAATCTGTAAAAAAAGCCTCAGAGCAGCGCCATGTCACTCTCCGTCAAACTTTTCGGCTCTCTCCCATTCCGCCTTGTTCGCTGATTCGCAGTGCACACCGAAGAAGATCCATTTCATTTTATTTTATTAGCAACTATTTCCATATTTAACATTATTTATTTCTTTAATATATTTTATGTTAATTTATTTATTATTGATTGTGTAGATTTGCTCAATGTTCAGAATTTTATGTTTAGGTTAATAAATTTTATAATGTTTTAATTTCCATATTTGTTTTGCCTTCAGCTAGCTGATGTCCCTATAGGAGCTCTTGGAAAGCCAAGGGTTCATTCTGGCCAGATTAGGTGATTCTAGAATGACCAAGGTAGGGAGGGTAGATAACCCGCATAAGAACTGAGGGGGGAAGAAAGGCATTCCGAGAGTAACCGTGAGAGGGAGAGAGAGTCATCCATTGTGTGTTTTTGGTAATTTTCGTCGCAGCACGCATATTATTTTTAGCTTTCACAATAATGAGAATAGGCATACGATGGAGGAGGCCAAGATCATGGTTAGGTGTTGCTCCTACCACACCAACTATTGGAATTGATTTCAAAAAGTATTCTTCCTTGAACTTAATTTGTTCCGGTTCTTCTCTAAAATTCTGGATAGCCCTACTCTATGGTTGTTTAAATCCTCAACTCTATGACTAACTATCTTCTCAGCGCTATGGTCATCTCGATATTCTACACTACTGTCATTTATATATTCACCTCTAGAGTCTTCAAATTGATTATTTCCTTGATATACTATGCTTCCATTTGGATCTGCTATGGATCGGCTCAATGGGAGTACCTTCAAGAAACTCTAGTAATTGTGCTTGCCTACTCAATGCATCTACATGTAGCATATTAACACCTGGTCTATGCACTATAGAATAATCATAATTTTCTAACTCTAGAGACCAACGTGCTATTTTAGGATTTATCGCTTTTCTACTCAATGTTTGCACCAAAGAATTACAATCAGTTATTATTTTAAAATTTCTATGCTCTAATGATGGGTAAGGTTTCCAACTCAAAACTATGGTATCTAGCTTCAGCTGCAGTTGTTTTTCCTGAATAAAACGCTATCGGGTGCATTTTCCCATCATCCTGTTTCTGCATTAATATGGCACCGAAACCGTGGGAACTAGCGTCTGTGTGTAGTTCAGTTTCTCTATTTGGGTTAAATATAGCTAATACTGGAGGACTCGACAAAATCTTTTTCAGTAGTTTGAAAGCGTTCAATTGTTCTTCATTGAGAGGGAACGGACCACCTTGTTTCAACAAGCCTGTCAAGGGTTTCGCTATTTTTGCAAATGATAATACAAAGCGTCTAAAATATGAAAAAAATCCTAGGCACGAATGTAGTCCCTTAACGTTCTGCGGTATAGAGAAATTCTTCAAGGCCTCCAAATGACTTTCACTAGTTAATATGCCTCTACAATCAACTTTATAGCCTAAGAATTCACATTCTGATTTAAAAAATTTTCATTTTTTAAGATTAATTTCTAATTTATGCTCACTAATACGGTCTAGCAATGTTTCTAAAATCTCTAGGTGTTCATCTACGGTCCTTGTTGCCAAAACTATGTCGTCCATGTATACAACTATTCGTTTACTTTTAATAAAATCTACTAATGTTTCTGTTATAAATCTTTGGAATATTGCCGATCCATTTTTTAGGCCGAAGGCATTCTTAAATATTCGTATTGACCCTCAGGGGTGACGAACGAGGTAAACTGTATTGAATTCTTACTTACTCCTACTTGATGGAAGCTATCTTTGAAATCCATTATGGAAAAACATTTCTTGCCTTCTAAGTATTCCAAACAATCTTCAATCAAGGGTAGATGGAAATTGTCTTTTACTACTCGCTTATTCAAGCCTCTATAATCTACACACATACGGATCTCACCAGATTTCTTTTTCACAAGGACTATAGGGGATGCATATGGCGAATTACAAGCTCTAATTACGTCTTTACTTAGGAGGTCCTCAATTATTTCAGATACTTTTTATACCCGTACTCAAAAAAGAGTTAAGGGGTATATTAGATTTGTGGTAAAAGTGGATGTGTGTAACGCAGAGAAGGAAAATTTTCCGACCCCATAAAGTATATATATTCTTGATCAGCATCAATAGCCGAGTCGATAGAGCCATGTCTGTCTGTCCGTCTTGTTTTACGCCTGGATCTCAGAGACTATAAAAGCTAGAGGCACCAAATTTTGTTTCCAGTTTCATGTGGAATCACACTGCTACAAGTGTATTTCAAAATTTCGCCCCGCCCCCTTCCGCCCACACAAAGGACGAAAATCTGTGGCATGCACAATTTGAAAGATACGCTAAAACTAAAAACGCAGTATCGTAGAGAATGACCATATCTACCAGATTGCCGAATCTGAATCAGATCGGATCATAATTATAGCCAGAATGAAGAAATTAATTTTCAGTTGCTTCCCCTGGCCCCTCCTGACAACATCCAAGCAACTCATTCTCTTTCTCGCTCGCACACTCTGCCGCGTTCAGTGCGCGAGCAACCCCTAGCGGAGGAGATGTAGAATATGAATGGTACATCTATAATCTACATGTTAGATGTAAAATATACAGATGTAGATGTAGATAACAGATGTAGCAAAAAAATGTAAAATGTAAAATTTGTTTTTTTTTCTAAAATTCTAAAAAATCCAAATCTCAAAAATTTATATACTGACTGAGTACGGGTATAAGTAGAGTCGCGTCCCCAGAAGCGACTCACACGTTCTCGGCAAACAATAAAATGGCGTTGTATCTGCCACTCTAATGGTCATTTCATGTTTTGGTACTTCCTTATAATAGCAAGTTTTACTCAGGTAATGGTTTTTTAATATATTTCTACACTTCACAGCTGAGATTTTTCCGAAATCGTAGCCTACGTCTATCACTTCAGTTGGGTCCTCATCTACAAATGCTGAGAAACTGTTAAAGAAATCCTGCACGTTCGCATGATCGTCTTGCTAGCATTGGGATTCGCTACATTGATTGTTGATATGTGTTTATTGTTGCTCATGACTTCCTTCATGAAATGCCCAAGTTATCGGCAATTGCTGATTCGCCACCTTCTCATTATTCGTATTATTCGGCTCACCTCGAGGTGACATCTGATTTGACATACTTTTCATTTTTTCGTACATGACGATCTTCTTACGCAAGTCACCCAAGGACTCACAATAGGCCATGGATGTGGCTGCTCCCGTTTTATCCAGGAGGCCGCTGACTATAGCTCGAACTACATCGGAGTCAGTCAACGGTGATTGCCTAGCAATACCGCTCATTGCAATGTAATACTGAAGTGCAGTCTCGTTTCTGGATTTTTTTCGGGCTTCCAACTGCTTTGCAATGTCCCAACCTGTTACTTTTTGCTCAAAAACAGCTAGTAGCTCCTTGCGTAGATCGGTCCATTTAAAAGGTTTCGCATAAATCATATGGGTCTGTGCTGATCCAGACAACAATCGCTTCGCCAAAATCCATCGGCGTGGATCTGGCACGTTTTATACATTCATCACATCTGCGAAATCGTTAAGCCAACGTGAAACTGGATAGCCATCATCTCCCGAAAAAGGTTGTTTTAGTGCTTCAATGTTTTTTACATCAATGCCGTCAGAGCGGTTTGTTTTGTTCAAATCAGCTTCTATATGTTGTTCTATATGTTTAGCTTTTAATTCTGCACCACGTTTGCGAGGTAAGTAAAGGTGCTCCATACATTGCAACTGTTCTATTTCTTCTTCAATTGGGGTTGCTTTGTAAGCCACAGTATTTTCCTGTCGCGACATGTTCGGATCTCGCATTCTAGAAATTTCTTCATCTTCTTCACGAATTTCATCATCCATTGACACGTTGCTGCCAGACATACTATGGTTGTCTCTTTCTTCCTTATGCTCGTCTGCAGGGTCGTCGTCTAGCAGCAGTAAATCTTCATGTATTGGTGTTTGATTTAATTTTTCATCCATATTTTGTTCCATTTTATCCTCTACGTGTGTTAACTTTTCCGTACTTTCTCTCTCACCAAAAATGTTATTTACCGCTCTGCGCAGTTGAAAAATTGTGGCCTCACCATCAAAATGATCTTCTCGCGTCTTTAATATAGCAATTTGCTCGGTCTTTGATTTTGTTAATATCTCGCAGTATTTCATCACAATGTCTCTTTAGGGCAATGATTTTATGTTGAACCCCACATCTAATTATTGTAACACATTTATTTTCATTTATAATTCTCTTTATTACGTGTCTTCTGCGCTGCTTAGTTTTAACTACCTCCCCTTTTTTTATCGACCTTCTCCTCTCCACCTATCGAGACCAAAAATACGATGCAACACTGCTATCGATATTATTAATACTAGATTATTTTAATGTTTAGGTTTTTTAAATGTTTTTAAATGTATTCTCACAGACATGCACATGTGTCCAAGTGCTTTTGTATGCGTAAAACGACGAAATATATTATAATATAATACATATATAATAAATTATATAACATAATAATGTTATTCTATTGCTGCTGACAGTGGTGGAAAAAGAGATGAAGAATGAAAATGAAATGAGTAACGAAATATTTATTTCTTAATAATTTAAGCAGTTAAAGTTTAACATTTTTATAGTAAGAGTACAGGAATATAAGGCTTTCTATGGATTTTAGGCCAAGACGGTTTCTTTTCTCCGTTATTATATTCCCAGCAAAGGAAAATTCTCGTTATGATGCTGCACTACTTGCTGGGAATGAATGGACCCTTAGGGAAAATTTTCAGAGATTTGGATATATTTGTTCATTCATTTTCAACCATTTAAATCATCGAATTCATCGAATATTTCCACATTTTCTTTACAATATTTTTCTATTTCATCGGCAGGTGTTTTCAATGTAGTCAGTGATGATTTTTTTTTAGCAAATAAGGAAAAAAATTGAGTGTCTGGATTATTGGATTGATTAGAAAACG
The DNA here is from genome assembly GCF_018151105.1 of Drosophila obscura. Taxonomy (NCBI): domain Eukaryota; kingdom Metazoa; phylum Arthropoda; class Insecta; order Diptera; family Drosophilidae; genus Drosophila; species Drosophila obscura. The sequence goes on along the minus strand of NW_024542867.1, from coordinate 1,183,518 downwards.
CAAATGAATTGCTGTATTCAGGAAAAGAAAATTGGAAAATGGAATAAGAATCAGAGGTGGACTAGTTGGAATAGACCAGGTTGATGACTGTGGAGATATAAATGGTCTTTCAATTCGATAAACACAGAATTTAATAATTTCTTCTTTATCGGATGTTTGCATGGTTACTGCAGGAAGAAATACAAAAAGCGTTTTTATGCCAAAGAGTTATATTTGGAATACAAGTGTCGTGAACATTATACAAAATACAAAAAGTACGGTTACCTCCAACGATTCCTTAAAAGAATGTTGCAAGACAGTTGCAAATAAATGGCAGCTGCAGATTAAGCGAAAGTTATTCTCCAAAGCTTTTACAAAGTTGGAGCCTCTCTGTTACGAACATTATTTTGTCCATATTGGTTATCCCAAAAACCAGAAAACAAAGTGTTTAACTTGCTCAGAATGTTAGCACCAGTTGAGCGCTGGAAATCCATAGACTTCATTCCCAAAATGATGTCAAACAGCTTTAATTCTTTTGGACGTGCAGCGTTATCCCCAAAAAGTTTCCGTGCACAAAATTATCTGTCCACAAATATATTGCAGCAGAAACTCCACCGCTATGCACAATGTCGGCAATTTCATCTTTTACATGTTTTTTTGCTTTTTCTCTAAAATTTTATGTGTTGTTCAGTACCCAAAGTTACGCAGGCATCTATGGCGGCCTTCTTGTCCTCTGCCGTAACAATTTTAACACTAGTTTTCGTCTTAAGGGCTATGAAACATTTATGTCGGCTTAAATTTGCGAATTCTTCGCCAATTACTTTTGTTCAGAGTGGTGACGGCGTTGGCGGGGCAACAGCTCTGCGGCCATTCCAGCCACACCACTGTTAGCATTCCAGCTACGCAAGCTGTTGCCCTCGCTTTCGCTCTCACGCTTATGATTGTTTTCCCCCCGGTGACGCGCTCTCGCGCGCTCAGACTCACCACGCTCACGCTCCCGCTCTCGCTGCCGACAGTCACCGGCAGTTTCTGAGCGCAACCCTCGAATTACTTCGATTCTACATACATATGTGATATCACATGAGTCTGGAAAACAAATTTGGTTGCCCTAGCTCTTATAGTCTCTGAGATCCAGGCGTCCAACAAGACGAACAGACGGACAGCAGACATGGCTCTATCGACTCGGCTATTGATGCTGATCAAGAATATATATTCTTTATGGGGTCGAAAACGATTCCTTCTCTGCGGTACACACTTCCTTTTCGACCACAAACCCAATATATCCATAAACTTTCGAGTAGCGAGTATAAACGAGAAGGAACGTGTGAGTCGTTTCTGGGGACACGACTCTACTTATACCCGTACTCAGTCAGTATATACATACACTTTTGAGCTTATGATTTTTTAGAATTTTAGAAAAAAAAAAAAAAATTTTACATTTTACATTTTTTTGCTACATATGCTATCTACATCTACATATAAAATGTCTATTATACATCTAACATGTAGATTGTACATGTTCCATTCATATTCTACATCTCCTCCGCTAGGGGTTGCTCGCGCACTGAACGCGGCAGAGTGTGCGAGCGAGAAGGAAAATGAGTTGTGTTGTCGTTTGATGGAGGAGGGGGAGGGGAAGCAACTGAAAATTAATTTCTTCATTCTGGCTATAATTATGATCCGATCTGATTCAGATTCGGCAGTCTGGTAGATATGGTCATTCTCTACGATACTGCGTTTTTAGTTTTATCGTTTCTTTAAAATTGTGCCTGCCACAGATTTTCGTCCTTTGTGGGGGCGGAAGGAGGCGGGGCGAAATTTTGAAATACACTTGTAGCAGTGTGATATCACATGAGTCTGGAAACCAAATTTGGTTGCCCTAGCTCTTATAGTCTCTGAGATCTAGGCGCTCAACAAGACAGACAGACAGACAGACGGACAGACGGACAGACAGACATGGCTATATCGACTCGGCTATTGATGCTGATCAAGAATATATATACTTTATGGGGTCGGAAACGTTTCCTTCTCTGCGTTACACACATCCACTTTTACCACAAATCTAATATACCCCTTAACTCTTTTTTGAGTACGGGTATAAAAATACATATTGTGTACATGCGTACAAAAATTCTTACCGAATCGCTGGCGTTTGTTTCTCCACACATTTTTTTTTCGTACGTCCGGTCAGCTCAAAGGAAAGTAAAAGAATGCATAGAGTGCACGCAAAAAATTCGAGTTATTCCAATTTCTCTGTCTCTGCCATTTCTGTCATTTCGTTTTGTGCACTACTTCATTCAAACTCATACAACCGAATGTTGAAAAGTGTGAGGCACACACACACTCCCATTCTTATAAGCTGTGTGTCACTCACTCAACTCAATTCAATTCGAATGGATTCTATTGGGTTTTTTTTTTTTGAATGGAGCTACGCAGATCTCTAGTACATACTATGTAGGTACCGTTGCATCCATATTATATTTATTTATTTAATTTTTTACTATCTCTGGCATATAGTGGAACTTAAAAATAATAAATAAGTACTGTACTGTAATAAATTTGTGAGCAGCCCAACAACAAAAACCATTATATCCGAGGCTGGGTACATACATATTTTGGCACGTACTTTGTTTTTGTTGTTGGAGTATGTGACGCCCAGCGCCACCACACAAAGCGCCGGCGCCACATATATTCCATATTATTCCTTTACATAGTCATACATTATATACTAGTACATTCATACATATAAATAAGATTAGATAAGCGAAAAAACCCTGAAGTTCCTTAATAAACTATAAAAAGACACCACGTTTAAACTAAAAAAAAAGCAGCGCGCACACTAACGGCTGGGCCGGGACGCGTTATGGCAAAACCAAAACGCGCTAGACCCATATAGGGCACCAACAGCTGATCCCCGCAATAATAGGAGGATCGCCAGATCGAATCGTGGCAGTTCAACTCGGAAAGCCCTGGCCTAAAAAACCAGAATTTTTACAGCGGATCTTGTGATAAAGGTAATATCTACCTTTCCACTCGTTCTGCTCAATACTTTACCTCTCCTTCCCCAGAGTGTGTCCAAACCTCTGAATCTGCTCCAGAGTGTGTCCAAACCTCTGAATCCTCGCCAGAGTGTGCCCAAACCTCTGAATCCTCTCCAGAGTGTGTCCAAACCTCTGAATCCTCTTCAGAGTGTGTCCAAACCTCTGAATCCTCGCCAGAGTGTGTCCAAACCTCCGCATCCTCGCCAGAGTGTGTCCAAACCTCCACATCAATCTTCTCCTCCCTTTCAGTTACCACAGCCAGAAACCTAACAAATTTCTGTGAGCCCGGCGCGGCGAGCATACCCCGGGCCGAAGCAACGTCACAGTGGCGCCCGAGCAGGTTGTGGTAATGTAAAGTAAAAATATCTTATGGTCAAGATGGCAAGAGTATGGATCAATCAAGCGACAAAAGCAGAGCTGATCAGCTACTGCGAGGAATTTGGATTGGAAAAAACCGAAGGAGTGGAAATATTGGGGAAACAACTAATACAATTCACGGAAAGGAAGGACCTCAGCAGGGAAATAATGGAGAGACTGGACCAGCTCGGAACAACCCAGACAAGAGGCAGGAGCCCAAAACAATCACCGCGGATAGTAACACAAGCCAAAACAGCTATGGAAGACCCTCAAGGGGAACCGAAAACGGCAAAAAAGAGAACACTGTTTCCAAAACAGACACGAAAAGGTTCACCAGAAGCGGTGGCCATAAAAGAAAAAATAAGGAAGTGGGACCTCACATTCACGGGGAATGGAGAACTGCTCGAATTCCTCAGCCGAATGGAGGAGTTAGCAGAGACATATGGGAGACCACATAGTATTTGCAATGCCAGTAAGAGTACATTGGACTGGTGGCACACAAAACCCGGCGCCATAACGACATGGGAGGACGTGAAAAGCCAGTTAAAGGAAACCTTCATGTCACCACAATACCATGAGGAACTGATACAACTCGTATCAGAACGGAAACAAGCAGAAACAGAGACCATACGAGAATTCATACAAGACTTACGGAAATTGATGAGGTTCGGGACGTATACCGAGAACGAGAAACTAGACATGGCATACCGGAATTGTAGGCTACCGATCAAACTCTATGTAAAAAGAAAAGAATTCCAGACTCTATCGGAATTCATTATGACAGCGGAGGAGTTTGAGAAACTGGAGAGAGATGCAGGCCTGTCCAAAACCACGACCAATACTCAGCAGAATAACCAGACACTGGGGCAACGACATCAGTGGAGACTACCAAAATGCCACCGATGTGGACAAAACGGACACGAAAGCCGAACATGCAACAGAGAACCAATACTGTACTGTTGGACATGCAACAAACAAGGGGTACGAACCATAGACTGCTGCAGGAAGCCACAGGGAAACGGCCAGGGTCCGGAACAAACCCGCGAAACATCCGGGACCCAGAACGAAACCAGCGGGACACAACCCAACTAAAGTACGAGGACAATCAGCTCCTAGGGTGGGCCAGAGTCGGAAAACAAATGATGGAAGTAATCATCGACACAGGCGCCACGAGATGTATGGTCAACGAAAACACGGCCAAGAGTCTAAGTCGCGAAGGAATAGAAGGAACAGAAAGGAGACTAATACGACTAGCGGATGGCAGCACACGGAGAACAACAAAAAATTTCGAAACAAAAGTAGAACTTGGAGGACGGGAAACCAGTCAATCATTCCTAATCATGACTGGAGTTCCGGACACCCCGATATTAGGGATGGATTTCCTAAGAAACGCGGGAGCAATAATCACATGTGGCGCAGCCACAGTAACGATCAGCGGGGAAGCATACCCGAGCCCATCGGGGGAAAAAGCAGGTTCAACACAGCCAGGCCAAGCGACGACGAAATAAAGGATTGGATCTCGAAAGAAGTACAGAAATTCGAGACATTAAAAGGAGTAAGTAATATAGCAACACATAGATTATACTTAAAGGATGATTGACCAATTAAGCAACGCTATTACCCAAGAAACCCAGCACAAATGGAGATTATTAATAGGGAAATTGACGAACTAAACAGACAAGACCTTATAGAACCCTCACGGAGCCCATACAGCGCACCGGTAGTCTTGGTAAAGAAAAAAACAGATCAATGGAGACTCTGTGTGGACTACAGGCTACTGAGCGAGAAAACCGAGAAAGACGCGTACCCGATGCCACGAATGGATTTCATTCTAAACCAGCTTAGAGAGGCAAAGTATATAAGTACGCTAGACCTAAAATCAGGATATTGGCAAATCCTAATGGAAAAACAAAGCAGACAATTAACCGCAGTCACAGCCCCGGGGCGGGGATTATTCCAATGGAAAGTCATGCCATTCGGACAAACAACAGCACCGGCAACTTTTCAAAGAGCTTTAGATGCGGTGATCGGACCGGACATGGAACCATTCACCTTCGCATACCTGGACGACATAGTCGGGATCGGGTGGACGAAGGAGGAACACCGATAAAAACTGCAAGAGGTCTTAGAACGGCTAAGGAAAGCGAATCTACGCATAAACGCGGCAAAATGCCATTTCTTTCAAAAGAAACTCAAATACCTAGGACATATGGTAAGCGAGGAGGGAATACATACAGACCCGGACAAAGTAGCGGCGGTCAAAGAATTGGCAGCACCAATGACCCTAAACTCTTCCTGGGTTTGGCATCATTGTATAGAAGATTCGTGCCAAACTTTACCGAACGAGCAAAAATACTACAGGACTTACTGAAAAAATGGCAAACATTTGTCTGGGATGAGACACGACAACTCGCTTTCAACGACCTAAAACTATGCCTGACTGAAGCACCAGTCCTAGCATGCCCGGATTTTAGCAAACAGTTCATCCTACAGACCGACGCAAGCGACTTCGGAATCGGAGCATTATTAAACCAGGAAGATGCAGATGGGGAACACGTGATTGCGTATGCAAGCCGGAAACTAAAGAGCGAGGAAACAAGATACTCAGCTACCTAAAAGGAGTGTCTCGCGATCTACTGGAGCATCCACAAAATGAAAATGTATTTAGAGGAATACAAATTTATAGTGGTCACTGACCACCTAGCACTAAAATGGCTTAATTCCATCGAAAGTCCATCCGGAAGAGTAGCACGGTGGGCGTTGGGTCTACAGCCATTTACCTTCGAAATCAGATACCGAAAAGGAAAATTGAACGCAGTGGCGGACGGACTATCCCGCTTACCACGCGAGGAGCTGAGAGTATCTAGAGTAGTAGAGTACGCATGGTATCAATCTAAATGGAAACAAGTAACAACAAGCACGAACGGTTATACAGACATATACCGAGCCAAACAGACGAGGACGATCAACCATGGAAGTTGTGTGTGGCAAAACAAGATCTGAGCAGAGTATTAAAAGAGAACCATTCGAATGCAACGGCAAGACATCTAGGTATCAGACGAACAAAACATCGAATACGACAACGATATTTCTGGCCAGGCTTAAGTAAAGATGTGACAAGATTCGTACGAGCGTGCGAGAGTTGCCAGATGTATAAAGTATCACAACAAGCAGCAGCCGGAAAAATGCTAACAAGGATAGCAGACGCACCGTGGGAGACGATATGCGTAGATTTTGTAGGCCTGTTACCGAGAACATCGCATGGCAACACGGTTATGATAGTATTCATCGATAAATTCTCAAAATGGGTAGAGGTCACACCGGCCGGACAGGCAACAGCTGACACGCTCATAAAAGCGTTTAGAGAAAAAATCCTGGCAAGGGGAGGAGCACCGAAACAGCTAATCTCAGACAACGGAGTACAATTCACCAGCAGAAAGACGCAGCAAGTAATAAAAACATGGGGAATAACACATATATTCACGGCACCTTACACACCACAAGAAAATCCGACTGAGAGAGCAAACAGAACACTAAAAACAATGATCGCACAATTCGGCAGGAAAACACAACAAATGGGATGAACAATTACCGGAACTCACGTTAGCAATCAACAGCAGCAGATCAGAATCAACAGGGTACAGCCCGGCATACTTGCTATTCGGCAGGGAACTGAGGTTACCGGGTAATTTGTTCGACGATGTGACGCGAGGATCAGGAATCAATAAAACAGATCAGGAAAACACAGATTGGAGACAGCAAGTAGCAGCAATAGCAAAACAAAACATGGAGGTTGCAGCAGCAAATCAAACACGACACTACAACATGAGAAGAAGAGAATGGACGCCGAAAGTGGGAGACGTAGTATGGGTTAGAACACACCCGCTATCAAAAAAAATAGACAAGACAACAGCAAAACTTGAACCAAAATACTGCGGACCTTGTACAGTACTCGAACTAATATCCATCGTAACCGTTAAAATAACCACTACTAACAAACAAATGCGGGCACACGTCTCACAACTAAAAATTGCACTCCCAGCAGAACAACCAACAGAAGCGATAACGGTCCCATCTCTCTTTCTTTGCAGAAACATGAATAAATTCGACGCATCACCCAAAAAATTTAAAGAAAAGGATGGCCGCCAAACAAGCCGAAGGAAGACGGACGAAGAGACTGGAGGCAACAGAGGTCACGAACAGGATGAGGGTTTCCAAGACAAAGGTGATGGCCCCACCAAAAAACTCAAAACCGATGAGGAGAAACCGACCGACATCTCGCAACGCAGCACAGCAAGCAGAGCCAAGGACGGATACACCGGAGACCGTAGCAGGCAAGAAGCAGATCAGCTGGGCGAGACAACCACAACCAACGCCAACGCCGCCACCACCCCACACCACACCCACAACCAAACCACCAACCACGAAGCCGGCTGGGGAAATGGCAGGACGGACCCGACCCGGACGAGCACGAGAGGCAAACAGCCAGGGCCACACCAGAACCCGAAGGGACGACCAAGCAGCACCACCCGGCCCACGGGAAGACAACAAGACTGGAGGCAAACCACATCGAGCTGGTCAAAAAGAGGAGTGCCGAGCGCCCGGCCCACGAACAACGGCGGTTTAAAATAAGGAAAGGGCAAGAAGAAGCATGCTTGGTCAAAATAGGAAGAGCAGGGGACGTCAGCATCGGCAAGTGGTTTAACGCCAAACCCAAGCAAAGCCAAACCGACGACGCACCCAAAGTTAAGGAGGGGGGAGTGTGACGCCCAGCGCCACCACACAAAGCGCCGGCGCCACATATATTCTATATTATTCCTTTAAATAGTCATATATTATATACTCGTACATTCATACATATAAATAAGATTAGAGTAAGCAAAAAAACCCTGAAGTTCCTTAATAAAGACTATAAAAAGACACCACGTTTAAACTAAAAAAAAAGCAGCGCGCACACTAACAGCTGGGCCGGGACGCGTTATGGCAAAACCAAAACGCGCTAGACCCATATCAGGGCACCAACAGCTGATCCCCGGCAATAATAGGAGGATCGCCAGATCGAATCGTGGCAGTTCAACTCGGAAAGCCCTGGCCTAAAAAACCAGAATTTTTACAGCGGATCTTGTGATAAAGGTAATATCTACCTTTCCACTCGTTCTGCTCAATACTTTACCTCTCCTTCCCAGAGTGTGTCCAAACCTCTGAATCTGCTCCAGAGTGTGTCCAAACCTCTGAATCCTCGCCAGAGTGTGTCCAAACCTCTGAATCCTCGCCAGAGTGTGTCCAAACCTCTGAATCCTCTCCAGAGTGTGTCCAAACCTCTGAATCCTCGCCAGAGTGTGTCCAAACCTCTGCATCCTCGCCAGAGTGTGTCCAAACCTCTGCATCAATCTTCTCCTCGGAGTGTGTTCAAACCTCCGCATCAATCTTCTCCTCGGAGCGTGTCCAAACCTCCACATCAATCTTCTCCTCGGAGTGTGTTCAAACCTCCGCATCAATATCTCCTCCTGAGCGTGTCCAAACCTCTGCACCAATCTTCCCCTCGGAGCGTGTCCAAACCTCCGCATCAATCTTCTCCTCGAGTGGGCTCAAACCTCCGCAGCAATCATCTCCTCGAGCGTGTCCAAACCTCTGCACCAATCTTCCCCTCAAAGCGTATCCAAACCTCCGCATCAATCTTCTCCTCGGAGTGTGTCAAACCTCCGCATCAATATTCTCCTCGAGCGTGCTCAAACCTCCGCATCAATCTTCCCTCGAGTGGGCTCAAACCTCCGCAGCAATCATCTCCTCGGAGCGTGTCCAAACCTCCGCACCGATCTTCTCCTCGGAGTGTGTTCAAACCTCCGCCTCCATACTCTCGTCGGAGTACCCTCGAGCCATTCGACCTCCAAACCTACGCAGCACGCAGCAAACAGCCACGTGCGGCCGAGTAGCCAAAACCGAAGGAAGATCCCGAAGGAAGACACGTCCCCACGATCCAACCTATTTCCAACTCTGTACAATTAAGACCAATAAAGAAACTTTTTTAACTTACTACTTGCTTGCTTTATTCTTGAACCGAGATATCCCTTTCAGTTACCACAGCCAGAAACCTAACAAATTTCTGTGAACCCGGCGCGGCGAGCATACCCGGCCGAAGCAACGTCACAAGGTGTTTTTAATGTAGTCAGTGATGATTTTTTTTAGCAAATAAGGGAAAAAAATTGAGTGTCTGGATTATTGGATTGATTAGAAAACGCAATGCTCGTGTCTAATGAATTGCTGTATTCAGGAAAAGAAAATTGGAAAATGGAATAAGAATCAGAGGTGGACTAGTTGGAATAGACCAGGTTGATGACTGTGGAGATATAAATGGTCTTTCAATTCGATAAACACAGAATTTAATAATTTCTTCTTTATCGGATGTTTGCATGGTTACTGCAGGAAGAAATACAAAAAGCGTTTTTATGCCAAAGAGTTATATTTGGAATACAAGTGTCGTGAACATTATACAAAATACAAAAAGTACGGTTACCTACAACGATTCCTTAAAAGAATGTTGCAAGACAGTTGCAAATAAAATGGCAGCTGCAGTTTAAGCGAAGTTATTCTCCAAAGCTTTTACAAAGTTGGAGCCTCTCTGTTACGAACATTATTTTGTCCATATTGGTTATCCCAAAAACTAGACAACAAAGTATTTAACTTGCTCAGAATGTTAGCACCAGTTGAGCGCTGGAAATCCATAGACTTCATTCCCAAAATGATGTCAAACAGCTTTAATTCTTTTTGGACGTGCAGCGTTATCCCCAAAAGGTTTCCGTGCACAAAATTATCTGTCCACAAATATATTGCAGCAGAAACTCCACCGCTATGCACAATGTCGGCAATTTCATCTTTTACATGTTTTTTTGCTTTTTCTCTAAAATGTTATGTGTTGTTCAGTACCCAAAGTTACGCAGGCATCTATGGCGGCCTTCTTGTCCTCTGCCGTAACAATTTTAACACTAGTTTTCGTCTTAAGGGCTATGCAACATTTATGTCGGCTTAAATTTGCGAATTCTTCGCCAATTACTTTTGTTCAGAGTGGTGACGGCGTTGGCGGGGCAACAGCTCTGCGGCCATTCCAGCCACACCACTGTTAGTATTCCAGCTACGCAAGCTGTTGCCCTCGCTCTCGCTCTCACGCTTATGATTGTTTTCCCCCCGGTGACGCGCTCTCGCGCGCTCAGACTCACCACGCTCACGCTCCCGCTCTCGCTGCCGGTCACCGGCAGTTTCTGAGCGCAACCCTCGAATTACTTCGCTTCTACACTCTATGCCATTTTGTTTGTTTTGTTTATATTTTCTGGATTGGTAGTTAATAGTCAACGCTTTTCGGTGATCAAGTTTCTGGCATCTGAAAAAGCTCTTTCAGAATCCGCACTACTCGCTGGTATGGAAAATAATTTGCAGCTTGTTTTATGCAACAGGGGGAAAACATCTTTGTGAAAATTCCACCATGCTAAACAGTCAAAGTCGGGTGTGTATATTACGTTAATGTTGCTGTATCCTATTATTTGCTGTTCTGCTTGGTCTTTGTAGCTGTCTACTTGGCGTATTCAGAAAATTCATCTTCTGTCGCAGGCTTTTCAGACGCTTCTAACACAGTGTCTATCAAAAAAGAGGTCATAATTTGTTTACAGTCATTAATGACTTTTGTTTTTTCGGTTGGTGAAAAAGAGATATGTTGTGGTACTTTGTTAAATTTGGAAGTACTGTTGATAAAATTTTTATTTTAAGTGCGGATTTAAATGATTTAATTATGTTATAATCGTTGCTATCGGACAGACAAGTTTTCTTTAATTTGTTTATGTTCGGAACTATCAAGTGTATGGTTGGACGTTTGCTTGCTTCAAGTTTTTTTGAAACGTTTTCGAAGACTTCTAACAGACGGACAACATGACTTAACTGATTTAAATTTATTCCTTCTATCCTAATTATCTGATTTTTCTCCATTAAAATATTTTGAATGTCAATCCAATTAATTTCGATTAATTTCAACAAATAAAAAACTGTATTCCAGCGAGTTGGGCAAAAACTTTTTAAAGACAGCCCTAAGGAAGAGTTTGATCCAGACTTCTTAAAATATTTTACAAGCTAGCTGCAAACAGTAACGAGTTCCCCCATCTCAGAAACAGCACTGAGTTGTTAAGCAGGTGGTTGATGCAATGAATTTTTCCATCTTGTCAAAGGCTTGTTCTAACCCCGATTTGTTAAAATTATTGTGATTGTCCAGTTCAAGATCGCATCCAAAGTCTTTCAATATCTCTCGAATTTTTTCACGGATATGAAAACCTAGTAGATATTATAAATACAATTAAAATAAACTTCTTCAATTTGTAGATTGGATGATAACAAACCTGTGCAGGAGCTTTCTCGCATTGACTTCATGGCCATAGGGGGATCAACAAGTACTCCTTCCTTTACATAGTGAACGGTGCAGGACAAATAGGATGACGTTAAATAATTATCCGTCCATATGTCACTGGTGATCGAGTACCCGAAGCATTTATATTTTTCTATTTCTGCTTTTATTGGACCAAAGTGCCTCTCATATATCATAGAAATATTTCGTGATATTGTTTTTGGATGGGGTAATAACTTGTCAACGTCTACATTAGCACCATAGGTTTCTCCAACTTTAATCAGAAAGGATGCAAACTTTTTGAGCCCGGAATCGTCAATAATTTTGAATGAACGACAGTTCTTAACAACCCATTCGGTTATTACAGCAACACCCTCCTGTTTCGTTTCGGGATTTACATCAATTTGGGTAGCGTTGCGTAATTTACTGGAGTTCATAATGTAACATTTATGTTTTACAAGGTTAGATGTGCTACCCGCAAATTAAAAGGTAGCAAAGCACAGCTTACAGGCTACAAGCTCATCGACTTCCTCTCCATTTTCGTTTTTAATATTTGAGAAAAATTCCCAAACTTTGCTTCTGCCCCTCTCCTGAATTAAACTATACATCAAGCTTTGAAGATTGTCCTTAACATCCAATGATATGGCTTGAACCTACATATGTACATATATGTCCATATGTCCATGCTTATGTGACCAGTGTGTGTGTGTTTGATTCTGGTATCAACCCTGTGTGAACTGGTTCTGGTTCTGTATGCGTTGCTTAAAATGAGTTAGTCTGTGAAAGAAGCAACAAGAAATGGCTGCAGAAACTCGCTACGCTGGTCCATGGCTGAGAGACAGATCATATATCGACTCGGCTATTGATGCTAATCAAGAATATATACACTTTATGGGGTCGAAAACGATTCCTTCTCTGCGTTACACATATCCTTTTCGACCACAAACCCAATATATCCATAAACTTTCGAGTAGCGAGTATAAAAAATACATATTGTGTACATGCGTACAAAAATTCTTACCGAATCACCGGCGTTTGTTTCTCCACACATTTTATTTTCGTACGTCCGGTCAGCTCAAAGGAAAGTGAAAGAATGCATAGAGTGCACGGCAATAATTCGAGTTATTCGAATTTCTCTGTCTCTGCCATTTCTGTCATTTCGTTTTGTGCACTACTTCATTCTAACTCATACAACCGAATGTTGAAAAGTGTGAGGCACACACACACTCTCATTCGTATAAACTCAATTCATTGTGTGTGTGTCACTCACTCAATTCAATTCGAATGAATTCTATTGGAATTTTTTTTTGAATGGAGCTACGCAGATCTCTAATATATATATACATATATATAATTAAGTAAATACTTAGCACTTAACTCGAATAAGAATTAAATCACCATTACTAGTACCACCTATAAAAATTGAGGAAAACATACCACAACAAATTAAATTCTTCTGCAAATGTCCAAGAGAAAAACTTTAGTGGACAAAACTAAGTCCCGATTCGGCCTTCGAAGTAGAGTTAGCTTACCAGAAATTAGGGAAGAAGAACCCCTTTCAGCCCAACCACGAGTAGCCATTAACTCAGGTAACGGGTCTGGGTTATCCAGGAACATTAGCCCGGCGATAAGCGGACTGAACAACATGGAAAATGCTAGCACCTCGTTGAATACTTCAATCAACACTACTCTCAACCCGACCTATATTCTTGCTTTTGTCAAACAATTGCCTACGTTTGAAGGAGTTCAGGGTACCCTGGAAAAGTTTATAGTAAGCGTAGAAGAAATAATTATGCTTATTAGAGGAACCGACCAAACACCGTACGGACAACTACTTCTGCGAACACTTCGCAACAAGATAATAGGTAAAGCAGACCAAACGTTAAATATCTTGGGTACCAGACTGGAACGGGACCATATTAAAGAAAACTTAAATCGCATGTATGCATGCATAAAGACGGAACCAATGCTCATTCGAGAAATCCAAACTCTACCAGAGGAATTATCTATAAATAAACTTTTCTTTGACATTACCAGAATTAGAAGTCAACTTTTGAACCTTCCTCCTAATCCTGACAACCAGGGGGCAAGCCCAACATCTGAGAAACGCCTTTATGATAGCATTTGCCTGAATGCTTTCTTGATCGGTCTTCGCGACCCCCTTGGGACTATAATTGGGGCCAGGAAACCGAGTACGATCGAGGTAGCATACGAATGGTGTCAGGCTGAGCAGAGTTTCTATTATCAGGGACTAAACAGAGAGCAGAGCTCTAGCTTCAACGCAAACAGGAACATACCCATGGAAAGAACCTTCCCAAAAATAATAACGGATTCAATTCTAACAGGGGTAACAATAATTCTAGGGGGTCAAACTCTAACCCTTTCAGACAGAGTCTTACCAGGACAGGAACCGTAATAATACCGGACAGCATTCTTATAACAGCAACCAGAACCGTAATAATACCGGACAGAATTCTTACAATACCCATATTTCGCAGAAGCAAAATCCATACTACAGCTAAACAATGACGGCACAATTACAACCGTTTTTCACAGCTATTCTTTAACGTATAAAATTATTTTACCCATTCCGACAGAATTCAAAGAATTGGGCCAAATGAGCCTCCTACTTTTTAAATTCCATCCGTATTTTAATGGCCTTCTAGGGATGGACTTCCTCATGAACCATAAAGTAATAATTAACCTCAAAGATTCTAGACTCGAGACCCCGTTTGCCTCCATTGACATCTTAACAGAAGTAAATCGTGGCACCGACCTTTTGCTAATAGAACCACAAATGAAAACTCGTATTCACCTCCCAGTTAGCGTTAAAAAAGGGGATTTTCTTTGCAACCCAGTAACTATAGACAAAAACATTTCCATTACCGGAGGACTATATACAGCCACAGACGGCCACAGTTTCCTCGAAGTTACAAACGATTCTGACTCCGAGCAAAACTTTTCTTTAGACCAACCGTTAGACGTAATGCCTTATAGCGAAGGTAATTATGACGAGGTACATAGTATAGCATTGCAAACCGGGTCCCGCAGACAATAAGGAACATCTTGACAACCACATCCAAACAAAAAATCTAAATAATGAGGAGAAACAAGGGCTCCTTAAAGTGTGTAAAGAATTCCGGGATTTATTTTACAATGACCCCCTTGACTTTTTCTAACGCAGTAAAGCACGTCATACCTACTACCGACAATATACCGATACACGTGAAAACTTATAGATACCCGTACATACATAATGAGGAGGTTCGCAAACAAATTGCAAAGATTTTGGAACAGAACATTATCAAGAACAGTCATTCCCCCTGGGGTGCACCCGTGTGGGTGGTCCCAAAAAAATCTGACCCCTTAGAAAAAAAGAAGTGGAGACTGGTGATAGACTTCAGGAAATTAAATGATAAAACAATCGCAGATAAATATCCTATACCTAATATCAATGATATACTCGACAACATAGGCAGGGCCAAATACTTCTCCACTCTGGACATAGCAAGTGGATTCCATCCATAGTATGTAGTGTTATTCCGTTATCTTGTAGGACCTTATATTTACTGAAGCGAGGTGTTATTCTATTTCTCCTATTCTCCTTCCGAAATATTAGGTTGCCTGTTGGTAAGTCGGGGGGGTCTGTTCTTGATTCGTTGAGATGTTCTGTTCGTTTCCAAGTCGTGTTTACCATTTGTTCCCTGACAGTAGGGTAAAGTGACGTTGGAAATTCGTTGAGTTTTTGTCTTAGATTGGGCGCCATTATTGTTACGAACCTGTTTTGGTGGTGGGGCAAGGCCGGCTAGCCAGTCATCTCAGGGATAGGTTTTTCCCAGGCCCCCAGGTCGCACAACAAACCAGCTGTTCGGGCATCTGGAACAAATATGATAACAAAACGACGATTCAAAACAAACCAACGGACTTTACTCTAAACCTCACGGATAATCATCTCTCCGACGCAGAACAACTACAAATCTCCTCTTTTCCCCAAGTGCAGCGGCCGATCTCCATTTCGCCGCTGTGGTCCTCTTTCCCCCCAAAAGTTCTATACGTTCATAGCACAAATATATCGCTTCCAAAGGTCTTGAACCGGCCCCGCGTCTTCAATCGACCCATCATAAACTCTCGCTAGCAAATTCACACCTTCACATTCAATACAAACCATATATATATATATAAGCTTAAGTCCAGTAAACTTTGAAATAGTATCTGAACAATCATCGTCTTTTAATAAATCGCAAAACAACGCTACTGAAAAAATTCAACAGGTATATTAGATTTGTGGTAAAAGTGGATGTGTGTAACGCAGAGAAGGAAACGTTTACGACCCCATAAAGTATATATATTGATCAGCATCAATAGCCGAATCGATATAGCCATGTCTGTCTGTCCGTCTGTCCGTCGATGAGCGATGAGCGCCTAGGTCTCAGAGACTATAAGAGTTAGGGGAACCAAATTTTGTTTCCAGACTTATGTGACATCACACTGCTACAAGTCTATTTCAAAATTTCGCCCCGCCCGCTTCCGCCACCACAAAGGACGAAAATCTGTGGCATGCACAATTTTATAAATACAATAAAACTAAAAACGCATTATCGTAGAGAATGAACATATCTACCAGACTGCCGAATCTGAATCAGATCGGATCATAATTATAGCCAGAATTTTCAGTTGCTTCCCCTGCCCCCTCCTGACAACAACCAAGCAACTCATTCTCTTTCTCGCTCGCACACTCTGCCGCGTTCAGTGCGTGAGCAACCCCTAGCGGAGGAGATGTAGAATATAAATGGTACATGTATAATCTACATGTTAGATGTAGAATATACATAGTATATGTAGATAACAGATGTAGCAAAAAAATTTAAAATGTTAAATTTTTTATTTTTTTTTTAATTCTAAAAAATTTTAAGCTCAAAAATGTATATACTGATTGAGTACGGGTATAAGTAAGAGTCGCGTCCCCAGAAGCGACTCACACATTCCTTCTCGTCTCTCTTCTTTTTATTTACAATCTGTCTGTTTAAACAATAAGTAAATTGTATAATTAATATTAAATTAACAGAAATAGCAGTTTTCCAATGAGCCCTGCTATTATATATAACTTCTTTTCAGTTTTTTGGATTTATATATCGGGGAGATCGAGAATGTGGTATCTTTTCAGTCTTCTTACTGTTAAACTATTGTCTACTAGACTTAAGGCTAAATTATTTTCGTGGTTGTGGAGTCTGTCGATGTATTTCTTACTAGTTTTATTTATTTCTTCTTTTATGGTTGGAATATTAAGATCTTTGTGGATATTTGCATTAGATACGTAAAAAGGAGCATTGACAATGAGTCGCAAAGTTTTTGATTGGTAACGCTGAAGTATTTTAATATTTGAGTTGCTAGCAGTTCCCCAGAGCTGTATAGCGTAGGTCCAAACAGGCTTCAGTATGGATTTGTAGAACCGAATTTTGTTTTCCAACGTGGTTTCTTATTTTCGACTTATCAACCAGGAAATTTTTAGTGTTTTAAGTCTGAGTTGTTGACATTTTGCCTTAATGTGGTTTTTCCATGTTAATCTGCGGTCGAGGTGCAAGCCGAGATACTTCAGACAGGTACTTTGTGGAATTGGTGAGCCGTTAAGTGTTACATTTGGGCAGCTACCTGGTCTTAATGAAAATGTTATTTGGAGGGATTTCAGGGAGTTGATTCTAATTTTCCATCGAAGGAACCAGTCTTCAATTAGGCTTAGCTCACACTGCAGGAGTACTGCTAAGATGACGGACAAACATTCGCGTTCAGTAACGCTGTAGTTTTTCTGAGCTCGACTCAACTTTTGGACATGAATGCGATGGGCTTTTCCTCTTGATCTTCCGATAGTTGAACCAACACTGCTCCAATACCAAAGGCACTCGCATCGCAATGGAGGTAAAACTTTTTGGAAAAATCTGGATTCTGTAGGACAGGGGCAGACGTTAAGGTATGCTTCAAGATATTCATTGCAGCATGCGCCTCCGGAGTCCAGGAAAATTTCTTTTTCGCCGACAAGACATAAGTGATCGGACAATTCTGAATAAAACGCCGATACCACCCACAATCTCCCAGAAATCCACGAACTTGTTTGAGGTTCCTTGGCGGAGGCCAGTTCAAAACGCAAGAGATCTTTTCTGGATCCGTACAGATTCTTCCACTTCCTATAACGTATCCCAGGTAGTTTACGCTAGTTACACAAAAGTGGCTCTTCTCAACATTGATTGTTAAGTTGGCTTTCCGGAATTCTTCCGCCAATCGTACGAGTATGGCTAGATGCGAGGAAAAATCTTTAGAAATTATGCACAGATCATCAAGATAGCCAAAAACACAATATCTTAAATCTGGCGGGATAATGCTATCCATTAACCGACACATTGTCGAGGGGCGTTACATAAACCACAGGCATGACCTTAAATTGGTACAGTGGTCTCCCGGGAACAGTAAATGCGGTTAACGGTTTGGCTTCGTCACTTAGTTCGATTTGCCAGAAGGCATCCTTTAAGTCTAGTTTGGAAATGATGTTGGCTTCAGCAATCGAGCGAAAATACCGTCGATGCTTGGAAGGGGGTAAGCATCCTTTTTTGTTACTGCATTTAACTTCCTAGCATCCAAGCATAATCTTACTTTATTTGGCTTGATTACCAATCTCATCGGTGAGCTCCAAGCGCTTGTCGAAGGCTCTATTACATCAAGCGATAACATTCTATCAATCTCTGCAAAAACCAATTTCTCGACCGCTGGACTCACTGGATAAAAACGCTGTTTGACTGGCTGCGCGATGTCAATGTCTATGTGGTGCTGAACTAATCTTGTTCGACCTAGTCCTTGGGCGAAACTAGGGAAAAGTTGTTTGGCAAGGTCCAGCTGCTGAAGCTTAGTCGTATTTAAAGAGGTATAAAGACGAGTCGGTTTCTCTTTCAAACTCTAACGAACTTATTATATTCGGAGCAAGTTGAAATAGCTTCCAAAAGTCAATCCCAAGAATCACTCTTTGTTTAATGGAGGGGATAAAATATAACTTCATAAGCTTCTGATCATTTTTGTACTTAACTAATATATTCAAAATTCCTATAACTTCATGGCCCTTACCATCTGCTGTATTTACCTTAGACTTTATTGGCTTAAATTCATGATAGTTATCTAACTTATCTGTAGCAAGCGAAGCTACCACACAGCTAACATTAGCTCCGGTATCCAAAAGACCAAGTTCATTGCGTTCGAGGAACGAGACTTCCGCATTGCTACGCATATCGCTTTAATTACTAAATATAGCTGACATTAACATTCTATAATTCTTTTTACGATTATTGACATATTCTCTAATTCTTGAACTGCTTCTTTGTCTCACAGGCTGTGCATTAAAAATTCTCTTTCGGGCTTCCTGATAGTTCTGCAACCGCTCATGATACGGGCTGAGTTTATTGGTTGGACATCTTTCTGGGGCTTAGGATCGTTTACAGGAAGACCTACAGTTTCTAGGCTCTCTGGGGAATCCCGCTGTTTTGGGTGTCCCCTTTAATCGGTTTTCCGAATGACGGCTTAGGCATGTTTTGCATTGTGGCTTATACACTTGAGGGGCGCCACATCCATAACAAAAGATACGACGCTCAGCCAGACAGTTTTCCCATACGTGGCCTGTTGTTTCGCAATTCCAACAGGTCAATTTTGACTGGGATCTGCGCATTGCGGCAACCTCCATTTCCGATTCTGACTCTTCTTCTGCTTCGGTTTCTGTAGTCGGCTTTTCCACGGCTAATACTTGGCGGCGATACCCGATCGGTTTCATTTTGGCTGAGAAATGTTTTTTTTAAACATAGAAGGCGCTGAATGATCGAGCCATGCCAGCTGTGATTAGCAGTGCAGCTTGGAAAAGCTCTCTCAGTGCGTCTGGATGCACCTGTCACTCATCTGTCACTCTCTCTTCCCTAGAGGCTGCAGAGAGAAAGCTCTGGAATGCCGGTCTATAAAAGACCCACTCTTTTTCTCAAAAATTCTTTTTTTGCGGCGTCTGCTATTTTCTTATGTGTGCAAAATCGAAAAGTCAAGCACGTGTGTGCAAAGAAAGAAAATCTTTATCTTGTGGCATCCACCATTTAACCTGATCCAAACGATCTTTATATTGTTTAATTGGATTCGACACAAACAAAGGTACGTTTTCCACACTGTATTTTGGTGGTTTTCGCTATATTAAACGGGATTCTTTCCTCGGCAGTGTGCATAAAAACCTCTTTGGACATCGCCCACGTCCAGCGATCTCAGCATTGTCATTTCGTCAACTCGCACCTTGCTAGTGCAATTGCGGATCCTCTGACGTGGGCCGATTTTTCATCACTGGGTTTTTTCGCGTGGACAGCACAGCATCCACACTCATAACCAGCTTGCTGTCCCCCGGATTACACCAACACACCAGCTGAACGCATCAACTCCACCAACACCACCACACAGCTGCGCAAATCAACCCCTTTGCCGGAGTGGCCACCGCCAGCCGCTAGTGCAGCCTTCTACAAGCGTCCAGTGCAGAGCCTCAACACTCCACGTCATAGCTCGCCGGACACCTGCCAGGCAGACGCACAGTGGCGCTCCACAAACACTACAGCCAATTGCTGCACTCGATCGCACAGTGGCGCTCCACAAACACAACGGCCAATTGCTGCACTCGATCGCAAAGTGGCGCTCCACAAACAAAGCGGATCTTCTCGTCATTATACCCGTACTCAAAAAAGAGTTAAGGGGTATATTAGATTTGTGGTAAAAGTGGATGTGTGTAACGCAGAGAAGGAAAATTTTCCGACCCCATAAAGTATATATATTCTTGATCAGCATCAATAGCCGAGTCGATATAGCCATGTCTGTCTGTCCGTCCGTCCGTCCGTCCGTCCGTCTTGTTGAGCGCCTGGATCTCAGAGACTATAAGAGTTAGGGTAACCAAATTTGGTTTCCAGACTCATGTGATATCACACTGCTACAAGTGTATTTCAAAATTTCGCCCCGCCTCCTTCCGCCCTCACAAAGGACGAAAATCTGTGGCAGGCACAATTTTAAAGATACGATAAAACTAAAAACGCAGTATCGTAGAGAATGCCCATATCTACCAGATTGCCAAATCTGAATCAGATCGGATTATAATTATAGCCAGAATGAAGAAATTAATTTTCTGTTGCTTTCCCTGCCCCCCCTCCAGCCAACGACAACTCAACTCAACCCATCTCGCTCGCACACTCTGCCGCGTTCAGTGCGCGAGCAACCCCTAGCGGAGGAGATGTAGAATCTAATTGGAACATGTACAATATATGTACATGTTAGATGTAGAATATACATTGTATATGTATGTAGATAAAATATGTAGCAAAAAAATGTAAAATGTAAACAATTTTTTTTTTCTAAAATTCTTAAAAAATCATAAGCTCAAAAATGTATATACTGACTGAGTACGGGTATAAGTAGAGTCGCGTCCCCAGAAGCGACTCACACGTTCCTTCTCGTTTTTTTGTTTTCTTAATTACCATTTTTAAATTAAATTTTGAATCAATTCATAATCAAATCAGTTCCATTAACTCATTCTGCCTGCGTGCAAATTGCTTTAAAGTGCTTTGATACAAGAATTTGTTGGAAAAGTTAAGAAAATGAAGAAAACAAACAACAAAAAGTAAAAGTTAAGATAGCTGATGCATAAAATCAATTTTTTTGCACATTTTTAACCCTTTTTGCCCATGTTTAGCCGCTACATCAACACCGTTGGAAGGCCTTTCACCGCTGGAGAGTTTTGTGCGTGAGTTTGAAAGAACAGTAGATATTGGCTGGTAGTTCTTGCCGTATTGATTTGATGCATTTGCCTTAACCGAGATAGAACAAAATACAATAAACAAAAAAAATACAATACAAAAAACTCTGGTAATTTCGACCGATCTTATAAAAATGATCCGGGAAATGCTATGAGAAAGCATAACAACCACTTATAAAATATTTTTCTACATTTTCCATGTATCATTAACATACTATATTTTTTTTTCGTATTTTTTATATCATAAAATTATTCATTTTCGTTAGCCATGTAAATTTGAATTAAATATTTTCTTTAGCATTAGGCAACATATATAGAATAACCCCGAAACGATTAAGTTAGAAAAGCATATTTGAAATGCATTACCTAGAATTTATATGAATAAAAAATATTATTAATTTGGAATGAGTGACTGGAGGACTGAGAGATAGCATAGAAATAGGGGATATTCAGAAAAACCGTATATTGAGGGTAAAGAACGCTTGGTCAACTAACACCTTTAGACCACGCCCATACCTCGTGATGATTGATCGTGGAAATGCTTTCGTTTTGTTGCCCGAAGTTTGTTTAGGCTTTCTTCGTCAGATCAGATTATCAGATTAAATCAGATTATATTTTTTTGGGAGTAAAGCTCCTGTGTTAGTTTCAGTAGGGATCCTTAAATAAGATTATGTAGGCGAGAGTCAAGGTCCTAGCAAACCCACCCCACCCCGAAAGAGCTAACGGAAACATAGGGTCCCGCCCCGCTCGGATACCTTCGACTCCCTTGATAAATATGGATGAAGGCCTGAGTGCAAGAGCACTAGCCTCAAGACTCGTCCCCTTATTCTCCCCAGATGGTTACATCTTTGATCACACCGGTCCTAAATACGCGGATATGTTGGTTCTGATCCCTATAAGAATGCTCTACTTTAGCTAGCTCGGCGTCACATGATCCTTAAATACGGCACAATTAACTTGGATTCATTATAAACGGTTTATTTAATTATGGTTTCTTAAAGCTTTCATAGCTGCTAATGTTTCCTAGGTACTCTCTACTACAATAATCAAAATGGTGTAAATAGTAACATATCCATAATGCCCTACACCCAAATACGCATTAAGTATACGTTAAGCACTTGACATATTCATAACCACACCCACACCTATACACGTTATGTATATGCCCAGCACTCACCCTTACACCCATGTATTTGCATCTATATGAAATAAGATAAACATATAAGAAGATACCCCAACACCTGAATAAACAACGCATGATTCGTCCATACCGAAATCAACAGGAAGTCCCATGCAACCCAAAACTCTGGAATGCAATAGAACGTCGCTGACCAATACGTTATCAGCTCGTTCCCACACTCCACACTATGACTAATTCAGAATCAGTCCCACACTCCAATAGAAGGGAGAACTCTTGTAAACAAGTGAGTTCTCAAGATGAAAGCTGACACCAATCACCAGCTGCGGCTGCCTGTTTCATCCAAGCCGACGCATCTCCCAAGCCGCCCACACATAGGCCAACATCCCTTATTAGCCGCTCTCACCAAAGCAACGCCTCTCGCAACCGAAGCTTCGCCTCTCTCAGCCGAAGCCATCATCACTCAATTACGAAGACGAAAGCTTAAGGAGATAAGCTTTAAGCTTCCCAACAGAGGTCTCGAGATCAATAACTCAGAACAAGAAGACAGTTCCGTTTGAGACTTTCTCAACATTGAGTTGGGGAATTCATTATCATATACCTTTAAATAAAATATCTTTTTAAAAACCTACTTTTGAACCCGGAATTCTTATTATATATGTATATGTATGAGGGCAAATACGCTGAAACTTATTGATATATAAAAATGAAGATGTGTGTAAAAATATACTGGTTAAAGGCTTACAATAGGATAACGAGTAAAGATAATGTAGTTAGCATAATGTAACAAATTTACAAATTGCTGCTGTTTTTTTGGGAAAACCATCCAATTACATAACTAGCGCCCTCTAGCATAGAAAAAGATGTAGAATCTAAATGGTATGTGAAGAATCTAAATGGTACATGTAGAATATACATGTTTAATTTATAATATATGTACATTGTAGATGTAGATGTAGATAACAGATTTAGCAAAAAATAATGTAATATGTAAAAATTTTTAAAATTCTACATAAATCATAGACTCAAAAATGTATATACTGACTGAGTACGGTCAAAGACAATATAAGAATTATTATTATTACATTGTCTTTGGTGGATGACCACGAAGCTGCGGGAGCAAAGTTGCGACGAGTGTACTGCACGAACGCGAGCTTAAGAGAACCGTATGCTATACATTAAAGAGCGCGACAATTGCAATGTTGCAATGCGCGAAACGCTAAGCTAAGCGTACGCAACCAACACAAGTTTGGCTCAACACACTAGGCTCGAACCAATATGAGCAACGTAATTCTAATGCGCGTAATGCACTTGATTCCCATATTAAAACAATGTTCGACCCGAAAACGAAGTGGCGAACGATGCTTCAATTAATCCTAAATGTAAGAGCGGATGATCAGCTCTCGCCACGCACGACAAGCTGGGCGACACCAGTTAGAATTTCCACGCACACAAATACCTAAATTAGAACAGCGTTCGACCCGATGATAATGCAATAAAACATACTATTTAAGAGGAAACACGGGAAAAAAAAAATCTAAAATATTCCGAATTCTGGAAAAAAAATGTGAAGAGACAAATCGCAAAAACCCCTTTAAATAATCTGATAATTACAAAAAAAATATTCTATGGAGGCAAACCCTTCTAAAATATGAATAATACTTGAAGCTAACAATCTAAAGTCCAAGAGACCCCAAAAAGTTCCGTGTCTATTGAATATCGATATACCAAAGATGATGATGGTCGCTGCGGACCATGAACCATGGCACCCCCATACCATAATTTATGTTTAATAGTTTTAAGTTCTTCAAATTTGTGTTTATTGGTCTTCGCACATGCTGAGCTTTCAATTAAAGTAGAAAACATTACATTTTGTCTTATTCGACCAGAGAATGCTGCGCTATTAGTTCACAGGCCCATGGTTCATGGTCCGCAGCGACCATCATCATCTTTGGTATATCGATATTCAATAGACACGGAACTTTTTGGGGTCTCTTGGACTTTAGATTGTTAGCTTCAAGTATTATTCATATTTTAGAAGGGTTTGCCTCCATAGAATATTTTTTTTGTAATTATCAGATTATTTAAATGGGTCTTGCTACGAATCTCTTCACATTTTTCTCCAGAATTCGGAATATTTTAGATTTTTTTTTTCCGTGTTTCCTCTTAAATAGTATGTTTTATTGCATTATCATTACTTTCCTCGGAAAACGTCAATGTTTCGGCAAATATTCCGGTACGAAAATCCATTTTTGTGGACTTTTTCATGTCCACGGGTATCTGAGTACATCTAAGCACGTTCCTTCCCATCTCAAATATCTAAACTTTGTTTTATGGATGTTTTTATATCTAAAATTACAAAAACTAATTACAATCAATAGTTTAAGACCAAACACCTCTTGGAAACATGCTGTTTTTACGAAATATAACATGTTTTATTTCGGTGTCCCTATTATTTCGCACAGCCAAAAGTCGATGACGTACCGAACAAAATTTTTTATTATTTTTTTCACCATTATACTTGGGTTTTTTACTTTTTATTTATGGAGTGCAAACATAAATCTACTAATAAAAATTAAGATCACCGCAAAATTCCCGAAAATAGTAATTTTATAGAGCATTTTCTGAAGCATGGCCAAGTGTCCTTATTATTAATCACATGACTGTATATACTGACTGAGTACGGATATAAGTAGAGTCGCGTCCCCAGAAGCGACTCACGTTCCTTCTCGTTATTACTTAATTCTTTGTGGGTTTGTTTACGATGGATTACTCGCGAATCTTGTTACTTGGCCTGTGAGCCGGTGGACTGCTTAGTCAGTGACTCGTGTTCGGACTGATGGACTGCCTGCCTCTTTCGGCCGATCTTGGCTCTTTTATGTAGCTGGCGATCGCACCTGAGACCCAGAAATAATTTATTCTTGCTGATAATAATAATTGTGGAGTGTGGTAACTAGGTCGAATCTTGGTGCTTCGTTGACAATTTTTAGTGGGTCAGGGTGGTTTTGCTGATGCTGCATCCCGGAAGGTGCAGTTGGGAATGGGGTATTTGGTTAAAAAACAAAAAAATTAGTTTTTGCTAACTTTGCATCGCGGAAGTTGAGTGGTAAGTCGATAATTTTATGCTGGCTTGAATTAATGTGAAATAAGTCGATTGCGCAATGTCCCAAGAGGTGGGGTGTTGTTGATCGAGAGTTCTTAATTAATTGTGTGCTTAAGACTATTTTATTTCCGGGGTGCTGACGCACCGTTCGGTGTCTCTGCGGCTATCAATTTGACTGTTGTTTGACTTCTGGCAGCTGGTGCAGCTGCGGACATATTTCCTTACGTCCCGGTAAAGTCCTGGCCAATAGTACCGTTGACAGACTCGGGTTATGGTCTTACGGATTCCTAGATGGCCGGCCGTGGGTTGGTCGTGGCATTCTTGAAGGACTCTGGTGCGACGATCCTTTGGTACGCATAGTTTCCATGATATGTCCTCATTGTCCTCGGTGCTGCGGCCCAGGTGTCGATATAACTCCCCGTTCTCGTGAGTGTAATCGGCGTATTTCTCGGGTTCGTCCTGAACTTGTTGTATCCTGCGCATGAGCCAGGGGCAGGTTACCTTTACTTCCTCGACTCGCGCAAGGGTTCCCCGGGGTTGTCGGAATAGTGCATCTGCCACTACGTTCTGTTTACCTGCCCGATAGTGTACGTCGTACTGGTATTATTGGAGTTCCAGTGCGCGCCTTGCTATTCTACCGTGTGTGGTGCCATTTGTGTTCAGCCATTTGAGGGCGAGATGGTCGGTGATCACGTCGAACCGATATCCCTCGAGGTAACACCGGAGTTTCCGGATGGACCAGATGACGGCCAGGCATTCTTCGTCGGTCGCGGAATAGTTTTCCTCTGCAGCGTTCAGTCGTCGGCAGACGTATATCACTCGCTCCTTGCCTTCGATTTCCTGATTAAGGACAGGCACCACGCCGAGGTTACTCGCGTCTGTTGGCAGATTTTCACAGTAAAATCGGGGCAAGCAAGAACTGGCGCGGACGTGAGGAGTTCTTTTAGTCGGTCGAAAACAGCTTGCTGGGCTTCGGTCCATACCCATGGTTGGTCCTTCTTGAATAGGCGAACATCGGTTGGACGACCGTCGCGAAGTTTGGTACAAAGGTACCGTACCAGGACGCCATCCCGATGCATTGACGAAGCTCTTTTAGGTTGGTGGGCGGCCGGAATTCTTTGACGGCGGCAATTTTGTCGGGGTCAGTGTGGATTCCCTCATGGCTGATCATATGGCCGAGATACTTGATTTGGGTTTGAAAGAACGCGCATTTTCCGCATTTATCCTTAGGTTCGCTTTCCGGAGTCAGGACAACACCACTGTCAAGTTGCGTAGATGTTCGTTGAAATCCCGCCCAACGATGACAATGTCGTCCAGGTACGCGAATGCATATGGTTCCATATCGGTCCCAATCACAGTGTCGAGCGCCCGCTGAAATGTCGCCGGTGCCGAGTGTAGTCCAAAGGGCATCACCTTCCATTGGTAGAGGCCTCGGCCCGGTACGGTGAAAGCTGTTGCTTCTCTACTTCCGTCGGCCATGGGGATCTGCCAGTATCCGTTTTTCAGGTCGAGGGTGGTGATGAACCGCGCGTTTTGTAACCGTTCCAGAATATAGTTGATCCTCGGCAGCGGGTATGCGTCGGGGATGGAATGCGTGTTGAGTTGCCGGTAGTCCACGCACATTCGCCATTTCCCATTCTTTTTACGGACGAGTACAATTGGGGCGCTGTGGGGGCTCCGGGAGGGCTCGATGAGGCCTTCCGAAATCAATTGGTCCACTTGTTCATCAATTATTCGCATCATTGCTGGGTTCTTAGGATAGTACCGCTGTTATTCCTCACATTCCTCAAGTACATCTGGTAGGCTGCGAGGGCGTTGTCGTAGATCCTGGTTAGCTCCTTGGTTGCGTCGTACCCAGCGTGGTGCATAAGTAGACGTATCTCGATGAGGAAATCTTTGAACAGTTCCCCAGCCTTTTGCTTGCGGGCTCGGATCCGGTCTTCCAATTGTTCAAAAATACCGTGGGGGCAGAAGAACGTTAAGAATTCCTGGCGGAAATTTTCCCATGAGGAACTTTGTAGGCGGCTGGTGCGGAACCAACGACTGGCACGGTCTGTGAGAAGTTCGGCCATGGCCCGCGGCAGATGGTTTGTGTCTACCCATACGAGAGCGCGCGTTCTTCGAGCAGTTCGATGAATGATAGAGGGTCATCTTGGCCGTCAAACTGGATTCCCCACTTTCGTTCCGCCATTGGTGCAGCGTGGTTGTAGTGGTGCCCTTCCATGGGTCGGTCGATCGTTGGCAAGACCCTCGGTACGGGTGCTGGGTGGGTCTCTGTAGCTAGGGGCCTTGGAAACGGGGCGGCAGGAGTGCGGTATTCGGTGGCTGCGGGGACTCGTAGTCCGGTCTTAGGATCCATTTGGCGAGTGTCGGATGGTCCAGGAGTAGTGGGCAGTGGTGACTTGGAACGAGAGCGTGAGGCTGGCTTGGCATAGTGCCTCTCGAACTCTCCTAGGCGGACCCAGGCTTCTTGCGCGAGTGGCCCGGCGACTAGAGCGGCAAATTTCCTTCGGCGTTCATCGACCGTTCCTTTGCTGCCGAATCCAAATGCTTTGGCAAGGACTTCTAGTTCGTCCCGACGGAGTTTGTGGATCCAGCCGGTGCTGACCCCTGGATTGGAAAAGTGTCCCGCAGGGTATGCCTCCTCTGGTTGTTCATCGTCGTGATGTTCCATGTTGATTTCTGTTGATTTTTGGCATTGAGTCACTGTTAAACGGCACTTTTAGGATCGGCACTGCGTATACTTTCGCGTTTGTTTTCGCGCCCGGATTATGTAAGTGCGCGGACTTGTTATCGATTCAATTTTCTTTTTGATGGCAGTGGGTCTTTAATCCACGAAGTCCCTGATTTCGGTTTTCTTGAAGTTTCCACGAAAAATCCTTTAAAGTCCCTGCTCGGGCGCCACTTGTAATGTCCTATTTCAGGCTGAGGTATGCAATCAGCCTGTTCAGGTCCTGAATTACAAGATATTTCTAATTCACGAGGACTTTATCGGGAAACCAGGAACTTTGCCAGAAACTGAAATAGAAATCACAACACTTTTTGGTTCTTTTAATTTTTAATGTTATTCTTTATTTCTTCCGTATGATTATTCTACCCGGTTATGTTATGTTTTAATTGGGCTACGACGCGTATGGTAGTTTGATTCGACTGCCGCCCGCGATGACTGATTGACTGCCTCCCGCGATGACTGATTGACTGCCTCTCGCGATGACTGGTGGACTGCCTTTTTATAGATCGGCCGGCCTTCCATGAATGTCTTATAGATATCTTATTTCTACTCCAGACCGTGGGAAGGGTTCTTACATAAATATCTATGGTCGAGGTATAGTCTGCGCGTGTAGACGGGCTGATCGGTAACAGAAGTTAACCTAATCATTTGCCCTGCAGTCAATGTCCGAGTTGGAGACTGCTGACTGGCTTGCGCATGTGGGGGTTTTGTTTGGTAGTCGAGAGTTACCTAAGCAATCGCCTCCCAATAGGTGTCCAATGTCCCCGGTGAGTTGATCGATATGCACCGGTACCGTGGGAAAGGAATGTAACTTTAGGGAAATTTGAGATTCTTACTTGGCTTTTATTTATATGGTTATACATTTAAAGATATTTAAAGGGGTTTTACTTAGTGTTCAGTTATGCGATTATACATGTAGAGATATTTAAAGAGGTTTTACTTAATATTCAGTTATGCGATTATACTTGTAGAGATATTTAAAGATGTTTCACTTAGTTGTGACGAACCATGGGGAACCATGGTTCGTTACAGTGTGTGCGTTTTAATAATTTTCTTTATTTACTGCCTACTAGTTTAGTGTCTTTTTTTTTTTTTGTATTCATTTAATGGCTTCCTCAATAGTGCTTATACCTAAGAACAATACAGTATGATACGAACAGTTGGGGGACAGATGGGGTAGGGGTCGTGCGACTAGCGGTACTGCCGCAAGGCATTGCTTCGCCCGCGCGGAGACACCTACTCCGTTTGCTCCTTCCGCCTTCTCTCCATGGCCCTGAGCGTTTTCATAACGCTCGCGGCGAACACCGCGGCAGCTTCCCAGATCCTCTGGTATGCCAGCATCAGCGGCACCAGGTTGTCGACGCATATTGCAGACCCTGCAATGGCTTCAAGCTCCTGTCGCTCGTATGCGAACCGGTGGCACTCGAAGAGGACGTGCTGAGCGTCCTCCACTATGCCAGAGCCGCACTCCGGGCAGCAGTCCTCCGTATCGTGCTAAAAGCGCTTGAGGTAGCTGCGGAAGCAGCCATCCCCGCTCAGCGCCTGGGTTAGGTAGTGGTCTACCTGCCCGTGCTTCCTTCCGACCCAGGACGAAATGTGTGGGATGAGGGAGTGCGTCCAGCGCCCTTTTTGGGAGCTGTCCCACCTCCTCTGCCATTTCTTCATGCTGCTCCTTCTAGCGGCAGCCTTCAGCTCTGCCTTGCTGATTCCTGCTTCGTCGTCCTGCAGAGCGTCGTAAATTTCTCTGTCGTAAGGCCTGCTACCGCTAGACACGATTCCATGCTTGGATAGCCGCGTTGGCGAGGTTTTCCACGGCGGCAAGGTCCTTTGCGACCACCACTATCGCGACGTCGTCCGCGAAGCCTACCAAGCTTGTGCTGGCTGGCATCGGCAACCTCAAAACTCCATCGTACATGGCGTTCCAGAGCAGGGGTCCCAAAACGGAGCCTTGCGGGACTCCGGCTGAGACTTCGTATGCTCTGGAACCCAGACTCGTGTCCATCGTGAGTACCCCTGGCGCTGAAATAGCTGTAAGCTATATTCAGCATACCCCGGGATGTTGAAGCTTCTGAGGGCCTCCAGCGTTCGGCCCCAATCGGCAGAGTTGAAGGCGTTCCTTACATCCAGCGTCACCACCAGACAGTAGGACTTGCTTCCACCTCTCCACCTGGCTCCCGCGCATGCCTCCTTTGCCGTTTCTACCACTCTTGAGATGGCGTCCAGCGTTGACTTCCCCTTCCTGAAGCCGTATTGGCCCGGAGAGAAGCCGCCAGCCGCTTCGATGGCTGCACTCAGCCTCGTTGCAACCACCCTCTCGAAGACCTTCCCAATGGTGTCCAGCAGACAGATGGGCCTGTAGGAGGAGGCCTCTCCTGGTGGCTTGCCCGGCTTGGCCAGAAGTAGCAGCCGCTGCCTTTTCCACCTCTCGGGGAACGTGCCCTCCTGTAGGCACTGGTTAAACAGGACAGCAACCTCCGTCAGGAGCAGCGCTAGCGCCAGCTTTAGCGCCCTTTTGGGGATCGCATCTGGGCCCGTTCCTTTTTGGGCTTTAGGCGTCTGCCCGCACGCCGTACCTCGTCTTCCGTGTCCTCGGATATCTCGCCTCGTCTTAACTCCGACCGTGGAGAGCTCACGACCCGTTGCCCTCGTGGGAACAGGGCGCTAACTAACCCCTCCAGCTCCTCGGGATCAGCTGGGGCTTTGCCTCCCGCATTGATCCTCTTCACCACCATCGGTACGCACGTCCCCAGGGATCTTCTTCAACTGCATCGCACAGCTTGAGAAAGAATTCCCTCTTGCTGCTCCTCATGGCTGTCTTCAGCTCCTTTCTTGCCGCCTTGTAGCGCTCGCTGCAGCTGTCCAGGCGCGAAGTGCCCCTAGCCCGTTGCAGAAGCCTTCTGGCGCGGAGGCATGTTCTGCGGAGTTCAGCGATCTCCTCGCTCCACCAGAACACCGGCACTTGGTGCGACCGGAATGTCCGCCTCGGGAGCATGCTTTGGTCGCATGCGCCCTCCA
Source organism: Drosophila obscura (assembly GCF_018151105.1). Classification (NCBI taxonomy): domain Eukaryota; kingdom Metazoa; phylum Arthropoda; class Insecta; order Diptera; family Drosophilidae; genus Drosophila; species Drosophila obscura. Next base: position 1,151,972 of record NW_024542867.1, on the reverse strand, counting down.
ATGCGGAGGTCAGTTTGTTGGCCCTCTCATTGGCTCCATCCACTTCTGTCGCCGAGAAGCTCCCCAGTGCGCCTGCGAAGATCTGCGGCTTCAGCGTGTCCTGCCGGTACGCCTTCCTTTGGGGGGGAGGTTCTGCCTCTCGCCCAGGCACGCCCACCGAGCACTGGATTGCCTCGTGGTCGCTGGCGGTGTAGACCTCGCTGACCTTCCATCGAGCGTGGCGTGCCAGCGCGCTGCTGGCGTATGTGATGTCAATGACTGACCCCGTGCCTGCCCTGCTGAAGGTTTGCCGGGACCCTTGGTTTAGCAGGACGATGTCCAGCGTGGCGAAAGCCTCTAGCACCGTGCGACCTCTGGCATTGGTACGGGAGGACCCCCATTCCTGGGCCCAGGCACTCCGCAGAGCCACAGGGAAGCTTTGCCAGTGCTGTCCGTGGCCCACACGCTGCTGCTCCCCACCTTGTAGGGTTCGCCCAGCTCACGCACCGTCTGCGCCAGGAGATCCTGCGCCGCTCTGCAGTGATTCAAATTTAGTTGGATCAACTGTATGAGGATCTGGCGTTCTTGACCCCGCTGCTTGCGGCTGGGCAGCTCCTACTGCCTGCCTGATGCCTTGTCTCCTTCATCCCAGCTGCTGAGCAGATAAAGCACGATGGCTCCTTGCTGCACTCGGCTGCCTTGTGTCCCTGTCCACCGCATTTGATGCAGCAGCCGCTCCTGTCCACCGAGCTCTTGCAATTACTTGGAATATGCCCGGGTTCCAGGCACCTGTAGCATCTTGGGAGACCCTCTCTTTCTCGGATCCTGCAGACGGTCCAGCCGATCCGCACCTCGCCGCGCTCCAAAACGGCTTTGCCCACGGAAAAGGGCAAGCTGACCACCGCCAACTGCGACTCCGAGTAGCCTCGTCGCAAGCTCCGCACTCGGATTTGGCCCTCCTCGATTTTGTGCTGGCTCGCGATGGCGCCGCAGATCTCCCGCTCCGTTGCGAGGGAGTCGAGGTCGCGTATCTCCAGCACGACCACCTTGGAGTCCTCCGTCATGGCACGCACCGTCGCTGCGTCGCCCAGGACCCGCGCGATGCTGTCCTTCATGGCCTCCGCACTCTCTGCGCTGCTTTTGGCCACCTCCAGCAGTAGGTTGCCGTTGAGGGTTCGGCGAACGTTGCTGACGCAGCTTCCCAGGTCAGGCAGCTGCTTGTCCTCCCTCCTAGTCACCATGGCCAGCACCTCGCTGTACGACTTCCCGCCCGCTTGTACTATGACAGCGTCTGTGCGTGCGCGACGTGCTGTCCTCGGCCTTTTAGCCACCACCTTCCATGCGCTCTCCGGGTTTTCCTGGCTCTCAGGCTTCCTGGCGGGCTTCCGGGCTGGCTTCCTGTCCGGCTTCCTGACGGGAGGCTGTGCCGGCTCCGCTACCAGTTCTTCCGACACGGCTGGGTGGCTTAGCCTTCGCCACGGCTCCGTCTGCGCTGCGGCCTCCTTGGTCCAGACTTTCGTCGTCTGCTGCTCCTTCTCAACGCTCTGTATGCTCTGTAAGCATTTCGGGCACAGGGTTTCCGCGTTGTGGCCTTCCTGCCCGCCTTCTCCCTTGGCGGCTGCTCGCCTGGCCTCGAGGATGCTCGAGTGCAGCGCCTTCATACGCACGAACGTCGCCCTCGTAAGCATGGTTATGTGGCGCGATGTTTTGTCCATCATTTTGATGGACACCTCCTGCAGCAACTCCCCCAGTTCCACTAGGTTCTCCAGACAGGTTGACTCCTGGGAGGCCTTACTCTTCTTTGGCGGCGTCGTTCTCTGGCAGCTTGCCGGGCTGCCAGGATCTCGCGTCCTCTTCGGGGTCTCCCTCGAGTCCGGGTCCGAGCTCTGTAATGCTGCTGTGGACGACTTGTGAGCTGGCGAACGGCTGAGCTTGCTGCCCTTTCCGAACGACAGTGCCTCACCTTCAGGCGCCTCTTCCGTCGGTTGGCGTGGCGATCTTGCCAGTGCCGAGCTGCCCACGAAAGGGTTCCTGGCTTCCATCTTTTCTTCTAGGCCTGCACTAGACGGCTCCCGCGCTGGCCACGGATTTCCCCTTGGCTGAACGATGGGGGATATACCGCCCCCCGATATGTGCCAGCTGGGGGTTTTTTCCGCTTTCTAGCACTGTCCGAAGCAGTCAGCTGTTTGGTAAGCCGGCGATTAAAGAAAAATGCAGAAATTGCGCGTGGAAATTGTTTGTCGTTGTGCCCCGTAAAGGAGAAACTCAGGAGAGAGCGAGGACAGTGAACAAAGTCCCCTCCGCCCCTCCTCCTGGGATGGAGCTCCGCCTTGCCGCCTGGTAAAAGCGCTCGGAGATCTTCCCCTGGCGCGTTGGCTTGGCTCTGTACGTACCCCTGCCCTTCGCGTTCCTCTCTCTCACTCTTTCCCTGTTTTTTAGGGTAATCTTCGCCTGCAACTTGGCACACTCACTGGATGGTTTTAAAACGCGACCGTCCACTTCAGTGACAACTCCCGTCTCCACTAGCTTAGTGTCTGTGTGAGTGTGTTTTAATGTCCTATTTCAGGCTGAGGTATGCATCAGTCTGTCCAGGGTCCTGAATTACAAGATATTTATAATTCACGAGGACTTTTTCGGGAAACCAGGAACTTTGCCAGAAACTGAAATAGAAATCACAACACTTTTTTGGTTCTTTTAATTTTAATGGTTTTCTTTATTCTTCCGTATTCTTCCGTATGATTATGCTACCCGGTTATATTATGTTTACTTGTACTACGACGCGGATGGTGATTTGACTGACTCTCGCGATGGCTGATATCTTATTTCTACTCCAGAATGTGGGAAGGGTTCCTACATAAATATATATTGCCGAATTATAGTCTGCGCGTGCAGACGGGCTGATCGGTAACAGAAGGTTACCTAATCATTAGCCCTGCACTCAGTGTCCAATATCCCCGGTAAGGAGAGTCGGAGACTGCTGACTGGTTTGCGCATGTGGGAGTTTTGCCCGGTAATCGAGGGTTACCTAAGCAATCGCCTCCCAACAAGTGTCCAATGTCCCAGGTAAGGTGATCGGTGTGCACCGGTACCGTGGGAAAGGAATTTCGTTGGCACTTCGGGAATATATATTGTTAGGAATATTTATTTATTTAATATTATTTTAGGTACTTATTGCGTAAGCCCCTTCTGCTGGTCTCCTGTCTTTTGGCGTGTGCTGAGTTTTCATTTTTGCTGGGTGTTGATCGCTTCACCTGGGAGTAGCGTTGGCTGCGTCATCTGCTTGTGATGAACCATGGGATCCATGGTTCGTTATCCCCCCTCTTCTTCCGGGTGGGCGATGGAGAGATTTGTGGCGTCGCTAGGCGGGTGCTGAGGTTCGCCTTTTTCCGGGTTATCCTGTCCTTTGGCTTGTGCCGAGTCTCCGGATTCGTCGCTGTTAATCTCGTCACTTTAGCGTGGCGTCGGTAACGTTATATTTTCTACTGCTGTTGTGATCGTGGCCTTTCTGCTGTTCTGGGTGCTTTGTAGTTGGTGTAGTTGGTGCTTGGTGGGTCGAATTTCCCATATGACGATGGTTTTCTCGGCAGTTTTCTTTGGTAGTTATTTGTCCAGGCATTCTCGAATCTGCGGTGCTATGTCGGGTGGCCAAGGATCCGTCGGTAGTTCTGGGTCGTCTTCGGTGGGTTCGGTGGCTCCGGGGTCAAAGGTTTGATTCGGGATTTTCGGAAGGATGGGTTTGTCAAATGTGCTTGACGGATCGATGCTCCGGTGGTAATCGCTTATGTGGGCGACGATGGGAGTGGTGTCGACCATGGGTACGATATTTTGGTATGCCGGGTGTAGTACTCGTGGTATACTACAGCCAGACTGGTACGTGAACAGGTGAGTCGCGATGACGCCTCTGGTATCACAACAACGACTTGTATGGGCGACGAAGATCTCGGACATGGCTCTAGGCATGGCTCGGTGCATGACGCTAAAAATCATGTCAGTACGCGGAAGGTACTCCATTGTGTGGGCGAGGATCGGTGTGGCGTCGGCCGTGGGTACGACAGGGCTGCGGTCGGTGTATCGTGGGACCATCGTACTGGTTTCCGGGCCCGCGTTGAGGGGCTCTGTGGATATCAGTTCAATTATGGGCCCCGACCAGGGTGGGGTCAGCGTGGCTGTTTCCCTTGTTGCTGGGCTGTTGATCTGTTGCTGCCGTTGTCGGTGTCGATGTTGTTGTCTTGGTTCAGGGCTGATTGTCGTCTCTGAGGGTGTTTCTATGTTCACTTTCTCCTGGGAGGAGAGGGTACTTACATGCTCTGTTGCTGGACTTGGACCTGGGCTTCCTGTGTCGAGCGCCGGGTTCCAGTGCGTTAGTGCTTGTCTCGTGGGTGAGATTCTCGTAGTTTCTTTGGGGTATGTGTCCCCTGTGGTTGGCCTAGGACGCGGTTGCTCCGTAGTGACCGTGGGACTCGTTTTCCCGTTGCTTGATTGTTGTTTCGTGTTGTTGGTTTCGGCTTCATGTTCGTGGGCCGGCGCTTTGCCTCTGCTGGGGCTGGGCTGGGTGGCGATCTGGGTCGTTTTGTTCGTTGGGGTAGGTCGTGGTCGTGTGTTCGCTGAGGTTTGTATGGGTGTCATGTTGGCGTGGCTGGGTGCCGAAATTGTTGGGATAGGTTGCGGACGTATGACGGCCGCCGTTGGCTTCAGTTTCTGGTGTCGGGGTTCGTGGCCTTGTACTCTGTTGGTCGGAACGGTGTGGATATGTGGTGTGTGGCACTGATCTCGTAATTGTAGAAGTGTGGTACCGCACTGGATCGTTGTTTCAATGGCGCATAGGAAGTCCATGCCGACGATAGCTTGATCCAACATGTTTGGTAGGACCAGGAGGGGTATTTGAACTTCTCTTTGATCCAGTCTGATGTGCGCCAGTAGAATCTGGGTGATCTCTCTGACCGAGCCGTCGGCCAGGCGTATGCGGACGCATGCATCTTGTAGGTTGGTGTTGTTGTCTAGTTGTCGGCCGAGGTTTGCACTGATAAAGCTTCGGGATGCCCCTGTGTCGACGGTGGCTTCCGTTGCCTGTCCTCCTATGGTTACCATTGCCACTATCCGGTTCTCGTTCATGTGTAGCGGGGTTTTTATTCGTGGGTCGGGGCAGACGTCGTTCCCGGCTGATCCCGTGTCAGTCGAGGACGCGAGTCGTTTCCCGACGTGTTCTGGCGACAGCAATCGATGGTCCGGGTGCCGCACTTGCCACATTCCCAACAGAACAGGATCGAGGGATTTTGGCATTCATATGCCGCATGCCCTGCTTCGCCACACCGGCGACAGGCTGCGCGTGGGTTGGCGATGGGGGTCGTGATCATGCGATGTGCTACCTCGGGCTTTGTCGTACTCACTGGGTTGGATGGCTGTCTTCTTGGTGAGTCTGCCGAGTCCCAATGAGGCTTCCGGAATGGTGTCCGATTGGAATCGTCGCTCCTCTGATCTGTAGTAGGCCGTGCGTATCTGGGCGTGTGTCGTGGTGGTGCGAGAGTGCTCGGGATGGTCCGCTCTTGAATACTCTCAAACTCTGTGGCCAGCAGTGTTAGCTGTGACAAATCCTGCAGTTTGTGGCGGCGCACGTACATCTGGTAGGCTGGGAGGGCGTTGTCGTAGATCCTGGTTAGCTCCTTGGTTGCGTCGTACCCAGCGTGGTGCATAAGTAGACGTATCTCGATGAGGAAATCTTTGAACAGTTCCCCAGCCACTTGCTTGCGGGCTCGGATCCGGTCTTCCAATGGTTCAAAATACCGTGGGGGCAAGAAGAACGTTAAGAATTCCTGGCGGAAATTTTCACATGAGGAACTTTGTAGGCGGCTGGTGCGGAACCAACGACTGGCACGGTCTGTGAGAAGTTCGGCCATGGCCCGCGGCAGATGGTTTGTGTCTACCCCATACGAGAGCGCGCGTTCTTCGAGCAGTTCGATGAATGATAGAGGGTCATCTTGGCCGTCAAACTGGATTCCCCACTTCCGGATGCGTTCCGCCATTGGTGCAGCGTGGTTGTAGTGGTGCCCTTCCATGGGTCGGTCGATCGCTGGCAAGACCCTCGGTACGGGTGCTGGGTGGGTCTCTGTAGCTAGGGGCCTTGGAAACGGGGCGGCAGGAGTGCGGTATTCGGTGGCTGCGGGGACTCGTAGTCCGGTCTTAGGATCCATTTGGCGAGTGTCGGATGGTCCAGGAGTAGTGGGCAGTGGTGACTTGGAACGAGAGCGTGAGGCTGGCTTGGCATAGTGCCTCTCGAACTCTCCTAGTCGGACCCAGGCTTCTTGCGCGAGTGGCCCGGCGACTAGAGCGGCAAATTTCCTTCGGCGTTCATCGACCGTTCCTTCGCTGCCGAATCCGAATTCTTCGGCGAGGACTTCTAGTTCGTCCCGACGGAGTTTGTGGATCCAGCCGGTGCTGACCCCTGGATTGGAAAAGTGTCCCGCAGGGTATGCCTCCTCTGGTTGTTCATCGTCGTGATGTTCCATGTTGATTTCTGTTGATTTTTGGCACTGAGTCACTGTTAAACGGCACTTTTAGGATCGGCACTGCGTATACTTTCGCGTTTGTTTTCGCGGACGGATTATGTAAGTGCGCGGACTTGTTATCGATTCAATTTCCTTTTTGATGGCAGTGGGTCTTTAATCCACGAAGTCCCTGATTTCGGTTTTCTTGAAGTTTCCACGAAAAATCCTTTAAAGTCCCTGCTCGGGCGCCACTTGTAATGTCCTATTTCAGGCTGAGGTATGCATCAGTCTGTTCAGGGTCCTGAATTACAAGATATTTATAATTCACGAGGACTTTATCGGGAAACCAGGAACTTTGCCAGAAACTGAAATAGAAATCACAACACTTTTTTGGTTCTTTTAATTTTAATGGTTTTCTTTATTCTTCCGTATTCTTCCGTATGATTATGCTACCCGGTTATATTATGTTTACTTGTACTACGATGCGGATGGTGATTTGACTGACTCTCGCGATGGCTGATTGACTGCCTCCGACGATGGCTGGTGGACTGCCTCCGACGATGGCTGGTGGACTGCCCTTTTCTTCATGCAAGGCAGTGCCTTTTATAGATCGGCCGGCCTTCGATTTTCCCATGAATGTCTTACAGATATCTTATTTCTACTCCAGAATGTGGGAAGGGTTCTTACATAAATATATATTGCCGAATTATAGTCTGCGCGTGCAGACGGGCTAATCGGTAACAGAAGGTTACCTAATCATTAGCCCTGCAGTCAGTGTCCAATATCCCCGGTAAGGAGAGTCGGAGACTGCTGACCGGCTTGCGCATGTGGGGGTTTTGCCCGGTAATCGAGGGTTACCTAAGCAATCGCCTCCCAACAAGTGTCCAATGTCCCAGGTAAGGTGATCGGTGTGCACCGGTACCGTGGGAAAGGAATTTCGTTGGCACTTCGGGAATATATATTGTTAGGAATATTTATTTATTTAATATTATTTTAGGTACTTATTGCGTAAGCCCCTTCTGCTGGTCTCCTGTCTTTTGGCGGGTGCTGAGTTTGCATTTTGCGGCAGACTCCATCAAGGAGGCTCAGCTGGCTATCCACGAATTGCAGGCCGCCCTCAGCTCTGCAGGTTTTCCACTGCCTAAATGGACATCTTCCCAGTGCGTTGTACCAATGCTGGCTAGACTTTCTGCAACATTACGAGCTTCTCCCACAGATCAAGATTCCAAGGTGGGTTCGCTAAAGGGCGAACATCATGGTTTCTACGATGCATCTGAAAAGGCGTACGGTGCCGCGATCTACGTGCTCGTCGAGTGTGAAATGCATATTACGGTGCATTTGTTGTCGGCGAAAACTCTTATCCTAGAGACTCAGCGCCGGGACTTCCCCCAAGAATTTCACTGCCTGAGTGGTAAACGTCCCGTGCCAAGTGCGAGCTCTATTCTGAACCTTAACCCCTTTCTCGACCGACATGGGATCATGATAGCCTGTGACCGTGTCACAGCCTCTCCAGATCTGAAGTATGACGAGCGTCATCCAATCATTTATTCTTATCGTTATCGCCTGTCTCGCCTGCTGGCTCACTTCACGCACAGAATAATCCATGGCGGCAATCAACTAATTCGTTGCAAGTACTGGATTCCGGGAATCCGGAACGTGATACAGAGTGTGGTGAACTCATGCAAAGTATGTATCGTCCACAAGAAGAAGTTACAGACCCAACTGATGGATGATTTCCCGACAGAGCGAACTTCTTTCTCCAGACCGTTTACCCATACAGGAATTGATTACGCCGGTCCTTTTGACATAAAGAATTATACCGGGTGAGCTTGCCTGATCACTAAAGACTATGTGTGCGTATTCGTATGTTTTTTCACAAAGGCTATTCACTTGGAGGCCACTTCCGACATAACCACCGAGAAATTTCTAGCCGCCTTTGCTCGTTTCATCGCTCGACGAGGTTGTCCGCAGCATATCCATTCAGATAATGGGAAAACTTTCGTGGGAGCAGCCACTGTCCTTTCTCGGGACTTCCTCGAGGCGTTCCAGGGCTCGGTGACTGATGCATATAGCCATCAGCGGGTTTCATGGAGGTTTATCCCGCCAGGAGCTCCACACATGGGGGTCTTTTTGGAAGCCGGCGTAAAGAGTTTTAAAACGCTTTTCTACAAAACCACGACGACCCGGAAATATCGGTCTGGGCATCGTGGGGGTATCGTCCTGGTTTCCGGGCCCGCGTTGAGGGGCTCTGTGGATATCAGTTCGATTATGGGCCCCGTCCAGCGTGGGGTTAGCGTGGCTGTTTCCCGTGTTGCTGGGCTGTCGGATGGTGGCTGCCGTTGTCCTTTTTCAATGCTGATGGCCGGTTTTGAGGGTGTCCGTGCGTTCAATTCTTCCGTTGTGGATTCTGTGCGTGCTTGCTCTGTTGCTTGTTTTGGACCTGGGCTTCCTGTGTCGAGCGCCGGGTTCAAGTGTGTTTGTCTCGTGTGTGAGATCCTCGAGGTTTGTTTGGGATGCGTGTTTCCTGTTGTTGGCCTGGGACGCGGTTGCTCCGTAGTAACTGTGGAACTCGTTTTCCCGATTGCTTGGTTGTGGTTTGCTGGTGTTGACCTTGGATTCGAGTTCGCCGCAGTGTGCCGTGCTTCGTATTCGTTGTGATTGGTTTGGGTGTCAAGTGCTGCGTTGCGTTATTGGGTGCCGTGTGCGTTGTGGTAGGTCGTGGACGTAGGTTCGTTGCGCTTTGTTGGGGTTTCTGGTATCGGGGTTCGGCGTCTTGTACGTGGATGGTAGTAAGCACGGGTTCAGTGGGCATGGGGCGATGGTCTCGTAGCTGTAGCAGCGTGGTGCCGCATTGGATCGTCGTTTCGATGGCACTGTGAGGGTCCTATTTCAGGCTGAGGTAAGCATCAGTCTGTCCAGGGTCCGCTACAAGAAAATTTGTTGATTGTAGGTGACTTCAGGTGTCGGGCTGGCTTGAAAAATGCAGTAGGCAAGCAAGAAATAATGAGGCGAGAGTTTTTGTTTTTGGTTGTTCTTTGTTTATTCACTCTTTATTCATTCACTTTAATTCTTTTACGTTGCTACTCTGACTCGTAGTTGAATGGTGCGCTGGTTGACTGCGTACTGCCTTGGCCGTGCTTGGCCTTTTTAAGCAGCTGGCACCTGGGGTTCTGACCCGGAAATTATTGCTTATTGCTAACTTATGTTTAATTCTTTGATAATAATAAATGTAGTGTTGATTGGGGTTCGAAGCTTGGTGCTTCGTTGACAATTTACGGTATTGGGTCAGTGTAGCTGAATATTATTAGGTTGCGGTAGTGGGCCAGTGTGACTTAATATTATTGGGTTTCGGTAGTGGGTCAGTGTGACTTGGGTGACAACGATTGTGGGTTAGTGGGTTCTGTACCTTCGATTTGACCCTCCGTTGCTCTGTCTCGGATTCGATCAGCTGGCCTTGCTTGAATCGAATTTGCTCCCAGTCGTCAAAGTCCTGGGTTCCGGCGACGACTTTTAGAGCGGCTCCGAGGATGTTTAGACTTCTGGCTCCTCGGTGGTGGGTTTTCAGCATCCCCACGAGGGTCCTGATGTGCTCGAGGTCGGCAGTGAGGATAGTGGCGATTCGGATTCCAGGAAATAATGCGGCGGACTCCTCCGCCTGCGCCAGGTATGCCTCGTAGGAGGTTATATTGGTTACATGGTGAATGTACTGTGAGGGTCCTATTTCAGGCATCAGGTAAGCATCAGTCTGTTCAGGGTCCGCTACAAGAAAATTTGTAGTTTGTAGGTGACTTCAGGTGTCGGGCTGGCTGGCAAAAGAATGTAGTAGGCAGCGAGAAATGATGAGGCGACCGTTTTGTTTGTTGGTTTCTTGTTTTTATTCAGTATTCTGTTTTCTTCATTTACTTAAATTCTGCTACTTCAACTCGTAGTTGAATGGTGCGCTGGTGGACTGCGTACTGCTGGCACCTGGGGTTCTGACCCGGAAATAATTGCTTATTGCTAACCTGTGATTATTGGTGACAATAATTGTGGGGTGTGGTAAGTGGGTCGAAGCTTGGTGCTTCGTTGACGATTGTTAGTGGGTCAGGGTGGTTGTGCTGAGGCTGCATTCCGGAAGGTGCGGGCTGCAGTTGGGAAAGGTGATATCTGACTTTAGGTCAAATAATTGCTTATTGTTAACTTATGATTATTGGTGACAATAATTGTGGGACGTAATAATAATTTAATGCCGGTTTGACTTATTGCGAAATTGTGCCGGCTTTGACTTATTGCAAAATTGTGCCGGCTTGACTTATTGCGAAATTGTGTCGGCTTGGCTTATTGCAAAATTGTGCCGGCTTGACTTATTGCGAAATTGTGTCGGCTTGGCTCTCTTATGTAGGCCGCTGATTTCACAATTGTCTCAAGAGGTGGGGTGTTTTTTGCTTTCTTTATTGTTCTTTCGGTGACTGTCGGGGTTAAGCCCTGGCTCTGTGACTCTGTACTTAATTTATTTTCTTTAGTATATTTTCCATTTCCCATCCGTGCGGGTGCACCGACACTTCGCCGTATGTAACGAGTCATGGGTAGACCCATGGTTCGTTACATTTCTGGGTTCATTTTTGTTTTCTGGTCGTTGGTGCGCCCGGCGCCTACTGACGACACCTCGGATCCACGGCTGGGTATGTTGGCACCGTGGGCAGAGGTCGTTGTCAGCTTTTCTCCTTCCGCGTAGTCGGCGTTCCTCTAGTCTTCCCGGGCGGGGCGGTGTGCTGATTCAGCACGGTTCCCGGTGCGGGCCGGGTTTGGCAGCGTGTGGCAAAACCTCACCGTTCACTGGGGCCTCGTCAGCGTTATGCTGGTGCTGTTGGTGGTTGTCGCCGGGTTGATGATGGGTGGGGATGGAGCCGCTGCTTCGCAATCCGTTGTTGGTGGTCCGGTTGCGGAGTCGCCGGCGTAAGCTCCATATGCTTCCGCAGAGTATCGCGGCGACGACCCAGGAGAGGAGGTGGGAGGCGGCGCTCTGGACCGTCAGCATTTCTATGTTCTTCAGGTTTTCCATGCTCAGCTCCCTCAGGAAAGGCAGACTTAGCTTGTCATGGTGCCCCGTGACGTTTACGGTTGTCATCGAAGCGACCATTGCCTTCTTCCGAGATCCGCCCAGGGGGTTCACATACCACGTCCCGTTGAGGGAGACTCGGCTGGTGTACGCAACGAGGTATGTTCCGGAGACGTTTTTGGATTCGCCTGTGTTGTCCCCCACGGTCACGACAGCTTCATTTAGGATCAGTGTGCCATGATCCACTATGGTGATTGCGTCCAGGTGGCCGGGTAGGGTAGTGCAGTGGGCGGTGGTCCCCGCCACTAGTTGCTGAGCGCAGGTAGGTTCTTGTCGTTCTTTACAGAACGTGGCGCCGATGGCGGTCTCGCACGTCCCCAGGCTGATGGTTTGACGTCCAGGATCTTGTGCTTGTGTTGCACGGGGAAGATCGTCACCTTCCGGCAAATCCGCTTCGGTTGGGGGAATTTGATCAGGAAGGTTAGTAAGTCCGGGCTCTGGAACACGCTGATGTGGGAATCCCCTAGTAGCTCGACCAGCCTGATATCGGTTAGCTGTTGTTCCTCGAATTCTTGGAGGTCAGCTCCGTCCAGTAGCGTCGGGCTGATGATGTTCTCTTTGGCCAGTGTCAGGCCCAAGATTAAGTTCTGCAGGTCGTTGATGATGACGCGGTTCTTTGCCAGTATCGTCTCCGTCAGCTGGGTTCGTCCTGTGGTTTCCGCTTGCACTAGGCTGTTCATGTAGCCGGTCAGCTCGTTGAGCCGGTTTTGTAGTTTCGAGTTGACCCTCCGTTGCTCTGTCTCGGATTCGATCAGCTGGCCTTGCTTGAATCGAATTTGCTCCCAGTCGTCAAAGTCCGGGGTTCCGGCGACGACTTTTAGAGCGGTTCCGAGGAGGTTCAGGCTACAGATGGACAGATGATGTTGTCGCATCAGTACCAAAGTGCCCACCGTGGGGTGCCATTGTCTTCGACGGAGATTATAGTGTCTTGCCTGCTCGTGGCTGGCTCGCTGGATGTTATTTTTCACTATCGCGAATACTTCCTTGAGTCGCGCCGTTTTCTGGAGCGCGGTGTCTGGCGGGCTTCCTGTGCCAGGTGTAACTTCATCATACAGGGCTCCAGGTAAGCGTGGCTCTCTCCTGTATAGTAGAAGGGCTAGGCTAAATCCGGTTGTCTCCGAGACACTGGAGTTCACGGCGAGTGAGATTTCTGGAATTAGCTCGTCCCAAGTATTCTGGTGCTCTCCCACAAACTGAGAAATCATGGTTTTGACCGTTCTGTTTGCTCGTTCCGTGGGGTTTTCCTGGGGGCAGTACGGGGCGGTGTGTTGCAACTCTATCCCTGCCGTTTGCAAAAAAGTCTGGAACGACCGGCTCGTAAACTGGGTACCGTTGTCACACACAAATTGTTTTGGGACTCCGTAGTGGCTGAGTATCCGCTCACCGAAAGCTAGCTCCAATGTGGCGGCGGTGGCTTTCCTGAGCGGCACCAGTTCTACCCATTTAGTAAAGGCGTCGTGGAATACAAGCAGCATGGTGTTCCCTTTCTTGGATCGAGGCAGTGGTCCAACGAAGTCGGCGCATAGCGTTGCAAATGGTTCCTCTGCTTTACGAGTGAGCATCTTACCCACCGGCTTTTGTTGTTGGGCTTTAAACTTCTGGCAGCTGGTGCAGCTGCGGACGTATTTCCTTACGTCCCGGTAATGCCCTGGCCAATAGTACCGTTGACAGACTCGGGTTATGGTCTTACGGATTCCTAGATGGCCGGCCGTGGGTTGGTCGTGGCATTCTTGGAGGACTCTTGCGCGACGATCCTTTGGTACGCAAAGTTTCCATGATGTGTCCTCATTGTCCTCGGTGCTGCGGCCCAGGTGTCGATATAACTCCCCGTTCTCGTGAGTGTAATCGGCGTATTTCTCGGGTTCGTCCTGAACTTGTTGTATCCTGCGCATGAGCCAGGGGCAGGTTACCTTTACTTCCTCGACTCGCGCAAGGGTTCCCCGGGGTTGTCGGAATAGTGCATCTGCCACTACGTTCTGTTTACCTGCCCGATAGTGTACGTCGTACTGGTATTATTGGAGTTCCAGTGCGCGCCTTGCTATTCTACCGTGTGTGGTGCCATTTGTGTTCAGCCATTTGAGGGCGAGATGGTCGGTGATCACGTCGAACCGATATCCCTCGAGGTAACACCGGAGTTTCCGGATGGACCAGATGACGGCCAGGCATTCTTCGTCGGTCGCGGAATAGTTTTCCTCTGCAGCGTTCAGTCGTCGGCAGACGTATGCTATCACTCGCTCCTTGCCTTCGATTTCCTGAGTAAGGACGGCGCCCACGCCGAGGTTACTCGCGTCTGTTGGCAGATTTTCACAGTAAAATCGGGGCAAGCAAGAACTGGCGCGGACGTGAGGAGTTCTTTTAGTCGGTCGAAAACAGCTTGCTGGGCTTCGGTCCATACCCATGGTTGGTCCTTCTTGAGTAGGCGAGACATCGGTTGGACGACCGTCGCGAAGTTTGGTACAAAGGTACCGTACCAGGACGCCATCCCGATGCATTGACGAAGCTCTTTTAGGTTGGTGGGCGGCCGGAGTTCTTTGACGGCGGCAATTTTGTCGGGGTCAGTGTGGATTCCCTCATGGCTGATCATATGGCCGAGATACTTGATTTGGGTTTGAAAGAACGCGCATTTTCCGCATTTATCCTTAGGTTCGCTTTCCGGAGTCAGGACAACACCACTGTCAAGTTGCGTAGATGTTCGTTGAAATCCCGCCCAACGATGACAATGTCGTCCAGGTACGCGAATGCATATGGTTCCATATCGGTCCCAATCACAGTGTCGAGCGCCCGCTGAAATGTCGCCGGTGCCGAGTGTAGTCCAAAGGGCATAACCTTCCATTGGTAGAGGCCTCGGCCTGGTACTGTGAAAGCTGTTGCTTCTCTACTTCCGTCGGCCATGGGGATCTGCCAGTACCCATTCTTCAGGTCGAGGGTGGTGATGAATCGCCCGTTTTGTAGCCGTTCCAAAATGTAGTTGATCCTTGGTAGCGGGTATGCGTCGGGGATGGAATGCGTGTTGAGTTGCCGGTAGTCCACGCACATGCGCCATTTCCCATTCTTTTTACGGACGAGTACAATTGGGGCGCTGTGGGGGCTTCGGGAGGGCTCGATGAGGCCTTCCGAAATCAATTGGTCCACTTGTTCATCAATTATTGGCATCATTGCTGGATTCTTAGGATAGTACCGCTGTTTTATGGGCCGCTTATCCCTCATGACAATAGTGTGCGTGGCGATGTCCGACGTCCCGTGGAGGCCTTCAAATTTTGGTATCTCCTCATCTAGAAATGCTTGGAGCTGCGGGGCTAAGTCTGGCGGCCACGGCTCCGGGACTGGTTCAGGCTCATGTTCGGTTGGGTCGGCGGCTTCGGAGTCAAGTGGCTGGCTGGGGTCTTCGGGTAAGAGGGTTGTATCGAAGGCGCTGGGCGGTTCGATCCTCCGTTGGTAGTCGCCTATGTTTTGGTACGCCGGGTGTAGTACTCGTGTTATACTACAGCCAGACTGGTACGTGAACAGGTGAGTCGCGATGACACCCCTGGTATCGCAGCAACGACTTGTGTGGGCGACGAAGATCTCGGATATGGCTTGAAACGAACCATGGTTCTAGCCATGGCTCGTCACAAACAGCGAAGGGTCAGCGGATCCACGCTGGCGGGAGACAATAATCTAACTGATATACACAGAGCTAACGAACCATGGCTCTAGCCACGGTTCTCCACAAATAGCGGTGTGTCAGCAACTCCGGGAAATAAAATAGTCTTAAGCAACGCTCACAATTAATTAAGAAATCTCGACCAACAACTCTACACATTCTTGTCCACACAATAATTTAAAACACCCCACCTCTTGGGACATTTCGCAATCGACGGCCTACATAGGAAATATCATTGGCGTTATTTCACAATAAGTCAAGCTAGCATAAAATTATCGACCTACCGACTCAAATTCAGATATCACCTTTCCCAACTGCAGCCCGCACCTTCCGGGATGCAGCCTCAGCAAAACCACCCTGACCCACTAACAATTGTGAACGAAGCACCAAGCTTCGACCACTAACCATACAGTATATACTGTATGGTTAGTGCTTCGACCTAGTTACCACACCCTACAATTATTATTATCCAATAACCTTAAGTCAGCAAGAATTAATTATTTCCGGGTCTCAGGTGCGATCGCCAGCTGCATAAAAGGGCCAAGATCGGCCGAAAGAGTAGGCAGTCCATCAGCCCGAATACAAGACACAGGCAGTCCATCAGCCCGAACACAAGACACTGCACTAGGCAGTCCCTCAGTCACACACACAAGACACTGCACTAAGCAGTCACAAAAGCAAAACACCACACTACGCAGTCCACCAGCGCATCATTCAACTACGAGTTGAAGTAGAATAAACAGACACGTCTTCAAGGCCGACATTACAAAGATGTATCGCCAGATTTGGGTACATCCGAAACACACTCCCTTCCAGCGAATATTATTTCGAAACCAGGAAGGGGAGATTCGCGATTACGAACTGAAAACCGTAACCCTTGGGGTCAATTGCGCTCCGTTTTTAGCCATCCGCGTACTACGATATCCAAAGGCAAGTCACATTGTGCGGCAGACTCCATCAAGGAGGCTCAGCTGGCTATCCACGAATTGCAGGCCGCCCTCAGCTCTGCAGGTTTTCCACTGCCTAAATGGACATCTTCCCAGTGCGTTGTACCAATGCTGGCTAGACTTTCTGCAACATTACGAGCTTCTCCCACAGATCAAGATTCCAAGGTAGGTTCGCTAAAGGGCGAACATCATGGTTTCTACGATGCATCTGAAAAGGCGTACGGTGCCGCGATCTACGTGCTCGTCGAGTGTGAAATGCATATTACGGTGCATCTGTTGTCGGCGAAAAACTCTTATCCTAGAGACTCAGCGCCGGGACTTCCCCCAAGAATTTCACTGCCTGAGTGGTAAACGTCCCGTGCCAAGTGCGAGCTCTATTCTGAACCTTAACCCCTTTCTCGACCGACATGGGATCATGAGAGCCTGTGACCGTGTCACAGCCTCTCCAGATCTGAAGTATGACGAGCGTCATCCAATCATTTATTCTTATCGTTATCGCCTGTCTCGCCTGCTGGCTCACTTCACGCACAGAATAATCCATGGCGGCAATCAACTGATTCGTTGCAAGTACTGGATTCCGGGAATCCGGAACGTGATACAGAGTGTGGTGAACTCATGCAAAGTATGTATCGTCCACAAGAAGAAGTTACAGACCCAACTGATGGATGATTTCCCGACAGAGCGAACTTCTTTCTCCAGACCGTTTACCCATACAGGAATTGATTACGCCGGTCCTTTTGACATAAAGAATTATACCGGGTGAGCTTGCCTGATCACTAAAGACTATGTGTGCGTATTCGTATGTTTTTTCACAAAGGCTATTCACTTGGAGGCCACTTCCGACATAACCACCGAGAAATTTCTAGCCGCCTTTGCTCGTTTCATCGCTCGACGAGGTTGTCTGCAGCATATCCATTCAGATAATGGGAAAACTTTCGTGGGAGCAGCCACTGTCCTTTCTCGGGACTTCCTCGAGGCGTTCCAGGGCTCGGTGACTGATGCATATAGCCATCAGCGGGTTTCATGGAGGTTTATCCCGCCAGGAGCTCCACACATGGGGGGCTATTTGGAAGCCGGCGTAAAGAGTTTTAAAACGCTTTTCTACAAAACCACGACGACCCGGAAATATACATTTGAAGAGCTTTCGACGCTTCTCGCGAAATTGAAGCATGCCTTAATTCCAGGCCGCTCTCACCCATGTGCGAAAATCGGACGGAGTTACTGGCCCTTACTCCCGGGCACATCCTTATTGGAGCACCGTTAATGGCGACAGCAGAGCCCGAAACAAAGCAGAACCTCCAGACATTCTCACGGCCCGCGGAGTCCTCAAACGCCCGGTCGCAATGGTCGTTCTCTTTCCGGTAAAACCCTCTTATTCCGTACAACAGTAACGGAAGGCGTTCCCATTAATAATGCCTTTCCTTGTCTACTATTCCTTCCACGTTATGTTTTTTTTTGTGTTCGCATCCAAAACGCCCTCGTTTTGTTCGTCCAACAGTACTTAGAGTGATTGGATTGGAGTGGTGAGTCGCGATGACCCCTCTGGTATCGCAGCAACGACTTGTGTGGGCGACGAAGATCTCGGACATGGCTCGATGCATGGCGCTAAGAATCATGTCAGTACGCGGAAGGTACTCCATTGTGTTGGCGAGGATCGGTGTGGCGTCGGCCGTGGGGGGGGGGACATGGCGGCGGTCTGGGCATCGTGGGGGTATCGTCCTGGTTTCCGGGCCCGCGTTGAGGGGCTCTGTGGATATCAGTTCGATTATGGGCCCCGTCCAGCGTGGGGTTAGCGTGGCTGTTTCCCGTGTTGCTGGGCTGTCGGATGGTGGCTGCCGTTGTCCTTTTTCAATGCTGATGGTCGGTTTTGAGGGTGTCCGTGCGTTCAATTCTTCCGTTGTGGATTCTGTGCGTGCTTGCTCTGTTGCTTGTTTTGGACCTGGGCTTCCTGTGTCGAGCGCCGGGTTCAAGTGTGTTTGTCTCGTGTGTGAGATCCTCGAGGTTTGTTTGGGATGCGTGTTCCTGTTGTTGACCTGGGACGCGGTTGCTCCGTAGTAACTGTGGAACTCGTTTTCCCGATTGCTTGGTTGTGGTTTGCTGGTGTTGACCTTGGATTCGAGTTCGCCGCAGTGTGCCGTGGCTTCGTATTCGTTGTGATTGGTTTGGGTGTCAAGTGCTGCGTTGCGTTATTGGGTGCCGTGTGCGTTGTGGTAGGTCGTGGACGTAGGTTCGTTGCGCTTTGTTGGGGTTTCTGGTATCGGGGTTCAGCGTCTTGTACGTGGATGGTAGTAAGCACGGGTTCAGTGGGCATGGGGCGATGGTCTCGTAGCTGTAGCAGTGTGGTGCCGCATTGGATCGTCGTTTCGATGGCACTGTGAGGGTCCTATTTCAGGCTGAGGTAAGCATCAGTCTGTCCAGGGTCCGCTACAAGAAAATTTGTAGTTTGTAGGTGACTTCAGGTGTCGGGCTGGCTGGCAAAAGCGAGTAGGCAGCGAGAAATGATGAGGCGACCGTTTTGTTTGTTGGTTTCTTAGTTTTATTCAGTATTCTGTTTTCTTCATTCACTTAAATTCTGCTACTTCAACTCGTAGTTGAATGGTGCGCTGGTGGACTGCGTACTGCTTTGGCCGAGCTTGGCCTTTTTAAGCAGCAGGCACCTGGGGGTTCTGACTTCTAACTTATGATTATTGGTGACAATAATTGTAGGGTGGTAAGTGGGTCGAAGCTTGGTGCTTCGTCGACGATTGTTAGTGGGTCAAGGTGGTTGTGCTGAGGCTGCATCCCGGAAGGTGCGGGCTGCAGTTGGGAAAGGTGATATCTGACTTTAGGTCAAATAATTGCTTAATGTTAACTTATGATTATTGGTGACAATAATTGTGGGACGTAATAATAATTTAATGCCGGTTTGACTTATTGCGAAATTGTGCCGGCTTGACTTATTGCGAAATTGTGTCGGCTTGGCTTATTGCGAAATTGTGCCGGCTTGACTTATTGCGAAATTGTGTCGTCTTGGCTCTCTTATGTAGGCCGCTGATTTCACAATTGTCTCAAGAGGTGGGGTGTTTTTAGCTTTCTTTATTGTTCTTTCGGTGACTGTCGGGGTTAAGCCCTGGCTCTGTGACTCTGTACTTAATTTATTTTCTTTAGTATATTTTCCATTTCCCATCCGTGCGGGTGCACCGACACTTCGCCGTATGTAACGAGTCATGGGTAGACCCATGGTTCGTTACAGTACCCATATTCCTCCCACAGGACGGCGTCTCCATCCACCACGTATTCGGCGTTGGTGTAGTCATTAATTTTTACCGTGGCCTGTGTGGTGGTTGTGAGGATAAGGATTATCAGGAGTGGTGACATCGTGGTGTTATCTCTTTGGGTGAATACTTGGTAATGCGTTAGCTTGTTGACCGGTGCGTCGGTGGTTTGTGAAAATGTGCTGCTTGACTATCATCATGGTCCCGCTATATATAGTGTATCTCGTTGGGTGGTTTTGGATCATTTTTTTCTTCCGGGGTGTTTCTTTCGCGCGTGGCATGTGGAGCTTGCATTTTAGGGGTCGGTGCCCTTTCGTGTCTCAGCTATTTTGGTCGCTTGTGCTGAGTTTGCATTCTAGATGTCGGTGTATCTCGTCAGCCGATCGTTTGGGCTCCGCCAGCCCTATTTTGTGACCGGTCATGCCCCACTTACCGCTCTGTTTGTTTATAGGTCAGCCGTGGTGTCTGCTTCGTGCGCAGTTTCCCCCGCGTCTGAGTATCCGCTCACGGTAAGCTAGCTCCAATGTGGCGGCGGTGGCTTTCCTAAGCGGCACCAGTTCTACCCATTTAGTAAAGGTGTCGTGGAATACAAGCAGCATGGTGTTCCCTTTCTTGGATCGAGGCAGTGGTCCAACGAAGTCGGCGCATAGCGTTGCAAATGGTTCCTCTGCTTTACGAGTGAGCATCTTACCCAACGGCTTGCGTTGTTGGGCTTTAAACTTCTGGCAGCTGGTGCAGCTGCGGACGTATTTCCTTACGTCCCGGTAATGCCCTGGCCAATAGTACCGTTGACAGACTCGGGTTATGGTCTTACGGATTCCTAGATGGCCGGCCGTGAGTTGGTCGTGGCATTCTTGGAGGACTCTGGTGCGACGATCCTTTGGTACGCAAAGTTTCCATGATGTGTCCTCATTGTCCTCGGTGCTGCGGCCCAGGTGTCGATATAACTCCCCGTTCTCGTGAGTGTAATCGGGGGTATTTCTCGGGTTCGTCCTGAACTTGTTGTATCCTGCGCTTGAGCCAGGGGCAGGTTATCTTTACTTCCTCGACCTGCGCGAGGGTTTCCCGGGGTTGTCGGGATAGTGCATCTGCCACTACGTTCTGCTTACCTGCCCGATAATGTACGTCGTACTGGTATTATTGGAGTTCCAGTGCCCACCTGGCTATTCTACCGTGTGTAGTGCCATTTGTGTTCAGCCATTTGAGGGCGAGATGGTCGGTGATCACGTCGAACCGATATCCCTCGAGGTAACACCGGAGTTTCCGGATGGACCAGATGACGGCCAGGCATTCTTCGTCGGTCGCGGAGTAGTTTTCCTCTGCAGCGTTGAGTCGTCGGCAGACGTATGCTATCACTCGCTCCTTGCCTTCGATTTCCTGAGTAAGGACGGCGCCCACGCCGAGGTTACTCGCGTCTGTTGGCAGCGAGATTTTCACAGTAAAATCGGGGCAAGCAAGAACTGGCGCGGACGTGAGGAGTTCTTTTAGTCGGTCGAAAGCAGCTTGCTGGGCTTCGGTCCATACCCATGGTTGGTCCTTCTTGAGTAGGCGAGACATCGGTTGGACGACCGTCGCGAAGTTTGGTACAAATCTTCGGTACCAGGACGCCATCCCGATGCATTGACGAAGCTCTTTTAGGTTGGTGGGCGGCCGGAGTTCTTTGACGGCGGCAATTTTGTCGGGGTCAGTGTGGATTCCCTCATGGCTGATCATATGGCCGAGATACTTGATTTGGGTTTGAAAGAACGCGCATTTTCCGCATTTATCCTTAGGTTCGCTTTCCGGAGTCAGGACAACACCACTGTCAAGTTGCGTAGATGTTCGTTGAAATCCCGCCCAACGATGACAATGTCGTCCAGGTACGCGAATGCATATGGTTCCATATCGGTCCCAATCACAGTGTCGAGCGCCCGCTGAAATGTCGCCGGTGCCGAGTGCAGTCCAAAGGGCATAACCTTCCATTGGTAGAGGCCTCGGCCTGGTACTGTGAAAGCTGTTGCTTCTCTACTTCCGTCGGCCACCGGGGATCTGCCAGTACCCATTCTTCAGGTCGAGGGTGGTGATGAATCGCCCGTTTTGTAGCCGTTCCAAAATGTAGTTGATCCTTGGTAGCGGGTATGCGTCGGGGATGGAATGCGTGTTGAGTTGCCGGTAGTCCACGCACATGCGCCATTTCCCATTCTTTTTACGGACGAGTACAATTGGGGCGCTGTGGGGGCTTCGGGAGGGCTCGATGAGGCCTTCCGAAATCAATTGGTCCACTTGTTCATCAATTATTGGCATCATTGCTGGATTCTTAGGACAGTACCGCTGTTTTATGGGCCGCTTATCCCTCATGACAATAGTGTGCGTGGCGATGTCCGACGTCCCGTGGAGGCCTTCAAATTTTGGTATCTCCTCATCTAGAAATGCTTGGAGCTGCGGGGCTAAGTCTGGCGGCCACGGCTCCGGGACTGGTTCAGGCTCATGTTCGGTTGGGTCGGCGGCTTCGGAGTCAAGTGGCTGGCTGGGGTCTTCGGGTAAGAGGGTTGTATCGAAGGCGCTGGGCGGTTCGATCCTCCGTTGGTAGTCGCTTATGTTTTGGTACGCCGGGGTGTAGTACCCGTGTTATACTACAGCCAGACTGGTACGTGAACAGGTGAGTCGCGATGACACCCCTGGTATCGCAGCAACGACTTGTGTGGGCGACGAAGATCTCGGATATGGCTGTAACGAACCATGGTTCTAGCCATGGCTCGTCACAAACAGCGAAGGGTCAGCGGATCCACGCTGGCGGGAGACAATAATCTAACTGATATATACAGAGCTAACGAACCATGGCTCTAGCCACGGTTCTCCACAAATAGCGGTGTGTCAGCAACTCCGGGAAATAAAATAGTCTTAAGCAACGCTCACAATTAATTAAGAAATCTCGACCAACAACTCTACACATTCTTGTCCACACAATAATTTAAAACACCCCACCTTTGGGACATTTCGCAATCGACGGCCTACATAGGAAATATCATTGGCGTTATTTCACAATAAGTCAAGCTAGCATAAAATTATCGACCTACCGATCAAATTCAGATATCACCTTTCCCAACTGCAGCCCGCACCTTCCGGGGATGCAGCCTCAGCAAAACCACCCTGACCCACTAACAATTGTGAACGAAGCACTAAGCTTTAACTACTAACCATACAGTACATACTGTATGGTTAGTGCTTCGACCTAGTTACCACACCCTACAATTATTATTATCCAATAACCTTAAGTCAGCAAGAATTAATTATTTCCGGGTCTCAGGTGCGATCGCCAGCTGCATAAAAGGGCCAAGATCGGCCGAAAGAGTAGGCAGTCCATCAGCCCGAATACAAGACACAGGCAGTCCATCAGCCCGAACACAAGACACTGCACTAGGCAGTCCCTCAGTCACACACACAAGACACTGCACTAAGCAGTCACAAAAGCAAAACACCACACTACGCAGTCCACCAGCGCATCATTCAACTACGAGTTGAAGTAGAATAAACAGACACGTCTTCAAGGCCGACATTACAAAGATGTATCGCCAGATTTGGGTACATCCGAAACACACTCCCTTCCAGCGAATATTATTTCGAAACCAGGAAGGGGAGATTCGCGATTACGAACTGAAAACCGTAACCCTTGGGGTCAATTGCGCTCCGTTTTTAGCCATCCGCGTACTACGATATCCAAAGGCAAGTCACATTGTGCGGCAGACTCCATCAAGGAGGCTCAGCTGGCTATCCACGAATTGCAGGCCGCCCTCAGCTCTGCAGGTTTTCCTCTGCCTAAATGGACATCTTCCCAGTGCGTTGTACCAATGCTGGCTAGACTTTCTGCAACATTACGAGCTTCTCCCACAGATCAAGATTCCAAGGTAGGTTCGCTAAAGGGCGAACATCATGGTTTCTACGATGCATCTGAAAAGGCGTACGGTGCCGCGATCTACGTGCTCGTCGAGTGTGAAATGCATATTACGGTGCATCTGTTGTCGGCGAAAACTCTTATCCTAGAGACTCAGCGCCGGGACTTCCCCCAAGAACTTCACTGCCTGAGTGGTAAACGTCCCGTGCCAAGTGCGAGCTCTATTCTGAACCTTAACCCCTTTCTCGACCGACATGGGATCATGAGAGCCTGTGACCGTGTCACAGCCTCTCCATATCTGAAGTATGACGAGCGTCATCCAATCATTTATTCTTATCGTTATCGCCTGTCTCGCCTGCTGGCTCACTTCACGCACAGAATAATCCATGGCGGCAATCAACTAATTCGTTGCAAGTACTGGATTCCGGGAATCCAGAACGTGATACAGAGTGTGGTGAACTCATGCAAAGTATGTATCGTCCACAAGAAGAAGTTACAGACTCAACTGATGGATGATTTCCCGACAGAGCGAACTTCTTTCTCCAGACCGTTTACCCATACAGGAATTGATTACGCCGGTCCTTTTGACATAAAGAATTATACCGGGTGAGCTTGCCTGATCACTAAAGACTATGTGTGCGTATTCGTATGTTTTTTCACAAAGGCTATTCACTTGGAGGCCACTTCCGACATAACGACCGAGAAATTTCTAGCCGCCTTTGCTCGTTTCATCGCTCGACGAGGTTGTCTGCAGCATATCCATTCAGATAATGGGAAAACTTTCGTGGGAGCAGCCACTGTCCTTTCTCGGGACTTCCTCGAGGCGTTCCAGGGCTCGGTGACTGATGCATATAGCCATCAGCGGGTTTCATGGAGGTTTATCCCGCCAGGAGCTCCACACATGGGGGGCTATTTGGAAGCCGGCGTAAAGAGTTTTAAAACGCTTTTCTACAAAACCACGACGACCCGGAAATATACATTTGAAGAGCTTTCGACGCTTCTCGCGAAATTGAAGCATGCCTTAATTCCAGGCCGCTCTCACCCATGTGCGAAAATCGGACGGAGTTACTGGCCCTTACTCCCGGGCACATCCTTATTGGAGCACCGTTAATGGCGACAGCAGAGCCCGAAACAAAGCAGAACCTCCAGACATTCCCCCCCGCCCCGGAAACCCCCCCCCCCAGGGGCGGGTTTTTCCCTTTCAAAACCCTCTTATTCCGTACAACAGTAACGGAAGGCGTTCCCGATTAATAATGCCTTTCCTTGTCTACTATTCCTTCCACGTTATGTTTTTTTTTGTGTTCGCATCCAAAACGCCCTCGTTTTGTTTCGTCCAACAGTACTTAGAGTGATTGGATTGAAGGCGGCGCAACGACTTGTGTGGGCGACGAAGATCTCGGACATGGCTCGATGGGAAAGCCCTTTCCATGGCGTAGGCCTGGAGGATCGGTGTGGCGTCGGCCGTGGGGGGGGGGGGGGGACATGGCGGCGGTCTGGGCATCGTGGGGGTATCGTCCTGGTTTCCGGGCCCGCGTTGAGGGGCTCTGTGGATATCAGTTCGATTATGGGCCCCGTCCAGCGTGGGGTTAGCGTGGCTGTTTCCCGTGTTGCTGGGCTGTCGGATGGTGGCTGCCGTTGTCCTTTTTCAATGCTGATGGTCGGTTTTGAGGGTGTCCGTGCGTTCAATTCTTCCGTTGTGGATTCTGTGCGTGCTTGCTCTGTTGCTTGTTTTGGACCTGGGCTTCCTGTGTCGAGCGCCGGGTTCAAGTGTGTTTGTCTCGTGTGTGAGATCCTCGAGGTTTGTTTGGGATGCGTGTTCCCTGTTGTTGGCCTGGGACGCGGTTGCTCCGTAGTAACTGTGGAACTCGTTTTCCCGATTGCTTGGTTGTGGTTTGCTGGTGTTGACCTTGGATTCGAGTTCGCCGCAGTGTGCCGTGGCTTCGTATTCGTTGTGATTGGTTTGGGTGTCAAGTGCTGCGTTGCGTTATTGGGTGCCGTGTGCGTTGTGGTAGGTCGTGGACGTAGGTTCGTTGCGCTTTGTTGGGGTTTCTGGTATCGGGGTTCGGCGTCTTGTACGTGGATGGTAGTAAGCACGGGTTCAGTGGGCATGGGCGATGGTCTCGTAGCTGTAGCAGTGTGGTGCCGCATTGGATCGTCGTTTCGATGGCACTGTGAGGGTCCCTATTTCAGGCTGAGGTAAGCATCAGTCTGTCCAGGGTCCGCTACAAGAAAATTTGTAGTTTGTAGGTGACTTCAGGTGTCGGGATGGCTGGCAAAAGCGAGTAGGCAGCGAGAAATGATGAGGCGACCGTTTTGTTTGTTGGTTTCTTAGTTTTATTCAGTATTCTGTTTTCTTCATTCACTTAAATTCTGCTACTTCAACTCGTAGTTGAATGGTGCGCTGGTGGACTGCGTACTGCTTTGGCCGAGCTTGGCCTTTTTAAGCAGCAGGCACCTGGGGTTCTGACTTCTAACTTATGATTATTGGTGACAATAATTGTAGGGTGTGGTAAGTGGGTCGAAGCTTGGTGCTTCGTCGACGATTGTTAGTGGGTCAAGGTGGTTGTGCTGAGGCTGCATCCCGGAAGGTGCGGGCTGCAGTTGGGAAAGGTGATATCTGACTTTAGGTCAAATAATTGCTTAATGTTAACTTATGATTATTGGTGACAATAATTGTGGGACGTAATAATAATTTAATGCCGGTTTGACTTATTGCGAAATTGTGCCGGCTTGACTTATTGCGAAATTGTGTCGGCTTGGCTTATTGCGAAATTGTGCCGGCTTGACTATTGCGAAATTGTGTCGTCTTGGCTCTCCTATGTAGGCCGCTGATTTCACAATTGTCTCAAGAGGTGGGGTGTTTTTAGCTTTCTTTATTGTTCTTTCGGTGACTGTCGGGGTTAAGCCCTGGCTCTGTGACTCTGTACTTAATTTATTTTCTTTAGTATATTTTCCATTTCCCATCCGTGCGGGTGCACCGACACTTCGCCGTATGTAACGAGTCATGGGTAGACCCATGGTTCGTTACAGTACCCATATTCCTCCCACAGGACGGCTTCCATCCACCACGTATTCGGCGTTGGTGTAGTCATTAATTTTTACCGTGGCCTGTGTGGTGGTTGTGAGGATAAGGATTATCAGGAGTGGTGACATCGTGGTGTTATCTCTTTGGGTGAATACTTGGTAATGCGTTAGCTTGTTGACCGGTGCGTCGGTGGTTTGTGAAAATGTGCTGCTTGACTATCATCATGGTCCTGCTATATAAGTGTATCTCGTTGGGTGGTTTTGGATCATTTTTTCTTCCCGGGGTGTTTCTTTCGCGCGTGGCATGTGGAGCTTGCATTTTAGGGGTCGGTGCCCTTTCGTGTCTCAGCTATTTTGGTCGCTTGTGCTGAGTTTGCATTCTAGATGTCGGTGTATCTCGTCAGCCGATCGTTTGGGCTCCGCCAGCCCTGATTTTGTGACCGGTCATGCCCCACTTACCGCTCTGTTTGTTTATAGGTCAGCCGTGGTGTCTGCTTCGTGCGCAGTTTCCCCCGCGTCTGAGTATCCGCTCACGGTAAGCTAGCTCCAATGTGGCGGCGGTGGCTTTCCTAAGCGGCACCAGTTCTACCCATTTAGTAAAGGTGTCGTGGAATACAAGCAGCATGGTGTTCCCTTTCTTGGATCGAGGCAGTGGTCCAACGAAGTCGGCGCATAGCGTTGCAAATGGTTCCTCTGCTTTACGAGTGAGCATCTTACCCAACGGCTTGCGTTGTTGGGCTTTAAACTTCTGGCAGCTGGTGCAGCAGCGGACGTAATTCCTTACGTCCCGGTAATGCCCTGGCCAATAGTACCGTTGACAGACTCGGGTTATGGTCTTACGGATTCCTAGATGGCCGGCCATGGGTTGGTCGTGGCATTCTTGGAGGACTCTTGCGCAACGATCCTTTGGTACGCAAAGTTTCCATGATGTGTTCTCATTGTTCTCGGTGCTGCGACCCAGGTGTCGATATAATTCCCCGTTCTCGTGGTATTATTGGAGTTCCAGTGCGCACCTTGCTATTCTACCGTGTGTGGTGCCATTTGTGTTCAGCCATTTGAGGGCGAGATGGGCGGTGATCACGTCGAACCGATATCCCTCGAGGTAACACCGGAGTTTCCGGATGGACCAGATGACGGCCAGGCATTCTTCGTCGGTCGCGGAGTAGTTTTCCTCTGCAGCGTTGAGTCGTCGGCAGACGTATGCTATCACTCGCTCCTTGCCTTCGATTTCCTGATAAGGACGGCGCCCACGCCGAGGTTACTCGCGTCTGTTGGCAGATTTTCACAGTAAAATCGGGGCAAGCAAGAACTGGCGCGGACGTGAGGAGTTCTTTTAGTCGGTCGAAAGCAGCTTGCTGGGCTTCGGTCCATACCCATGGTTGGTCCTTCTTGATAGGCGAGACATCGGTTGGACGACCGTCGCGAAGTTTGGTACAAATCTTCGGTACCAGGACGCCATCCCGATGCATTGACGAAGCTCTTTTAGGTTGGTGGGCGGCCGGAGTTCTTTGACGGCGGCAATTTTGTCGGGGTCAGTGTGGATTCCCTCATGGCTGATCATATGGCCGAGATACTTGATTTGGGTTTGAAAGAACGCGCATTTTCCGCATTTATCCTTAGGTTCGCTTTCCGGAGTCAGGACAACACCACTGTCAAGTTGCGTAGATGTTCGATGAAATCCCGCCCAACGATGACAATGTCGTCCAGGTACGCGAATGCATATGGTTCCATATCGGTCCCAATCACAGTGTCGAGCGCCCGCTGAAATGTCGCCGGTGCCGAGTGTAGTCCAAAGGGCATAACCTTCCATTGGCCTCGGCCTGGTACTGTGAAAGCTGTTGCTTCTCTACTTCCGTCGGCCATGGGGATCTGCCAGTACCCATTCTTCAGGTCGAGGGTGGTGATGAATCGCCCGTTTTGTAGCCGTTCCAAAATGTAGTTGATCCTTGGTAGCGGGTATGCGTCGGGGATGGAATGCGTGTTGAGTTGCCGGTAGTCCACGCACATGCGCCATTTCCCATTCTTTTTACGGACGAGTACAATTGGGGCGCTGTGGGGGCTTCGGGAGGGCTCGATGAGGCCTTCCGAAATCAATTGGTCCACTTGTTCATCAATTATTGGCATCATTGCTGGATTCTTAGGAGAGTACCGCTGTTTTATGGGCCGCTTATCCCTCATGACAATAGTGTGCGTGGCGATGTCCGACGTCCCGTGGAGGCCTTCAAATTTTGGTATCTCCTCATCTAGAAATGCTTGGAGCTGCGGGGCTAAGTCTGGCGGCCACGGCTCCGGGACTGGTTCAGGCTCATGTTCGGTTGGGTCGGCGGCTTCGGAGTCAAGTGGCTGGCTGGGTCTTCGGGTAAGAGGGTTGTATCGAAGGCGCTGGGCGGTTCGATCCTCCGTTGGTAGTCGCTTATGTTTTGGTACGCCGGGTGTAGTACTCGTGTTATACTACAGCCAGACTGGTACGTGAACAGGTGAGTCGCGATGACACCCCTGGTATCGCAGCAACGACTTGTGTGGGCGACGAAGATCTCGGATATGGCTTAACGAACCATGGTTCTAGCCATGGCTCGTCACAAACAGCGAAGGGTCAGCGGATCCACGCTGGCGGGAGACAATAATCTAACCGATATACACAGCTAACGAACCATGGCTCTCCAGCCACGGTTCTCCACAAATAGCGGTGTGTCAGCAACTCCGGGAAATAAAATAGTCTTAAGCAACGCTCACAATTAATTAAGAAATCTCGACCAACAACTCTACACATTCTTGTCCACACAATAATTTAAAACACCCCACCTCTTGGGACATTTCGCAATCGACGGCCTACATAGGAAATATCATTGGCGTTATTTCACAATAAGTCAAGCTAGCATAAAATTATCGACCTACCGACTCAAATTCAGATATCACCTTTCCCAACTGCAGCCCGCACCTTCCGGGATGCAGCCTCAGCAAAACCACCTGACCCACTAACAATTGTGAACGAAGCACCAAGCTTCGACCACTAACCATACAGTATATACTGTATGGTTAGTGCTTCGACCTAGTTACCACACCCTACAATTATTATTATCCAATAACCTTAAGTCAGCAAGAATTAATTATTTCCGGGTCTCAGGTGCGATCGCCAGCTGCATAAAAGGGCCAAGATCGGCCGAAAGAGTAGGCAGTCCATCAGCCCGAATACAAGACACAGGCAGTCCATCAGCCCGAACACAAGACACTGCACTAGGCAGTCCCTCAGTCACACACACAAGACACTGCACTAAGCAGTCACAAAAGCAAAACACCACACTACGCAGTCCACCAGCGCACCATTCAACTACGAGTTGAAGTAGACATTACAAAGATGTATCGCCAGATTTGGGTACATCCGAAACACACTCCCTTCCAGCGAATATTATTTCGAAACCAGGAAGGGGAGATTCGCGATTACGAACTGAAAACCGTAACCCTTGGGGTCAATTGCGCTCCGTTTTTAGCCGTCCGCGTACTACGATATCCAAAGGCAAGTCACATTGTGCGGCAGACTCCATCAAGGAGGCTCAGCTGGCTATCCACGAATTGCAGGCCGCCCTCAGCTCTGCAGGTTTTCCTCTGCCTAAATGGACATCTTCCCAGTGCGTTGTACCAATGCTGGCTAGACTTTCTGCAACATTACGAGCTTCTCCCACAGATCAAGATTCCAAGGTAGGTTCGCTAAAGGGCGAACATCATGGTTTCTACGATGCATCTGAAAAGGCGTACGGTGCCGCGATCTACGTGCTCGTCGAGTGTGAAATGCATATTACGGTGCATCTGTTGTCGGCGAAAACTCTTATCCTAGAGACTCAGCGCCGGGACTTCCCCCCAAGAATTTCACTGCCTGAGTGGTAAACGTCCCGTGCCAAGTGCGAGCTCTATTCTGAACCTTAACCCCTTTCTCGACCGACATGGGATCATGAGAGCCTGTGACCGTGTCACAGCCTCTCCAGATCTGAAGTATGACGAGCGTCATCCAATCATTTATTCTTATCGTTATCGCCTGTCTCGCCTGCTGGCTCACTTCACGCACAGAATAATCCATGGCGGCAATCAACTAATTCGTTGCAAGTACTGGATTCCGGGAATCCGGAACGTGATACAGAGTGTGGTGAACTCATGCAAAGTATGTATCGTCCACAAGAAGAAGTTACAGACTCAACTGATGGATGATTTCCCGACAGAGCGAACTTCTTTCTCCAGACCGTTTACCCATACAGGAATTGATTACGCCGGTCCTTTTGACATAAAGAATTATACCGGGTGAGCTTGCCTGATCACTAAAGACTATGTGTGCGTATTCGTATGTTTTTTCACAAAGGCTATTCACTTGGAGGCCACTTCCGACATAACCACCGAGAAATTTCTAGCCGCCTTTGCTCGTTTCATCGCTCGACGAGGTTGTCTGCAGCATATCCATTCAGATAATGGGAAAACTTTCGTGGGAGCAGCCACTGTCCTTTCTCGGGACTTCCTCGAGGCGTTCCAGGGCTCGGTGACTGATGCATATAGCCA
Organism: Drosophila obscura; assembly: GCF_018151105.1. Lineage (NCBI taxonomy): Eukaryota > Metazoa > Arthropoda > Insecta > Diptera > Drosophilidae > Drosophila > Drosophila obscura. Next base: position 1,121,132 of record NW_024542867.1, on the reverse strand, counting down.
TCAGCGGGTTTCATGGAGGTTTATCCCGCCAGGAGCTCCACACATGGGGGGCTATTTGGAAGCCGGCGTAAAGAGTTTTAAAACGCTTTTCTACAAAACCACGACGACCCGGAAATATACATTTGAAAAGCTTTCGACGCTTCTCGCGAAATTGAAGCATGCCTTAATTCCAGGCCGCTCTCACCCATGTGCGAAAATCGGACGGAGTTACTGGCCCTTACTCCCGGGCACATCCTTATTGGAGCACCGTTAATGGCGACAGCATGGCGGCATGGCGGCGGTCTGGGCATCGTGGGGGTATCGTCCTGGTTTCCGGGCCCGCGTTGAGGGGCTCTGTGGATATCAGTTCGATTATGGGCCCCGTCCAGCGTGGGGTTAGCGTGGCTGTTTCCCGTGTTGCTGGGCTGTCGGATGGTGGCTGCCGTTGTCCTTTTTCAATGCTGATGGTCGGTTTTGAGGGTGTCCGTGCGTTCAATTCTTCCGTTGTGGATTCTGTGCGTGCTTGCTCTGTTGCTTGTTTTGGACCTGGGCTTCCTGTGTCGAGCGCCGGGTTCAAGTGTGTTTGTCTCGTGTGTGAGATCCTCGAGGTTTGTTTGGGATGCGTGTTCCCTGTTGTTGGCCTGGGACGCGGTTGCTCCGTAGTAACTGTGGAACTCGTTTTCCCGATTGCTTGGTTGTGGTTTGCTGGTGTTGACCTTGGATTCGAGTTCGCCGCAGTGTGCCGTGGCTTCGTATTCGTTGTGATTGGTTTGGGTGTCAAGTGCTGCGTTGCGTTATTGGGTGCCGTGTGCGTTGTGGTAGGTCGTGGACGTAGGTTCGTTGCGCTTTGTTGGGGTTTCTGGTATCGGGGTTCGGCGTCTTGTACGTGGATGGTAGTAAGCACGGGTTCAGTGGGCATGGGGCGATGGTCTCGTAGCTGTAGAGTGTGGTAGTTGTAGTTTGTAGGTGACTTCAGGTGTCGGGCTGGCTGGCAAAAGCGAGTAGGCAGCGAGAAATGATGAGGCGACCGTTTTGTTTGTTGGTTTCTTAGTTTTATTCAGTATTCTGTTTTCTTCATTCACTTAAATTCTGCTACTTCAACTCGTAGTTGAATGGTGCGCTGGTGGACTGCGTACTGCTTTGGCCGAGCTTGGCCTTTTTAAGCAGCAGGCATCTGGGGTTCTGACTTCTAACTTATGATTATTGGTGACAATAATTGTAGGGTGTGGTAAGTGGGTCGAAGCTTGGTGCTTCGTCGACGATTGTTAGTGGGTCAAGGTGGTTGTGCTGAGGCTGCATCCCGGAAGGTGCGGGCTGCAGTTGGGAAAGGTGATATCTGACTTTAGGTCAAATAATTGCTTAATGTTAACTTATGATTATTGGTGACAATAATTGTGGGACGTAATAATAATTTAATGCCGGTTTGACTTATTGCGAAATTGTGCCGGCTTGACTTATTGCGAAATTGTGTCGGCTTGGCTTATTGCGAAATTGTGCCGGCTTGACTTATTGCGAAATTGTGTCGTCTTGGCTCTCTTATGTAGGCCGCTGATTTCACAATTGTCTCAAGAGGTGGGGTGTTTTTAGCTTTCTTTATTGTTCTTTCGGTGACTGTCGGGGTTAAGCCCTGGCTCTGTGACTCTGTACTTAATTTATTTTCTGGCCTGTGTGGTGGTTGTGAGGATAAGGATTATCAGGAGTGGTGACATCGTGGTGTTATCTCTTTGGGTGAATACTTGGTAATGCGTTAGCTTGTTGACCGGTGCGTCGGTGGTTTGTGAAAATGTGCTGCTTGACTATCATCATGGTCCCGCTATATATAGTGTATCTCGTTGGGTGGTTTTGGATCCTTTTTTTCTTCCGGGGTGTTTCTTTCGCGCGTGGCATGTGGAGCTTGCATTTTAGGGGTCGGTGCCCTTTCGTGTCTCAGCTATTTTGGTCGCTTGTGCTGAGTTTGCATTCTAGATGTCGGTGTATCTCGTCAGCCGATCGTTTGGGCTCCGCCAGCCCTATTTTGTGACCGGTCATGCCCCACTTACCGCTCTGTTTGTTTATAGGTCAGCCGTGGTGTCTGCTTCGTGCGCAGTTTCCCCCGCGTCTGAGTATCCGCTCACGGTAAGCTAGCTCCAATGTGGCGGCGGTGGCTTTCCTAAGCGGCACCAGTTCTACCCATTTAGTAAAGGTGTCGTGGAATACAAGCAGCATGGTGTTCCCTTTCTTGGATCGAGGCAGTGGTCCAACGAAGTCGGCGCATAGCGTTGCAAATGGTTCCTCTGCTTTACGAGTGAGCATCTTGCCCAACGGCTTGCGTTGTTGGGCTTTAAACTTCTGGCAGCTGGTGCAGCTGCGGACGTATTTCCTTACGTCCCGGTAATGCCCTGGCCAATAGTACCGTTGACAGACTCGGGTTATGGTCTTACGGATTCCTAGATGGCCGGCCGTGAGTTGGTCGTGGCATTCTTGGAGGACTCTGGTGCGACGATCCTTTGGTACGCAAAGTTTCCATGATGTGTCCTCATTGTCCTCGGTGCTGCGGCCCAGGTGTCGATATAACTCCCCGTTCTCGTGAGTGTAATCGGGGGTATTTCTCGGGTTCGTCCTGAACTTGTTGTATCCTGCGCTTGAGCCAGGGGCAGGTTATCTTTACTTCCTCGACCCGCGCGAGGGTTCCCCGGGGTTGTCGGGATATTGCATGTACGTCGTATTGGTATTATTGGAGTTCCAGTGCCCACCTTGCTATTCTTACCGTGTGTAGTGCCATTTGTGTTCAGCCATTTGAGGGCGAGATGGGCGGTGATCACGTCGAACCGATATCCCTCGAGGTAACACCGGAGTTTCCGGATGGACCAGATGACGGCCAGGCATTCTTCGTCGGTCGCGGAGTAGTTTTCCTCTGCAGCGTTGAGTCGTCGGCAGACGTATGCTATCACTCGCTCCTCGCCTTCGATTTCCTGAGTAAGGACAGCGCCCACGCCGAGGTTACTCGCGTCTGTTGGCAGCGAGATTTTCACAGTAAAATCGGGGCAAGCAAGAACTGGCGCGGACGTGAGGAGTTCTTTTAGTCGGTCGAAAGCAGCTTGCTGGGCTTCGGCCCATACCCATGGTTGGTCCTTCTTGAGTAGGCGAGACATCGGTTGGACGACCGTCGCGAAGTTTGGTACAAATCTTCGGTACCAGGACGCCATCCCGATGCATTGACGAAGCTCTTTTAGGTTGGTGGGCGGCCGGAGTTCTTTGAGGGCGGCAATTTTGTCGGCGTCAGTGTGGATTCCCTCATGGCTGATCATATGGCCACGATACTTGATTTGGGTTTGAAAGAACGCGCATTTTCCGCATTTATCCTTAGGTTCGCTTTCCGGAGTCGGGACAACACCACTGTCAAGTTGCGTAGATGTTCGTTGAAATCCCGCCCAACGATGACAATGTCGTCCAAGTATGCGAAGGCATATGGTTCCATATCGGTCCCAATCACAGTGTCGAGCGCCCGCTGAAATGTCGCCGGTGCCGAGTGTAGTCCAAAGGGCATCACCTTCCTCGGCCCGGAAGGTACTGTGAAAGCTGTTGCTTCTCTACTTCCGTCGGCCATGGGGATCTGCCAGTACCCATTCTTCAGGTCGAGGGTGGTGATGAATCGCCCGTTTTGTAGCCGTTCCAAAATGTAGTTGATCCTTGGTAGCGGGTATGCGTCGGGGATGGAATGCGTGTTGAGTTGCCGGTAGTCCACGCACATGCGCCATTTCCCATTCTTTTTACGGACGAGTACAATTGGGGCGCTGTGGGGGCTTCGGGAGGCCTTCCGAAATCAATTGGTCCACTTGTTCATCAATTATTGGCATCATTGCTGGATTCTTAGGATAGTACCGCTGTTTTATGGGCCGCTTATCCCTCATGACAATAGTGTGCTTGGCGATGTCCGACGTCCCGTGGAGGCCTTCAAATTTTGATATCTCCTCATCTAGAAATGCTTGGAGCTGCGGGGCTAAGCCTGGCGGCCACGGCTCCGGGACTGGTTCAGGCTCATGTTCGGTTGGGTCGGCGGCTTCGGAGTCAAGTGGCTGGCTGGGGTCTTCGGGTAAGAGGGGTTGTATCGAAGGCGCTGGGCGGTTCGATCCTCCGTTGGTAGTCGCTTATGTTTTGGTACGCCGGGTGTAGTACTCGTGTTATACTACAGCCAGACTGGTACGTGAACAGGTGAGTCGCGATGACACCCCTGGTACCGCAGCAACGACTTGTGTGGGCGACGAAGATCTCGGATATGGCTTGTAACGAACCATGGTTCTAGCCATGGCTCGTCACAAACGGCGGAGGGTCAGCTCATCCACGCTGGCGGGAGACAATAATCTAACTGATATACACAGAGCTAACGAACCATGGCTCTAGCCACGGTTCTCCACAAACAGCGGTGTGTCAGCAACTCCGGGAAATAAAATAGTCTTAAGCAACGCTCACAATTAATTAAGAAATCTCGACCAACAACTCTACACATTCTTGTCCACACAATAATTTAAAACACCCCACCTCTTGGGACATTTCGCAATCGACGGCCTACATAGGAAATATCATTGGCGTTATTTCACAATAAGTCAAGCTAGCATAAAATTATCGACCTACCGACTCAAATTCAGATATCACCTTTCCCAACTGCAGCCCGCACCTTCCGGGATGCAGCCTCAGCAAAACCACCCTGACCCACTAACAATTGTGAACGAAGCACCAAGCTTCGACCACTAACCATACAGTATATACTGTATGGTTAGTGCTTCGACCTAGTTACCACACCCTACAATTATTATTATCCAATAACCTTAAGTCAGCAAGAATTAATTATTTCCGGGTCTCAGGTGCGATCGCCAGCTGCATAAAAGGGCCAAGATCGGCCGAAAGAGTAGGCAGTCCATCAGCCCGAATACAAGACACAGGCAGTCCATCAGCCCGAACACAAGACACTGCACTAGGCAGTCCCTCAGTCACACACACAAGACACTGCACTAAGCAGTCACAAAAGCAAAACACCACACTACGCAGTAAACCAGCGCACCATTCAACTACGAGTTGAAGTAGAATAAACAGAATAAAACAGAATACTGAATAAAACCAAAAAACCAACAAACAAAACGGTCGCCTCATCATTTCTCGCTGCCTACTACATTCTTTTGCCAGCCAGCCCGACACCTGAAGTCCCCTACAAACTACAAATTTTCTTGTAGCGGACCCTGGACAGACTGATGCTTACTTCAGCCTAAAATAGGATCTCACAAATGGCGCCCGAGCAGGGACTTATTGGTGACTTTAAGGAGACGAACACCTTAATACGGAGCCTTGTGGAGTAAAGACCCACGGCCACCGAAGGAAACTAGGCTAGCAAGGATCAATAACCGTCAAGCACAAAAACGCAACATCCAGTCGCAAGCCTTTTGCTACAGTACAAAAGTACCACAAACAACCCGTAAGTCAGTGCTACTAACCGCAGAAACACACGCTGGAAGCCCACGGAGCCGGTCAACCCGACGAATTTTGCCCGGAGGGACTCCATACCAATCCAGGAGTCACCACCGGCTGGATCTACAAACTCCGGCGGGATGAGCTGGAAGTCCTAGCCGAGGAATTCGGATTCGGACGACGGAACAGTCGAGGAACGACGAAAGAGATTCGCCGCACTAGTCGCCGGATCACTCTCGCAGGATGCCTGGGTTTGACTGGCAGACCTCGAACGGCAATACGCCAGACCAGCAGGACGCTCCAAGTCGCCCATGCCCACCACTCCTGGGCCATCTGACCAGCGGAAAACCGACCCAAAAGCCGGGTTACAAGTCCCCACCGCGGTCGAATACAGCACACCCTGCCCACCACGCATTGTAACGCCCGCCGAGTTGCCCAGACCTCCAGTTACGGAGACCAGTCGCTCGCCCACACAGAGGATCATGCCAGCCATGGACTCTTCCACCGCCCACATCGCGGAACAGATTCGGAAATGGGGGATCAGGTTCGACGGACAGGACGATCCACTCGCATTTCTGGAACTACTCGAAGAACGAGCTCCCTCATATGGGGTGGACGCGAATCAGCTGCCCCGGGCCATGACAGACCTTCTCACCGATCGGGCCAGTCGCTGGTACCGCCCCAGCCAACTACAAGGCAGCTCATGGGCCTATTTCCGCCAAGAATTCTTGACTTTCTTCTTGCCGCCACCGTACTTCCAACAATTGGAAGACCGAATCCGGGCCCGCAAGCAAGCAAGAGGAGAATTGTTTAAGGATTACCTCATCGAGATACGGCTACTCATGCACCACGCCGGGTACGACGCCGCCAAGGAGTTGAACAGAATCTACGACAACGCCCTGCCAGCATACCAGATGTATGTGCTGCGACACGAACTCCAAAGTTTGGCTCAGCTCACCATGTTGGCTACCGAGTTCGAGAGCATCCAAGAGCGGACCATCCCGCCCACTTTCGCACCGCCACGAAGCACCCCAAGATACCCAAGGCCGGCCACCGAGCCAAGAAACGGCGGCCCACCCCGGCCACCATTTCGGCAACCCCACTGGGAGGCGGCAGACTCGCCAAGGAGGCAGCAAGCCCCCTCCAGCAGCCAGACAACGCCCGAGGTGGCGCACCGCATGATCACGACCTCTATCGCCAACCCACGCGCAGCCTGTCGCCGGTGTGGTGAAGCGGGGCATGTGGCATACGACTGCCAGAACCCTTCGATACTATTTTGCTGGGAATGTGGCAAGCGCGGCACACGGACCTTCAAATGCAGCCGCCAGAACCCGTCGAGAAACGACACGCGTCCCCAGCTGACACGGGATCAGCCGGGAACGACGCTTCCCCCGAACCGCAACTGAAAACCCTACTACAGGTGAACAACGGACGGATAGTGGCAACGGTGACCATAGGAGGACACGTAACGGAGGCTACCATAGACACCGGGGCCTCCAAAAGCTTTATCAACACCCACCTCGCCCGACAACTAGACAATCGCACCAACTTGCAAGATGCCAACACCCGCATACGCCTGGCCGACGGATCGGTCAGAGAGATCACTCAAGTTCTACGGGAGCCCATCAAGCTGGACCAACGAGAGGTACAAATACCGCTCCTAGTTTTACCTAACATGTTGGAGCAAGTCATTGTCGGCATGGATTTCCTATGCGCCATCGAAGCCACGATCAAATGCGGCACCACACAACTGCAACTAAGCAATCATGCGGCCACGCAAACCGCACCCGAAGATCCGACCAATCACATACCAGGCCCCGCGCCCAGAAGCCAGAAACTTACGCCAACCACAACGCCACCACGTACCCAACCTACCCCAACGCTCACGACACCCAATAATGCAACGCAGCACTCGACACCCAAACCAATGACAACGAAAACGAAACGCCGGCCCACAACGGAGAACATGAATCCGAGGCCAACACAAGCCAACCACAACCAAGCAATCGGGAAAACGAGTCCCACGGTCACTACGGAGCAACCGGGTCCTAGGCCAACCACAGGGGACACACACCCCAAACAAACCACGAGGATCTCACACACGAGACAAACACACTTGAACCCGGCGCTCGACACAGGAAGCCCAGGTCCAACACAAGCAACAGAGCAAGCACGCAGAGAAACCGCATCGGAAGAATTGAACGCACGGACACCCTCAAAACCGACCATCAGCATTGAAAAAGGACAACGGCAGCCACCATCCGACAGCCCAGCAACACGGGAAACAGCCACGCTAACCCCACGCTGGACGGGGCCCATAATCGAACTGATATCCACAGAGCCCCTCAACGCGGGCCCGGAAACCAGGACGATACCCCCACGATGCCCAGACCGCCGCCATGTCCCCCCCCCCCCACGGCCGACGCCACACCGATCCTCGCCAACACAATGGAGTACCTTCCGCGTACTGACATGATTCTTAGCGCCATGCATCGAGCCATGTCCGAGATCTTCGTCGCCCACACAAGTCGTTGCTGCGATACCAGAGGGGTCATCGCGACTCACCACTCCAATCCAATCACTCTAAGTACTGTTGGACGAACAAAACGAGGGCGTTTTGGATGCGAACACAAAAAAAAACATAACGTGGAAGGAATAGTAGACAAGGAAAGGCATTATTAATGGGAACGCTTTCCTTTACTGTTGTACGGAATAAGAGGGTTTTACCGGAAAGAGAACGACCATTGCGACCGGGCGTTTGAGGACTCCGCGGGCCGTGAGAATGTCTGGAGGTTCTGCTTTGTTTCGGGCTCTGCTGTCGCCATTAACGGTGCTCCAATAAGGATGTGCCCGGGAGTAAGGGCCAGTAACTCCGTCCGATTTTCGCACATGGGTGAGAGCGGCCTGGAATTAAGGCATGCTTCAATTTCGCGAGAAGCGTCGAAAGCTCTTCAAATGTATATTTCCGGGTCGTCGTGGTTTTGTAGAAAAGCGTTTTAAAACTCTTTACGCCGGCTTCCAAATAGCCCCCCATGTGTGGAGCTCCTGGCGGGATAAACCTCCATGAAACCCGCTGATGGCTATATGCATCAGTCACCGAGCCCTGGAACGCCTCGAGGAAGTCCCGAGAAAGGACAGTGGCTGCTCCCACGAAAGTTTTCCCATTATCTGAATGGATATGCTGCAGACAACCTCGTCGAGCGATGAAACGAGCAAAGGCGGCTAGAAATTTCTCGGTGGTTATGTCGGAAGTGGCCTCCAAGTGAATAGCCTTTGTGAAAAAACATACGAATACGCACACATAGTCTTTAGTGATCAGGCAAGCTCACCCGGTATAATTCTTTATGTCAAAAGGACCGGCGTAATCAATTCCTGTATGGGTAAACGGTCTGGAGAAAGAAGTTCGCTCTGTCGGGAAATCATCCATCAGTTGGGTCTGTAACTTCTTCTTGTGGACGATACATACTTTGCATGAGTTCACCACACTCTGTATCACGTTCCGGATTCCCGGAATCCAGTACTTGCAACGAATCAGTTGATTGCCGCCATGGATTATTCTGTGCGTGAAGTGAGCCAGCAGGCGAGACAGGCGATAACGATAAGAATAAATGATTGGATGACGCTCGTCATACTTCAGATCTGGAGAGGCTGTGACACGGTCACAGGCTCTCATGATCCCATGTCGGTCGAGAAAGGGGTTAAGGTTCAGAATAGAGCTCGCACTTGGCACGGGACGTTTACCACTCAGGCAGTGAAATTCTTGGGGGAAGTCCCGGCGCTGAGTCTCTAGGATAAGAGTTTTCGCCGACAACAGATGCACCGTAATATGCATTTCACACTCGACGAGCACGTAGATCGCGGCACCGTACGCCTTTTCAGATGCATCGTAGAAACCATGATGTTCGCCCTTTAGCGAACCTACCTTGGAATCTTGATCTGTGGGAGAAGCTCGTAATGTTGCAGAAAGTCTAGCCAGCATTGGTACAACGCACTGGGAAGATGTCCATTTAGGCAGTGGAAAACCTGCAGAGCTGAGGGCGGCCTGCAATTCGTGGATAGCCAGCTGAGCCTCCTTGATGGAGTCTGCCGCACAATGTGACTTGCCTTTGGATATCGTAGTACGCGGATGGCTAAAAACGGAGCGCAATTGACCCCAAGGGTTACGGTTTTCAGTTCGTAATCGCGAATCTCCCCTTCCTGGTTTCGAAATAATATTCGCTGGAAGGGAGTGTGTTTCGATGTACCCAAATCTGGCGATACATCTTTGTAATGTCGGCCTTGAAGACGTGTCTGTTTATTCTACTTCAACTCGTAGTTGAATGATGCGCTGGTGGACTGCGTAGTGTGGTGTTTTGCTTTTGTGACTGCTTAGTGCAGTGTCTTGTGTGTGTGACTGAGGGACTGCCTAGTGCAGTGTCTTGTGTTCGGGCTGATGGACTGCCTGTGTCTTGTATTCGGGCTGATGGACTGCCTACTCTTTCGGCCGATCTTGGCCCTTTTATGCAGCTGGCGATCGCACCTGAGACCCGGAAATAATTAATTTGCTGACTTAAGGTTATTGGATAATAATAATTGTAGGGTGTGGTAACTAGTCGAAGCACTAACCATACAGTATATACTGTATGGTTAGTGGTCGAAGCTTGGTGCTTCGTTCACAATTGTTAGTGGGTCAGGGTGGTTTTGCTGAGGCTGCATCCCGGAAGGTGCGGGCTGCAGTTGGGAAAGGTGATATCTGAATTTGAGTCGGTAGGTCGATAATTTTATGCTAGCTTGACTTATTGTGAAATAACGCCAATGATATTTCCTATGTAGGCCGTCGATTGCGAAATGTCCCAAGAGGTGGGGTGTTTTAAATTATTGTGTGGACAAGAATGTGTAGAGTTGTTGGTCGAATTTCTTAATTAATTGTGAGCGTTGCTTAAGACTATTTTATTTCCCGGAGTTGCTGACACACCGCTGTTTGTGGAGAACCGTGGCTAGAGCCATGGTTCGTTAGTCTGTGTATATCAGTTAGATTATTGTCTCCCGCCAGCGTGGATGAGCTGACCCTCCGCCGTTTGTGACGAGCCATGGCTAGAACCATGGTTCGTTACAAGCCATATCCGAGATCTTCGTCGCCCACACAAGTCGTTGCTGCGGTACCAGGGGTGTCATCGCGACTCACCTGTTCACGTACCAGTCTGGCTGTAGTATAACACGAGTACTACACCCGGCGTACCAAAACATAAGCGACTACCAACGGAGGATCGAACCGCCCAGCGCCTTCGATACAACCCTCTTACCCGAAGACCCCAGCCAGCCACTTGACTCCGAAGCCACCGACCCAACCGAACATGAGCCTGAACCAGTCCCGGAGCCGTGGCCGCCAGACTTGGCCCCGCAGATCCAGGCATTTCTAGATGAAGAGCTACCAAAATTTGATGGCCTCCACGGGACATCGGACATCGCCAAGCACACTATTGTCATGAGGGATAACCGGCCCTTAAAACAGCGGTACTATCCGAAGAATCCAGCGATGATGCGAATAATCAATGAACAAGTAGACCAATTGATTTCGGAAGGCCTCATCGAGCCCTCCCGGAGCCCCCACAGCGCCCAAATTGTACTCGTCTGTAAACAGAATGGGAAATGGCGCATGTGCGTGGACTACCGGCAACTCAACACGCAGTCCATCAGCGCACCATTCAACTACGAGTTGAAGTAGCAGAATTTAATTGAATGAAGAAAACAGAATACTGAATAAAACCAAGAAACCAACAAACATTCTTTTGCCAGCCAGCACGACACCTGAAGTCACCTACAAACTACAAATTTTCTTGTAGCGGACCCTGGACAGACTGATGCTTACCTCATCCTGAAATAGGACCCTCACAGTGCCATCGAAACGACGATCCAATGCGGCACCACGCTGCTACAGCTACGAGACCATCGCCCCATGCCCACTGAACCCGTGCTTACTACCATCCACGTACAAGACGCCGAACCCCGATACCAGAAACCCCAACAAAACGCAACGAACCTACGTCCACGACCTACCACAACGCACACGGCACCCAATAACGCAACGCAGCACTTGACACCCAAACCAATCACAACGAATACGAAGCCACGGCACACTGCGGCGAACTCGAATCCAAGGTCAACACCAGCAAACCACAACCAAGCAATCGGGAAAACGAGTTCCACAGTTACTACGGAGCAACCGCGTCCCAGGCCAACAACAGGAACACGCATCCCAAACAAACCTCGAGGATCTCACACACGAGACAAACACACTTGAACCCGGCGCTCGACACAGGAAGCCCAGGTCCAAAACAAGCAACAGAGCAAGCACGCACAGAATCCACAACGGAAGAATTGAACGCACGGACACCCTCAAAACCGACCTACCGCGTACTGACATGATTCTTAGCGCCATGCAGCGAGCCATGCCTAGAGCCTTGTCCGAGATCTTCGTCGCCCACACAAGTCGTTGCTGCGATACCAGAGGGGTCATCGCGACTCACCTGTTCACGTACCAGTCTGGCTGTAGTATAACACGAGTACTACACCCGGCGTACCAAAACATCGTACCCATGGCCAACGCCACCCCGACCGTCACCCACATAAGCGACTACCAACGGAGGATCGAACCGCCCAGCGCCTTCGATACAACCCTCTTACCCGAGGACCCCAGCCAGCCACTTGACTCCGAAGCCGCCGATCCAACCGAACATGAGCCCGAACCAGTCCCGGAGCCGTGGCCGCCAGACTTGGCCCCGCAGATCCAAGCATTTACATTCGACAGACCCATCCTACCGAAAGACCCGAATCAAATCTTTGACCCCGAAGCCACCGAACCCACCGAAGACGACCCAGAACTACCGAACGGATCCTTGGCCACCCGACATAGCACCGCCGATCCAAAAATACGTGGACAAAGAACGACCAAAGCAAAACGCCGAGAAAACCATCGTCATATGGGTAATCAACCCACCAAGCAGACACCAACTACAAAGCACCCAGATTAGCAGAAAGGCCACGATCACAGCAACACTAGAAAATATAACGTTACCGACGCCACACTAAAGTGACTAGATTAACACCGACGAATCCAAAGACTCGGCACCAGCCAAAGGACAGGAAAAAGGCGAACCTCAGCACCCGCCAAGCGACGCCACTAATCTCTCTATCACCCACGCGGAAGAAAGGGGGGGGGGGGGTGTAACGAACCATGGTTCTATTAGTTCGATTATGGGCCCCGTCCAGCGTGGGCTTCTGCTTCTTCATTTGTGGCTTCTGTGCGTGCTTGCTCTGTTGCTTGACTTGGACCTGGGCTTCCTGTGTCGAGCGCCGGTTTCAAGTGTGTTTGTCTCGTGTGTGAGATCCTCGTGGTTTGTTTGGGGTATGTGTCCCCTGTGGTTGGACTCGTTTTCCCGATTGCTTGGTTGCGGTTTGCTTGTGTTGGCCTCGGATTCGTGTTCTCCGTTGTGGGCCGTCGTTTCGTTTTCGTTGTCATTGGTTTGGGTGTCGAGTGCTGCGTTGCGTTATTGGGTGTCGTGAGCGTTGGGGTAGGTTGGGTACGTGGTGGCGTTGTGGTTGGCGTAAGTTTCTGGCTTCTGGGCGCGGGGCCTGGTATGTGAATGGTCGGATCTTCGGGTGCGGTTGGCGTGGCCGCCTGATTGCTTAGTTGCAGTTGCGTGCTGCCGCATTTGATCGTGGCTTCGATGGCGCATAGGAAATCCATGCCGACAATGACTTGCTCCAACATGTTTGGCAAAACTAGGAGCGGTATTTGTCCCTCTCGTTGGTCCAGCTTGATGGGCTCCCGTAGAACTTGAATGATCTCTCTGACCGATCCGTCGGCCAGGCGTATGCGGGTGTTGGCATCTTGCAAGTTGGTGCGATTGTCTAATTGTCGGGCGAGGTGGGTGTTGATAAAGCTTTTGGAGGCCCCGGTGTCTATGGTAGCCTCCGTTACGTGTCCTCCTATGGTCACCGTTGCCACTATCCGTCCGTTGTTCACCTGTAGTAGGGTTTTCAGTTGCGGTTCGGGGGAAGCGTCGTTCCCGGCTGATCCCGTGTCAGCTGGGGACGCGTGTCGTTTCTCGACGGGTTCTGGCGGCTGCATTTAAAGGTCCGTGTGCCGCGCTTGCCACATTCCCAGCAAAATAGTATCGAAGGGTTCTGGCAGTCGTATGCCACATGCCCCGCTTCACCACACCGGCGACAGGCTGCGCGTGGGTTGGCGATAGAGGTCGTGATCATGCGGTCCGCCACCTCGGGCGTTGTCTGGCTGCTGGAGGGGGCTTCCTGCCTCCTTGGCGAGTCTGCCGCCTCCCAGTGGGGTTGCCGAAATGGTGGCCGGGGTGGGCTGCCGTTCCTTGGCTCGGTGGCCGGCCTTGGGTATCTTGGGGTGCTTCGTGGCGGTGCGAAAGTGGTCGGGTTCGTCCGCTCTTGGATGCTCTCGAACTCGGTAGCCAACATTATGAGCTGAGCCAAACTTTGGCGGCGTCGTACCCGGCGTGGTGCATGAGTAGCCGTATCTCGATGAGGTAATCCTTGAACAATTCTCCTCTTGCTTGCTTGCGGGCCCGGATTCGGTCTTCCAATTGTTCGAAGTACCGTGGCGGCAAGAAGAAAGTCAAAAATTCTTGGCGGAAATAGGCCCATGAGCTGCCTTGTAGTTGGCTGGTGCGGTACCAGCGACTGGCCCGATCGGTGAGAAGTTCTGTCATCGCCCGGGGTATCTGATTCGCATCCACCCCATATGAGGGAGCTCGTTCTTCGAATAGTTCCAGAAATGCGAGTGGATCGTCCTGTCCGTCGAACCTGATCCCCCATTTCCGAATCTGTTCCGCGATGTGGGCGGTGGAAGAGTCCATGGCTGGCACGATCCTCTGTGTGGGCGAGCGACTGGTCTCCGTAACTGGAGGTCTGGGCAACTCGGCGGGCGTTACAATGCGTGGTGGGCAGGGTGTGCTGTATTCGACCGCGGTGGGGACTTGTAACTCGGCTTTTGGGTCGGTTTTCCGCTGGTCAGATGGCCCAGGAGTGGTGGGCATGGGCGACTTGGAGCTTCCTGCTGGTCTGGCGTATTGCCGTTCGAGGTCTGCCAGTCGAACCCAGGCATCCTGCGAGAGTGTTCCGGCGACTAGTGCGGCGAATCTCTTTCGTCGTTCCTCGACTGTTCCGTCGTTTCCGAATCCGAATTCCTCGGCCAGGACTTCCAGCTCATCCCGCCGGAGTTTGTAGATCCAGCCGGTGGTGACTCCTGGATTGGTATGGAGTCCCTCCGGGCAAATTCGTCGGGTTGACCGGCTCCGCGGGTTTCCATGGTGTGTTTCTGCGGTTAGTAGCACTGACTTACGGGTTGTTTGCGGTACTCTTTGTACTGTAGCACTTTTTCTTGCGACTGGATGTGGCGGTTTTGTGCTTGGCGGTTATTGATCCTTGCTAGCCTAGTTTCCTTCGGTGGCCGTGGGTCTTTACTCCACAAGGCTCCGTATTAAGGTGTTCGTCTCCTTAAAGTCACCAATAAGTCCCTGCTCGGGCGCCATTTGTGAGATCCTATTTTAGGCTGAAGTAAGCATCAGTCTGTCCAGGGTCCGCTACAAGAAAATTTGTAGTTTGTAGGGGACTTCAGGTGTCGGGCTGGCTGGCAAAAGAATGTAGTAGGCAGCGAGAAATGATGAGGCGACCGTTTTGTTTGTTGGTTTTTTGGTTTTATTCAGTATTCTGTTTTATTCTGTTTATTCTACTTCAACTCGTAGTTGAATGGTGCGCTGGTTTACTGCGTAGTGTGGTGTTTTGCTTTTGTGACTGCTTAGTGCAGTGTCTTGTGTGTGTGACTGAGGGACTGCCTTGTGCAGTGTCTTGTGTTTGGGCTGATCTTGTATTCGGGCTTATGGACTGCCTACTCTTTCGGCCGATCTTGGCCCTTTTTATGCAGCTGGCGATCGCACCTGAGACCCGGAAATAATTAATTCTTGCTGACTTAAGGTTATTGGATAATAATAATTGTAGGGTGTGGTAACTAGGTCGAAGCTTGGTGCTTCGTTCACAATTGTTAGTGGGTCAGGGTGGTTTTGCTGAGGCTGCATCCCGGAAGGTGCGGGCTGCAGTTGGGAAAGGTGATATCTGAATTTGAGTCGGTAGGTCGATAATTTTATGCTAGCTTGACTTATTGTGAAATAACGCCAATGATATTTCCTATGTAGGCCGTCGATTGCGAAATGTCCCAAGAGGTGGGGTGTTTTAAATTATTGTGTGGACTCTACACAGTTGTTGGTCGAGATTTCTTAATTAATTGTGAGCGTTGCTTAAGACTATTTTATTTCCCGGAGTTACTGACACACCGCTATTTGTGGAGAACCGTGGCTAGAGCCATGGTTCGTTAGCTCTGTGTATATCAGTTAGATTATTGTCTCCCGCCAGCGTGGATGAGCTGACCCTCCGCCGTTTGTGACGAGCCATGGCTAGAACCATGGTTCGTTACAAGCCATATCCGAGATCTTCGTCGCCCACACAAGTCGTTGCTGCGATACCAGGGGTGTCATCGCGACTCACCTGTTCACGTATCAGTCTGGCTGTAGTATAACACGAGTACTACACCCGGCGTACCAAAACATAAGCGACTACCAACGGAGGATCGAACCGCCCAGCGCCTTCGATACAACCCTCTTACCCGAAGACCCCAGCCAGCCACTTGACTCCGAAGCCGCCGACCCAACCGAACATGAGCCTGAACCAGTCCCGGAGCCGTGGCCGCCAGACTTAGCCCCGCAGCTCCAAGCATTTCTAGATGAGGAGATACCAAAATTTGAAGGCCTCCACGGGACGTCGGACATCGCCAAGCACACTATTGTCATGAGGGATAAGCGGCCCATAAAACAGCGGTACTATCCTAAGAATCCAGCAATGATGCCAATAATTGATGAACAAGTGGACCAATTGATTTCGGAAGGCCTCCCGAAGCCCCCACAGCGCCCCAATTGTACTCGTCCGTAAAAAGAATGGGAAATGGCGCATGTGCGTGGACTACCGGCAACTCAACACGCATTCCATCCCCGACGCATACCCGCTGCCGAGGATCAACTATATTTTGGAACGGTTACACCACCCTCGACCTGAAAAAACGGATACTGGCAGATCCCCATGGCCGATGGAAGTAGAGAAGCAACAGCTTTCACAGTACCGGGCCGAGGCCTCTACCAATGGAAGGTGATGCCGTTTGGACTACACTCGGCACCGGCAACATTTCAGCGGGCGCTCGACACCGTGATTGGGACCGATATGGAACCATATGCATTCGCGTACCTAGACGACATTGTCATCGTTGGGCGAGATTTGAACGAACATCTACGCAACTTGAAAGTGGTGTTGTCCCGACTCCGGAAAGCGAACCTAAGGATAAATGCGGAAAAATGCGCGTTCTTTCAAACCCAAACCAAGTATCTCAGCCATATGATCAGCCATGAGGGAATCCACACTGACCCCGACAAAATTACCGCCGTCAAAGAACTCCGGCCGCCCACCAACCTAAAAGAGCTTCGTCAATGCATCGGGATGGCGTCCTGGTACCGAAGATTTGTACCAAACTTCGCGACGGTCGTCCAACCGATGTCTCGCCTACTCAAGAAGGACCAACCATGGGTATGGACCGAAGCCCAGCAAGCTGCTTTCGACCGACTAAAAGAACTCCTCACGTCCGCGCCAGTTCTTGCTTGCCCCGATTTTACTGTGAAAATCTGCCAACAGACGCGAGTAACCTCGGCGTGGGCGCCGTCCTTACTCAGGAAATCGAAGGCAAGGAGCGAGTGATAGCATACGTCTGCCGACGACTCAACGCTGCAGAGGAAAACTACTCCGCGACCGACGAAGAATGCCTGGCCGTCATCTGGTCCATCCGGAAACTCCGGTGTTACCTCGAGGGATATCGGTTCGACGTGATCACCGCCCATCTCGCCCTCAAATGGCTGAACACAAATGGCACCACACACGGTAGAATAGCAAGGTGCGCACTGGAACTCCAATACACCGAGAACGGGAAATTATATCGACACCTGGGTCGCAGCACCGAGAACAATGAGAACACATCATGGAAACTTTGCGTACCAAAGGATCGTTGCGCAAGAGTCCTCCAAGAATGCCACGACCAACCCATGGCCGGCCATCTCAGAATCCGTAAGACCATAATCCCGAGTCTGTCAACGGTACTGTTGGCCAGGGCATTACCGGGACGTAAGGAAATACGTCCGCTGCTGCACCAGCTGCCAGAAGTTTAAAGCCCAACAACGCAAGCCGTTGGGTAAGATGCTCACTCGTAAATCAGAGGAACCATTTGCAACGCTATGCGCCGACTTCGTTGGACCACTGCCTCGATCCAAGAAAGGGAACACCATGCTGCTTGTATTCCACGACACCTTTACTAAATGGGTAGAACTGGTGCCGCTTAGGAAAGCCACCGCCGCCACATTGGAGCTAGCTTACCGTGAGCGGATACTCAGACGCGGGGGAAACTGCGCACGAAGCAGACACCACGGCTGACCTATAAACAAACAGAGCGGTAAGTGGGGCATGACCGGTCATAAAATAGGGCTGGCGGAGCCCAAACGATCGGCTGACGAGATACACCGACCCCTAGAATGCAAACTCAGCACAAGCGACCAAAATAGCTGAGACACGAAAGGGCACCGACCCCTAAAATGCAAGCTCCACATGCCACGCGCGAAAGAAACACCCCGGAAAAAAAAAATGATCTAAAACCACCCAACGAGATACACTATATATAGCGGGACCATGATGATAGTCAAGCAGCACATTTTCACAAACCACCGACGCACCGGTCAACAAGCTAACGCATTACCAAGTATTCACACAAAGAGATAACACCACGATGTCACCACTCCTGATAATCCTTATCCTCACCACCACCACACAGGCCACGGTAAAAATTAATGACTACACCAACGCCGACAACATGGTGGATGGAGACGCCGTCCTGTGGGAGGAATATGGGTACTGTAACGAACCATGGGTCTACCCATGACTCGTTACATACGGCGAAGTGTCGGTGCACCCGCACGGATGGGAAATGGAAAATATACTAAAGAAAATAAATTAAGTACAGAGTCACAGAGCCAGGGCTTAACCCCGACAGTCACCGAAAGAACAATAAAGAAAGCTACAAACACCCCACCTCTTGAGACAATTGTGAAATCAGCGGCCTACATAAGAGAGCCAAGCCGACACAATTTCGCAATAAGTCAAGCCGGCACAATTTCGCAATAAGCCAAGCCGACACAATTTCGCAATAAGTCAAGCCGGCACAATTTCGCAATAAGTCAAACCGGCATTAAATTATTATTACGTCCCACAATTATTGTCACCAATAATCATAAGTTAACAATAAGCAATTATTTGACCTAAAGTCAGATATCACCTTTCCCAACTGCAGCCCGCACCTTCCGGGATGCAGCCTCAGCACAACCACCCTGACCCACTAACAATCGTCAACGAAGCACCAAGCTTCGACCCACTTACCACACCCCACAATTATTGTCACCAATAATCATAAGTTAGAAGTCAGAACCCCAGGTGCCTGCTGCTTAAAAAGGCCAAGCTCGGCCAAAGCAGTACGCAGTCCACCAGCGCACCATTCAACTACGAGTTGAAGTAGCAGAATTAAGGTGAATGAAGAAAACAGAATACTGAATAAAACCAAGAAACCAACAAACAAAACGGTCGCCTCATCATTTCTCGCTGCCTACTACATTCTTTTGCCAGCCAGCCCGACACCTGAAGTCACCTACAAACTACAAATTTTCTTGTAGCGGACCCTGGATAGACTGATGCTTACCTCAGCCTGAAATAGGACCCTCACAAGTGGCGCCCGAGCTGGGACTTTTTGGTGACTTTAAGGAGACGAACACCTTAATACAGAGCTTTGTGGAGTAAAGACCCACGGCCACAGAAGGAAACTAGGCTAGCAAGGATCAATAACCGCCAAGCACAAAACCGCCACATCCAGTCGCAAGAAAAAGTGCTACAGTACAAAAGTACCGCAAACAACCCGTAAGTCAGTGCTACTAACCGCAGAAACACACCATGGAAACCCGCGGAGCCGGTCAACCCGACGAATTTTGCCCGGAGGGACTCCATACCAATCCAGGAGTCACCACCGGCTGGATCTACAAACTCCGGCGGATGAGCTGGAAGTCCTGGCCGAGGAATTCGGATTCGGAAACGACGGAACAGTCGAGGAACGACGAAAGAGATTCGCCGCACTAGTCGCCGGAACACTCTCGCAGGATGCCTGGGTTCGACTGGCAGACCTCGAACGGCAATACGCCAGACCAGCAGGAAGCTCCAAGTCGCCCATGCCCACCACTCCTGGGCCATCTGACCAGCGGAAAACCGACCCAAAAGCCGAGTTACAAGTCCCCCACCGCGGTCGAATACAGCACACCCTGCCCACCACGCATTGTAACGCCCGCCGAGTTGCCCAGACCTCCAGTTACGGAGACCAGTCGCTCGCCCACACAGAGGATCGTGCCAGCCATGGACTCTTCCACCGCCCACATCGCGGAACAGATTCGGAAATGGGGGATCAGGTTCGACGGACAGGACGATCCACTCGCATTTCTGGAACTATTCGAAGAACGAGCTCCCTCATATGGGGTGGATGCGAATCAGATACCCCGGGCGATGACAGAACTTCTCACCGATCGGGCCAGTCGCTGGTACCGCACCAGCCAACTACAAGGCAGCTCATGGGCCTATTTCCGCCAAGAATTTTTGACTTTCTTCTTGCCGCCACGGTACTTCGAACAATTGGAAGACCGAATCCGGGCCCGCAAGCAAGCAAGAGGAGAATTGTTCAAGGATTACCTCATCGAGATACGGCTACTCATGCACCACGCCGGGTACGACGCCGCCAAAGTTTGGCTCAGCTCATAATGTTGGCTACCGAGTTCGAGAGCATCCAAGAGCGGACGAACCCGACCACTTTCGCACCGCCACGAAGCACCCCAAGATACCCAAGGCCGGCCACCGAGCCAAGGAACGGCAGCCCACCCCGGCCACCATTTCGGCAACCCCACTGGGAGGCGGCAGACTCGCCAAGGAGGCAGGAAGCCCCCTCCAGCAGCCAGACAACGCCCGAGGTGGCGGACCGCATGATCACGACCTCTATCGCCAACCCACGCGCAGCCTGTCGCCGGTGTGGTGAAGCGGGGCATGTGGCATACG
The DNA here is from genome assembly GCF_018151105.1 of Drosophila obscura. Taxonomy (NCBI): domain Eukaryota; kingdom Metazoa; phylum Arthropoda; class Insecta; order Diptera; family Drosophilidae; genus Drosophila; species Drosophila obscura. Next base: position 1,100,483 of record NW_024542867.1, on the reverse strand, counting down.
ACTGCCAGAACCCTTCGATACTATTTTGCTGGGAATGTGGCAAGCGCGGCACACGGACCTTTAAATGCAGCCGCCAGAACCCGTCGAGAAACGACACGCGTCCCCAGCTGACACGGGATCAGCCGGGAACGACGCTTCCCCCGAACCGCAACTGAAAACCCTAATACCGGTGAACAACGGGCGGATAGTGGCAACGGTGACCATAGGAGGACACGTAACGGAGGCTACCATAGACACCGGGGCCTCCAAAACCTTTATCAACACCCACCTCGCCCGACAACTAGACAATCGCACCAACTTGCAAGATGCCAACACCCGCATACGCCTGGCCGACGGATCGGTCAGAGAGATCACTCAAGTTCTACGGGAGCCCATCAAGCTGGACCAACGAGAGGTACAAATACCGCTCCTAGTTTTGCCAAACATGTTGGAGCAAGTCATTGTCGGCATGGATTTCCTATGCGCCATCGAAGCCACGATCAAATGCGGCAGCACGCAACTGCAACTAAGCAATCAGGCGGCCACGCCAACCGCACCCGAAGATCCGACCATTCACATACCAGGCCCCGCGCCCAGAAGCCAGAAACTTACGCCAACCACAACGCCACCACGTACCCAACCTACCCCAACGCTCACGACACCCAATAACGCAACGCAGCACTCGACACCCAAACCAATGACAACGAAAACGAAACGACGGCCCACAACGGAGACACGAATCCGAGGCCAACACAAGCAAACCGCAACCAAGCAATCGGGAAAACGAGTCCAACCACAGGGGACACATACCCCAAACAAACCACGAGGATCTCACACACGAGACAAACACACTTGAAACCGGCGCTCGACACAGGAAGCCCAGGTCCAAGTCAAGCAACAGAGCAAGCACGCACAGAAGCCACAAATGAAGAAGCAGAAGCCCACGCTGGACGGGGCCCATAATCGAACTAATAGAACCATGGTTCGTTACACCCCCCCCCTTTCTTCCGCGTGGGTGATAGAGAGATTAGTGGCGTCGCTTGGCGGGTGCTGAGGTTCGCCTTTTTCCTGTCCTTTGGCTGGTGCCGAGTCTTTGGATTCGTCGGTGTTAATCTAGTCACTTTAGTGTGGCGTCGGTAACGTTATATTTTCTAGTGTTGCTGTGATCGTGGCCTTTCTGCTAATCTGGGTGCTTTGTAGTTGGTGTCTGCTTGGTGGGTCGATTACCCATATGACGATGGTTTTCTCGGCGTTTTGCTTTGGTCGTTCTTTGTCCACGTATTTTTGGATCGGCGGTGCTATGTCGGGTGGCCAAGGATCCGTCGGTAGTTCTGGGTCGTCTTCGGTGGGTTCGGTGGCTCCGGGGTCAAAGATTTGATTCGGGTCTTTCGGTAGGATGGGTCTGTCGAATGTAAATGCTTGGATCTGCGGGGCCAAGTCTGGCGGCCACGGCTCCGGGACTGGTTCGGGCTCATGTTCGGTTGGATCGGCGGCTTCGGAGTCAAGTGGCTGGCTGGGGTCCTCGGGTAAGAGGGTTGTATCGAAGGCGCTGGGCGGTTCGATCCTCCGTTGGTAGTCGCTTATGTGGGTGACGGTCGGGGTGGCGTTGGCCATGGGTACGATGTTTTGGTACGCCGGGTGTAGTACTCGTGTTATACTACAGCCAGACTGGAACGTGAACAGGTGCGTCGCGATGACCCCTCTGGTATCGCAGCAACGACTTGTGTGGGCGACGAAGATCTCGGACAAGGCTCTAGGCATGGCTCGCAGCATGGCGCTAAGAATCATGTCAGTACGCGGAAGGTACTCCATTGTGTTGGCAAGGATCGGTGTGGCGTCGGCCGTGGGTCGGACAGGACGGCTGTCTGGGTATCGTGGGGGCATCGTGCTGGTTTCCGGGCCCTCGTTGAGGGGCTCTGTGGATATCAGTTCGATTATGGGCCCCGACCAGGGTGGGGTCAGCGTGGCTGTTTCTCTTGTTGCTGGGCTGTTGATCTGTTGCTGCCGTTGTCGGTGTCGATGTTGTTGTCTTGGTGCAGGGCTGAATGTCGTCTCTGAGGGTGTTTCTATGTTCACTTTCTCCTGGGAGGAGATGGTACTTATATGCTCTGTTGCTGGACTTGGACCTGGGCTTCCTGTGTCGAGCGCCCGGTTCCAGTGCGTTAGTGCTTGTCTCGTGGGTGAGATTCTCGTAGTTTCTTTGGGATATGTGTCCCCTGTGGTTGGCCTAGGACGCGGTTGCTCCGTAGTGACCGTGGGATTCGTCTTCCCGGTTGCTTAGTTGTGGTTTCTTGTTGTTGGCTTCGGATTCGTGTTTGTGGGCCGGCGCTTTGCCTTTTCTGGGGGGGCTGGGTTTCGTGTTCTTTGTGGCGATCTGGGTCGTTTTATTCGTTGGGGTAGGTCGTGGTCTTGTGTTCGCTGGGGTTTGTATGGGTGTCATGTTGGCGTTGCTGGGTTTTGAAATCGTTGGGATAGGTTAAGGACGTATGATGGCCGCCGTTGGCTTCGGTTTCTGGTGTCGAGGTTCGTTGCCTTGTACTCTTTTGGTCGGAACGGTGTGGATATGTGGTGTGGGGCACTGATCTCGTAATTGTACGATCCCGCACTGTAATCCCGCACTGGATCGTTGTTTCAATGGCGCATAGGAAGTCCATGCCGACGATAACTTGATCCAACATGTTTGGTAGGACAAGGAGGGGTATTTGAGCTTCTCTTTGATCCATTCTGATGTGCGCCAGTAGAATCTGGTTGATCTCTCTGACCGAGCCGTCGGCCAGGCGTATGCGGACGCATGCATCTTGTGGGTTGGTGTTGTTGTCTAGTTGTCGGGCGAGGTTTGCACTGATGAAGCTTCGGGATGCCCCTGTGTCGACGGTGGCTTCCGTTGCCTGTCCTCCTATGGTAACCATTGCCACTATTCGGTTCTCGTTCATGTGTAGCGGGGTTTTCATTCGTGGGTCGGGGCAGACGTCGTTCCCGGCTGATCCCGTGTCAGTCGAGGACGCGAGTCGTTTCCCGACGTGTTCTGGCGACAGCAATCGATGGTCCGGGTGCCGCGCTTGCCACATTCCCAGCAGAATAGGATCGAGGGATTTTGGCATTCATATGCCGCATGCCCTGCTTCACCACACCGGCGACATGCTGCGCGTGGGTTGGCGATGGGGGTCGTGATCATGCGATGTGCTACCTCGGGCTTTGCCGTACTCACTGGGTTGGATGGCTGTCTCCTTGGTGAGTCTGCCGAGTCCCAATGAGGCTTCCGGAATGGTGTCCGATTGGAGTCGCCGCTCCTCTGATCTGTAGCCGGCTGTGCGTATCTGGGCGTGTGTCGTGGTGGTGCGAGAGTGCTCGGAATGGTCCGCTCTTGGATGCTCCCGAACTCTATGGCCAACAGTGCGAGCTGTGCTAAGCTTTGTAGTTCGTGTCGGCGCACGTACATCTGGTATGCTGGCAGCGCGTTGTCGTAGATCCTGTTCTGTTCCTTGGCTGCGTCGTACCTGGCGTGGTGCATGAGTAGACGGATCTCGATGAGGAAATCTTTGAACATTTCCCCCGCCACTTGCTTGCGGGCTCGGATCTGGTCTTCCAATTGTTCAAAATACCGTGGTGGCAAGAAGAAAGTCAAGAATTCTTGGCGGAAATAGGCCCATGAGCTGCCTTGTAGTTGGCTGGGGCGGTACTAGCGACTGGCCCGATCGGTAAGAAGTTCTGTCATGGCCCGGGGCAGCTGATTCGCGTCGACCCCATATGAGGGAGCTCGTTCTTCGAGTAGTTCCAGAAATGCGAGTGGATCGTCCTGTCCGTCGAACCTGATTCCCTATTTTCGAATCTGTTCCGCGATGTGGGCGGTGGAAGAGTCCATGGCTGGCACGATCCTCTGTGTTGGCGAGCGACTGGTCTCCATAACTGGAGGTCTGGGCTAATCGGCTGGGTAGACCCATGGTTACAACTCATACATTCGATTCTTCGAATATTTTTTGCACGTTGCGTACAGATTAGACTTAAAAATTTGGCGAATTTCTACCGCAGAAGGAAAACAATCCGTTTAGTTAAGAAAAAAAAAATCCAAGAAGTCTTCAAGGCAAAAATGGGGCTAATAGTAAACAAGCCGAGAAGTGGAGATAGCGGTCATTCAAATGATGGAAATACTGCGAGAACATTTTTAATAATTCGGAATTATCGGCTGAAATAACTGGCTTAGATGAAAGCCTTATAATACGATGTTCAACATTGCTCCAAGCTATGGCATCAGGGTACAGGATTAATGCTGACAAATTCCGAATATATGCTCTTGACACTGCCAAGAAGTTACTAGATTTGTATGATTTACTTTCCGCCCACAGTTCACAAAGTTTTAATCCATGGTGCAGATGTGATGAATTTTGCGTTTGTTTCAATTGGAGAATGATCAGAAGAAGCTGCAGAATCGCGAAACAAAGATATACAAATATTTAGAAAGCAGCATACTAGGAAAATATCTCGAATTGAAACAAACACGGATTTAATAAACAGACTACTTTTGTCTTCCAATCCCTTTATACCGGACTAAGGAAATTACCATGCAAATACAATTCAAATTTAATGAAGTCTGCATTAGATTTGTTAGAAGAATCGAATTAATTATTATTTCTTCCCTTTTTTTTTTTTTGATTATTTAATTTTAACCACGCCCATTTCTTTTGTTATGACTCCTATTTTGTTTGTATAAAAGTATGTTATTGTTATTGTTGAGCTACTGAGCTTCTTCAGTAGCGTTGTTTTGCCAGATTATTTAAGAGACGACGATTGTTCAGTTAATATATTCACAGTTTATTGTACTTAAGTTAATATATATGTTTTATCCACAACTAGCGAAAGGTGTGCGGATTTGATAACGAGAGTTAACGATGGGTCGATTGAAGACGCGGGGGCCGGTTCAAGACTGTTGAAGTTGTTAGGTTTATGTAAGGTTTAGTTTAGAACTCTGTGGCAGGCAGGTCACTGTGCCAGACAGCAAAACGTTTAACTACGGTGATGATCGAATCTGAAGTGTCTTCTGCTTTCTCTGACGAGCCTCCCCCACAGCGGCTGTCGAACGCTGACAGAGAGCAAAGCACCAGATAGAGCATAAGCAAAGCAAACAAAACGGTAATAAAGAGAGACGTTACATTTAAGAGATGTTACATATGGTCTCATTGCTCATTGTGCTGCCATGGGCCGGCGCTTAGCCGAACATACTCCCCCCGTTGAAGAGAACGGGTCTTTAACATCCTTATTTTGCAGCACTGTTGTTGTCTTCAGCACCGTCTTCAGTACCGCTACTCCGGACTTTATTTCTGACCCTATGCTGGGTCGAGCGAGGGGCCACTTCAGATGAGCTACCTGAAAATAGAGAAGCAGAAAGGGGAGCTGCCTTGAGAGACGGAGAAACCTCTCCTGCAACTATCCATCCCAGTCTGGTCTCCTGAAGACGTGGCAGTCCAGTTCCCAACTTGATATTGCCAGCGCATAGATGCTCGAAGAACAGAGCCGCTCCAATCAGAATATCAACTGGCTGGGGCTGGTGAAACTTCTGATCCGCCAGAGGTATGTTGGAGGGCATGTTCCAGCCATTAATGTCGTGGATACCGTTGGGTTGGTTACCCGTAATGGTTGGAGCAATAAGTGCCGTAATGGTCGCGGCATAGTTGGATGCGTGTGATTCCAGTTGGATATCGACGCAGCATCCTTCGGATATGGCACACGAATCGCCTAGACCAGAAACGGAAACTTCCGACTCTTTCTTCTGTAGCTGCAACTGTTGAGCCAGACGAGAAGTGACGAAATGCACCTGCGATCCAGAATCGAGCAGGGCACGGCAAGGAATCAACATCCCGGAGCGACTCCTTACGCTGATTATGGCAGTGGGCAAAATCACAGCGTCCCGTCGATGACTCTGGGCCAAGAGCGACGTGGCTGACGATGTGATGCTGAAGTAGTGTGTGATGCTTAGCACCACATACTCGGCAGGATCGTGAACGACATTCACCTTGCTGATGGTCTGATCGGAGGCAGTTGGTGCATAGGGATAGCTTATTAGCTTCCTGGAGCCGAAGTCGAGCAGAAAGGTTGCTGAACTGAGAACATCGATATATCGAATGTCCGGTATCGCCGCAGAGCGCACAGGCAATCGGCTTGAAGGTAGTTGCAACTAGGCAGTGTTTCCGATTGCTATTAGTGTACATGTCCTTAGCGTGCTCCTGAGTCTCCAACCTCTGGCATCTCTGCTCCAGAAAAGCGGTAAATTGCTGGCTTGTGGGTATGCTATCCATTGACGAGCATTCCTCCCACTTGGCTTGTGTGGCGCAGTCCACTTTCTGTAGCAGAATATGTATCAGAATGCAGTCAGCAATCTGGTCCTTTGTCCCCACACTCTGCAAGGCCCGCAGATTGGCATTTACAGTATCTGACAATGACCGGAGCTGGGAAACAGACGAGGTCTCAATACGCTGCACACCCAAAATATCGGTGACATGTGCCTGAAATATTAAACGCTTGTTATTGAATCGTTTATTAAGAAGGTCTAGGGCGATGGGATAGCTGGCGTGGCTGAATTCTAGCGAAGAGATTGTGTCTTGTGTGTCTAGAGCAGGTCCTTTCAGGCAGGATCGTAGGTGCTGCAGCTTTTCCACATTCGTTAGGTCAGAATCCTTGTCAATTATGGAGGCAAACATGCCCCAAAACGCAGCATATTGCGCGTAGCCCCCGCTGAATTTGGGAAGCTTTAATTCCGGCAGGCGAGGCCGACTCTGCACTATGACTGTAGCTGGGGCCTCTCCAACATGATCCGTCCGCATTGTTGAGCATGGGAGCATTGTGGGCTGCCGCTTGTTCAACTCACGCTTCATGCGAATTTCCAGCATGACCACGCATTCGTCAAACTCCTCCCTCAAGGGACTGCCAATCTCATCGAGATCAATCCTCTCCAGGGCATTATGGTGCTCGTTGAACGAAGCGACCAGATCCGCTAGCAACTTTAGTCGCACATTTAACTCCTCCTCACTGAGTTCGCCAATCCTCTCCTTGCCGACGGCAGTTTCCATTCTCCGTGCTGCTCCTACCATGGATTGCACCTTGCGCTTGTTGAATGCAGCTTCCGAATCGACGAACAAAGGTGAGGGGGGCGAGATTGAAGGGGTGCTATTAGAAGCCATCGTGTATGCTCAGTAGAAAGCTGGGTTTAGAATCACTGAGCGAGTGAGGAGGTTAACAGCCGGTGAATAACCTCGAGAGCACGAAACCGAAACGAAACAGCAGCAAGCAAGCAGACCGCAAAGCAGATGACGCGAGAACAGTTTCTGTTGCTTGTGCACATACGACAAACCGAAAAACCGTGTTTCAAAGCAAATTTATCCAACGAAAATGTTATGTTTTTTGTGATAAAATTTAACGAGTTTATGTTTCTATCACGTCGGGGTCACCAAATATTGAGCTACTGAACTTCTTCAGTAGCGTTGTTTTGCCAGATTATTTAAGAGACGACGATTGTTCAGTTAATATATTCACAGTTTATTGTACTTAAGTTAATATACATGTTTTATCCACAACTAGCGAAAGGTGTGCGGATTTGATAACGAGAGTTGAAGACGATTGAGGTCGATTGAAGACGCGGGGGCCGGTTCAAGACTGTTGAAGCTGTTAGGTTTGTGAGTTCCTATTTCAGGCTGAGGTAAGCATTCAGCCTGTCCAGGGTCCACTACAAGACAATTTGTAGATCGCAGGTGACTTTTAGGTTCGGAGCGGCCGCAAGAGAGGTAGGACGCAGGGGGAGCGTTTTGTTGCTGACGAAGAATACTTCAAGAAAATCGTGGTTGTCGGTTTTGCTGGTGTTTATTATTTTTATTACTTAAGTCTTTGTGGGTTTATGTACGATGGATTACTTGCGGATCTTGTTACTTGGCCTTGGAGCCGTTGGACTGGGGTAGTGCAGTGTCCTGAGTGTGTGACTGAGGGACTGCCTTGTGCAGTGTCTTGGGTGTGTGACTGAGGGACTGCGTAGTACAGTGTCTTGGGTGTGTGACTGAGGGACTGCCTTGTGCAGTGTCTTGGGTGTGTGACTGAGGGACTGCGTAGTACAGTGTCTTGGGTGTGTGACTGAGGGACTGCGTTGTGCAGTGTCTTGTGTCCGGGCTGATGGACTGCCTGTATCTTGTATTCGGGCTGATGGACTGCCTAGTGCAGTGTCTTGTGTTTGGGCTGATGGACTGCCTACTCTTTCGGCCGATCTTGGCCCTTTTATGCAGCTGGCGATCGCACCTGAGACCCGGAAATAATTAATTCTTGCTGACTTAAGGTTATTGGGTAATAATAATTGTAGGGTGTGGTAACTAGGCCGAAGCTTGGTGCTTCGTTGACAATTTTTAGTGAGTCAGGGTGGTTTTGCTGATGCTGCATCCCGGAAGGTGCAGTTGGGAATTGGGTATTTGGTTTCAAAAGAAATGAGTTTTTGCTAACTCTGCATCACGGAAGTTGAGTGGTAAGTCGATAATTTTATGCTAGCTTGACTTATTGTGAAATAACGCCAATGATATCTCTTACTGCGAAATTGTGTCGGCTTGGCTTATTGCGACATTGTAGGCTGCTGATTTTACAATTGTCTCAAGAGGTGGGGTGTTGTTGATCGAGAGTTCTTAATTAATTGTGTGCTTAAGACTATTTTATTTCCGGGGTGCTGACACACCGCTATTTGTGGAGAACCGTGGCTAGAGCCATGGTTCGCTAGCTCGGTGTATATCAGTTTGGTTATTGTCTCCCGCCAGCGTGGATGCGCTGACCCTTCGCCGTTTGTGACGAGCCATGGCTAGAACCATGGTTCGTTACACCCCCCCCCTTTCTTCCGGGTGGGTCATGGAGAGATTAGTGGCGTCGCTTGGCGGGTGCTGAGGTTCGCCTTTTTCCTATCCTTTGGCTTGTGCCGAGTCTCCGGATTCGTCGCTTTTAATCTCGTCACTTTAGCGTGGCGTCGGTAACGTTATATTTTCTACTGCTGCTGTGATCGTGGCCTTTCTGCTGTTCTGGGTGCTTTGTAGTTGGTGTCTGCTTGGTGGGTCGATTATCCCATATGACGATGGTTTTCTCGGCGGTTTTCTTCGGTCGTTCTTTGTCCAGGCATTGAATCGGCGGTGCTATGTCGGGTGGCCAAGGATCCTGTAGTTCTAGGTCGTCTTCGGTGGGTTCGGTGGCTCCGGGGTCAAACGTTTGATTCGGGTCTTTCGGTAGGATGGGTCTGTCGAATGTAAATGCTTGGATCTGCGGGGCCAAGTCTGGCGGCCACGGCTCCGGGACTGGTTCGGGCTCATTTTCGGTTGGATCGGCTGCTTCGGAGTCAACTGGCTGGCTGGGGTCTTCGGGTAAGAGGGTGGTGTCGAAGGCGCTGGGCGGTTCGATCCTCCGTTGGTAGTCGCTTATGTGGGCGACGATGGGTGTGGTGTCGACCATGGGTATGATGTTTTGGTACGCCGGGTGTAGTACTCGTGTTATACTACAGCCAGACTGGAACGTGAACAGGTGCGTCGCGATGACCCCTCTGGTATCGCAGCAACGACTTGTGTGGGCGACGAAGATCTCGGACAAGGCTCTAGGCATGGCTCGCAGCATGGCGCTAAGAATCATGTCAGTACGCGGAAGGTACTCCATTGTGTTGGCAAGGATCGGTGTGGCGTCGGCCGTGGGTCGGACAGGACGGCTGTCTGGGTATCGTGGGGGCATCGTGCTGGTTTCCGGGCCCTCGTTGAGGGGCTCTGTGGAGATCAGTTCGATTATGGGCCCCGTCCAGCGTGGGGTTAGCGTGGCTGTTTTCCGTGTGGCTGGGCTGTCGGATGGTGGTGGCCGTTGTCCTTTTTCGCTGCTGGCGGTCGGTTTTGAGGGTGTCCGTGCGTTCCCTGCTTCCGATGCGGTTTCTCTGCGTGCTTGCTCTGTTGCTTGTCTTGGACCTGGGCTTCCTGTGTCGAGCGCCGGGTTCAAGTGTGTTTGTCTCGTGTGTGAGATCCTCGTGGTTTGTTTGGGGTGTGTGTCCCCTGTGGTTGGCCTAGGACGCGGTTGCTCCGTAGTGACCGTGGGACTCGTTTTCCCGATTGCTTGGTTGTGGTTGGCTTGTGTTGGCCTCGGATTCGTGTTCTCCGTTGTGGGCCGGCGTTTCGTATTCGTTGCGATTGGTTATTGGGTTATTGGGTGCCGTGTGCGTTGTGGTAGGTCGTAGACGTAGGTTCGTTGCGATTTGTTGGGGTTTCTGGTATCGGGGTTCGGCGTCTTGTACGTGGATGGTAGTAAGCACGGGTTCAGTGGGCATATGGTGACGGTCTCGTAGCTGTAGCAGCGTGGATCCGCATTGGATCGTCGTTTCGGTGGCACCTAGGAAGTCCATGCCGACAATGACTTGTCCCAACATGTTTGGCAGGACCAGGAGCGGGATTTGAACCTCTCGTTGATCCAGCTTGATGTGCGCCAGTAGAACTTGTGAGATCTCTCTGACCGAGCCATCGGCCAGGCGTATGCGCACGCATGCATCTTGCAGGTTGGTGTTGTTGTCTAGTTGTCGGGCGAGGTTTGCGCTGATGAAGCTTCTGGATGCCCCGGTGTCGATTGTGGCTTCCGTTGTGTGTCCTCCTATGGTCACCATCGCCACTATCCGGCCGTTGCTTACGTGTAGAGAGTTATTTAGTCGCGGGTTGAAGGAGGCGTCGTTCCCGGCTGATCCCGTGTCAGTTGGGGACGCATGTCGTTTCCCGACGTGTTTTGGCGGCAGCAATTTACGGTCCGTGTGCCGCGTTTGCCACATTCCCAGCAGAATAGGATGGGGGGATTATGGCAGTCGTATGCCGCATGCCCCGCTTCACCACACCGGCGACAGGCTGCGCGTGGGTTGATGATGGGGGTCGTGATCATGTGATGGGCTACTTCGGGATTCGCCGTACTGTTTGGATGAGCTGGTTGTCTCCCTGGTGTGTCTGTCGATTCCCAATGGGGACTCAGAAATGGTGGCTGGTGCGAGTCGCAATTCCTCTGCTCTGAAGCCGGCCTTGCGTATCTTGGAGTGTTCCGCGGGGGTGCGAAAGTGGTCGGGATGGTCCGCTCTTGGATGCTCTCGAACTCGGTGGCCAACATTGTGAGCTGTGCTAAGCTTTGTAGTTCGTGTCGCCGCACATACATCTGGTATGCTGGCAGGGCGTTATCGTAGATCCTGTTTAGTTCCTTGGCTGCGTCGTACCTGGCGTGGTGCATGAGTAGACGTATCTCGATGAGGTAATCCTTGAACAGTTCTCCTCTCGCTTGCTTGCGGGCCCGGATTTGGTCTTCCAATTGTTCGAAGTACCGTGGCGGCAAGAAGAAAGTCAAGAATTCTTGGCGGAAATATTCCCATGAGCTGCCTTGTAGTTGGCTGGTGCGGTACCAGCGACTGGCCCGATCGGTGAGAAGTTCTGTCATGGCCCGGGGCATCTGATTCGCGTCCACCCCATATGAGGGAGCTCGTTCTTCGAATAGTTCCAGAAATGCGAGTGGATCGTCCTGTCCGTCGAACCTGATCCCCCATTTCCGAATCTGTTCCGCGATGTGGGCGGTGGAAGAGTCCATGGCTGGCACGATCCTCTGTGTGGGCGAGCGACTGGTCTCCGTAACTGGAGGTCTGGGCAACTCGGCGGGCGTTACAATGCGTGGTGGGCAGGGTGTGCTGTATTCGACCGCGGTGGGGACTTGTAACCCGGCTTTTGGGTCGGTTTTCCGCTGGTCAGATGGCCCAGGAGTGGTGGGCATGGGCGACTTGGAGCGTCCTGCTGGTCTGGCGTATTGCCGTTCGAGGTCTGCCAGTCGAACCCAGGCATCCTGCGAGAGTGTTCCGGCGACTAATGTGGCGAATCTCTTTCGTCGTTCCTCGACTGTTCCTTCGTTGCCAAATCCGAATTCCTCGGCCAGGGTTTCCAGCTCGTCCCGCCGGAGTTTGTAGATCCAGCCGGTGGTGACTCCTGGATTGGTATGGAGTCCCTCCGGGCAAAATTCGTCGGGTTGACCGGCTCCGTGGGCTTCCATGGTGTGTTTCTGTGGTTAGTAGCACTGACTTACGTGTTGTTTGTGGTATTTCTGCTTGCGACCGGATGTTGCGAGGGTGCCGGTTTTTAGTGTTGGACGAGTATTGGTCCTTGCTAGCCTAGTTTTCTTTCAGTGGCCGTGGGTCTTTACTTCACAAAGCTCCGTATTAAGGTGTTAGTCTCCTTAAAGTCACCAAAAGTCCCTGCTCGGGCGCCACTTGTGAGGTCCTATTTCAGGCTGAGGTAAGCATTCAGCCTGTCCAGGGTCCACTACAAGACAATTTGTAGATCGCAGGTGACTTTTAGGTTCGGAGCGGCCGCAAGAGAGTTAGGACGCAGGGGGAGCGTTTTGTTGCTGACGAAGAATACTTCAAGAAAATCGTGGTTGTCGGTTTTGCTGGTGTTTATTATTTTTATTACTTAAGTCTTTGTGGGTTTGTGTACGATGGATTACTTGCGGATCTTGTTACTTGGCCTTGGAGCCGTTGGACTGGGGTAGTGCAGTGTCTTGGGTGTGTGACTGAGGGACTGCCTTGTTTTTTTTTTTTGTATTCATACGTTTATTTCTTCTAGTCTAATTTCTTGCTTTTAATACTACAGTCTTGCTATTGGATATAATTTAGTGCAGGCCGTGTTTGGGAGTGGGCGCCCAACGCGCGCGGTACTGCCGCAAAGCATTGCTTCGCACGCTTGAAGGCTTCTACTCCGTCTCCTGCTTACGCCTTCTCTCCAAAACTCTCAGAGTTCGCATGACGCTAGAGGCGAACTCTGCGGCCGCTTCCCATGCACTTGGCTCGGCCAGCATGATCGGCACCAAGGTCCCGGTAGCGATCCTGTCGCCTACTACCGCCTCCAGGCGGAGACGCTCGCGGTCAAACCTGTGGCATTCGAAGAGGACGTGCTGTGCGTCCTCCACTATGCCGGTGCCGCACGCTGGGCACCAGTCCTCCGTCTCATGGCCAAAGCGCTTGAGGTAGCTGCGAAAGCAGCCGTGTCCACTAAGCGCCTGGGTGAGATAAAAATCTACCTGGCCGTGCTTCCTATCGATCCAGTCTTGCAGCTTCGGGATGAGGGAATGTGTCCAGCGCCCCTTGGTTGAGCTGTCCCACTGGGTCTGCCATCTACTGATGCTGTTCCTCCTTGCGGTAGCCTTCAGCTCGGCTCTTGTCGCCTCGCTTCCTCCCTGCGTGGCCGTATGGACATCCTTTCTCTCCCTTATCAGCTCCCTGAGTGGGACTTGCCCGGCTATGACCAGCGCTGCTTCGTCCGACACAGTCCGGAACGAGCACGCGATCCTTAAGGCACACAGCCTGTACGTCGCCTCCACGCCTCGCATGTAGGTTTTCACCTGAGCGGCTTTCGCCCACGCGGGCGCAGCGTACAGGATCTGCGACGTCACCACACTCGTCAGGAGTTTCCGCGTTGCATGCTTCGGGCCTCTGGTGTTGAGAAGCATTCGCGAGAGTGCTCCTGCGGTTCCGCTGGCCTTCCTCTGCACGTACTCTAAGTGCTCCTTGAAGGAGAGGCGAGTGTCGATGAGCACCCCGAGGTACTTGATTGACCTCTGCGAGCGTATCGTGGTGCCACCGACCTGCACACTTGCGGTTTCTACAGCTTTCCGGCTCGATATGAGCACCGCCTCCGTCTTCTGTGCTGCCAGGTCCAATCCGGCGACCGTAAGCCACGACTCCACGGCTCGGACGGCCGCGTTGGCGAGTTCCTCCACTGCGGCGAGGTGCTTGGCCACCACCACTATGGCGACGTCGTCCGCAAATCCCACCATGCTGGTGTTGGCTGGCAACGGTAGTCTCAGGACTCCGTCGTACATGGCGTTCCAGAGCAGGGGTCCCAAAACGGAGCCCTGAGGGACTCCGGCTGAGACTTTGTATGCCCTGGAACCCAGACTGGTCTCGTACGTCAGCACCCTGTCGCTGAAGTAGCTACGTGCTATCCTCTGCAGGTATCCAGGGATGCTGAAGCGCTGTAGGGCCTCTAGCGTGCGGCTCCAATCGGCCGAGTTGAACGCGTTCCTTATGTCGAGTGTCACCACGAGACAGTAGGATTTGGACCCTCCTCTCCATCTGGTACCAGCGCAGGCTTCCTCTGCCGTTTTAACCACCTTGGAGATGGCGTCCAGCGTCGACTTCCCCTTCCTGAACCCGTATTGCTCCGGGGAGAGGCCGCCTGCTGCCTCGATGGCTGCACTCAGCCTCGTGGCAATCACCTTCTCGAACACCTTCCCTATCGTGTCCAGGAGGCAGATGGGCCTGTAGGAGGACGCCTCGCCCGGCGGCTTCCCCGGCTTGGACAGCAAAAAGAGCCGTTGCCTCTTCCACCTCAATGGGAACGTACCCTCGTGGAGGCATCTGTTGAACAGACCCGTGACCTCGCTTGGGATCAGCGCTAGTGCCAGCTTCGTCGCACGGTTGGGGATCGCGTCCGGCCCCGGTGCCTTCTTGGGGTTCAGGTCTCTGCCTGCCTGCAGCACCTCTTCCTCCGTGACCTCGCAGATGTCGTCCAGGCTGTGCTCGGGGCTCGGGGATGTTGTTATGGGCCGCCCCTGCGGGAACAAGGTCCCAACGATCCCATCCAACACTACTGGGTCCGTTGGGGCTCTGCTTCCGGCGTTGATGCTCTTGACCACCATCTTGTAGGCGCCTCCCCAGGGGTCCTCCTCGGCGGCGTCGCACAGCTTGAGGAAGCATTCTCTCTTGCTGTCTCTAATGGCGGTCTTCAACTCCTTCCGCGCGACTTTGTATGCCTCGCAACAGGTTACTAGTCGCGGAGTTCCCCTGGCTCGTTGGAGCTGTCTTCTCGCGCCGTGGCAGATTTTGCGGAGCTCGGCGATGCCCTCGTTCCACCAGAAGACTGGGGCATGGTGCTTCCCAAACGCACTTCGCTGAAGCATGCTCAGGTCGCAGGCCGCTTCCACTGCCTCCCCCAGCTGGGTCGCCCGCTCGTTGGCTCCGTCTGACTCTGATGCCGTGTAGGTCCGGAGGGCGCTTGTAAACGCCTGTGTCCTCAACGTGGCCTGCCGATACGCCTTCCTTTGCTGAGTAGGAGCTGCTCTTACCCGATCCGGTCCGCCAAACACGCACTCGATGGCCTCGTGGTCGCTAGCGGTGTAGGCGTCGCTGATTCTCCAACTGGAGTTTCTGGCCAACGCGCTGCTGGCGTATGTGAGGTCGATGACTGACCCCATGCCTCCCCTGCTGAACGTTTGTTGGGATCCTTCGTTGAGCAGCACCATGTCCAAGGTAGCGAAGGCCTCCAGCACCGTGCGTCCTCTAGCGTTGGTTAGGGAGGACCCCCACTCCTGGGCCCAGGCATTGAAGTCGCCCCCGACTACGACGTCGCTTCGTCCTCGCAGGTCTCCGATCAGCTCGTCGATTATTCGGCTGAAGGTCTCCAGCGGGAGGCTGGGCGCCAGGTAGCAGCTGTAGACCCACTTACCGCCTACTTTGCCTCGGACGAACCCATCGGCCGACTTTATGTCGCAGATCTGGGGCGTCTCCACTCCGCATGCCCACAACGCAGCTCTGCCCGAGCGATCTGTGGCCCAGTCGCTGCAGCTGGGAACCCTATAGGGCTCGCTGAGGATTGCCACCTCCGATCCCCGCTCACGCACCGTCTGTTGCAAGAGGTCCTGCGCGGCCCTGCAGTGGTTCAGGTTGAGCTGGATCAACCGCATGTCTTGCTGCGTTGACCGACCCCGCTGAACGCTGCCGGGCAGCTTTTGCTGCCGGCCTGGTGCCTGGACTCCTTCTTGCCCGCTGCCGAGCAAATGAAGCATAATGGCTCCTTTATGCAGTCAACGGCTTTGTGCCCCTGCTCGCCGCATTTGATGCAGCAGCCGCTCCTGTCTATTGCACTCCTGCAGCTGCTCGCGATGTGCCCAGGTTCCAGGCATCTGTAGCACCTCGGGAGTCCTCCTCTTTCGCGGATCCTGCAAACGGTCCAGCCGATCCGCACCTGTCCCCGCTGCATTACTGCTTTGCCCAGGGAAAAAGGCAAGCTGACCACCGCCGTTTGGGACTCCGCGTAGCCGCGTCGCAGGCTTCGCACCCTGACTCGTCCCTCCTCAATCCCGAACTGGCTCGCGATGGCGGTACAGATCTCACGCTCTGTCGCGAGGGAGTCGAGATCGCGGATCTCCAAGACGACCACCTTCGAGTCCTCTGTCAGTGCACGCACTGCCGCTGCGTCGCCAAGTACGCGTGCGATGCTCTCTCTCATGGCCTCTGCGCTCTCTGAGCTGCCTTTTGCCACCTCCAGCAAAAGGTTGCCGTTGATGGTGCGGCGTACCCTGGAAACGCAGCTTCCCAGGTCCGACAGCTGGTTATCCTCCCTCCTGGTCACCATGGCCAGCACCTCGCTATACGTCTTGCCGCCCGCATGCACTACGACCGCGTCAGGGCGTGCGCGGTGCGCTGTCCTCGCCTTCTTGGCCACTAAACTCCACCCGCTTTCACGGTTTCCGAGGCTCTCTTGTTGGCTGGGGGCATTGCGCGTCGCCTTCTCCTCGTGTGGCTTTATCTGGGCCTTCTTCTGTTTCTTCGTGGGTGCGCCTTTGTGACCTGCTGGGCGCATAAGCGTTGGAGCCTGCCCCCCAGCGGGGCCATCCGACACAACAGGCTGGCTAAGCCTTCGCCACGGCTCGGTTTGCGATGCGGCATCCGTCTTCCAGATGGTCGTTGTCTGCTGCTCCTTGTCCGCGCTCTGAACGCTCTGTGAGCATTTCGAGCACCGGACTACGCCCGCTGCGCCCTCCTGAATGTCGCTGCTGCCCGCTGCGGCTGCCTGGTTTGCATCCTGTATGGCCAAATGCAGCGCCTTTATGCGCACGAACAGGGTTCTGGTCGCCTCATTTATATGGCGAGAGAACGTGATCTCCTCCAGAAGTCTACCCAGCTCCGCAAAGTTCTGCTGATCGGTAGCTTCCTGCGATGCCTTGCACTTTTTTGGAGGCGTCGATCTCTGCGAGCTCCCCGGGCTTGCGGGGTCCCTCGTCCTCTTAGGGGTCTCCCTAGGGTCCGGGTCCGCTCTCAGTCCCGCTGCTGGAGTTGACGCGCTTGCTGGCGAACGGATGAGCGAGCTGCCCTCGAACGGGTTCGCTGTTTCCATCTCTTCTACTTCTTGGTCTGCACAAGGTGGCTCCCGCGCTGGCCACAGATTTCCCCTTGGCTTCACGATGGGGGATATACCGCCCCTCCCCGGTCCCCGACGTCCCGTTGACCGGGACACCGCCTGAGCGGGGGATCGGAGGTTGGTCGGGTCCGTGACCTTTTCCCACGTGCCACCTGTGCTGCCTGGTTACGCCTCGAAGTATGCACTTCCTTATTTGCCTCGCGCTCAGCCTGGGGGTATGCAAGGCTTTTGCGTGATCTGCAAGTTTCTTGCACCCTGACAGCTGCTGCCTGCTACGGTGGAGTCGTGGCAGATGAGTGCCAGCTGGTAGATTCCTGAACTACCCAGCACTATCGATCGCAGTCAGCTGTTTGGCGAGTCGGCGAGGAAAAGAAAAACAAAATTTCGCGTGGAAATTTCGTTTTTTGTTGCTCGGAGAACACAGGAGAGAGCGTGGAACAGTGTTAAGTGTCCCCCCCGCCCCTCCTCCCGGGATGGAGCACCGCTTTCCGCCTGGTAGAAGCGCTCGGAGATGTTCCCCTGGCGTGCAGGCCTGGCTCGGTACGTACCCCTTCCCTTTGGACTCCTCCTTCTTACTCTTCCCCTTTTTTTAGGGTGGTTTATCGCCTGCAACTTGGCACTTTCGCTGGAGGATTTAAAAACACGACCGTTCACTTTCGGTAATCCGTTCGCTCTCCGGGACTGCCTTGTGCAGTGTCTTGGGTGTGTGACTGAGGGACTGCGTAGTACAGTGTCTTGGGTGTGTGACTGAGGGACTGCGTTGTGCAGTGTCTTGTGTTCGGGCTGATGGACTGCCTGTATCTTGTATTCGGGCTGATGGACTGCCTAGTGCAGTGTCTTGTGTTCGGGCTGATGGACTTCCTACTCTTTCGGCAGATCTTGGCCCTTTTATGCAGCTGGCGATCGCACCTGAGACCCGGAAATAATTAATTCATGCTGACTTAAAGTTATTGGGTAATAATAATTGTAGGGTGTGGTAACTAGGCCGAAGCTTGGTGCTTCGTTGACAATTTTTAGTGAGTCAGGGTGGTTTTGCTGATGCTGCATCCCGGAAGGTGCAGTTGGGAATTGGGTATTTGGTTTCAAAAGAAATGAGTTTTTGCTAACTCTGCATCACGGAAGTTGAGTGGTAAGTCGATAATTTTATGCTAGCCTGACTTATTGTGAAATAACGCCAATGATATCTCTTACTGCGAAATTGTGTCGGCTTGGCTTATTGCGACATTGTAGGCTGCTGATTTCACAATTGTCTCAAGAGGTGGGGTGTTGTTGATCGAGAGTTCTTAATTAATTGTGTGCTTAAGACTATTTTATTTCCGGGGTGCTGACACACCGCTATTTGTGGAGAACCGTGGCTAGAGCCATGGTCCGCTAGCTCGGTGTATATCAGTTTGGTTATTGTCTCCCGCCAGCGTGGATGCGCTGACCCTTCGCCGTTTGTGACGAGCCATGGCTAGAACCATGGTTCGTTACAGGTTTATGTAAGGTTTAGGTTAGAACTCTGTGGCAGGCAGGTCACTGTGCCAGACAGCAAAACGTTTAACTACTGTGATGATCGAATCTGAAGTGTCTTCTGCTTTCTCTGACGAGCCTCCCCCACAGCGGCTGTCGAACGCCGACAGAGAGCAAAGAACCAGATAGAGCATAAGCAAAGCAAACAAAACGGTAATAAAGAGAGACGTTACATTTAAGAGATGTTACATATGGTCTCATTGCTCATTGTGCTGCCATGGGCCGGCGCTTAGCCGAACAGTTATAATAAAAATAATAATATTTGAATCTGGTATATTTTCTAAAATTATGTTTGTTTGCAATTGTTGCTATGGAAGCTGTATGATATAGTATCCCGATTTTGACTACACTCGCCCGCGATATATAAAGTCCTTATTTGTGCAGAAATATAATATTTAATTGCATTAAAATATAAAAAAAAAGTTTTCCATACAAACAATCGATTTCATACCAATGGTTCATATGGCAGCTTTATGCTATAGCTATAGCTATATACGTTAATTTACAACAACAACAAAAAAATTTTGTGCAAACTTTCAAGCCTCTACCTTTACTGTAAGTATTTTTGGCCGCTCTCCCATAGAACGCCGCCCACTGTGCGGCGGCAGCTGCCTATGCATCCAAGATTCTGGATGTCTTGATGCTGACCGCCGCTGGATTGTCTTTATTCACTGCATGAATACACTACAATAGCAATATTTATGGGTAGTACACAATATTTATAATTTACTTACACCTGAAGTACATCGCGAACCCGATTCCAATGACGCTCTCGCATACATGTGTTTTTTAATGCTGTTATCAATGGCAAAGTACGTCGAAAACTGTCTAAATTTTTCGTGGTTACTTCCAGCATTTCCCAATGACGATCATAAAATTTCTTACTTAAAATGCTAAATTCTTTATACAAACTTAAAGCAAAATCTTCCATTTCATTAATATTGATTTTCCAAAAATTTCCCTTTTTCCAACCTTCCCAACTGGTTTGCCAGTCAAGTATTAGATCCCATATATTCTGTACAATTTTAACTTCAGCCTCCAGTTTCCGGAGGTCGACACTTTCAGGTTGATTAACATTAAATACTGACAAGTCACGCATTAAACTTTCCTCAAATTTAAAACAATCTTCAACCTTTAGAGCTATAATTTTGAGGAATTTTAGTGCAATTTTTGGATTTCTGTAAAAAAGAAAGTTAAAATAACAACAGAAAAATTTCCATTTTCATTAATTTACATATTAGCCGAAGTTGGTAACTTCAAATAAAAATCATCAAGAAATTCTTTAAGAATAATTTTAAACTTTTCGGCCTGCTGAAGCAAAATTTTCTTAAATTCTTCGCGATTGTTGTCTAACATCTCGTCCGCCTCTGCTAACTTCTTAAGATAGTGCTGCCATGCATTGTTTAGACCCAGAACTTTTTGACGTATTTCATCAAGGATGTCAACCTGATATTTGTCTAATACTCCAAAAAGTTCAAGCATGGGAGGAAAAGTTGCTTGCCTAATCGGCACATCTTCAATTAGTTGCTCGAAAAATTCCTTAGATGCTAAAGACTCTTTTAGCGTTCGGGGAACCAAAATTAGTTTTCGCTCGTTTCTCCGCATATATCTGTAGATCGCTTAAATACAAAAAAAAAAGAGAATATATTTATATAAGTTTATATCAACACTAGGGGGCAGACCCTGCGCACTCCCACTCGCCAATCCCCGGGTGGATCGCTTCGCTCGCTCACACAACCATTCTTCTGATCACTGCGTCTTATTATTACAACATAATGTTGCATTGATACTGAAATGATGAAAAAATACGAATTTCTTAAAAAAAAAAGGAAAAATACTGTCATCCGTGTAATGTTATTAGAAAAAGTCGTTACTAGTACAGCAGTGACTGATTTTTCCCGATATTTTATTTTCTGAGCCGTTTTTTCTTTCTGTTTCTTTCTTTTTTTGGTTGCCTTAGAAATTCGCATTTTATCATCCATTTCAGTATCAATTCAAAATTATGAGAAAAAAGCGCAGTGATCAGAACAATGGGTGTGTGGGCTGTATGGGTTGTGTGAGCGAGCGATCCGGGTCTTCGCGCTCGAGCTAAACGCAGGGGGTTTGCCCCTAGTATAAATATTAACTTTTTTCATATAAAATTTTTGATACTTACATCGTATTAATGAAAATGAATGGTTTACCAGAATTTTAATGTTCAACGCCTGCCATTTTTCAATCCAATCAAGTATCGTATTCTTTATGTAATTCTGATTCATAAGTATAAAGTAAACATGCGATATAGCATCAACAAAAGAAATGTCGTCTGCCATTGTGCTGTAGTATTCAATGCTTGCCTCAAAAATATCGGCTGTCATTGGAGTGGACTTAACACGTTTAGTAAATTCAGATTCCGATGTTTCCCATAAGGCCCTGTGACTATTCCAAAATGATACATAGCCATCAATCTCTTCACGCTCGTGTTTTATTTCTGCTTCAATATTTCGAATTATTCCCCTGCATTCCGAATCGTCTCGAAAAACTTTAGGAAATGGATGTGACTGTTGCTCTTTTGGCAATTTCATTTTATTAGCGATCCGAGGAAACTGTTCAAGTATATTATGAACTCGGTCAATATTAGAACTCAGTAAATTTGCAATTGCGTCCATGTCAGGATTTAATATAACCTGTCTATTCTTAATATCAGATTCCATTACGAGAATAGGTGCAGCCGCCATATCAGCCTCACGATGTAGGGCAGATGACACCATTGTCAAAGAATTTCTTGCGCTTGTGAGAAAAGCTGTTGCAAGCATATCATCAAATACATTAACAAAACTGTACCATTCAATTGCCATCTACAACAAAATAAAATTACATACGTGTAGGTGTTACAAATTATATGTTTTATTTGGGTAATGTCGCAAGTTTAAATCATACATGTAATATATTATTTACGTATAGTTTTATTGATATTAAATGCGGTGCAAAGGTTGTAATGTCCTATTTCAGGCTGAGGTATGCATCAGCCTGTCCAGGGTCCTGAATTACAAGATATTTATAATTCACGAGGACTTTATCGGGAAACCAGGAACTTTGCCAGAAAACTGAAATAGAAATCACAACACTTTTTGGTTCTTTTAATTTTAATAGTTTTCTTTATTTTTCCGTATGATTATTCTACCCGGTTATGTTAGGTTTTACTTGTACTACGACGCGGATGGTGATTTTGACTGCCTCTCGCGATGGCTGATTGACTGACTCCCGACGATGGCTGGTGGACTGCCTCCCACGATGGCTGGTGGACTGCCCTTTTTTATAGATCGGCCGGCCTTCCATGAATGTCTTATAGATATCTTATTTCTACTCCAGACCGTGGGAAGGGTTCTTACGTAAATCTCTCTGGCCGAAGTATAGCCTGCGCGTGCAGACGGACTGATCGGTACCAGATGGTTACCAAATCATTCCCTGCAGTCAGTGTCCAATATCCAATAATCGATGGTTACCTAAGCACTCGCCTCCCAATGTCCCAGGTAAGGTGATGGGTGTGCACCAGTACCGTGGGAAAGGAATTTCGTTGACGCTTCGGGAATATATATTGAAAAATATTGGAATATTTATTTATTTAATATTATTTTAGGTTCTTATTGCGTAAACCCCTTCTGCTGGTCTCCTGTCTTTTGCCGTGTGCTGAGGTTGCATTTTTGCTGGGTGTTGATCGCTTCACCTGGGAGTAGCGTTGGCTGCTTCATCTGTTTGTGACGAACCATGGGATCCATGGTTCGTTACACCCCCCCCTTTCTTCCGGGTGGGTGGTGTTGTAGGGCGCCTTTTTCCGGGTTATCCTGTCCTGTGGCTTGTGCCGAGTCTCCGGATTCGTCGCTGTTAGTCTCGTCACTTTAGCGTTGCGTCGGTAACGTTATATTTTCTACTGCGGTTGTGATCGTGGCCTTTCTGCTGTTCTGGGTGCTTTGTAGTTGGTGTAGTTGGTGCTTGGTGGGTCGATTATCCCATATGACGATGGTTTTCTCGGCGGTTTTCTTTGGTCGTTATTTGTCCAGGCATTCTCGAATCTGCGGGGCTATGTCGGGTGGCCAAGGATCCGTCGGTAGTTCTGGGTCGTCTTCGGTGGGTTCGGTGGCTCCGGGGTCAAAGGTTTGATTCGGGTTTTTCGGAAGGATGGGTTTGTCAAATGTGCTTGACGGATCGATGCCCCGGTGGTAATCGCTTATGTGGGCGATGATCGGGGAGGCGTTGGACGTGGGTAGAGTAGTTTTGTAGCTCTGGCGGAACACTTGGGTGGTATTGTCTCCAGACTGGTGCATGAACTGGCTGGTCTCGACGATGTCTCTTTTGTTGGACCAATGGCTTGTTTGGGCGACGGATGCTTGGGTCTGTGGGGCCAAGTCCGGCGGCCACGGCTCCGGGACTGGTTCGGGCTCATGTTCGGTTCGATCGGCGGCTTCGGAGTCAAATGGCTGGCTGGGGTCTTCGGGTAAGAGGGTTGTGTCGAAGGAGCTGTGCGTTTCGATCCTCCGTTGGTAGTCGCTTATGTGGGCGACGATGGGTGTGGTGTCGACCATGGGTACGATGTTTTGGTACGCCGGGTGTAGTACTCGTGTTATACTACAGCCAGACTGGTACGTGAACAGGTGAGTCGCGATGACGCCTCTGGTATCACAACAACGACTTGTATGGGCGACGAAGATCTCGGACATGGCTCTAGGCATGGCTCGGTGCATGACGCTAAAAATCATGTCAGTACGCGGAAGGTACTCCATTTTGTGGGCGAGGATCGGTGTGGCGTCGGCCGTGGGTACGACAGGGCTGCGGTCGGTGTATCGTGGGGCCATCGTACTGGTTTCCGGGCCCGCGTTGAGGGGCTCTGTGGATATCAGTTCAATTATGGGCCCCGACCAGGGTGGGGTCAGCGTGGCTGTTTCCCTTGTTGCTGGGCTGTTGATCTGTTGCTGCCGTTGTCGGTGTCGATTTTGTTGTCTTGGTTCAGGGCTGATTGTCGTCTCTGAGGGTGTTTCTATGTTCACTTTCTCCTGGGAGGAGAGGGTACTTACATGCTCTGTTGCTGGACTTGGACCTGGGCTTCCTGTGTCGAGCGCCGGGTTCCAGTGCGTTAGTGCTTGTCTCGTGGGTGAGATTCTCGTAGTTTCTTTGGGGTATGTGTCCCCTGTGGTTGGCCTAGGACGCGGTTGCTCCGTAGTGACCGTGGGACTCGTTTTCCCGTTTGCTTGATTGTTGTTTCGTGTTGTTGGTTTCGGCTTCATGTTCGTGGGCCGGCGCTTTGCCTCTGCTGGGGCTGGGCTGGGTGTCGTGTTCTTCGTGGCGATCTGGGTCGTTTTGTTCGTTGGGGTAGGTCGTGGTCGTGTGTTCGCTGAGGTTTGTATGGGTGTCATGTTGGCGTGGCTGGGTGCCGAAATTGTTGGGATAGGTTGCGGACGTATGACGGCCGCCGTTGGCTTCAGTTTCTGGTGTCGGGGTTCGTGGCCTTGTACTCTGTTGGTCGGAACGGTGTGGATATGTGGTGTGTGGCACTGATCTCGTAATTGTAGAAGTGTGGTACCGCACTGGATCGTTGTTTCAATGGCGCATAGGAAGTCCATGCCGACGATAACTTGATCCAACATGTTTGGTAGGACCAGGAGGGGTATTTGAACTTCTCTTTGATCCAGTCTGATGTGCGCCAGTAGAATCTGGGTGATCTCTCTGACCGAGCCGTCGGCCAGGCGTATGCGGACGCATGCATCTTGGAGGTTGGTGTTGTTGTCTAGTTGTCGGGCGAGGTTTGCACTGATAAAGCTTCGGGATGCCCCTGTGTCGACGGTGGCTTCCGTTGCCTGTCCTCGTATGGTTACCATTGCCACTATCCGGTTCTCGTTCATGTGTAGCGGGGTTTTTATTCGTGGGTCGGGGCAGACGTCGTTCCCGGCTGATCCCGTGTCAGTCGAGGACGCGAGTCGTTTCCCGACGTGTTCTGGCGACAGCAATCGATGGTCCGGGTGCCGCGCTTGCCACATTCCCAACAGAACAGGATCGAGGGATTTTGGCATTCATATGCCGCATGCCCTGCTTCGCCACACCGGCGACAGGCTGCGCGTGGGTTGGCGATGGGGGTCGTGATCATGCGATGTGCTACCTCGGGCTTTGTCGTACTCACTGGGTTGGATGGCTGTCTTCTTGGTGAGTCTGCCGAGTTCCAATGAGGCTTCCGGAATGGTGTCCGATTGGAATCGTCGCTCCTCTGATCTGTCGTAGGCCGTGCGTATCTGGGCGTGTGTCGTGGTGGTGCGAGAGTGCTCGGGATGGTCCGCTCTTGAATACTCTCAAACTCTGTGGCCAGCAGTGTTAGCTGTGACAAGTCCTGCAGTTCGTGGCGGCGCACGTACATCTGGTAGGCTGGAAGGGCGTTGTCGTAGATCCTGGTTAGCTCCTTGGTTGCGTCGTACCCAGCGTGGTGCATAAGTAGACGTATCTCGATGAGGAAATCTTTGAACAGTTCCCCAGCCAATTGCTTCCGGGCTCGGATCCGGTCTTCCAATTGTTCAAAATACCGTGGTGGCAAGAAGAACGTTAAGAATTCCTGGCGGAAATTTTCCCATGAGGAACTTTGTAGGCGGCTGGTGCGGAACCAACGACTGGCACGGTCTGTGAGAAGTTCGGCCATGGCCCGCGGCAGATGGTTTGTGTCCACCCCATACGAGAGCGCGCGTTCTTCGAGCAGTTCGATGAATGATAGAGGGTCATCTTGGCCGTCAAACTGGATTCCCCACTTTCGGATGCGTTCCGCCATTGGTGCAGCGTGGTTGTAGTGGTGCCCTTCCATGGGTCGGTCGATCGCTGGCAAGATCCTTGGCACGGGTGCTGGGTGGGTCTCTGTAGCTAGGGGCCTTGGAAACGGGGCAGCAGGAGTGCGGTATTCGGTGGCTGCGGGGACTCGTAGTCCGGTCTTAGGATCCATTTGGAGAGTGTCGGATAGTCCAGGAGTAGTGGGCCGTGGTGACTTGGAACGAGAGCGTGAGGCTGGCTTGGCATAGTGCCTCTCGAACTCTCCTAGGCGGACCCAGGCTTCTTGCGCGAGTGGCCCGGCGACTAGAGCGGCAAATTTCCTTCGGCGTTCATCGACCGTTCCTTCGCTGCCGAATCCGAATTCTTCGGCGAGGACTTCTAGTTCGTCCCGACGGAGCTTGTGGATCCAACCGGTGCTGACCCCTGGATTGGTAAAGTGTCCCGCAGGTATACCTCCTCTGGTTGTTCGTCGTCGTGATGTTCCATGTTGATTTCTGTTGATTTTTGGCACTGAGTCACTGTTAAACGGCACTTTTAGGATCGGCACTGCGTATACTTTCGCGTTTGTTTTCGCGCCCGGATTATGTAAGTGCGCGGACTTGTTATCGATTCAATTTTCTTTTTGATGGCAGTGGGTCTTTAATCCACGAAGTCCCTGATTTCGGTTTTCTTGAAGTTTCCACGAAAAATCCTTTAAAGTCCCTGTTCGGGCGCCACTTGTAATGTCCTATTTCAGGCTGAGGTATGCATCAGCCTGTCCAGGGTCCTGAATTACAAGATATTTATAATTCACGAGGACTTTATCGGGAAACCAGGAACTTTGCCAGAAAACTGAAATAGAAATCACAACACTTTTTGGTTCTTTTAATTTTAATAGTTTTCTTTATTCTTCCGTATGATTATTCTACCCGGTTATGTTAGGTTTTACTTGTACTACGACGCGGATGGTGATTTTGACTGCCTCTCGCGATGGCTGATTGACTGACTCCCGACGATGGCTGGTGGACTGCCTCCCACGATGGCTGGTGGACTGCCCTTTTTTATAGATCGGCCGGCCTTCCATGAATGTCTTATAGATATCTTATTTCTACTCCAGACCGTGGGAAGGGTTCTTACGTAAATCTCTCTGGCCGAAGTATAGCCTGCGCGTGCAGACGGACTGATCGGTACCAGATGGTTACCAAATCATTCCCTGCAGTCAGTGTCCAATATCCAATAATCGATGGTTACCTAAGCACTCGCCTCCCAATGTCCCAGGTAAGGTGATCGGTGTGCACCAGTACCGTGGGAAAGGAATTTCGTTGACGCTTCGGGAATATATATTGAAAAATATTGGAATATTTATTTATTTAATATTATTTTAGGTTCTTATTGCGTAAACCCCTTCTGCTGGTCTCCTGTCTTTTGCCGTGTGCTGAGGTTGCATTTTTGCTGGGTGTTGATCGCTTCACCTGGGAGTAGCGTTGGCTGCTTCATCTGTTTGTGACGAACCATGGGATCCATGGTTCGTTACAAGGTAATGGTAAGAATAATTGGGCTTTCTGTAACTGCTTGATATCGGCTGATTTCTGCTGCTGCTGTGCCACACTACGTCCTGTTAAACATTTTCCTCTTGCTGTGGACCAAAATGAACTTTCTGATAGATTTCGGGATTTAAAAATTTTAAAAATGTTTAAATTTTTAAAATTATTTATTTTTTATGTTTTTTTTCAGAGGTAGTGCATACATAGTGCACCTAACTTAAGTAGCTTATACCTGGTTGCATAGAATTTCTGAAAAGTTGGCAGATGCAGCTATAAATCCCACTCAGACACTTTGTTGCTGTACCTTAACGTCTGGAAGATATTAATCTTTCCAATTCAAATTTGATAATTTTTTGCGGAATTTTTTAATTTCAAAACTCAGGAAAAGTCGAAAAAAAAATATTTCTTGGCACGAGTTTTTATACCCGTACTCAAAAAAGAGTTAAGGGATATATTAGATTTGTGGTAAAAGTGGATGTGTGTAACGCAGAGAAGGAAACGTTCCGACCCCATAAAGTATATATATTCTTCATCAGCATCAATAGCCGAGTCGATAGAGCCATGTCTGTCTGTCCGTCTGTCTGTCTCGATGAGCGCCTAGATCTCAGAGACTATAAGAGCTAGGGCAACCAAATTTGGTTTCCAGACTCATGTGATATCACATTGCTACAAGTGTATTTCAAAATTTCGCCCCGCCCCCTTCAGCCACCCACAAAGGACGAAAATCTGTGGCAGACACAATTTTAAACATATGTCTACCAAATTGCCGAATCTGAATCAGATCGGATCATAATTATAGCCAGAATGAAGAAATTAATTTTCAGTTGCTTTCCCTGCCCCCTCCTGCCAACGACCACACAACTTATTTTCCTTCTCGCTCGCACACTCTACCGCGTTCAGTGCGCGCCCAACCCCTAGCGGAGGAGATGTAGTATCTAAATGGTACAAGTATAAGATACATGTTAGATGTAGAGTATACATAATATATGTAGATGTAGATAACAGATGTAGCAAAAAAATGTAAAATGTAAAATTTTTTTTTGTAATTCTAAAATTCTAAAAAATCTAATGCTCAAAAATGTATGTACTGACTGAGTACGGGTATAAGTAGAGTCGCGTCCCCAGAAGCGACTCGCACGTTCCTTCTCGTTTTTAATGTATAGTTACCCAAAAATTTGTATTTCCTCTTCGTGGTAGCAACCCCCTAATTAAACTAAAAATTTGAAAAAAATTGTATAATTTTATTGAATAACAAAGAATAGAATTGGGGGTGTTCCTTGAAAAAACAAAAAATTAATAGTTTTTAGTTTTAGATAGACGCATTAATAAGGCGTCGTGTAAGGTATTGTTTGTAAGAATCGATGGATAAACGGCCAAGTCGCAGCTTTTCTGTTTTCTTTTGCATGGAACAACGGATTCACAAAAAGGGAAGAGCTGATAGGACGGCAGAACGCCCTGAACGCAAAGACAGGGGACACACTGTTCTGCAAGAACAGCTGATCAAATGTCAGTGGAAAGCTTTTTCATCGAGCGATCAATATACTTTATGTGTGTACAGTTTATTTGTTAAGTAGGCGAAATATGGGGTGCGTAGGTGTAGCGAAATAAAGCGAGAGGTGCCAGTTGATCAAATCAAAGCGAGAATAGAAGACGCAGGGTCTGTTCAATATGCGAGAGAAGTGAGTGATTGATCAAGACGATTGATGACGATCAATTAAAGACTAAAAGAGGGCAGGCGGACCGAATTGCCCGTGCCCTAATGCAAGCGATAGAGAGAACGAAAAAAGCGATAGAAGCTCGGGCTGCTGATGAGCCGAGCATGAGCGATAGATAGAGAGAGAGAATGCGAGAGAATGGTATAGATGCTGCAGCTGCAGTAGTAAATGAAGAAGGAGTTATAAAGAGGCGAAAGAACTGCCGCTGCCGTGAGTAATTATAATCGGTTACAATATATATATGCAGTGGGCAATGCAAATAGAAAACAAAGGTGAGATTACGTTAATTTGCTCCTCTGGCTATTTTGAGGAATTTATTGGGAAATATCAGGCTGGGAAACCAGAAATACTCCCCCCGTTGAAAGCCTGACTTTCAACAGATGCTGAAGGGTTTCACAGCCGTCGCTTGTGGCTGATTTGATATAGCAATCCTGATTCCGTATTTAGCAAAGCATCTTGAGACCCGCCAATGAATCCGGGGATGAATTTGACCAATGTCCCAGGGTTCTGTAGACGCTTTGAACGCAGCTGCAGCGACGAGATGTAGTCTTCTTTCCATCGCGTACAGAAGATATGGAGTAAGTAGGTAACGTATTGCCTGTCATCCAATTGAAGCAAGATCAGGCATGTTACGCTAGTTTCAGGAAACGAAAAGAGAGGGCCACGAACTGGCACATCCAGATCGGCAGAGCTCTCTGTAATTGAAGCTAATGTTGTAGGATTAAAAATTCCCAAAATGTGGCCTGAATTGTCAGTGATACGAAAGCAATTGTAGTTGCGGCAGCTCCACTCCCCCCAATAGGCCAATATTGGGATGCACTTAGTGGAAGCAGAGCACGAAGTCAAGCGCGAAGTTTCTGCTTATTAGCGTTGATAAACGCTAAGGAGGTGGTGCGCTGAACTAGAGTCTTGTTTGGTACACTGATTGGATGACGGCCAGCCAGGTTTAACGAAGATTGAGAATGAGTTCCATAAACCAAACGAGGGGACTCGTTCAAATGAATTCGACGAGACCAACGAGAAGAAATACCATCCGGATTCTGACCGTTTGATTTCACGCAGCTACTGGCACGATAAGTCTCAATGCTGACGTTGCAGAATCCGTCAGCTGCACACTCAGAGTTTAGAGCGGGTCTTGATAAAGGAAGTTTAGGACCAGGTAGTTCGGAGGGGTCGTTGGGCTGTTCTTCTGTAGACAAGGCATGAACTGAGCGCCTGCAGGGGCGCGTCGACGACTGAATGTTCAAGCACGAGAGTATTGGTTCCTCAGTAGCCGGTTCCGAAGCTAGTTCCAACGGTGCTGGGACATCGCTGCCAATGTCGAACTTCAAATGTGGTTCCTTGTATCCTATCGTCAATTGAGCAGCTGATAAAGCTGATTTCTCCAAAATCGTATTGTACTCCTGCTGAGAACGGGAGCTGGATTCCGAGACATCCATGCATACGTAGCGAAAATGATTTTCTGCATCAACAGACTGCTCTACCCGCTCATCTGTTGTCAACTGCAGCATTTTCCCCACAGATAAGGCTTCTTTGTATCCGCAGATGGCGATTGTACAAGGCATAGAACGGGTGCCGGATTCCTCCGTGGTGGAAGCTGCCTGCCAACAATATTAGCAATAATAGTTTTTGCTGAAACTGTAGAGGGAGGCAGGTGAGGGTTGAGACGAGAGATTTCAAGCCGAATCGAAGCATTCAGCGGCATGAAACCACAATTAAACTTTTCGCACAATCCAATGTGATTATTGTCGTAATCCAACTCTTGGAGCTCGTTGTGCAGGGTTTTAAAAGTCCCCTGCAGCTCCTCGATCTCCTCCAGCCATACAGCTAGTGTAAAATAATCACGCAGCGATATCTCACTCTCCAAAATAGCCTTCATCCTTTCCAATTCTTTTATTAATGAGGCTACTTTCAGTCTCAGGAAAGTCACCCTGTTCTTAGCTGCGGCTACTACAATGTCGTTTCCAGCATCGGTTCCCATAGCAAGCGCAGAGTTAGAAACGTTTCTAGCGGGAAGATGACCGAAAAGAGCAACACGCAAAATATACGGGAAAGACTGCCGACAGCTATGCCTATATGCAAGGGCTGACTCTATAAGCTTGTGTGCGCCTATGTGGTCGATGATACGGCTTGAGACAGCAGGCAAACGAACGAACGGAACTTGAGGGTAATTTCGATATTAAATTGTAGTTTGTAATTAGCACTACCGAATTGTTTATTGCACAAATCACGTCGGGGTCAACAAATGTCGAGCTTTTTCACTAGCTGTTGAATTTAGATTAAATTAAGAAGACAAGCGATCAATATACTTTATGTGTGTACCGTTTATTTGTTAAGTAGGCGAAATATGGGGTGCGTAGGTGTAGCGAAATAAAGCGAGAGGTGCCGGTTGATCAAATCAAAGCGAGGATGGAAGACGCAGGGTCTGTTCAATATGCGAGAGAAGTGAGTGATTGATCAAGACGATTGATGACGATCAATTAAAGACTAAAAGAGGGCAGGCGGACCGAATTGCCCGTGCCCTAATGCAAGCGATAGAGAGAACGAAAGAAGCGATAGAAGCTCGGCTGCTGCTGAGCCGAGCACGAGCGATAGATAGATAGAGAGAGAGAGAATGCGAGAGAACAGCATAGATGCTGCAGCTGCAGTAGCAAATGAAGAAGGAGATATAAGGAGGCGAAAGAACGGCCGCTGCCATGAGTAATTATAATCGGTTACAATGTATATATGCAGTGGGCAATGCAAATAGAAAACAAAGGTGAGATTACGTTAATTTGCTCCACTGGCTATTTTGAGGAATTTATTGGGAAATATCAGGCTGGGAAACCAGACATTAGTAGTGGAGATATTCCCTGTGGAAAATATGTAACGGGGCGAAAAGAAAAATGTGCAAAGTGTGGTAACCAATTGAATTAACGCAAATTAAAGAAAAAAGGAGAAAATTCCAGTATAATCATAACCTCCCAGTGTAGTGGCTCCGATGGCAGCAGAGGGCTAAGCTCTCTCTCTCTCTCTCGTCGCCCTTTTTCGTTTTTCTTTCGCAGCTACAGGTGGAACCTAAGTCTCGACGAAAGATTTTTCGGCGCTGGACCCGGTAACATATGTATGATCATGTAAGTGAGAATTCGCTATAACTTT
The DNA here is from genome assembly GCF_018151105.1 of Drosophila obscura. Classification (NCBI taxonomy): domain Eukaryota; kingdom Metazoa; phylum Arthropoda; class Insecta; order Diptera; family Drosophilidae; genus Drosophila; species Drosophila obscura. The sequence continues at coordinate 1,068,647 of NW_024542867.1, read as the reverse complement.
GCCTGGCCAAAGAAAGTTGGCTTGTGCGGGTGAGAGTGAGTGTTATGAGCGCGAGAGCGACATGACATAAAAGAAAACCTCCGTGTAGGTGAACGAAAATATTGAACATACGATCCACACGGGCGTTAAAATGAAACTGCATTAAAAAGGTTGCGGATTATTTTTGGCCGTGAGAATGGGCATGAAGACACCTGTAGTACCCCGTACTTAGACACATTCTTTTCCATCTGATGTTAGCCTGAATTAACTTGAATATTTTTGTGGTTTAGCTATTACCTTATATTATATATTATATTAGATCGTATTGCATATTCATTATTGTTTTTATTCTTTTTAATCAACTTCCTATACTTATTCCTAGACCTAAGTTGAGGTTGCTCACCCTATTACTCTCCCGCACTTTAGGGAATTTTCGACAACTGTAATATTATGAAGAAGAGATATGTATAGATAACTATCTAGGTAGAACCTGAAGTATCATGGTGAAAGTTCATTTATTTAACAAAAGTAGCCCAAGATCGAGCATCGCCTGACCGCTATACCCCTTTTTCTTTGATGTATCTTCTTCCGTTATTGTTGGTCTGCTGTACTGTAGTCTTCCCTTTCCGTTCCCCTCCTTCCGTACGCGAATTTAGTTTCTTGTTTATTTGCACCAAGTGAGAACAATAACTGACGGCCTCTTCCTCAAAAGCCTCCCCAGCCGACCAGAGAAATAACAGCCCCTCTCACCGTTATATGTTACACTCCATTCCCTGTGAATGTGAGGTCCCATTTCCGTATCTTGTCGATTACGGTTACCGCCTCTAGTGATCCTTTCCGAATCTGTTTCGGAAATAATGTTTTTTTCTTCGCCGTTTTTGGCTCTCCTTGTGGTTCCTCCATAGTTTGTTTGGTCTGTGGTCTTGGTGATTGCCCTGGGCTCCTGTCTTTCGTTGGCGGTTCTTTCATCGTTGGCTTGGCTTGTGCTGTTCTCCTGGCTGATGGTCCTGGCTGATCCTTGCTTAGATCCTTCCTTTCCGTAAATTGTAGTAGTTGTTTCCTCAATACTTCCACTCCTTCAGTCTTATCTAGTCCGAACTCCTCGCAGTAACTGATCAGGTCTGCCTGCGTTGCCTGGTTGATCCATACTTTTGCCATCTTGACCATAAATGAGATCTCAATTCTATGCTACCACAACCTGCTCGGGCGCCATTATGACGGCACTTCGGCCGGGGTATGCTTGCCGCGCCAAAAGGCGGCACAAGTAGGGTGGTATGTTTATTAATCTTAAAGGTACAGAGTTAAATGTTGTTTCTCCGGAGGATCACTGGCTCGGCCTCGAGGTCTTCCTTCGGGGCCGCACGAAGCGTGCAGGTCGAATCTGGATCGGATACGGTCGCTGGTGAAGATCGGTCGTGGAGGATAATGCGCTCCAGGGGGGCAAAACGGGGTCGGCGTAGGATGGTTCGCTCCGAGAGAGATGTGGTGCGGAGGATAATGCGCTCCGAGAGAGAAAGTGTTGCGGAAGATAATGCGCTCCGAGGATAAGTATTCGTTGCGTAGGATAATGCGCTCCGATGGAGAAGGCGTTGCTGAGGATAATGCGCTCCGAGGAGAAGGCGTTGCAGAGTATAGTGCGCTCCGAGAGAAAAAGCGTTGTGGAGGATAATGCGCTCCGAGAGAGAAAGCGTTGTGGAGGATAATGCGCTCCGAGAGAGAAAGCGTTGCGGAGGATAATGGATAAAGCGTTGAATGTTGGAGTGTGGCCGTTTGTAAGGATCGCTGGTCCCATTGTTGGCGCGTAGATTTAAAAGTCGGGGAATCTGTTTTTTTTATTTATTTTATGTTTAATTAATTAAGTCTTCATTGATGCTCTCTTATATATCTAATTAAATGGAATAACGGAAATTCTGGACTATGAATGTAATAAATGTCATTTATTTGTGACGCTGTTGCTGGGCGTCACAACGTTATTTTGAAGAATTGGACCACCAGATCCAAGCCCGAAAGCAATTGGCGGGGGAACTATTCAAAGATTTCCTAATCGAAGCGAAGTTTTTCTCCTCCTACAACAGGCAGCTCATACATATATGTACAGATGTACCGCTGCTGAGATCCGTCGCCATTCCACAGGTGTTTTTTTGTATTCAGTTCTTTTATTTATGCTACACTTAAATTAAATTGTTGATGTTAGGGTCTCATACAGTATTTGGGGAATGATAGGACAAGGCTGCGCGGTACTGCCGCAAAGCATTGCTTCGCACACCCGTTCCGTCTCATTCCGCTCGCACTCTCCTTTCCCTCTCCGCCGCCCGAAGTTTCCGCAATATTGTTGCGGCAAACTTGGCCGTTGCGTCCCATGCTTTGGGATCCGCTACCATGTGTTGCACGAGGTGTTCGACGCTTGTGCTTGCACCTAGCTCCTCCTCTAGCAGGCGCCTCTCTTGCTCGAAGCGGTGGCACTCGAAGAAGACGTGGTGGGCGTCCTCCTCGATGCCACGGCCACAAGCCGCGCACCAATCCTCAGATTCGTGGCCAAACCGCATTAGGTACGACCTGAAGCAGCCGTGTCCGCTTAGCAGCTGTGTGAGGTGGAAGTCCACCTGGCCCTGCTTCCGCTCCACCCAGACCTTAACATCCGGAATGAGTCTATGCGTCCAGCGTCCTTTGGTCGAGCAGTCCCATTGTCTCTGCCATCTCGCGATGCTCCCCAGCCTAGACGTTGCCTTCGCTGCTCTCGTAGGAGTATTGCGGGTGCCCGTTTGGGCCAGCTCTTACAACTCCACCTTTTCCCTTACTTGTTCCGCTATTGGGATGAGTCCCGCGATGACAAGTGCGTTCTCGACCCGTCGCTCGTCTCGTACGTCAGCACCCTGTCGCTGAGGTAGCTGTCCACCGTTCTCAGTAGGTATTCTGGGATCCGGAGTGTGCGTAGAGTCTGCCGTGTTGAAGGCGTTTTTTATGTCAAGGGTAACCAGTAGGCAGAACTGTTTGTTACCCCCTCTCCAACGTGTTCCGCTGATGGCCTTCTCCGCTATGGTTGTAACCTTTCCTATGGCATCCAGCGTCGATCTTTACGGAATCTATACTGGTTGTTCGATAGGCCGCCGGCGTCCTCTATGGCATCGCTTAGCCTGCGCGCAATAAGTTTTTCGAACGCCTTCTCCGAGTTGTCCAGAAGACAAATTGGTCTGTACGAAGATGGATCACCTGGTGGTTTCCCTGGCTTATTAAGCAGAGGCAGCTTTTGCATCTTCCACCGATTGGGGAACGTTCCTTCCTTGAGGCAGTTGTTGAAAACAGCTGCGAAGGCTGCTGGCTGTAATGCGAGTGCCAGTTTTAGCGCTCTGTTCGGAACTGCGTCGGGTCCTGGGGCTTTTTTGCTGGGCAGGCTCCTCCCAACCTCTAAGACCTCGGTTTCCGTGATTACTTCGATGTTGGTTAGCGGCGCGTCGCTTCCTGGGGGCCTTGTGGCTGTTTGCGGGCTACTTGAAAACAGAGTGCGGACTATCGCTTCGAGCTTTTCGGGTTCCGTTGGCGCCTTACTTCCGGCGCTGAGTCGCTTCACTACAAGCTTGTAGGCCCTGCCCCAGGGATCTCCCTCCGCTGAGACGCATAGCTTGAGAAAACATTCCCGCTTGCTACCTCGGATCGCGTTTTTTAGCGCTTTCCTAGCAGACCTATACTCCTGGTGGGATGTTTCGAATCGATCTGTGCGCCTCGCTCTCTGCATCGCTCGTCTGGCCATCAGGCACCTTGTGCGAAGTTCAGCGATCTCTGCATTCCACCAGACGATGATGGCTCGTGATGCCGCGTGAACGGCTTGCGCCGTCTCATGCTTGCGTCGCAGGCCTCCTCCATTCTCGTGGCGAGCTGATTGGCCAACTCGTTGGCGCTTTCACCGCGGTAAGCCTCCCAACTTCCGAGGCTTTGCGCGAGAGCTCTAGGGCTGAGTGTGTCCTCCCTGTACGCCTTAACCTGTCTGACTGGTCGACTGGATCTGGGATGCTCGCCAATGGTACATACGATCGCTTCGTGATCGTTTCCGGTGTACACGCCCCCTATTCGCGACCTTGCATTGCGCAGGAGCGAAATGGCTCGTAAACGTAAGGTCGATAATCGACCCTGCTCCTGCCCTGCAAAAGGTCTGCTGGGAACCCTCTGTAGTGGACAGAGGACAGAAGAACCCGGGTAGTGTAGTACGCTTGGATGTTATAATTGTTATGATTTATTTTTATTTAAATGAAGCTTATATTTATACAAAATCGTTGGGGCGAGTTGCCTCCATGCAGGTGGGAAACAAAGCCCTGTTGCGTAAGGTTCCCACAGTCAATATGCAATATGAGGCGTCAGCTTTCGGTCAGCGGTGGTACCTGCCCAATGCCCGTTACGTAAGGTTCTCACGGTTTAGATGCAGACGCATCACTTTTGGGCAGTGACAATGACCGCCGCCGAAACTGCATCATATTGCAACTTGGCCTTGGGGTGGTGCTTAAATTGGTTAGGCCAAGCACACTGCATGAATACACTACACCTCCCTTTTTATAGGAATAACGTAATATAGTAATGGAGTTATTCTAAGGTGTTACAAGGTTTTACAAAGTGTGTTTGTGTGTGTTTAAATATATTTGTGTATGTATAAGTAATTTTATATAATTATTATTACATTTTTTTTTCTATGCCCATGAAATGGTGAAAAAGAACCAATTGTTTATATTTTATTTTCTTTATATACTTTTAATCTATTTTTGTTTACGTTGGTGGTTTTATTTCTATCCTTTAATATGTAGTTATTCCTATCGTCTATTCCTATTACCTTATATGGGCCCCTATATTGGTTATCTAGTTTATGACCTGTGTCATTTTTAACTAATACTAAATCTCCTATATTTATTTGTATGCTATTTAGGTTCCTGTCATAATATGCTTTTTGTTTGGTTTTTGCTTTTTCTAATAATAATTTTGATCTATTCGTAGCTATCTGTAATCTATATTTTACTTCCTTATCGTATGATTCATGGTTGTATACTGGACTAACCTTACCTTCTTCTAGAAAGTCATACGTTTGTGGTTTTTTACCAAAAACCAGTTCAAATGGGCAATACCCATGTACTGTTGATGGTGTTGTGTTGTAGCAATATGTAAAGTACTTTAGCCATTCGTCCCAATCATTCTTTTCACTAGAGATGTATGAGCGAACATACTCGTTGAATGTTCGGTGTGTACGTTCTACTGCACCGAGTGTCTGATGGTGATGGGCTGTCGATGTTCTATGTTTAATTTTTAATAACTGGCATAATTCGGAAAAAATGCTGTTTTTATATTCTGTACCCATATCCGTTATGAGCGTCCTCATAGGACCATAGATAAGAATAAAGTTATTAAAGATACTACTGGCTACGACTTTAGCATGCTTGCTAGGGATTGGTATTGTAATAAGGTATTTAGTCAAATCGCATAGAATTGTAACGGCGTATTCATTATTATTTTCTGACCTTGGTAGGGGTCCTATTGTGTCGATCTGAACCGTATCGAATGCTTTCGCTGGCGTTGCAGTTAATTGCATTTCTTCTTTGTTGTGTTTGAGAGTTTTGTTCTTCAAACATTTGTCACAATGTTTGATATACTTTTTTATATCCCTTGTCATGTTTTTCCAGTTGTATTTTTCTCTAATCTTGGTAATTGTACGATTGACTCCCTGGTGGCCTCCAGTAATTGGGTCGTCGTGGAATTGTTTTAATATTTTATCGATCGATTTTTTGTCTTGCAAGTATGTTGTTTTTGGCGTTAACGCAATTGTTATGTCTGTAAGGTTTTTATTTCCCATTTCTTTAAATTCTTCTACCCGGGTATATTTAAATATTCTGTCTTCTAAGGACAGTTGTAATTTAGTGACGCCTAGATTACCGGCTTCTAAAGTAAGCCTCTTGAAGAATTGTCCTAAGTCAATTTTCTCGTTAATAATCAGGTCATTCACTATAAATTGGCTACAATTTCGTTTTCCCTTTTTGAATAGTAAATTCGGAAGGGTCAGAATGAGCTCGACATGTCGTTTTACTTCTTTTTTATATAGCGCTTCATATATTTTTGGGACCTTAAGACTTTCTTTACCAGTCGTATTAAGAGTGTTTTTTGTTTTTACTTTTTCGGCTTCTGACCGTGTTGTTACTTTAAGTATTTGGGCTGCCTTGGCAGTTAAGTTTTTTAAATCTGATATTTCTATGCGGGATAGCGCATCCGCTACATAGTTTTCTTTTCCTGCTATGTACTCCACCACAAAATCATATTCTTCCAAATCTAATCGCATTCGTGTTAACTTAGACGACGGGTTTTTCATTGAAAATAGGTATGTTAATGGGCGATGATCTGTTTTCACCAGGAATTTTGTACCGTATAGGTATGGTCTGAAATATGTTATAGCCCAGTGAATTGCTGCTAATTCTTTTTCTATTGTTGATTTATTGGATTCGCCTTTTGTGAATGCCTTAGATGCATATGCAACTGGTAATTGCTTACCATCGTACTCTTGGCTTAGTACTGCTCCACATGCGAAGCCGCTGGCATCTGTTGTTAAGCAAAATGATTTTTTGAAATCTGGGTATTGTAAGATTTGAGGGCTTATAAGAGCATTTTTAAGAAAATTGAAAGCTGTATTGCACTCTTCCGTCCATATAAAGGGTGTATTTTTTCTACTTAATCTTGTTAAATTACGAGCTTGTTCTGCAAAATTTGGAATAAATCTTCTATAGTAGTTACAAAATGAAACAAACCTTTTTGTTTCGTCTGCTGATGTTGGTGTTGGGTAGTTTTGAATTAATGTGAACTTAGTGTCGTCTGGCAATATTCCTTTGTCTGTGCATTTATGGCCTAAGTATGTTACTTCGTGACTAAAAAATAAACATTTGTCTGGGTGCAACTTTAGATTGTATTTTCTGCAGATAGTGAACACATCTCTAAGGTTTTTTAACATGTGTTCTTCGGAACAGCCTAATACGACCAAGTCGTCCATGTATAGGAATGCCTGTGCAGGTGATAATCCTGCAAATGCCATGGTCATCATTCTTTGGAATGAGTTTGGGGCTATTTTGAGGCCGTAAGGCAATCTTTTGAATCTATATGTTCCGTTATCTGCCGTAAAAGATGTGACATTTCTTGACTTTTTCTCTAGTTCAATTTGGTGGAAACCAGATGTTAAATCTAAACAGGAGAAATATTTTGATCTTCCCAACTGGTCCAAAATATCATCTATTCTGGGCAGTGGGAACTTATCGGCTATTAGTTTTTTATTTATGCCCCTATAATCAACTACCATTCTCCATCGTTTTTGAGTTTTTCCTGGTAGTGATTTTTTTGGTACTAATAGCAATGGGCTGTTGTATGCTGACACTGAGGGCTCTATTATGTCATCTTTTATAAGTTTCTTTATTTGAATATTTATTTCGTCTTTTTGGCTATGGGGTATTCGATAGTTTTTTATGTAAACCGGCTCATCGTTTAATAGTTTTAATTCCTGTTTGTAAAAGTTGTTTACTGTTATTGGTTCACTCTCCAATGCAAATATATCAACGTATTCAGAACAGAGGGTATTCATTTCCTTTTTTATAAATTTCGGAAAATTCGTATTAAGTTTTTCCATAATTTCTTTATTTTTGTTTATTTTTATGTTTTTATTGTTAATTAGTTCATAATCCTCAAGGTTTTCCGTTTCAATATTTGCATCGGATATAATTCAGCAGGGCTAGGTTGAGTGATGCGAACGTTTCGAGCAGCGCTCGGCCCCTTGCGTTAGTGGCCTGGCTACCCCATTCGTGTGCCCAAGCGTTGAAGTCCCCTGCGATTAGAACGGGACCGGGGCTCCTTTCATCGTTTGCAATGTCCTCGATGCTCCGGCTGAATGACTCAAGGGATAGACTGGGCGCTAGGTAACAACTGTATACCCACAAGTTTCAGCTCTCGCGCGCACGAATCCGTCCCCTGCCATCACGTTATGAAGTGTGAAGGTAGCACTTCCGCATGCCCACAATGCTGCTTTCCCTGTTGCGTCTGTCGCCCACTGCTCCTTGTCGCCAGTTTGGTACGGCTCGCTGAGGATAGCCAGGACTAGATTGAGCTCTCTCACCGTTTGCAGGAGCAGGTCCTGTCCGGCCCTGCAGTGATTCAGATTGAGCTGAATCACTTCCATCGTCGTTTCCTTGATACGACTTCATGCATGGCGAGGGGGCACTGCCGGTTTCCCGCTTGGTGACCTCTGTCCTCGCGGCTTCTGTCGCCACAGCGTATGCAGCATCCCGTTCGATCCCCTGCACTCTGGCATTTGGGCGCGATGTGCCCGATCTCCAGACACTTGTAGCACCTTGGCTTCGAATGCCTTTCCTTGACTCTGCACATCGTCCACCCCACCTTCATCTTGCCTTTGCCCAGGACCACTTCGGCGTCCTTACTCGGCAGTCCAATTACGGCCGACTGGGTATCTCTGTAGGATGGGCGCAGGCTTCTCACGGTCACGGAGTTGGCATCTACAGAGAACTGGTCCGCAAGAGCCTTAGTGAGGTCCTCCGCACGCACAAGTGGGTCCAGGTCGCTGATCGCTATCATTCTCACCCTCGACTCTTCCGAGAGGGCTCGCACTGCCACTGCTCCCTCCAGTACCTTGTCCAGTCGCTCCTTTATCGAGGCTGCACTTGAAACGTCGCCTCTGTTGAGCTCAAGAAGCAAGTTTCCATTTGCTGTACGGCGTACCTTGTAGACGCTTTTGCTCAGGTCCTGCAGCTGGCTGTCGTCTCTACGGGTGACCAAAGATAGAACCGTTGAATCCACTCACAAAGATATATGTGAGAATTAAAGTTAGCGACCTTTATACTAATGGAACCTTCGACTTAGGTCAATTTTTCCAAAGGCTTGAAAAAGAAGCCGGTATAAATAACATCAGCCAACTTAAAATGGCACCGAGCGAAGAAATCTTTGAGAACATTTCAATAGATTCTTTTAAGAACAAGGCAATAAAATATTAAAGAATTTAAGAGGAGCGCTACTCAAGCCGGTGACCACAATAAAAGAAAATAAAGAAAAAGAAGAGATACTGTCTACATTCCATGATGATCCAATCCAAAAAGGTCACACAGGTATAGCTAAAACATTAGCGAAAATAAGAAGGCATTATTATTGGAAAATCATGACACGTCAAATTACAAATTATGTGAGAAAGTATCCCAAATGCCAAAAGTCCAAAACGACTAAACATACCAAGACCTATAACTGACTATAACTGAAACACCACAAATGGCGTTTAATAGGGTAATTGTGGATACGATCGGTCCACTTCCTAAATCAGAAAAAGGAAACGAATATGAAGTCACTTTAATCTGTGACTTGACAAAATACCTTGTAGCCATCAAGAACAAAAATGCAAAAACAGTAGCTAAAGCTATATTTGAAGATTTAATTCTAAAGTACGGTCCAATGAAGATGTTCATTACAGACATGGGAACGGAATACAAAAATTCAATAATTGAAGATTTATGTAAAAACTTAAATATTCAAAACATAACATCCACTGCACATCATCACCAAACTGTAGCAACCGTGGAGCGAAGCCACAGAACTTTTATTGAGTTCATACGCTCATACATCTCAACTGACAAAACAGATTGGGATGTATGGCTACAATACTTCGTATATTGCTTCAACACAACCCCCTCTATGGCACATGATTATTGTCCATATGAATTAGTTTTCGGTAAGACTTCGAACTTACTAATACATTTTAATAGCATAGATAGAATAGATCCTCTTTATAATATAGATGATTACGCTAAAGAATCAAAATTTAGACTAGAACAAGCTTTTATTATTTATTTTATTTATTATTATTATTATTTATTTATTTTAATCTAATAAACAGAAACAAAAAATTAATTATGATAAAAACTGCTTAGATTTCAAATTAAAAACAGGAGATCAGGTTTAATTGAAAAATGAAACAGGTCATAAGTTAGATTTTAAATATACTGGACCATATAAGGTAGATAGTATAGGAGAAAATGATAATATAACAATTTCAAATATAAAAGACAAAAAACAAAAAGTACATAAGGATAGATTAAAACTTTTCATTTCATAATAATTTCATTTTATCCTGTCATGGCCATGACTTAGGTAGGCATACGTAAAATAACCATGACTTAAGTAAGCACACGTATATAACCATGACACAGTTCATCGGAAATAAAATAAAAAAAAAAAATAATAAAAAATAAAAACAATAAATATATAAATAAATAAAAAAAAATAAAAAAATAAAAAAAAAATAAAAATAAAAAATATATATTTTTTTATACATAAACATACATGTTAGTTCACAAAATTCTTCATATATTACGTTATTTTTTTAAAAAGGCAGGTGTAGTGAACCCATGCATGTACATATGTAACACTCTGTTATATATATAAATACATATATAAGCGCGTACATATGAGCAGTGACATAAACAACTTATGTTTATGTTACACATTCCTTTTGCACAGCAACGATCTATGACTTGAACGCAGATCGGTCAGCTACCAAAACTGTTGAGCAGGCATTTACCCGAACTCAGGCAGAACCCAAACGCCCTAACACTGAGGCGATGGGTCTCTCTCTCAAAAGCTCCTTAACGCTGATCTTGCATTTCCATTAGACTCAGGCAGAGACCACGCGCACTAATACTTATGCGGTGGTACTCTTTTCATATAATGCATGGGAGAACTCTCGCTCTTCGTTATACATAAGAACGATTGTTCCCTAGGATAAGAACAAAAAGATATTCAATAAACATTCTGAATTAAGCCACCAAGCTGAGCGGTATTGTTTCGCTAAGCTGTAACATAACAGAGTGGTCGGAGTACGTTTTTTAGATGCCGGCGGACATAAGGCAGTCGACACTTGCAAGTCCCGCGGAGTAGACTTCTTGTGCCTCGGAGACTCAGCCAGCAGCTGTAAACTGCTGAACTGAGTGTTCATGGCCAAGAGCCGATCATATTGCTGTTTAAAGCCTACGATCAGCTCTTTGAAGCCACTCCGCGTCTGCCTCATGAACGAACGCATGTCGTTTTCCACAGAACGGCATTCCTCACAACTATAATGTAGGCCGTTGTTTTGGGAAATGGCGTCTCCTACACGGCCCGAGATCCCTACACATTTTGCGTGCAATACGATTTCGCAAAGACAGCAGGGGATATTGGGCTGGTCATGGGTGATCTGCTTCTTGCAGGTTTTTTTGGCACAGACGACAGAAAATTCCATATCTATGTCTTTTATTTTTTTTACTTCGGGAAAAAAAGTTCAAAACAAATAGCAATCAGACCACTGTGCAGAGCAAATGCTTAGAGCAATGCTTAAAGCGAAATCGGTAAAAGATGAGAGAGGAAGAGTGGTTCAGCAACAGCTTATAAGTGAGAGCGTTACTGCACAAAAAGTTACAAGAGCGAGAGAGAAAGAACAGTTATTGAGAGTTAGGTGATAGAGAGAGTGATAGACGGCAATAACTACGACAAAGAGCGGCTAAATATAATAAGAGGGCGAACTTACGAAAAGCAACAACACAAACACACGACTAACCGACGCACAAAATTTATTAAATAAGTTGTGTTTTTACACAATTATCAGGCATGCACCCGCTGTAAAAGTATGATTTTAATGTAAGTTAGGTAGAGAGTTATATTATAGATTAAAAAAAACACCGGCTGTTTTTATTGTTAAACCAGGTGATACATTTGGTATCCTCCTCTAAACAATACGGTTACATAAAATTGCAGAATATTGCATATTTGGTTTAGACCCGATATCAGTACTGATTGTCACTGTACGGGGGATTTAAGCCCAGAGATAACGGTTCCAACTTTGGGATACACTTGTACGAATCAAATGAATCTGTTGATGTAGATTCACTTGGTTCTGGTGATTGTCAATATGACAATCGTATGCTGAAATATAAATGTGTATGCCACCGGTTCATGTACCAGTAACAAAATGTCGCCGCAATCGGTACTTGAACAAATTGGGCTTCGGAGATGTGAATACGTCAGAGTTTTCTTTCGTACTGATTTTATTCGGTAAAATGCGAGGTATATATACAGTTTCTATTAGTACAATTATTTACTTAGGATCATAGGCTTGTTTAATTAGTTCTAAGTATAAGTAGGTATGGAAACATGCTATATTTATTTATGACTTAACAATGATTACAAATTTCACTGCATGGGTCCGGGTGCAAAGGTCTGTGGGTCAATTCTAAGATAATTTTATGACTGTCGTAAAACGATTATCATACAGATGGTGTGACATTTTACCACTGCAGATCATCTCGAATGTATATCAATATAACAAGATTATGTGCATGCATGCACGTGCATCCAGCTGTCTGTTGAATATTTGTTTAGGTCAGCGGTGCATATCTCATATTTATTGGGTTATTTTGAGAATATTTATTTAGGTTGCTGAGAATTCATACTACCTAATAACAAACATAAATTTAGGTCTAACCATACGGTTTGATGTTTACATCTAAATCGTACATCCTCCCGGCCGTTGACCATGGTATGTTCAACCATCATTAATGTTGATTGTAAACGGCTGATTTAATGTGTTGCCTCCATTCGCTGATGTGATAGGCTGTTGCATTGGCTGCGAAGTATTCCTTGTTTTGTGCCATTTCTTGACCAAATGAACTATTACAATGATCATTATGAAGATCATTGCAATGTATATGGCAATATGGTGATGACCGATATTTTCAAGGTTGTGGGGTAGCTTGAAACTAGTCGGTGGTAGCAGCCTTGTCTCCATTTGATACAGCTCTTTGTAATTTAAATTTTCTTCATTCGTTGAAGCTGTATCTGTCGGACGTTCAGTTGATGTTTTGTTGATGTCATTTTCTCCGAACCGAGCGTATGACGAATGCCATGTCGTCTCCATTGTGCTTTGACTTGTTACGGTCATCAAAGAATTTCGAATGATGCATCCAGGTTTTGCGATCAATAATCCTGAATTTTGTAGTTTGATATCCGATATTCCATCTACACATACTGTTGATAATTTCAATGATGATTTTGTTGAAAATATCCATTGATTTTTCCCATGCATACTCAACCATATAAATGATTTTTTTGTTTTGATTAAGTTGCATGATGGATCCGTTTTGTTGTGGAACATTTGTAATTCACAACTTGTTTCAGCTGAGAACATTGTTTGCTTATTATAGCATACAAAATCATTGTTTGCTCTCGGATGGCAATTTTTTAGATCACTCTCTGACAGTTCAACGAATTCGTCTCGGTGACTGTTGATTGCGATGTATGGTGTCTTGACTTCGAACATACTTATCCCATTTTCAGTTGGTGATGGGATAGGTGTCAGCTTGTAGATTTCCAGTTCGTATGCTGAAACTAATGGAAACGTAACTCTGATGATTGCATGATCATCTATAATCGTGCCTTCAGCTTTCATCATCTGATACACCATTAACATATTTTCAGGAGTTACTGGGAGAACTTGTCCTGGCTTTAAGTGATCCCGTATCTGCTCGAGTTGTTCCTTTAGTTGTCGTGGCGAAATTAACACAGGGCTTATCGTGTTGTGTCGGATATCTGTCAAGACGTTGATAATTTCCGCTTGCATTCGTTGGAGGTTTGCAGATAATAGAGTCAATTGAGTCGACAATGTTATTTACCATTGAAAAGCGATGAAGTGATCAGCTCTTCCTTTTGACTTGGTGATAAAGTCCTCAACTCGACTTAGTCTTTTGGAGTTTGAGATTTCATCCCTTTTTATTACATTAATTGTAGAGTCAATCAATGATCTCTGATTTTTAAGCAGGGTTAATAAGTGATTCTCGTTATCCTTAACCTTTGCTATTGTTTCCGACATTTCACGGGCATATGTTGAGTCTAATACACCAAACAGACTGCTTGCGATGTTTCCAATGATGTCCAGCGGAGCTCTTTGTTTCCGTGTCCTTGCTATTAACGCATTTTCAGCTTGCAGGACCTCTTCTATATGTTTGAAATGTTGATACATGCTGGTGCATGCGTCTACTTGTTGAAGTTGCTTGCATAGATGTCCAATTTTTGAAGTACCCATGGTGAATGTGTTCATGTCTTTCCAATAGGGCTTTAGGTTGTAATAGACAATGATGGTCCAGTCAGTTGTCGCACGTTGGCTGGTTCCTACTCTTTCGAAGTATATACCCGGCTTTGAACCAAACTGGGTTATGTTGATTGACTGCGCCATTGCTAACGGTAACAGTAACAATATGACAAACATTGTCATGGTTAGCGACAGTCTATTCGGCTGTGTCCTTTTTCTAGGCTGTCGGTCTTCAGATGACTCTCCATTTTCAGATGGATCATCAATCGGATGCTTATGTGTGGGTTCCTCTTCATTGAACAGTGGAGCAACATGTTGAATCTCTCGTTTGAAGATTCCCTTGGCTGTTTTTACTTCAACCACTCGTACGAAATTGTCCTTGCCATGAAACAATTGAGTGATTCTTCCAAGTGGCCATTGTAATACCGGTGTATTATCTTCCTTTAGTATTACCAATGTTCCTTCTTTAATGTTTGCTGACGATTTCCTCCACTTTTGACGCTGCTGTAGTTGTTGGAGGTATTCGTTGGACCATTGCGTCCAGAATGAGTGTTTTAATTTGGACACTGCTTGCCATCGATTTCCTAGCGTCTTCGGTTGTTGGGATGGCTCACTATCAACTTGTGCGGTTAACGGCTCTCCTATCAGGAAGTGCCCTGGTGTTAACGCTGTTACGTCGTTTGGGTTGTCAGATAACGGTGTCAATGGTCGAGAATTTAATATGGCTTCTATTTCGACTATAACCGTTTCTAATTCCTCATATGTTAAATTTGCCGTCGTCACATTTTTTAAAAGCAGATGCTTTGCAGATTTTACTGCAGCTTCCCATAAACCGCCGAAGTGTGGTGCACGAGGAGGTATAAATTTGAACTGTACCCCTTTGTTGTTGCACTCCTGTACAATTTGTTCCTTTGCCTTTTCTGAGAATATGGCCTCTTCTAATTCTTGAAGTTTGTTCTTGGCTCCTACGAAATTCGTAGCATTGTCGCAATGTAGCACTTGACACTTTCCTCGACGAGAGGTGAACCGTCGGAGTGCTGCTAAAAATGCTTCTGTGGTGAGATCGCTGACTAACTCTAAATGTACTGCTTTAGTCGCGAAACAACAGAATATGGCTATGTAAGCTATATTAGGCTTCTTTCCTCGTATTTTATAGTGGATTTTAAATGGTCCACAGTAATCAACTCCAGAATTGAGGAATGGCCTTGCTTGGGTGACTCGAAGAGGTGGCAGATTTCCCATGATCTGCTCTAGTAATTTGGGTTTAGCTCTTGTGCATTTTACACAGTTCTGCACAATGCTTCTGGCCATGTTTTTTCCTTTTAGTATCCAAAATTGTTGTCGTGATGCTGTCAGCAATGCCTGGGGGCCACAATACATGTTGTCCTTGTGTATTTTAGCAAGGATCAACTTGACAATTGGATCGTTGTAAGGCAGGAGCATTTGGTGTTTGGCGTCAAATGAAATATTTGCCGCTTCCAGTCGACCACCTACTCGCAGGATTCCCTCCTGATCCATAAACGGGGTAAGTGAGTTAATCGAACTTCCCTTTTGCGTTTCCTTATGTCTTGTTAGGTGACGTATGTCCTCTTTGAAGTCATTCTGTTGTATGTTACGAATGACAATTTTTTGTGCTTCTTTCATCTCACTGAATTGGATAGTTTTGCTTGTGTACGTTTTCCTTCCTCGGAAACGCATCATGTAAGCAATTATTCGAATTAGTTTGTTGTATGAATTGTTGTGCTTTATTTTGTATATAATATCATCCTCCTGAGTGATGATCATAATTGATGATTCACTAATTTTTTTGGGATTTGCACTGATATTTTCCTCTTTTGTAGCCACAAATGCTGGTGGCCATGTAGATGGTGGGCCATGAAGAAATAGTGGGCCATAAAACCACATACTATTTTTCGCGAATTTAATCGACGTCATTCCTCTAGACAATGCATCTGCTGCATTATTTTCAGATGAAACATGCCTCCAATGCCTCCATGCCTCTTTTACCTTAGCTGTCAGTTGTGCACCCAATACAGCCGCCTTTAGTTCCAGACGAGGTAATGTTAACGCATTTATGGGAGCTAGATGTGATTTGGCACATAGCAATTGAATTGTTACTCGTTTATCCTTATGCAGTGCTCGGATATATACGGCAGCTCCAAAAGCTTTCTCCGATGCGTCAACAAAAGTGTGTATTTCTGATGCTATCGGAATTTTTCCTTGGAATATATGACGTGGTACTTTTATGGTGTTTAATATTTTTAACTCCTCCCTGTACCTTTTCCATTCCTCCTGAAGATGAACTGGAAGCGCTTCTTTGTAGTCAAATCCTTCCTTTGTGAGATGTTGCATGAAGATCTTTGCCTTCATTACCACCGGTGAGAAGAGTCCAAGTGGGTCGAAAATCCTAAAGATCTCCGATACGACATCTCTTCTAGATATTACATCCTTGGTGGCAATTTCTGTTCTTCCACAAAACTGGTCAGTTTTAGGCATCCAAGTGATTCCCAGGGTTTTAATGCTGTACTCTTCATAAGCAGTGTCGTCCAACTGTACGCTTGAAGTGATGTCTTCCGTTGGAATTCCGTGAAGTACATGAACGTTATTCGTGCACCATTTTCTTAAGTTAAACCCTGATTTATGCAGTGGTTTGTTAAGTTCTTGCTGTCTCTGGAGGGCCTCTGGTATGGAATCTGCTCCTGTTAAGCAATCATCCACATAAAAGTCATTTTCCAGAGCAGCAGATCCAAACGGGTATTCCTTTCTTTCTCTTTGTAGACATTTTGTGGCTCAATATGGAGCCGCTTTTGTTCCATAAGTCACTGTTTTTAGTCTATAGTATCGTAGATCTTCTGATGGATCATTGCGCCATACTATTGTCTGATAGTACTGGTCCTCGGGATTCATCCAGATCTGACGATACATTTTTTCGATGTCCGCAGTAAATACATATCTGTGCATCCTGAACCTAAGCAATATTGAAAATATTGAATTTTGCACAGTTGGACCTTTATGCATCAGGTCGTTGAGCGATTTTCCGGACGAGGTAACTGCGGACGCATCAAAAACCACTCTCAATTTAGTTGTAGAGCTGTCAGGATTTACTACACAATGGTGTGGGATGAAATAACGTGATCTTGCTGTTTCTTTTGTCTGCATTTCCTTCATATGACTAAGAGCCTCATATTCTTTCATAAATGTAACGTAGCTTGCCTTGGTCTCCGGATCTCGAGCGAGCCGCTTTTCTAGGCAAAAAAGTCGTCGTGTCGCTAGATCACGACTCTCCCCGAGATGAAGGGTCTTCCAAAAAAGGCAATCGGACGATGAGTTTATTATCTGATGCCATCTGAACATTTTGTACAAAATGCTGCTCACATCGTTTTTCCAGTGGAGAAAGATATGTTGCGTTATTTGGAAACGAGTCCAGTTCCCCAAATTTTGCGATCTGTTGATCGACCTTTTCTTCTTCCGTCAATACTGCACATGTGCTCGGATGTTTTGAAGCGTCTTTTAGCTTTCCAGCCACAATCCATCCTAATTTGGTTTTTTGTAATTTAGGCAATCCTTTTCCAATCGATACATGCTTGTCTTGCATGATATCGAAGTAGTGTTCTGCTCCTAACAGAATGTCTATTTTTCCAACTTTGTCGAAATCGGGATCAGCTAATGTTCTGCTTTTTGGAAGCTTCCAACGAGACGTATCAATTGACTGTGCTGGTTGATCTGAGACTATGTGTGGCAGTACAACTGCTTCTAGTCTTGAACTGAATTTGTTATGTCTTGATTTGAGCATAACATTGACTCTTGCTTTTGATGTTTGTGTTCGTCCGCCAATTCCATTTATTTGTAGATCTGATTTTTCCACTTTCAGATCTAATATTTTCAATGCTCTTTCCGAGATTACATTGACTTGTGAGCCTGAGTCAAGCAGTGCTCTGAACTCAGCAATTTGTCCATTGTTGCCTTGGATATGAACTCGAGCGGTAGCCAATAATACATAATTATTTTGTATACTATTTGCTGATGCTGCAGTTTTGGCTTCGGACTTAATTTCCAAATGGAGAAGAGTGTTGTGCCCTTTATTGCATTTAAAACAGTCTCTTCTTTGGCAATTTTTTGCTGTGTGATCGCGTTTGAAACATTTGACGCACAGTTGGTTCTTTTGAACCCAATTTAATCTATCTGCAGAAGTTTTCTTTAAAAACTGTGTGCATTTATAGATAGCGTGATTTGGCTTTTCACAAAAATAGCAGTAGTACTGACTTTCAGCTCCTGCTGAGGCACATGTGATGGGTTTCTTTGGTTCCCCCATCCAATGGCTTCCAATGTAAGGAACCTTTGCTCGAGGAATTTCATGAATTCGCTCAAAGGCTGTAATTCCTTAGTATTTTGTATGGACTGCTCATACAACGTATGAGTTTGACGATCTAATTTTTTTGTCAGAAAACATAGAAGGAGCGTATCCCATTTATCTGTTTCTATGTCGATGTTATTTAGCGCTGATAAAGTTTCTTTGATATTATCGTGTAATGCCTTAATCGATTTGGCATCATTTGATATATTTGGTTGATCCAATATTTTTTGAATCAATGCGTTACTGAGCACTCTCTTGTTGCTGAAACGCTCTTGTAACATATTCCATGCTGTGATGTAATTTCCTTCTGTTAACGAAAGGTGGCGTATTAAATTTTCTGCCTCTCCCGTAACATTAGTCTTTAAATACCACATCTTTTGAATGACGGGTACAGATGCTTCATGAATCATTTTCTTAAAAATGTCATGAAATTGTTGCCACTTAAGGTAGTTTCCGTCAAATTTTGGAATTGCAACCTTTGGCAGGGGTAATGCATTATGCATATGTGGAACAGGGATAAATGGCTGAACAGGATCTGATACAGTCATTGTTTGAATTGTTAATACTGCATCTTCAGCTGCAATATAACTGTTAATGTTATATCCCAATTTCACAGGATCGGTGCATTTGGAATGTATTTTGACATGAATCGTTCTAATCTCATCCCAATATTTTATGATTATTGGTTTGAAATCCTTTCGCGTCTCAGTTGTCATTCTGTTCATGATGCGCTGTAGACTTTCAAGAAGCACCCTTTGTTCTCGGATCATGGGCTCAATCCAGAATCTATCTCCATTTCCAAAGAAGACAATTGTTGGGTCAACTCGTCGCTGTATTTGCTGACCAATTCTTTGATATTTTTAAAATATTTATTAGAGAAATAATTATGCTCATAATTCGATCCATGTGTTATTTCTTGAATGTTTGTGTCTTCCATTAAAAATGTGCTCCAGAGATTCGTTAACCTCTCAAGTCGGGTTTGAAAATATTCAGGCTTCTGCTTCCTTTCAGCGGGATCCTTTTTGTAGTTCCTGATGATGTTTTGGATCTCTTCGCCCGTGGCCAATTGCCTGTCCAGTATAACATTAATGCTTGATGATGCCATTTTTTATTATTTGTCGTACTACTTTGACCCGATGGAGGTAATTTGTTTGTCGTTATGACAGGCTGTGCCTCTACTCACAACCAAAAAAGTGGTCAAAGTAATCTAACAAATTTTAATGACACTGTGGAATATATTTTTTTCCAATCCAACCGTAGTCGCCAAGTTGACTGTATCGGTTTGGGTAGATTTCAATAAATCCAACTATTTTTCCTTCACAGAAAGTAATGAGTAATCACAACTGTGTTGATGATGTATGTATGTAAATTGGTCGCCAAGTTGACCAATTATGTGGGATTTTCCAAATAAATCCAAGTTCCAAATCGGGAACAATACTCCAGATGAACGGTTAAATGTCCAAAAATCGGGGGTCACCAAATGTACGAATCAAATGAATCTGTTGATGTAGATTCACTTGGTTCTGGTGATTGTCAATATGACAATCGTATGCTGAAATATAAATGTGTATGCCACCGGTTCATGTACCAGTAACAAAATGTCGCCGCAATCGGTACTTGAACAAATTGGGCTTCGGAGATGTGAATACGTCAGAGTTTTCTTTCGTACTGATTTTATTCGGTAAAATGCGAGGTATATATACAGTTTCTATTAGTACAATTATTTACTTAGGATCATAGGCTTGTTTAATTAGTTCTAAGTATAAGTAGGTATGGAAACATGCTATATTTATTTATGACTTAACAATGATTACAAATTTCACTGCATGGGTCCGGGTGCAAAGGTCTGTGGGTCAATTCTAAGATAATTTTATGACTGTCGTAAAACGATTATCATACAGATGGTGTGACATTTTACCACTGCAGATCATCTCGAATGTATATCAATATAACAAGATTATGTGCATGCATGCACGTGCATCCAGCTGTCTGTTGAATATTTGTTTAGGTCAGGTCTCATATTTATTGGGTTATTTTGAGAATATTTATTTAGGTTGCTGAGAATTCATACTACCTAATAACAAACATAAATTTAGGTCTAACCATACGGTTTGATGTTTACATCTAAATCGTACAACACTCATACCAGTGCGTTGGTTCGATATTATTGCAACGGCAGAAGCGTTTTCATATGGTTGTCTGGAACTAGTATTTATGCTGTTTTGCGTAACCTTGCCGAATCATATGTTGAAGCCTAACCAACTGAATTACCAGGTCCCTCTGGAATGGCTTTGGAGTTAGTGCAGACTCCAGGAAGGGAAATCGTCAGCCAGATACGGGATATTGGGCTGGTGTAACGGACCATGGTTCTAGCCATGGCTCGTCACAAACGGCGGAGGGTCAGCGCTTCCACGCTGGCGGGAGACAATAATCAAACTGATATACACATAGCTAGCGAACCATGGCTCTAGCCACGGTTCTCCACAAATAGCGGTGTGTCAGCACCTCCGGGAAATAAAATAGTCTTAAGCAACGCACACAATTAATTAAGAACTCTCGATCAACAACTCAACACATTATTGTCCACACAACAATTTAAAACACCCCACCTCTTGGGAAATTTCGCAATCGACGGCCTACATAAGAAATATCATTTGCGTTATTTCACAATAGGTCAAGCCAGCATAAAATTATCGGACTACCGGCCTAAATTCAGCTATCACCTTCCGCGATGCCGAGTTAGCAAAATCCATCCTAAACCCAATTCCCAACTGCACCTTCCGGGATGCAGCCTCAGCAAAACCACTCTGACCCACTAAAAATCGTCAACGAAGCACCAAGCATCGACCTAGTTACCACACCCCACAATTATTGTTATCCAATAACCTTAAGTCAGCAAGAATCAATTATTTCCGGGTCTCAGGTGCGATCGCCAGCATAAAAGGGCCAAGATCGGCCGAAAGAGCAGGCAGTCCATCAGCCCGAACACAAGACACTGCATTACGCAGTCCCTCAGTCACACACCCAAGACACTGCACTACGCAGTCCACCAGCGCACCATACAACTACAAGCCAGAGTAGCAACGTCAAAGAATTAAAGTGAATGAATAAATACTGAATAATCCAAGAACAACAAAACTCCCGCATCATCATTTCTCGCTTGCCTACTGCATTTTCAAGTAGCGAACCCTGGACAGACTGATGCATACCTCAGCCTGAAATAGGACCTCACAAGTGGCGCCCGAGCAGGTACTTTTTGGTGACTTTAAGGAGACGAACACTGTTCGGGCCAGCGGCTACTTAAGCGTCTATCATAATATTAAATGTAGCTGTAACTAGTTATATAAGAGTATCGAAACCTAAGCTTATGTATGTCCCCAGCGTTCGGCAGTGCTGCTGCGCTCTCCTGTTAAAGGGCGCTCTGCACCTGTTGCGTCGGCTCTGGCATTGATCGGCCGTCGTGGCCCAAGTAGTTCTATGCTAATCTCTCGCCGCATAGGTTGCATACTGAACCCCCGCTTGTGAGCATTTATCTGGCTGGGCAAAAGAGCGAGCAGTTGGCTTCAGCTAGCCGCCGGTATTAATAAACATTATAACGTTTAAATCAAAGTCTTTAACTGATTTGGATAAATATAGGTGTCAAAAAAGCTTGGCATCTCAAACAGTTAGCAGAGAATTAATTAATTAATTAATCCGGGTCTCAGGTGCGATCGCCAGCTGCATAAAAGGGCCAAGATCGGCTGAAAGAGTAGGCAGTCCATCAGCCCGAATACGAGATACAGGCAGTCCATCAGCCCGAATACAAGATACAGGCAGTCCCTCAGCCCAAACACAAGACACTGCACAAGGCAGTCCCTCAGTCACACACCCAAGACACTGTACTACGCAGTCCCTCAGTCACACACCCAAGACACTGCACAAGGCAGTCCCTCAGTCACACACCCAAGACACTGTACTACGCAGTCCCTCAGTCACACACCCAAGACACTGCACTAGGCAGTCCCCTCAGCCCAAACACATGACACTGCACTACCCAGTCCAACGGCTCCAAGGCCAAGTAACTAGATCCGCGAGTTAAGTCATTGTCAACAAACCAGAATTAAATAATAAAAGAAACAACGCAAAAGAACCCCAACAAAAACAACCAACCACCGGCTCACAGGACAAGTAACACGATCCGCGGGTAATCCATCGTAAACAAACCCACAAAGAATTAAGTAATAACGAGAAGGAACGTGTGAGTCGCTTCTGGGGACGCGACTCTACTTATACCCGTACTCAGTCAGTATATACATTTTTGAGCATGATTTTTTAGAATTTTAGAATTTAAAAAAAAATTTTACATTTTACATTTTTTTTCTACATTTGTTATCTACATCTCATCTACAATGTGTATTCTACATCTAACATGTAGATTGTACATGTAAAATGTAGATTCTACATATTCTCCGCTAGGAGTTGCTCGCGCACTGAACGCGGCAGAGTGTGCGAGCGAGAAGGAAAATGAGTTGCGTTGTCGTGGGCGGGAGAGGGAGGGGAAGCAACTGAAAATTTCTTCATTCTGGCTATAATTATGATCCGATCTGATTCAGATTCGGCAATCTGGTAGATATGGGCATTTTCTACGATACTGCGTTTTTAGTTTTATCGTATCTTTAAAACTGTGCCTGCCACAGATTTTCGTCCTTTGTGTGGGCGGAAGGGGGCGGGGCGAAATTTTGAAATACACTTGTAGCAGTGTGATATCACATGAGTCTGGAAACAAAACTTGGTTTCTCTAGCTCTTATAGTCTCTGAGATCCAGGCGCTCATCAAGACGGACAGACGGACAGACGGACAGTCGGACAGACGGACAGACGGACGGACAGACGGACATGGCTATATAGACTCGGCTATTGATGCTGATCAAGAATATATATACTTTATGGGGTCGGAAACGTTTCCTTCTCTGCGTTGCACACATCCACTTTTACCACAAATCTAATATACCCCTTAACTCTTTTTTGAGTACGGGTATAAAAATAATAAACACCAGCAAAACCGAAAACCACGATTTTCTTGAAGTGTTTTCGTCAGCAACAAAACGCTCCCCCCGGTGGCCTACCTCTCTTTCGGTCAGACAAGGCCGCTCCAAACCTGAAAGTCACCTGCGATCTACAAATTGTCTTGTAGTGGACCCTGGACAGGCTGATGCCAAAGACAATATAAGTATAAGATGCGTAACGCCATACGAAATTTCTGCACACGAATTTTCGGGGCTGGCTCTAGAGCTGGCTCCAGGCTCTCTTGAAATTTTTTAGAGAGAGAGAGCGCTCTAGAGCCAGCCGCTCTCTTGTATGCATACAGCATACGAAGGCACACGAAGTTGGTTCTTTGCCGATGCGACAGCCGAGCCGAGTCGTCGCGACGACTGTATGTGTGCACATGCATACGTTTTTTACAGCGCTGTCGAAATATACCCTTCACTTTATAAGTGTAAGTTAATTTTGCAGGACGCTTACCACCCCAATATTAAAAAACTCATATATGTCTTATATGTATATATCCCTCCAATGATAATTTCTTTTCAGATGGTATATTCGATAAAAATGATCGGATATACATATATAAAAATACATAATATATTTAATACATGAAATTCCATGAATCACATCGGAATAATTGCCATTAGGGTATTCAGGATGCGACGTATTCAACGCCGGTATATAATTTCGTTTCTCAACTCGTAAAAAGGTTTCCGTCTCGAAAATCGTCCGCTTAGCACAAGTACGCACACATACGTACTTGCTGTTCTGTGTGTACTTACACATGCAAGCGGATTCTATTTTTAGATTCGCACGCTCTCAAATTTGAGCGAGCGAGATGGCGCGAATTTCGTCGCTGGCCGCAAAATTGTCTTGCATATGGCAATTGAAATGTATGAGCTTTACGCATCTTATACTTATATTGTTTTTGCTGATGCTTACCTCAGCCTGAAATAGGACCTCACAAGTGGCGCCCGAGCAGGGACTTTTTGGTGACTTTAAGGAGACTAACACCTTAATACGGAGCTTTGTGGAGTAAAGACCCACGGCCACTGAAAGAGACTAGGTTACCAGGGATCAATAACCGTCAACCACAAAACGCAAAATCCGGTCGCAAGCAGAAATACCACCACAACACGTAAGTCAGTGCTACTAACCACAGAAACACACCATGGAAGCCCACGGAGCCGGTCAACCCGACGAATTTTACCCGGAGGGACACCATACCAATCCAGGAGTCACCACCGGCTGGATCTACAAACTCCGGCGGGATGAGCTGGAAGTCCTGGCCGAGGAATTCGGATTCGAAAACGACGGAACAGTCGAGGAACGAAGAAAGAGATTCGCCGCACTAGTCGCCGGAACACTCTCGCAGGATGCCTGGGTTCGACTGGCCGACCTCGAACGGCAATACGCCAGACCAGCAGGACGCTCCAAGTCGCCCATGCCCACCACTCCTGGGCCGTCTGACCAGCGGAAAACCGACCCAAAAGCCGGGTTACAAGTCCCCACAGCGGCCGAATACAGCACACCCTGCCCACCACGCATCGTAACGCCAGCCGATCTGCCCAGACCGCCAGTTACGGAGACCAGCCGCTCGCCCACCCAGAGGATCGTGCCAGCCATGGACTCTTCCACCGCCCACATCGCGGAACAGATTCGGAAATGGGGGATCCGGTTCGACGGACAGGACGATCCACTCGCGTTTCTGGAACTACTCGAGGAACGTGCTCTCTCATATGGGGTGGACACAAATCAGCTACCTCGGGCCATGACAGAGCTTCTCACCGATCGGGCCAGTCGCTGGTACCGCACCAGCCAACTACAAGGCAGCTCATGGGCATATTTCCGCCAAGAATTCTTGACTTTCTTCTTGCCGCCACGGTATTTTGAACAATTGGAAGACCAGGTCCGAGCCCGCAAGCAAGCGGTAGGAGAATTGTTCAAGGATTACCTCATCGAGATACGTCTACTCATGCACCACGCCAGGTACGACGCAGCCAAGGAACTAAACAGGATCTACGATAACGCCCTGCCAGCATACCAGATGTATGTGCGGCGACACGAACTACAAAGCTTAGCACAGCTCACAATGTTGGCCACCGAGTTCGAGAGCATCCAAGAGCGGACCATCCCGACCACTTTCGCACCCCCGCGGAACACTCCAAGATACGCAAGGCCGGCTTCAGAGCAGAGGAATTGCGACTCGCACCAGCCGCCATTTCTGAGTCCCCATTGGGAATCGACAGACACACCAGGGAGACCACCAGCTCATCCAAACAGTACGGCGAATCCCGAAGCAGCCCATCACATGATCACGACCCCCATCATCAACCCACGCGCAGCCTGTCGCCGGTGTGGTGAAGCGGGGCATGCGGCATACGACTGCCATAATCCCCCCATCCTATTCTGCTGGGAATGTGGCAAACGCGGCACACGGACCGTAAATTGCTGCCGCCAAAACACGTCGGGAAACGACATGCGTCCCCAACTGACACGGGATCAGCCGGAAACGACGCCTCCTCCAACCCGCGACTAAATAACTCTCTACACGTAAGCAACGGCCGGATAGTGGCGATGGTGACCATAGGAGGACACGCAACGGAAGCCACAATCGACACCGGGGCATCCAGAAGCTTCATCAGCGCAAACCTCGCCCGACAACTAGCAACAACACCAACCTGCAAGATACATGCGTCCGCATACGCCTGGCCGATGGCTCGGTCAGAGAGATCTCACAAGTTCTACTGGCGCACATCAAGCTGGATCAACGAGAGGTTCAAATCCCGCTCCTGGTCCTGCCAAACATGTTGGGACAAGTTATTGTTGGCATGGACTTCCTAGGTGCCACCGAAACGACGATCCAATGCGGCTCCACGCTGCTACAGCTACGAGACTGTCACCCCATGCCCACTGAACCCGTGCTTACTACCATCCACGTACAAGACGCCGAACCCCGATACCAGAAACCCCAACAAATCGCAACGAACCTACGTCCACGACCTACCACAACGCACACGGCACCCAATAACGCAACGCAGCACTTGACACCCAAACCAATCGCAACGAATACGAAACGCCGGCCCACAACGGAGAACACGAATCCAAGGCCAACACAAGCCAACCACAACCAAGCAATCGGGAAAACGAGTCCCACGGTCACTACGGAGCAACCGCGTCCTAGGCCAACCACAGGGGACACACACCCCAAACAAACCACGAGGATCTCACACACGAGACAAACACCCTTGAACCCGGCGCTCGACACAGAAAGCCCAGGTCCAAGACAAGCAACAGAGCAAGCACGCAGAGAAACCGCATCGGAAGCAGGGAACGTACGGACACCCTCAAAACCGACCGCCAGCAGCGAAAAACGACAACGGCCACCACCATCCGACAGCCCAGCCACACGGGAAACAGCCACGCTAACCCCACGCTGGACGGGGCCCATAATCGAACTGATCTCCACAGAGCCCCTCAACGAGGGCCCGGAAACCAGCACGATGCCCCCATCGCGACGCACCTGTTCACGTACCAGTCTGGCTGTAGTATAACACGAGTACTACACCCGGCGTACCACAACATCATACCCATGGTCGACACCACACCCATCGTCGCCCACATAAGCGACTACCAACGGAGGATCGAACCGCCCAGCGCCTTCGATACAACCCTCTTACCCGAAGACCCCAGCCAGCCATTTGACTCCGAAGCAGCCGATCCAACCGAAAATGAGCCCGAACCAGTACCGGAGCCGTGGCCGCCGGACTTGGCCCCGCAGATCCAAGCATTTACATTCGACAAACCCATCCTACCGAAAGACCCGAATCAAACCTTTGACCCCGGAGCCACCGAAGACGACCCAGAACTACCGACGGATCCTTGGCCACCCGACATAGCACCGCCGATTCAAGAATGCCTGGACAAGGAACTACCGAAGAAAACCGCCGAAAAAACCATCGTCATATAGGATAATCGACCCACCAAGCAGACACGAACTACAAAGCACCCAGAACCGAAGAAAAACTTCCACGATCACAGCAGCAGTAGAAAATATAACGTTACCGACGCCACGCTAAAGTGACGAGATTAACACCGACGAATCCAAAGACTCGGCACAAGCCCAAGGACAGGATAACCCGGTAAAAAGGCGATCCTCAGCACCCGCCAAGCGACGCCACTAATCTCTCCATCACCCACCCGGAAGAAAGGGGGGGGGGGGGGGGGGTGTAACGAACCATGGTTCTACCCATGGTTCGTTGCAAACAACTCCCACCGCGACACCTCCACGGCAGGTAGCAACCAAAATTCAACTAAGATATGCAGAACAGAAGAACCATGGCTCTAGCCACGGTTCTCCACCAATATTGTGTGTCAGCACCCAGGAAATAAAAATACTTCTAAGCAACGCTCACAATTTAATTAAGAACTCTCAACTCTACACATTTTTGCCCCACTAACACTCGACCCACTTACTAGCCCCACATTTATTGTCGTAATCATAAGTTAGCAATACCCAAATTACGGGATGCAGCCTCAGCAAAAACACACTGCCCCACTAACAATTGTCAACGAAGCACCACGCTTCGACCCACTTACTAGCCCCACATTTATTGTCGTAATCATAAGTTAGCAAGAATTAATTATTTCCGGGTCTCAGGTGCGATCGCCAGCTGCATAAAAAGGCCAAGATCGGCTGAAAGAGTAGGCAGTCCATCAGCCCGAATACGAGATACAGGCAGTCCATCAGCCCGAATACAAGATACAGGCAGTCCCTCAGCCCAAACACAAGACACTGCACAAGGCAGTCCCTCAGTCACACACCCAAGACACTGTACTACGCAGTTCCTCAGTCACACACCCAAGACACTGCACAAGGCAGTCCCTCAGCCCAAACACATGACACTGCACTACCCAGTCCAACGGCTCCAAGGCCAAGTAACTAGATCCGCGAGTTAAGTCATTGTAAACAAACCAGAATTAAATAATAAAAGAAACAACGCAAAAGAACCCCAACAAAAACAACCAACCACCGGCTCACAGGACAAGTAACACGATCCGCGAGTAATCCATCGTAAACAAACCCACAAAGAATTAAGTAATAAAAATAATAAACACCAGCAAAACCGAAAACCACGATTTTCTTGAAGTGTTTTCGTCAGCAACAAAACGCTCCCCCCGGTGGCCTACCTCTCTTTCGGTCAGACAAGGCCGCTCCAAACCTGAAAGTCACCTGCGATCTACAAATTGTCTTGTAGTGGACCCTGGACAGGCTGATGCTTACCTCAGCCTGAAATAGGACCTCACAACATATCAAAAACGCTGGTGAGGTTTTTAATCATGTGTTTTTCGGAACAATCGATGACAATTAGGTCATCCATATACAGGAATGCCTGAGAAGGTTCGATACCTGAAAATGCAATTATCATCATTCTTTGAAAAGAATTGGGCGCTATTTTTAAACCATATGGTAATCGCGTGAAGCGATAGGAGCCATTGCTCGTTGAAAATGAAGTTATATTTTTTGAACTTTCTTCAAGTTCTATTTGATGAATTTGATCTAGGCATGAAAAGTATTTAGCTCTACCTAATTGATCAAGAATATCATCTATTCTGGGAAGTGGAAATTTGTCTGATAAAACTTTTTTGTTTATTTGGCGGTAGTCAATCACTAGGCTCCATCTTTTACTATCATTATCAATTAATAATGGACTGTTGTATTCAGAGACTGAGGGTTCTACTATTTTGTCTTTTATGAGCTTTTCTACTTGCTTTGTTACTTCCTCTTTTTGTGGGGAATTCTGTAGTTTTTTATATATATCGGTTCATCATCTTTCATTCTTATCTTTTGTTTATAAAAATTATTAGTTGATATCGTGTAAGGTTCTTCCTTATTAAATTTATTGTTAATCTTTTTATAGGAGCGTCTGCTCCGTTCTGTTACTTTATTTAGAATGATTCTTACATACTGATCTTGGGTCCAGCTAACCCGAAAACATGCAATGCTTATATCTATGTATTTATATATATGTATATACATATGTATGCAGAAGGCATGCATATGTCGTGTTTATATATATGTATATACATATGTATGCAGAAGGCATGCATATGTCGTGTATGGGTTGAGCTGCAAAGTGCATGCTCAGCATTCCCACGCTCCGCGATCGGCTTGTATATAAGCGATGGATCGTATTGCTTGTGCGCTGGAATGTTTATGTAATTCTTAGTGGTCTTCGGGCATTTGTATATTTGTATTCATTATGACAAAGTGTCACAATGTATTAACGGATTGTTATACCCTTTGATTTATGAAAATGGTAGGGTAGATATGCTACACCTCCCTTTTTAAAGAAATGACGTAATACATGTAGTCATTTAGTGTCAACGTTAATATATTGTATTTAATTTTTTTAAAAGAAATAAATTAATTTTTTTTTTGTTTACTTATTATAAATTTATGTATTGAAAATGGTTTAATTTTTTTTCCATTTGTGTTCATTGACAAATTTCTTGTTTTTAATATAATTGAATTTATGTTTTATTTTATTGTTAACTTTCTTAGAAGAATAACGGGAACAAATTTTTTTTTTTTTTCGTTGATCAGACCCCTTTTTTTTTCATGAAACGTTCTATTGAATATATTTTTTTAGCCTATCCTTATGTACTTTTAGTTTCTTATCTTTACTATTTTTAATAAAAATGTCATTATCTTCTATTTTTTCTACTATATATGGTCCTAAATATACTGGGTCTAATTTGTGCCCTGTTTCGTTTCTTATAAGTACTTTATCTCCTACTTTTAATTCAAAATTTTTTGTTTTTTCATCATATGCTAATTTCCTATAAGCCTTGGCTTTTTCTAACATAATTCTAGCTCTTTTGTATGCTATTTCTAATCTAAACTTTATTTCCTTAGAATAGTCATCTAAATTATAAATCGGATCTATGTAATTAGTTTTGTTTAAATCTATGAACTGTTTTGGTAGTCTGCCAAATACTAGTTCGTATGGACAATACTCATGCGTTGCTGATGGTGTTGTGCAATAAGTGCAATAAGTGAAATATTGAATCCAGACATCCCAATCAGTTTTGTTTGCAGAGATGTATGAACGAATGTATTCATTGAATGTTCGATGACGCCGTTCTATTGTCCCTAATGTTTGATGATGATATGCAGTAGAGGTGAGATTATTGATCTTCATATACTTGCATAAATCAGTTAAAATCTGGTTTTTATACTCTGTTCCCATGTCCCATGAACGTCTTCATTGGACCGAACTTGAGTATGAAATTTTCGAATATAGCTTTTGCGACATTATTTGCGCTTTTGCTTTTTATTGGAATGGCTACTAAATATTTCGTAAGGTCACATATTAATGTGACTATGTATTCATTGCCATTTTCCGATTTAGGTAGTGGACCAACTGTATCCACTATCACTATATCGAAAGCATTCACAGGTGTTTCTGTGAGGGTCAAAGGAGTTTTTGTGTGCGTCTTTGTTTTAGACATTTGGCATTTTTGACATCTACGTACGTACTCTTTTATATGACGTGTCATATTTTTCCAGTAGTAGTGTCTTTTTATTTTCAATAGCGTTCTTGTTATGCCGCTATGCCCTCCTTGAATTGGGTCGTCATGGTATGTAGACAGTATTTTTTGTATCTCTTTTTCATCTTGTATTTGGATCACCGGCTGGAGTAGCGCTACTCTTAATGATTTTAATATTTTATTGCCCATATTTTTAAAAGAATCTAATGAAACTGATTCAAAGATCTTTTCGCTCGGTGCCACTTTGAGTTGGCTGATTTTCAATATACCGGCCTCTTTTTCGAGCCTTTGGAAGAACTGACCTAGGTCGAGAATTCCATTAGTATATAAATCGCTAACTTCAATTCTTGCGATAATTTTATTTCCATGTTTAAATAAACATTTAGATTCTGTTATGCGCAAGGTCACTACTTTTCGTACTTCATCATTTGTAATGACTTCATGTACGTTGGGCTTAGATACATTTTTATGACTTTGCCTTGGCAGATGTTCATAATTTTCTACTGTACAGTTTTTATTCTGTTTACTTTGTCGCCTGGTAGTGACTTTCAGGACTTTATATTGCATATCTTTGAGTTCTTTTATATTAATACGCGAAAGTGCGTCTGCTACGAAATTATCTTTCCCCTTTAGCTCTAGCCGCATGCGAGTTAATTTCGAACTGGGATTAGTCATAGAAAAAAGATATGTCAATGGTCTATGATCCGTTTTAATAGTAAAGTCTTTGCCATAAATATATGGTCTAAAATGGGTAATTGCCCAATGAATTGCCGCTAACTCTTGTTCTGTTGTGCTCTTATTGCTTTCCCCTTTTGTAAATGAACGAGATGTATAAGCTATTGGGAGCTGAATTCCGTCACGGTTCTGAGTTAGAACCGCTCCGCAAGCTTGTTTACTAGCATCTGTTATAATGCAAAATTCTTTGCGAAAATCAGGATATTGTAATAATGTGGGGTGCATAAGCTTTTCTTTAAGGTATTGGAATGCGTGTTGGCATTCACTTGACCATTCAAAAGGAACATTCTTTTTACATAATCTAGTTATGTGCCGTGAATAATCGGCGAAGTTTTTTATAAATCGACGATAATAATTGCAGAATGCTACAAATCGTCTCGCGCTGTCCGCATCATGAGGGACAGGATAATTTTTGATGACGTCAAATTTCTTGTCATCTGGCAATACTCCTTTGTCAGTGCATTTGTGACCTAAGAATGTCACTTCATGCATGAAAAATTAACATTTTTCTGGATGCAACTTTAGGTTATATTTCCTACATACATTAAAAACATCAGTTAAGTTTTTAATCATGTGTTTTTCGGAACATCCTATCACCATTAAGTCATCCATATAAAGGAATGCCTGAGAGGGTTCTAAACCCGAGAATGCTATAGTCATCATTCTCTGAAATGCATTTGGTGCTATTTTAAGACCAAATGGTAATCGCGTGAAGCGATATGAGCCATTGCTCGTTGAAAAAGATGTTATATTTCTTGAATTTTCTTCAAGTTCAATTTGGTGGAAACCTGACATTAAGTCAAGGCATGAAAAGTATTTAGCTCTGCCCAGTTGGTCTAGAATATCATCAATTCTGGGGAGCGGGAATTTGTCAGAAAGTAGTTTTTTGTTGATTTGGCTATAGTCAATTACCATTTCTTTTCTTTCGAATTTGGTAATGATTTTTTTGGAACTAACAAGAGTGGGCTGTTATACTCGAATACAGACGGTTCTACGATTTTGTCATTTATTAATTTCCCTACTTGTTTTTGAATTTCATCCACGTGGCTATGCGGGCTTCTGTAGTTTTTAATGTAAATTGGTTCATCATCTTTAAGTCTTAATGTTTGTTTATAAAAATTATTTGTCGCTAATGGTTCGGTTTCCAGTCCGAACACATCACTATACTTGGTGCATAATTCTGTTAGTTGACTTTTGAATTGTTCTGGAAAATTTTTCTTTAATTTTGAAAGTACTTGTTCGCTTCTATTTTTAGGATTAGTTGTATGAATGTCGTAATCTGTTAAATTTTCATATTGGAGTTTGTTTACTTTGACCAATTCGTCGAAATTAGTTGTGTTTAGAAGGCGAATGTATACATGTTTGGATGTTGATATTGTGTTTGCAATATAAATTCCATTATGTATTTCTTGATTAGGAACGAATATATAATCATTTAATGTATTAATGTCTATTTTCCGATTTACTTGGTATCTGGCTGGCAGAAGAACTGTATTGTTGCCGGCACTATATGTTATCGGAACATAAATAGGATAATTTAAATTTTTAGGTCTAATTATAAACCAGTCTTCACTTGGTTTGAAATCTAATTGACAATTGAATTTTTTAATAAAATCAATGCCTATTATTCCATCACACGGTATTGAAAAATCTGAATCTACTAAATGAAATTCGTGTGGAATAATATATTTTGTTGATTGAATTTCTATTGAAGTTGTTCCTTGAGATTTTATGTTTGTGCCATTTCAGATATTGTTATTATTTCCGGTTAGGTTTCGATTGGATCGCTTTCCTCCAGAGTTTCAATGTCACTATCAGATTCAGCGTCGCTTGGTTGAATTGATTCGTTTAATTCTTTAAATTGGTCGGGATCAAACTCCGCCAATTGATTTAGACTTTCTGGCACGTTTATCTGAATGTGTCGCCTATTGCTGACAGTAATCAGTCTTGTGTTTAGGGATTTTATTACCCTTAAACATTTACTATTGTGCTCAGATGTGAATTTATTTTCATAACTATTTACTAAGGTAACTATATTATTGTATTCCCTTACTAATATTTCTATATGGTTTTTTAGTGTTTCCGCTTTTATAACTGCATCTCTATTGATGCATTTGTAAGATTTATCAAATTTATTCCGAAATGTGTCTATTTGTTTCGCAATTTCTCTCCATTCCATCCTTTTACTTTTACTTTTACCATGTAGTTGCTATACCTAAATCTTTCGAAATCATGATCTGTTTTCTCCTTATTCATTTTTAGATCCTATCTAAGTTATTTGCCCTACTCATGTATCTTTTCTTGATAATTTTATTATGCTTAACATAGATTGTAAGCAGAAATTGTAAAACTAACACTACCGTGATAATTAATAACAGGATCCACAACGATTTTATATCGTCTGTGTGATCAATTATCTTGACGTTGTTTACAACGTTGGCAGTATTGCCTTTTGCCTCACTAGAATCACTAAACCATCCCATTATGTAATTTAATTGTTGTTATTTATTCAATGAAAAAAAAAATGTTCTAACGTTCATGAAAAAAAAGTAAGGTTTTAGATTTTAGATTGTGGGATTTGAAGGAAAGAAAAATATTTTCTTCTTTGAAAATCAAAAATAAAATTATAAGTGATAATTTTTTACGAAAATATATAAATTTTTTTTTTAATTTATCATTTCACGAATGAGACATGAAAATGTATTATTTGTTATTGAATGTGGTTGGCTCACATTTTGGTTTACAATTTTTTTTTATTTCTCCAGCCACATTTGTTAGTGAAAAGCCTATCAGAGTTTAGTATTTTTCAAGCAGCGGTTTCCCGCATCGGCTTGAAGGTAGAACTTAATGCTAAGGCAAATTGGGGCATTCGCAATTATGCAGCCCGTTTGCGTTGTTTCGCACCAGGGCGAAGCTGCTCATCTATGTGTTGAAGACGATCTGTCTCCAGTTTGTTTCCAACGGTGGCGTAAGTGGCGACAGGCCTCTCACGCGTAATTTTCGCCGCTGCAGTTGTCCGGGGCCTATGGGCTCAGGCGGTGCCGGTGCCGGTCATCGCACAGGTCATTTAAGTACGCTCTATGTAGCGTTGTCGGTGCCTTTTCAGGTCTTTATCTTCTTTTATTTGTCTTGTAATTTAATTTTAAAGGACAGGTTTTGTCTTTGCATTAACATGCATTTGAATGTACATATTTTTGTTTTTTCCTTTTGTACCGATTTTCTTTCTGCTAGAAAACGATCAACACTGAAGAATCCACTTCTGCATTTTCTCGGTGGGCCGTTGTGCTCCAAAGACACGTTCAATGCTTATTTTCACAGTTTTTTTTTAAATGTTATATTTTATTCCAACTTAGACAGCCCATTTAACACTTGCACTTGGCGTTTTCTTTTTATTTTTGTTGTTTGTTTTCACCAACTATGGACCGAGTCCATAGCTGTCACGGTCGCCATGTAAGGTTCTTCCTTAATAAATTTATTGTTAATCTTTTTATAGGAGCGTCTGCTCCGTTCTGTTACTTCATTTAGAATGATTCTTACATACTGATCTTGGGTCCAGCTAACCCGAAAACATGCAATGCTTATATCTATGTATTTATATATATGTATATACATATGTATGCAGAAGGCATGCATATGTCGTGTATGGGTTGAGCTGCAAAGTGCATGCTCAGCATTCCCACGCTCCGCGATCGGCTTGTATAAGTTAATTTCCAAAAGATTTAATGTTGAACTTCTTTATTGGAGAATAAAAATCGGACTGAATTTATAAACTTAAGATATCCCTAAACTAGCTGTGCGCTTTCGGCAGCGACGCTGGCGTAGCTCGTGGCGACGTCGGCGTAGGCGGATACTTTTCTGCTGACGGCGACAATTGCAGTTTCAGCATTTTGGATTTGTTTATAGCTGGTGGCGACGTCGGCGTAAACGGATACTTTTCCGTTGGCGGCGACAATTGTTAATTAAGCATTTTGGGATTTTATTTATGTTCCCGGAATCTTGGGTCGGCGCAACTGTTTGGTCACAAAGTTGCGGAATTGTTTCCGCCACTGAACTCTTGTTCATGTGGCGAACAATGTTGTTGTTAACTCCTCCTCCTTAGAATTCAACTTGTCCTCAAGTTGGTACTAGAAATATGGAATGTTGTTAAATTCTAGTTGAATTGGTTTAATGTTGTTCAACTTTATGTTATTGTTTGGGATTTGTAGAGTTTCCTGGATGATTATGTTATCTTTAGGTTTCATAACACATCTTGTGATGAAGATTGAAGTAATTATTGTACCAAGTAGGCAGAATATGGCGATACTATTATTCGTTGAATGGGTCTTTATAAGGTTTAAATGTTTTGTATTTTTTACATTTAGTGCTTGGAGGGATTCTAATGAAAGTATTTGTAACCTTTCCATTTCCGTCGGGGTCATCTGGATAAGTGGGACTCCGGGTTTAAGTATTGTCTTCTCTTTGTTATTAAATTCTTTTTTATCTATTATAATTGAATCATTCCAAAAATGTAGTAGGTAAGTTCCTCTAAGTTGGTGTGTTTTGTTGCCTTGTCGTATACTGCCGTTAAAGTTGTTTAGTAGTAGGAGGCTGTTGTCTATTTCTTCGATTGTCTGGATGTGGTCTGCGTTGGTAAAGCCGCACAGCGATTCTTTTCCCCTAACTAACTTAGCAATACAATTTGTGTGTTGAAGGTTTACAGTTTTTTTCTTATAGCATATTTTAAATTCTTTAGTTGTTTTACAATTATTGGGTATCTTTAATATATCGTTATCAGATAAAAATATTTCGTTTGCTTCAATATTAACTATCAGATTATTTTTTATTACTGGCTTTATTATTAAATTTTCGAAATTTGTTGAATCTAATTCTGGTATTTTTACAATGTAAATAATAGTAGTTTTATTATGCAACACAGAGATATCGGTGAGTTCTAACATTTCTTCAACTGTTAAAGATGACATATTATTTTTTTGGAAAATGTTATGAACTTCTTGTAGTTCCTTTTCATTTAAGAGAAGTGAGTTTATAACATTGAGTCTAGCCCATTGGATTGCGTACTTGACATTAATTATTTCCTCTTTTAGTAGTCGAACTTGGTTTTGAAGGCTAATAGCTATTTCGTTACTGAATCCATTGTCATCCCTGATAGAATTTTTTAACATATTGGATACAAAAGTGAGATTATTGATCCTATCTTGTAACTGACTGTTAATTATAACTTGGTCATTGTTATTTGTAATTAAATTGTTTAGGTTATTATGGATTAACATCAGATCGTCGTGATCTGGACTTCCTGCAACATATTTCCATGCTGAGCCTATCCAGTTTATTGATCTTGTTTTCCTGTCTTTAAAATATAGTGTACTTAATGCTGATAAGGCTTGAACCATCTCATGAGTTAATGTATGATAAAGATAGCTTTTTTTTAAGTCTGTCATAGTATGATCTCGAATAGTTAAAAGCTCGGTTTCTATCTGCTTGAGGTCGATTATATGAATTAGTTTTATAGAGGAAGTTTGCAATCTTCCAATCCCTTTATGAATTGAAATAGTGTGGGCCTTTGTGTAGTTTGATATCTCCATATGCGGCATTGCCGTAGGCAAGAAAAAGAGCAAGAGTAGAATCCTGAAATGGGAATTTCGGGAGAATTAAACAGTGATTGGTTAGGGGTATGGGCCGATTCGTCACAATCGGATACATACCCATGATCGGGACGACTTCAATTAGTTAGTGAAACATTTATTACATTCTCTTAATTTTGTTCGGACAAAAGGACATAATATCTAGTTATTATTCATCTTTTTTTTTTTTTTTTTTTTTTTTTTTTTTTTTTTTTTTTTTTTTTTTCAATCATTCTTTATGTTGCTTTTGTGCACAACTCTTCCTGCTTCTGTAAGAATGGTTGTGTTTCTATTTTCTTTTACTGTTTCCTTTTTGTATCTAGGGGTGAGTTTGGATCCCAGTCTGGTATTAAGTTTAATAAATATTGTCTGCCCTGGAGTGTAGGTTTTGATTTCTTTGCGGTGTTTGTTATGATTTTCTATGTCGGTAAGTTGTTTCTGCTTTAATTTCTCTATATTGGTTTGTCTACTTTTGTCATACTGTTCAGGGTTGGTTGTTATATTTCTACCAAAAAATATTTCAAGGGGTCGTTTTTTTGTAACTGAATGTATTGTATAATTGTATTCGTAAACGGCTCTGTCTAAAAGTTCGTCAAATGTTCTGTGTATCTGTTTTGTTTTTAAACATCTCATTATTTCTGCAAGCGTGGAATGAAATCGTTCGACTTGTCCATTTACTGTACTCTTATAAGGTGGGGTTTTAAAAATTTGAATGCCTAGTTCGTCTTTCATCATGAACGTGATGGATGCTGAGTTAAGGGACTTCTCGTTGTCTATTACTACACATTTCGGAATACCATAGTAGAATAGGATGTCGTGTAATGGTTTTTTAACATCTTCTAGGGACTTTGATTTAATTATTCTTGCTTGTGCTAGTTTTGAAAATTTATCTATTGCTGTGAGGACAAGTTTTTTTTCTGTTGAAAATATATCTATATGGATCGTGTGTCCTGGGAATTCAGGAATTGGTGTTTTTGTTATTTCTGGATTTGTGGGATGCCTATCGTATTTGCCTTCTTTGCATACCAGACATTGTTTTACTAATGTTTCTATTTTATTCTTCATTTTGGGGAAGTAATATTTTTCTGATATTTGCAACTTATTTTCTTGGGCATTTCTATGAGCTCTATTGTGTGCTTGTAGAATTATCTCCTCCTGTTGTGATTCTACTGTTACATCCTGTACTTTTGATTGAGTAAATCTAACCTTGAAAGATCTAAAATGGTCCGGGTATAGTCTTTGAATTTGTCCCATAATGTCTTCTGTCGTTTGTATTCCGTTTATTACAGAGGGGTTCAAATATTTTGTTAATATTTTCATAAGATCTTCGTCTGAGAATGTTGGCTGAGAAATGGTATGTCTATGGAATGTAGGGAATGGAATAGTGAATTTGTAGTCAGGTGGCTGTTCCTTAAGGATAAAAATCTGATTTTTAAATGCGTTAATTGGTACTTTCATGCTATAAATAAGATTGTGCGAAGAACTTTGGGCACTGTGTTGAGTTCCTGTTATTGCATTAACTTCATTCTGCTTAGGTAATCTGGAAAGTGCGTCAGCAACTACATTTTCTTTTCCTGGTTTGTAAAGTAGTTCCTTGTTATATTCATCTAGATACGATTTCCATCGCCTTATTGCTATTCCACCCTTCCAATTACAATCGTGTGTAAGGGGTTCATGATCTGTGTAGATCTTTACCTTAGAGCCACCATAAAGGTAACCTCTAAAAGATTTTACGGCCCAGCATATGGCTAACATTTCCTTTTTTGCAGTTTCATAGCTTTCTTCAGTTTTTGAGAGTGTTCTGGATATAAATGATATCGGTCTATCGGCTTGTGAAAGTACTGCTCCTATTGCGTAGTCTGAAGCATCTGTAGTTAATGTAAATTCTTTAGTGAAATCGGGATATTGTAATATTACTTCATCAGAAATTAGAGCATTTTTAAGTTGCTCAAAGGCTTTCCTAGCTTCCTCATTTAACTGTATTACCTTCCTGGATGAAGCTGCTTTTGATATTCGTCCGTCTTCGCCTCTAAGTAATGATGTAAGTGGTTTGGCTATTGATGCGTATCCCATTATGAATCTTCTATAATATCCTGACAGTCCGAGAAATGATCTGAGTTCTTTGAGTGTTTTTGGGAGAGGGTAGTTGGTTATTGCTTCTATTTTTGCTGGATTTGTTTCAATTCCTTTGTCTGATATTACGAAACCTAAAAACTCGACTTTTGTTTTGAAAAACTCGCATTTGTCTAGCTGACATTTTATGTTTGCTGCGTTTAGTGTATTGAAGATTATGTCGAGATTCGTACAATGTGTTTCCTCGTCCTTGCTAAAGACAATAATATCATCTATATAGATATAACAAATTTTCCCTATGTGATCTCTCAGAATATCATCAAGGGCGCGTTGAAATATAGAGGGGGCATTTTTTAATCCAAAGGGGAGTCTTGTGAATTCGTATTTACCATGGTTCACGGAAAACGCTGTTTTTTCTATGTCTTTATCTTTCAAGAGGATCTGATGAAACCCACTTTTAAGATCTAGTACGGAGAATAATTTGTTGTTACCTAATTGTGCAAGTACTCCGTTGATGTCTGGTATAGGGTACCTATCTGCTATTGTGACACTATTTAGTTTTCTGTAATCAATGACCATTCTGTATTTTTTTATATTTGACGCATCTAATTTTTTTGGGACAATCCACACTGGTGAATTGTATGGTGATCTAGAGGGTCGTATAATATTGTTTTCTAAAAGGTCTTTAACTTGTTTATTAACCTCATCTTTTAAAGCCATGGGATATTGATAGAACTTAGAATAAACTGGTGTATCTGTATTTGTGCGTATTTCTGCTCTTACATTAGTGGTGTAGGTAAGTTTGTCATTAGCTTCTGCAAAGAGTTTAGGATATTTCTTTAAGAGTTGACTTAACACGAGTTTCTGGTGATGAGTCAGGTGATCTGCTCTAGGGATGATTAAATTTACTGATTCAAATTTCTTTTGTTTGATAGGGATAATTGTTCCATTCCTTAAGATCATTTTTCCTTTTCCAACGTCGATGGTGGCACCAAGTTCTTTTAGGCTATCGTTTCCTAATATTGCATCGAACGTTTTGAGAGTCGGTAATAGGAAGAATTTAACTATTGCTCCTGGATCATTAAAGAGATTAGCCATTTTGTGATGGGTTATTGCTATATTGCCTCCTATAGAGACAGCATGAAATTTGTTTTTATTGGGTATTGGATTTGGAACAAACTTGGGTTGAATATAGTTTCTGTTAGAGCCGGTGTCAATTAATATACTGAGTGTTTCTCCGCTCCTCACCTTGCATTCGAAATAGGGTAGTGAGGAGTCTGCTATTCTAAAAAATTAAGCTGAGTGTATTCGTTGTATTGTGATTCTTGTTCACCTGCGGAAATTTGGTCAACATATTCGGCGAGTGTGTCGTCGTAGTTGTTCTGTTCTTCTTGTTCGTTTATGATTTGTTCATATTCATTCATTGTTGGCATTTGTTCTCCTATGTCTGCAGTTTGTTGTTCGGTCTCCGTTTGGATATTGAAATTTCTTTGTCGCTTATTAACGTCTGCAATTGGCATTGGTGGTCTTTTCCCTGATTCGAATTGTGGTCTATTCATGTAATTAACCTGTCTAGTCTGAATGCTCTTGTCGATGTCCATTGGTTCAGGTTTTGGTTGTGGTTTGTTTGCAAACGGACGAGGTGGCTGGTATTGTGGGTTATAATTTTGTCCAAATTGGTTGGTAGGATTAGTAAAGATTGGTCTCTGTTGCAACTGTCCAAAATTAGCAAATCTAGGAATCATAGATGGGATTTGTTGTTGGATATTTCTTGGTGGATATAGTGGTTTATTTTGGAAAACTAGATTACTAGAATGAGTTTGTCGAGGTATTGATGTCAGTTTCTGAGGTAAATTTCTGAAAACGTTTTGCTGTCCAGTCGCGTGATTAGAACGGAATGCTTGATTCTCTAACTTTAAACATAAATGTAAAGCAGAGGGTAAGTCAGTTGGTTCCTTCATGCCAAGAAGACGTGATAGATCACCACGCAGTCCTCGAATAAAGGTGTCCAGAGCTTTATCTCTGTACATCTTGGTCATGAGTGTTTCTGCTTCATGACATAGTTTCATGCAATTTATCTTATTGAGAATCAAAGATAGGTGTCTATAAACTGTTTGATGGAATTCTTCCACTGTCTGATTAGGGGTTTGGGTTATTGTGGTCATTTGATATTCTAATGTGCTAATGTCACGTTTGTCCGCGTAATGTAATGTGAGGCATTTTGACATAGCTTCCCAATTCAGGGGAACAGTGTATGACTCTAGCGCGATATCTGCAATACCTGTTATTTTATTGCGAATAGTTTGTAATATGCCGAAATATTTTGGAGTACCGAATGTATTTGCGTATGCTTCTAATATTCTATCTACGCTTTTTTTCCATGATCCAAACTCAGATGGGTTTCCCGAAAATTCGCGTAAAGTTTTCACTATATCGGGCACTCTGTCTAGGTCTGCAAGGTTTCCCTGATGTTCTGGCCTAATTTCGTGTGGTTCTGCACTAGCGAAATCAAAAGTTGGATTCTGAGATTGTTGTATCAAGGATGGCAATGATTCATTTAATATTTGTTGAATGAGTGAAGTTATTTGGGCTGTTGTATTTATGTTTGCATGAGAAGATTGTGGTGGTTCATTAC
The DNA here is from genome assembly GCF_018151105.1 of Drosophila obscura. Classification (NCBI taxonomy): domain Eukaryota; kingdom Metazoa; phylum Arthropoda; class Insecta; order Diptera; family Drosophilidae; genus Drosophila; species Drosophila obscura. Next base: position 1,026,550 of record NW_024542867.1, on the reverse strand, counting down.
CGGTTGAGACGAGAGTGGCAGGTCTAATTAAATTATTTGGGTTGGACATTTTGACAAAATTTTGTTTAGTTGAAAATTTCAGTTGAAGGAATTTTAGAGAAATGAATTGATTGTGTTTTATAATTATTAATAAATTCAATGTGTTTATATGTAGTGTGTAATTGTGTTGGTGTGTAATGCCTTATATCGAATTAATGTGAATGATGTGAATGATCAATTTAATTTCGTATATTTGTTTGAGAACCAGCAGCTGGTTTTGCCCTTCTATTCTGGAGGGTCCTTGTAGGATTCGCAGAATTGGGTTTTGTTATACCGCCAGCAATATTTGCATCTGCAGTTTTTATGTTTTTATTATTTTACGTTTTCTTTATATTTCATTTGCACTTCTAAATTTATATTCATTGATCATTTACACTTTCACTTGAACTTACTCACTTTATTTTAGCTTTAGTTTATATTTCGTTATTAATTGTATTTGTTTTCTTTCCTTTTGAGGTATGCTTTTGTTCACTTATTCACTAACTTACATTTTAAAAAATGTTAGGTACGGCTACTCCTTCTGGTGATCCGGATTTGGTCCTTTTTGCTTCCTACTTGGGATCCTGCGATCGACACGAATAAAGGGCTCTCTGTGGACGAACCTTACAGAGATTGTAGTCCGCCGATGTTGTTCCGGTTTCCTTTCGGAGGAGTCCTACCGGAACGCAAGGTTGACGGGCCAAAAGAGTCGTACCGAAAGTTTCCTCGCAATTGAACTTAATCAATTGTCCTCCTGTTGGAGTTGCGTAGGGGTCTCCTGTACTGATCGAACTTAATCAGATTTCCTCTTCTGGTCCCTGCTCGGGCGCCAGTTAATTTCCAAAAGATTTAATGTTGAACTTCTTTATTGGAGAATAAAAATCGGACTGAATTTATAAACTTAAGATATCCCTAAACTAGCTGTGCGCTTTCGGCAGCGACGCTGGCGTAGCTCGTGGCGACGTCGGCGTAGGCGGATACTTTTCTGCTGACGGCGACAATTGCAGTTTCAGCATTTTGGATTTGTTTATAGCTGGTGGCGACGTCGGCGTAAACGGATACTTTTCCGTTGGCGGCGACAATTGTTAATTAAGCATTTTGGGATTTTATTTATGTTCCCGGAATCTTGGGTCGGCGCAACTGTTTGGTCACAAAGTTGCGGAATTGTTTCCGCCACTGAACTCTTGTTCATGTGGCGAACAATGTTGTTGTTAACTTATATAAGCGATGGATCGTATTGCTTGTGCGCTGGAATGTTTATGTAATTCTTAGTGGTCTTCGGGCATTTGTATATTTGTATTCATTATGACAAAGTGTCACAATGTATTAACGGATTGTTATACCCTTTGATTTATGAAAATGGTAGGGTAGATATGCTACAATCGATTCGGTTTCTGTTCCGAATATATCACAGTAATTGGTTCATAATTCTGTAAGAATGGTTTTGAATTGAATAGGGAAGTTTTTATCTAACTTGTCTAAAATTTCGGTCTGATCATTATTAGGATTGGTATTTACTATGTCATAATCATCTAATGGTTCGAATTTTTTAGTATTTAATTCAATGATTTCATTTGTATTTGTTGTATTTAATATTCGGACAAAGGTTTTTTGAGAGTCTGAAATATAGTTTCCAATGTATACTCCATTTTAAATCTCTTGATTTGGTATGAATATATATTCAGTTGCTGTATTTATAGCAATCTTTCGGACAACTTCGGATCGTGCTGATAAAATTTTTAAATTGTTTTCTAGTGTATGATATATTGGAATATTGATGGGATAATTGAAATTATTTGGTCTCAGGATGAGCCAATCATTTTCTGGTTTTAAGTCTATTTGACAATTGAATTTTTTCATGAAATCTATACCAATTATTCCATCGCAAGGAATGGGAAAGTTTGAATCTACTATATGAAAATTATGTGGAATAGCATATTTTCCTGAGAGAAGTTCTATGAATGCTAATCCTTTGGAATTGGTTGAACCTTCACCAATACCTGATATTTGTGTGATATTTTTGTAATCTATGTTACGAAATGTGTCTGTATTTTCTTTTATTAAAGATATGTCCGCACCTGTATCTTACCAATAATGTATACATGTTGTGTGTTTTTTCATTTTGTAATGAAACAAAAAGGTTGAAATTAAGATTGATAGTGTGATCCGTTACTGTTTTTGTTTTCTTAAGGGGGCTTACTGGTTTTCCGGTGTGGTTTGCACCTGTCGGACATTATTATTTTGCCTGTTGGAGTTGGCATTATTACCACTATAGAACCCACCGTTCTGACGGTTGTTTCCTCTATAGTTTGTATTGTTGTTATTACTATTGTTGTAACGTCGAAAATTTCGTCTGAAAGCTCTGACAGCTTCGTTCATGTTATTGAACTGTCCCGCTTCCATGATAAGTTTAATTTTTCGCTGGAGCAATTCTTTGTCATAGCTTTTACAGCTTGTTGGGTTGAATATTTAGTGGCAAGGGAAAGAGAAATTCCGTCTGCAATGTAGGCGCTTTCTAGAGCCTTTTTTCAATTGTTAAATTTCTTGAGTATAGACGTTTGCAGTTTTATTTTTCTGTTGGACGTTCAACATTTTAGCGTTTACTACTTCAACTGACTCGCCTTTTACGTCATTTTTAAGCTACGAATGACGTCTGCTATTGTTGTTTCTGATTCTATTAAGTTCCTGGCATGTCCTTTAAGTTTTGATTTAAGGACGGATACAGCTAAAACTTCATGAGTTCCTTTAATGGAATCTACTATTTCTAGTGCGTCTAGGAAACTTCTCAGATTTTCATGTTTACCATCGAAATCTGGTATAAGCCTGGAGTCTGAGCTGAGAAATTCTATATTTGTTTGTGCCATTGTTGTTTCTATTTCTTGGTCAGTTTCTAGGTCAGTTTCTTGTATTACTTGTTCTGCTATATGTATTGTATAGGGCAGAAATGATTTATTAAAGCTGGCTAGACTGGTGTAATTGTTTGGTAAGGAAAGTTGCAAGCTATGTATTGTACTGATTTTAAGAAGTTTTTCTTGTAGGTTTGCTAATACTTCTTTAATTTGGGTTTCATGTAAATCTAAAAGTCTTTCTTGGCAATTTTGATAGATAAGTACTATTTTATTATATTGTGCAATAAGTATTTCTGTATGCTTTGTTATAGTTTGTATTGTGATATGCACATTTTTATTTAAACATTTAAAAGATCTATCAAATTCTGCTCTAATTCTTACAATTACTTTTGTTATCGGTATCCAACCATTGTCCATAGATAATCGGATATTTTGAAATAATTTTATTTAATTAATTTTTTTTTTATATATAGTAACATATCCATAATGCCCTACACCCACATACGCATTAAGTATACGTTAAGCACTTGACATATTCATAACCACACCCACACCATACACGTTATGCATATGCCCAGCACTCACCCTTACACCCATGTATTCGCATCTATATGAAATAAGATAAATATATAAGAAGATACCCCAACACCTGAATAAACAACGCATGATTCGTCCATACCGAAATCAACAGGAAGTCCCATGCAACCCAAAACTCTGGAATGCAATAGAACGTCGCTGACCAATACGTTATCAGCTCGTTCCCACACTCCACACTATGACTAATTCAGAATCAGTCCCACACTCCAATAGAAGGGAGAACTCTTGTAAACAAGTGAGTTCTCAAGATGAAAGCTGACACCAATCACCAGCTACGGCCGCCTGTTTCATCCAAGCCGACGCATCTCCCAAGCCTCCCCACACATAGGCCAACGCATCGCTTATCAGCCGCTCTCACCAAAGCAACGCCTCCCACAACCGCCTCTCTCAGCCGAAGCCATCATCACTCAATCACGAAAACGAAATATCAGCCGAAGCCGAAAGCTTAAGGAGATAAGCTTTAAGCTTCCCAACAGAGGTCTCGAGATCAATAACTCGAGAACAAGAAGACAGATCCGTTTGAGACTTTCTAACACTGAGTTGGGGAATTCATTATCATATCCTATGTTCTATTTTATAAGTTCGGTTAAATAAAATATCTTTTTAAAAACCTACTTGTGAACTCGGGAATTCTTATTGGCGCAGCCGGTAGGATTTACAAACACTAACATTATTGTTCTGGTACTAATCTATTAGAAGCAATCTAAACGACTAGATTGCTGGAGATCAGCGAAGCTAGTTAGTCAAAGTGAATCCGCCAAAGAACCTAGATGCAACGCAGCACTAGGCCAAACACAAACGTTAGACAAAACAATAATTGTGTAACCCAAAATCGCAACGATTATATAAATCACCAACAGCAACGATTTAAATAAATCAACAAGTAAATAATCCATTGAGTGAAACACGTGAAGTGAACTAAAATCAATTACAAATCAAAATGGCATTACCACCTGCAACCCTTAGTGAAATTCACCCAAATCAGCTGGAAAGCTGAGCTCCTTCATTAAACGCGTTGAGTACGTGTAAGAACTGTACCCGACGCAAGACGCCAGACAGTCACGAATACTGTTTGGAGCAGTTGAGGTGCAGCTGACCGAAGAAGCCCAACGACTCTCACAAATGGTGCAACCCAACACCTGGATGGAACTGAAGAATGCTCTGATAGACGAATTCAAGGACCACACACCATACGAAGAACTTCTGCGACAAATCTATTTCACAAAATTCAATGGGAGTCTTCGTAAGTTTGTAGAAGATCTAGAAACTAAAGCCCTTGTAGTTACCAATAAGCTAGCATTAGAAAACAGTGCAGCCAACACCCTGATCTATCACAACGCATTAAATAATATAATTAAAGATGTAATATCGCGTAAACTCCCTGATAGGACATTTATGACCTTAGTCCGAAAAGACATAACAACACTGTCTAAACTTAAAGAAGCCGCTCAAGAAGAAGGCTTGTACGAAGCTAAGGTAGAAAATAAGAATACCAATAAAGATTAGCATAAACCGCAGCAGTCCGCTCAGAAGAATAATGGGAATTATTACCAAATCATTAGTAGTAATACACATCAGGCTCAGAATCCATTTGGTTCAGGTACATCTAGACACAATAATAACAATCCTGGATTGCAACAGGAGTTTCGTAACTCCTTGAATAAAGGTCAAGCACAGAATCCAGCTAATTATCAAATGAATCAGAACCAAGTAGCAGCAGGCCCAATCAACCTACTAAAAGGATTAGGGAAAGTCAAAGCGACCAGATGAAAATGGATGTAAATTTTCATCATACAGCCTCGGAAGAAACCGAGGGGTAACCTATATAAACATAAAATTAAATAACAAAATACTTAGAGGTATCGTGGATTCGGGATCATCAATAAACATCATAAAAGAAAACATTCCGAATGCCCCCATAAATATAGAAAACCTCAAGGTTTTCATATTTTTCATGGTCCATACCATCAACGGACCAGTTAAGTTAACCAAAAGTATAGTTAGGCCCCCCAACAAAGTCTGTACCAGTGAGCAGAAGTTCTACCTGTATAACTTCTCGGACAACTACGATATCCTTCTAGGAAGAGAATATCTGATGGCTAGCAAAGCCATTATTAATTACAGTGACAATACTGTAAGATTAGGAGAAAGAACATTCCCAATCATTATTAGTGGAGAAGCAATTGAAGAGGTTAAGACCGCACATAAGTGCAAAGATACATCTTCAGAAAAAGATAATATCTCACAGAAGTGCCTTGACTCATCCTCAGAAGGGGATCAATACAACACTTCCGCTATCAATAATGAACTAAGGGAATGTCACGAGCTAAGGCTAGAGCATCTGAACGATGAAGAGAAAGAAAAATTGAAGAAGGTGTTGGTTGAATTCAGCGATGTGCAGTACAGAGATGGTGACCATTTGACCTTCACAAGTATTGTCAAACATCCAATTCAAACACAACACGAAGATCCGGTATACAGAAAGCCATACAATGTCGCCCAAATAGATGACGAAGAAGTCAATAAGCAAATCAAAGAAATGATTGAGCAAGGAATAATTCGTAAATCGAAATCGCCTTACTGTTCCCCCATTACAATGATTCCGAAGAATATAGACGCTTCCGGAAAACAGAAACATGCATGAACGATCTTTTGGAAGACTTAATTTTCACAGACTGTTTGGTGTACTTAGAAGACATAATAATTTTCTCCACTTCATTGGATGAACACCTTCTGTCCCTAAGAAAAGTCTTTGGCAAGCTTAGAGACGCAAACCTCAAGCAACAAATGGATAAGTGTGAGTTTCTGAAGAAAGAAACTGAGTTCCTAGGTCATATAGTTACACCCGAAGGAATAGTACCAAATCCTAACAAGATCATAGCCATCACAGGGTTTCCCATCCCCGAAACCACGAAACAAATCAAGTCATTCTTAGGACTATGCGGATTTTATAGGAAGTTCATTCCTAATTTCGTTAACATAGCCAAGCCTATGACGCTCAAATTAAAGAAACGAGCAACAATAGATCCTAAAGAAAAGAAATATGTCGAGGCATTTGAGAGACTAAAAGTACTCATCACCTCAGACCCAATTCTCGTGTATCCAGACTTTAACAAAATGTTTTCTGTTACTAACGACGCTAATAACATGGCTATCGGTGCGGTCCTATCGCAAGACCATAAACCGATCTGCTACGCCAGCCGAACGCTGAACGAACATGAGATCAATTATTCCGCTATCGAGAAAGAACTGTTAGCAATTGTTTGGGCCACTAAGTATTTCCGATCATACTTGTTCGGAAGAACATTCGAAATACTTATCGACCATAAGCCCTTAGTATGGTTAAACAACCTCAAAGAACCAAACATGAAACTACAAATGTGGAAGATCAAATTAAACGAATTCGACTTCAAAATCAAATATCTACCTGGCAAAGAAAACCATGTAGCGGACGCCCTTTCCCGAGTTAAAGTTAACGAAAATCTACTCGGAGAAGTCTCTGACAGTGCAGGCGCCACAATACACTGTGCGCAAGAACACAATCTCAATCATATCCCCATTACAGAACGACCAATCAACTATTTCAATCGTCAGATTGAGTTGATCAAGGGAGATGAAGATAAAGTATCTACACAACACTATTTCCATAAATTGATTATCAAAATCACATACAAGAAATGACCAACACCTTGGCTAAAGAACTCATTAAGGATTATCTATGTACCAAAAAGAGTGCATTATATTTCCATAACGAGACTGATTTCCCAATTTTCCAACAAGCGTATTTAGAAATTATCAGTCCAAACAATTTCACAAAAGTTATGAACCCAATTACGCAGAATTCAAAGAATTGATAATGAACGAGAAGGAACGTGTGAGTCGCTTCTGGGGACGCGACTCTACTTATACCCGTACTCAGTCAGTATATACATTTTTGAGCATGATTTTTTAGAATTTTAGAATTAAAAAAAAAATTTTACATTTTACATTTTTTTGCTACATATGATATCTACATCTACATATACAATGTATATTCTACATCTAACATGTAGACTGTACATGTTCCAATTAGATTCTACATCTCCTCCGCTAGGGGTTGCTCGCGCACTGAACGCGGCAGAGTGTGCGAGCGAGAAGGAAAATGAGTTGCGTTGTCTTGAACGGGAGGGGGAGGGGAAGCAACTGAAAATGAATTTCTTCATTCTGGCTATAATTATGATCCGATCTAATTCAGATTTGGCAATCTGGTAGATATGGGCATTCTCTACGATACTGCGTTTTTAGTTTTATCGTATCTTTAAAAATGTGCCTGCCACAGATTTTCGTCCTTTGTGTGGGCGGAAGGGGGCGGGGCGAAATTTTGAAATACACTTGTAGCAGTGTGATATCACATGAGTCTGGAAACCAAATTTGGTTTCTCTAGCTCTTATAGTCTCTGAGATCCAGGCGCTCATCAAGACGGACAGACGGACAGACGGACAGACGGACGGACGGACAGACGGACATGGCAATATAGACTCGGCTATTGATGCTGATCAAGAATATATATACTTTATGGGGTCGGAAACGTTTCCTTCTCTGCGTTGCACACATCCACTTTTACCACAAATCTAATATACCCCTTAACTCTTTTTTGAGTACGGGTATAAAAACCACAAAGAATTACTTCACCCTGGAATAGAGAAAACCATCAATTGGTTTAAGGGAAAACACTACTACCCTGACCACCAAAAATGTATACAAAACATAATAAACGAATGCACAACGTGTAATATTGCCAAGACCGAGCATAGAAACACCAAGTTGTCATTTGAAGTAACACCGGAAGTCTTAAACATCCGAGAACGTTACGTAATGGACTTCTATCTGATAGGTAACCAACAGTTCCTATCATGTATCGATATATACTCCAAATTCGCTACACTAATAGAAGTGAACAGTCGTGACTGGTTAGAAACCAAAAGGGCGATACTAAAAGTCTATAATGAAATGGGAAAACCCCAAGAAATTAAAGCCGACAAAGATTCAGCCTTTATGTGCGCAGCATTGCAAGCATGGCTTATCTCGGAAGATGTCAAGATCCTAATCACATCCATTTAAAATGGAATATCAGACGTTGAAAGATTCCATAAAACAGTGAACGAAAAATTGAGGATCATATCCAGTGAGAATGACCTCGAAAACAAATACACTAAATTTGAACTAATAATATACACATATAATTACAAGACCCGACATAATACTACCAACATTATTAGCAACAACAATATTAGCAAATACGATAATTCCAGGCCGCCCATCGAATCAGAAGTTAACGATCAACGGCAACATAATTAAAATCATCGTCATCATGACATTAATGGTCCTTACAACAGTAGGACAAAATATTGAAATAAATCCGATCGAGTCCAGAAACGGATACCTCATATTTAAAACGGGATCAATCGACCTCCCGATTAACTATGAATACCATTACTTAACAGTTAATGTAACAAAAACTGAAGAAACCTATCAAAACCTTCTAGTAATGGCTAATAAATTTGAAAACGTAATCCAAGTAAAATACCTAGTAGATAAATTAAATAGGGAAATAAATGGCTTAAAAATTGCTAAACGCAACAAGAGAGGCCTAATAAATATCGTAGGTACCGCCTATAAATACTTATTTGGCACACTAGATCAAGAAGACAAGAAAGAATTAGAACAGAGAATAGAAAATCTCGCCACACATAGCATCCAAACAAACGAACTAAATTTAGTTATAGAAGTAGTAAACCATGTAATTGAGATAATAAACCAATTAAACGAAGAAAACAACAAAAATCAACAATTAGAAATTTTAATCTTCAACCTACAACATTTCACAGAATACATAGAGGATATAGAAATGGGAATGCAACTAACTAGACTTGGTATTTTTAACCCAAAACTACTAAAACAAGATTACCTGAAACATATAAATTCTGAGAAATTGCTAAATATTAAAACTTCTACATGGCTAAAAGTTGATACAAACGAAATTTATATAATCTCCAATATTCCGAGCGAAATTGCTAATATCCCAGTATATAAAATTGTGCTATATCCAGATAACCAAAATAATATTTTAACAGAATTAATATTAGATAAATATTATATTTACGAAGACAAAATATATAGCAAGGAAACTAAGCAAATAATAGAAGACAATTGTATAAAAGGGATTTTAAAGCATAAACCCACGAAATGTCCATACACAAGAACTTTTAAGAAGTTCCAAATTAATTACGTTGAACCAAATATATTGTTAACATGGAACCTTCCAAAATCCAAATTAAACCAAAACTGCTTAGACAAAGAAATAACAATCGAAGGCAATAATATAATTAAGATTTACAACTGTTCAACCCAATTAAACGAATTCGCAATAACTAATTCAATGCTAGATTTTACACAAAATGTCTATGTGAGTAATAACATAACTAGATTAGAACCATTGTCTTATGTACAGACAAAAGAAATAATTATACAACAAACAAAATATAGTAATATATTGCAGATAGTTATAATAATTATGTTCATTTTATCAATAATAAGCATAACTTGGTATCTAATTGTCAAATTTAAGAAAATACCTAAAAATATAACTATTAGATATGTAAAACCTAAGAAAGAAGACGAAAAAGAAGAAGAATAAAATAGTACCCCAATAGTTATAGAGGAAATTCCCTCCCTATACCCTAAAGTAAAAACCTGAGGACAGGCTTATAAGAAATGCCGGGGAGTAACATATCCATAATGCCCTACACCCACATATGCATTAAGTATACGTTAAGCACTTGACATATTCATAACCACACCCACACCATACACGTTATGCGTATGCCCAGCACTCACCCTTACACCCATGTATTCGCATCTATATGAAATAAGATAAACATATAAGAAGATACCCCAACACCTGAATAAACAACGCATGATTCGTCCATACCGAAATCAACAGGAAGTTCCATGCAACTCAAAACTCTGGAATGCAATAGAACGTCGCTGACCAATACGTTATCAGCTCGTTCCCACACTCCACACTATGACTAATTCAGAATCAGTCCCACACTCCAATAGAAGGGAGAACTCTTGTAAACAAGTGAGTTCTCAAGATGAAAGCTGACACCAATCACAAGCTACGGCCGCCTGTTTCATCCAAGCCGACGCATCTCCCAAGCCTCCCACACATAGGCCAACGCATCGCTTATCAGCCGCTCTCACCAAAGCAACGCCTCTCACAACCGAAGCTTCGCCTCTCTCAGCCGAAGCCATCATCACTCAATCACGAAGACGAAATATCAGCCGAAGCCGAAAGCTTAAGGAGATAAGCTTTAAGCTTCCCAACAGAGGTCTCAATAACTCGAGAACAGGAAGACAGTTCCGTTTGAGACTTTCTAACATTGAGTTCGGGAATTCATTATCATATCCTATGTTCTATTTTATAAGTTCGGTTAAATAAAATATCTTTTTAAAAACCTACTTGTGAACTCGGGAATTCTTATTATATATATATTTGTGTGTATAAAGTGGTTGTTGCGTACTTTTTCTTTAATATCTTATTGTGCATTGCATACAATTTTAGCAAAAGCATTGTGGATAGCAAAATAATTATTATTAGTAATAGTGTCCACAGTGAATGTCTGGACGTTGATATGCAATGACTGCACCATCAAGTGGCCCATGAGACACCAAGCCGAAGCCTGTTACGCGCGGAACCCAGGCAGAAACGCAGCTCTCCTCCCGCCCAACCGACCGAGGGGGCGCTACCGCATGACGCGCGACGCGTGTTACCGAACCGATCGCGAGCATGTAGGAAAGATAGGTGTTCGACTAAAGTTCGAGGAAAATTAGAGCTAAACACAACTCAAAGAGCTAAACATGCAAAGATAGCTAAGAAATATAACTAATTACGGGAAAGGTATGTTAGTATTAATGATTTAAGAAGAGGAAGGGAATTAGTTGATATTATGTGGTAGAGGGAATTGAAGTCCGAGCAAAGTACCCTAAATGGTTCGTGCAAGGAATAATTCGATCTACAAAGCGGAAGGAACAAAGGAATGAAGTTTCTAGTAGATCTAATAGGAATCGTAAAGTTTATGCGGCTCAACAAGTCAGGGCTATCTACGTCACCCTTGATCAGGTTGTGCATAAAAATCACACCAAGCATTTTTCTACGACTAAGATTGGATGGTTTATTAAAACCAATCTACGAGGATAAGATGGCAGTCTCACACCTGCATCCCAGTTAAGGCCACGCAGAGCAAAAAGTAAAAAGTTTTTCTGGACTGATTCTATACGGTCCTGGTGTACTTTGTACTGGGGGCACCATACACAAGAGCCGTACTCTAAAATCGGACGAACATGCGAGATGTAGAGAGTCTTCGTTATATAGGGGTCGTCAAATTCCTTTGACCACCTCTTTATAAACCCAAGCACACCCATAGCCTTATTTACCATGGTAGAAATGTGTTCAGAAAACTTTAACTTTGGGTCTAATTTAACACCAAGATCATCAACCAAGGTAATTCTCTCAAGAGAACCACCGCAGAGGCTATAAGGAGCCAAAAGGGGGCTGGAGCGATGAAATGTCATTACTTTGCATTTCGAGGCATTTAGGTGTAACATATTTGCACAACACCATGATTGAAAGTTATTGAGATCGGATTGCAAGCGAGAGTGTAATGAAATGTCCTTATACTGGACACAAAGTTTAACATCATCCGCATACATGAGTACTCGAGAGTTTGTTAATACTGAAGGCAGATCATTAATAAAGAGTGTGAATAGTAGGGTGCCTAGATGGCTGCCCTGTGGTACTCCAGAAGTAATCTTAACAGGTGAAGAGAAGGGGTTTTTGAAGAGGACTCTTTGAGACCTAGAACGAAGGTAGCTAGAAATCCATCTCAAAAGATTAGGCGGAAACCCTAAAAGGTCAAGGTTTTGTGCTAAAAGGGAATGGTTGAGTGAGCTTTCATTTAACAAGGGGCTGAAGATGCCAATCTACCTTGGTAAACTGTATGGATACGGCTGACCAGAGTAGCTTTCATGAGAATAGGTTGTTTGGAAAAATTTGGCAAAAAGATCGGCAATTGCCTGATCATTGTTTGCTGACATATTGAGAAAAGATAACGACGATGGATGTGCGGACGTTCTACGCTTACTATTTACGAAGCTGTAAAACTGTTTAGGGTCCTGTGAAAATCGTATCCTGCATCGAGATAGGTAGTTTTTATAGCATTGAGCGTTAAGAACGGAGAAATTTGACGGAGCTATTACATAGTGAGAAGGAGAAGAGGGAGAACCAACTTCTCGAAATTTTTTATAAAGTCTTGATTTTAAATTTTTTTGACTGGATAACTCTTTGGTAAACCAAGGAGGCTTTCCAGATCTAACCGGACAAGAAAGTGGGACACAAGAATCAAAAAATGTGTCAAGTACATTGTAAAAAATGTTTGTGCCTTTCATAACGTCAGTGCATAAGGTTGCATAAGTGCATAAGTGCATAATAAGGTTATTTAGCTTCGTAAACTCGGCTTTACGAAAGCAGCGGGCACGTTCAGATAGCCTATCCATTCGATCCAATACAGTAGAGCCAATGTCGACTGACACTTCGAATGTAGGATGGTAGGAGTCTTCAGGTATACTGAGCGGAAGGGCTACGGTAACGCTATGGTCGGATCCGAGACAAAGCACAGATCAAGCAATCGACCCAAGGAATTTTTCACATGGTTGACTTGAGACAGGGATAGGTCTTGCAAGCCGTCGATAAAGTCATGTCGTGACATGGGCACAAGGTTATTAGACTCGTTTACCGAAGACCAAACAGTACCTGGCAAATTTAAATCACCAAGAACTATCATATGGTCTTTATCTGATAGCAAGGAAGAAACAGTTTTTAAAGCGGACAGGTGATGCTCGTATATTAAGATATCCGAGGAAGGTGGAATATACGAGCAAGTAATGACAATCGAAAAGCCTGGGAGAATCAGTTTTACGCACAGGAATTCCAGGTCTTGTTGAACCTGGGCCATGAAATGTTCCGACGTGAAGTTTGACTCCACTACAATAAGGACGCCACCTCCACGTCGAGACGAACGGTCATTTCTAAAAATTGTGTACCGAGCTGCCAAAACTTCGGAACTAAGGATGTCCGGCTTTAAACAGGGTTCGGTGAACACAATAACGTGGGATGAGAATGCGAGACTCTCAAGGAAAAGAGTGCTGAGCTTACTACGCAAGCCTCTAGCATTCTGGTAGGTAACTACAAGAGAGGAAGTTAGTTTTTTGTATGGGTGGAAGTAGAGGTGGAAGATGAGGATGGAGATGGAGCACTGGTCTGAATGCTAGGAAGAGTAATGGGGGGCCTATTCTTTTTCTTAGCCTTAAACTCCTGTAACGAACCATGGATCCCATGGTTCGTCACAAGCAGACGACGTAGCCAACGCTACTCCCAGGTGAAGCGATCAACACCCAGCAAAAATGCAAACTCAGCACACGCCAAAAGAAAGGAGACCAGCACAAGGGGCTTACGCAATAAGTACCTAAAATAATATTAAATAAATAAATATTCCTAACAATATATGTAAGATAATTTTATATTATCAGTGTTTTATTGAGTATTGTACACAAGTAGGATATATGAATGTATAATGTTTAAAGGTTTTGATTATATGTAATTAACAGAACTGCTGATTTTGACGACTTTAGAAACAACTTATTCAACTTTACTTTCTGACATCTGCCGACCAACTCCACTACTGACATACCAACGACGACGACTTTGAGATGGACCAATCCTTGGTGGTGGGCGATCAGAGTGAGGACTATCGACTCACGCCAATACTACCACTTTACATTCGGCCATCCTGCAAAACATCTGTCCCAGATGTCTCCTCCTCTTCACTCTGCTCTTCATTTTCTTCCTCGCAGTAAGCATAGCGCCACAGCTTCATAAAGTCAGCGCTTGTAGAGGTCTGTAGTACACCCTCAAATTCAGCTGCCTTCTTAACATCATATCTGCCGTTCCGTTTCACTCGAATGACTTCATACGGGCCGATATATTTGTTGGATAACTTCCTTCCAGTTATAAACTGCGTCACCTTAATGGCTACTAGGTCGCCTAGCTGATAACCATGATGCCCCTTTCTCTTCTTGTCGTGACTCTCCTTGTAAGCAGCTTGGGCTTTTTCGATTTGGCGCCTGGTTTCTTGCCAAATTTCCTTACGTTCTTCTTGCAGGTTCGACAGCATCTCCTCTTGAAGGATCCTCAGAAGCTCAGCACTGGAGTTGTTTCTCATACGTACACCAAACATGACTTCGAACGGCGTGTATCTAGTTGATGCATGTATGTGAGAGTTTATGGCCTGTTGCACCTGCGATGTGTATTTATACCATTTTGCTGGTTCCGCTGCTGACATTTTTGAGAGTACTGAAATGATAACCCTGTTAACCCGTTCAATCTGTCCGTTACCCCTTGGTACGCCAGCTGTTGTTTCGACGTGATCAATATTGTTCGTTGCGCAAAATTCCTTGAATGAATGCGATGTGAACGCCGCTCCCTTATCGCTGATAATTCTCTGCGGGCTGCCAAATATTGAAACCCATGATTCCAGGTGTTTGATAGCTTCTTCCGCATTTGTCGACTTTGTAGGAAATAGCCAAGTATATTTTGAAAAACCATCTACGACAGCAAATATATACTTGTAGTTCTTCGATGTATTGTCCAATGAACCCAAATGATCCACATGCAACGTTGAGAGGGGTGTGTCGCCTTTGTCGATAGCGTGCAAATAATCCTCTTGTTTCCCCAATTTCTGATTATGGGTGATACACTCGATACAATTGGAAATTACCTGCTTAGTTTTCTTCTCCAAGTGTGGTATATGAAAGTCCTGCTGAATTGCGTGAATTGTTTTCTGCGCTCCCATGTGGCCAAAATTGTGTGAGTTTGTTATTATCTCCTTTTCCATACATTTTGGTACTGCCAACAGATCTTGGCCCTTTACCTGCTTAAAGATAAGGTTATTTCTGAGAACATAATCTGCATAGGGTCTCTGCTTTCGAATTTCGCTAACTGCCATTAAGTGTTCATCACTCTGTTGTGCTCTTTTGATCCGTGCATTAACTTCGGAAGTCACGATCATCACCGGAAAACGACTCAGGCTGTCAACATGCTGCATTCTGCTTCCAGCACGATGCTCTGCTTTAAAGGTGAAATCTTGCAAGTACATCAGCCACGGCGTTACTTCTCGGGGAATATCTCTTTTGGAGATCGTTTGTTTAAAAGCCGCACAATCTGTTACCAAGTCGAACTCTATTCCTAACAGGTAATGGCGGAGTCTCTTTGTTGCTAGGTATGCTGCCTTTACCTCAAGTACATAGCTGGTAAGTTTTTCCTCTTGTGGTGTTGTTTTCTTACTCCAGTAGAAAACGGGGTGCCATTTACCATCGTGCTGCTGCAGCAATGTTCCACCAAAGCCATGTTTTGATGCATCCACATGCAACTGTGTTTTGGCGCTTTGACTCCAAATCTTCAATCTTCTATTAGTGCTGCTTTTAGTTGTTCTACTGCTTGTTTTTGTGCTCCTTCTATCTTAAAAACGGCATCTTTCTTCAGCAGTTCCGTTAATGGCTTGGCAATAAAAGCGTAGTCTTTTACGAATTTGCGAAAATAGCCAGTAAGTCCAAGAAACGCCTGAATACCTCTGATATTAATTGGCATCGGAAATTTTTTTACAGCTTTTACCTTTTCTTTCCCAGGCCATATCTTCCCATTTTCTATCTCGTAACCAAGGAAAGTGATACGCTCCTTCAAAAATTGACATTTTGACCATTTTATGTCGAGTCCATACTGCTGCGCCTGTTTCAATACGCGCTGGATGTTGCTTAGACACTTTTCGGCTGTTCGCCCAAAAACAACTATGTCGTCGATATACATTTCCATAATACCTTCATTTATCAGCTGTTGGAAAATATATGTGACAAACCTTACGAATACTGCAGGCGAATTACAATAGCCAAATGGAGCTCTATTAAATTCGAACAGTCCCTCTTTTGTCACGAAAGCTGTATATTTGCGGCTGGGCTCATCGATTTCGACATGAAAAAATCCATTCCTCAAGTCGAAGACAGAAAAATATTTCGCGCCTTGCATCTTATCGAGAACTTCGTCTATAAGCGGGACCGGAAATCGATCTTTCAGTACCATCGTATTTAAGACACGGTAGTCTATGCATAGCCTCAACGTTTTATCTTTCTTTTTGGTTAAAACAACTTTACTCGCCACGTCAGAGTAGGATTCTCGTATAATGCCCTGTTCCAACCATTCCTCTACTTGGTTGCGAATTATCTCTCTCTGCTGCTGCATATCGACTTGGTTGCTCTCTGAATGCCATATTCTTACAATTAGGGATAATTGTCATCTTTATAGGACAGGTTCGCTCAACTTTAGACGGCTTGTAATTATCAATTAACTGCTTGACTGCTGCTTGGTATTTTTGAGGAACGTCTAATTCCATGTCCTGACTTACCACATTGAAAACATTATGATCAGCCTCTGCCTCAACGATGCTATCTCCTTCTGTAAAAGCATACTTTCCATTTTCCAAAACAACAATAAATTTTTTGAGAAAGTCGTAGCCAATAATTATGTTAACATTGAGTTTTGTATCGGGAACGATGAGAAATTTATGTTCCGTACGAATTCCATCAACCAGAACTTGCACGTCTAACGCACCCAGCACAGATGTGACAATGTTTCCTAGGCCGTACAATTTAGCAAAACTTTTCTGCAGTGGATATTCAGCAAATTTCTCCTTGTATATTTTCATTCGCATAAGAGACACGTCAGCTCCTGTATCGACTAGACATGACATAGTTTTATTATTGATGAACAGCACCTTTTCCCTTGTCTCGCTGATTATATTGACGCTTGGTTTAAATGCCGTTGCATTTAAAGCACTTAGTATCTTCCTTGCATTCGGCTCTCATATGTTGCGTTGATCCACAGTTGAAACAATGCCTTTGATTCTGGTCAAATCGTTTTCCCAGAGTTCCTGCTTTACCGACGTCATACTTTTTCGCTGCTTGTTTGCGGTCCACTGCTGATTTTGTCATAATTTCGATTGTTTCGAATCGGCTTCGTAGTTCCTTGAATGTTGAAGCACTGTATAAGGGATATTTTAGATCGTCACGCAGCTTTACTCCCTCGGCTATATAACGGATCACCGACTCATCATCTACACATCCAAGAGCAGCTATCTTTCGCATATTTAAGACGTATTCGTGAAAATTCTTGTTTTCGTGTTTCTTTCGTTCGCTTAGCTGCTTATGTACCTCAGCGCTGGTCAGGGTCTTGTCAAATTCATCCAACAGCAATCCAATCAACGTATGATAATCCGACACAGTGGTGGTCTCCAGGAATAACTTTGCTGTTCCCTTAATTTTTATACGAGCGTTCACATATTTCTGCTTGTCAGTCAATTCGTAGGCGTCGGCATTTTCATCAAAACATTTTATCCACTGCTTAATTGGAATTGACACTCCATCAAACTCAGGAACAACCTTAGAAAAGCTCTCGATTGGGATATTATTTTTACTGGAATCGTTTTGTGTAATTTTTGTTGCCAGCAGTTTGAGCACCTCACTCAATTCGTTGTTGTTGCTCATCTCCGCGCTGATATTTGAGTATTTTGCGTCGTGGTGGATCGTGACTTCTGTTGTTGCGCCACGAAGCCCAACATGTTGTTCGCTCTCTGTTTTTTTCTTCTGGTTCTTCTATTTCGTCAAATGGGACAAAAAAAGTTTTGTTTATGTCCATTTTGACAGCTTCTCCTGTTTTCGCCTCTGGTGTCTTCTCTTCGTCCGTTTTTACCCTTCCTTCATCAGCCTTTATTTTTTCTTTATTCTGCTGTCCTCTTTGTTGCTTCTCATTTGGTCCGCTTTGCTTTTTGTTCTTTTTAGCTGAACGCATCATCATTATCGTTGTGTGCGTAATCACATGTATACTTTCGTAGGTTGAGCCCCCATGTAAGATAATTTTATATTATCAGTGTTTTATTGAGTATTGTACACAAGTAGGATATATGAATGTATAATGTTTAAAGGTTTTGATTATATGTAATTAACAGAACTGCTGATTTTGACGACTTTAGAAACAACTTATTCAACTTTACTTTCTGACATCTGCCGACCAACTCCACTACTGACATACCAACGACGACGACTTTGAGATGGACCAATCCTTGGTGGTGGGCGATCAGAATGAGGACTATCGACTCACGCCAATACTACCACTTTACATATATATTCCCGAAGTGCCAACGAAATTCCTTTCCCACGGTACCGGTGCACACCGATCACCTTACCTGGGACATTGGACACTTGTTGGGAAGCGATTGCTTAGGTAACCCTCGATTACCGGGCAAAACCCCCACATGCGCAAGCCAGTCAGCAGTCTCCGACTCTCCTTACCGGGGATATTGGACACTGACTGCAGGGCTAATGATTAGGTAACCTTCTGTTACCGATCAGCCCGTCTGCCCGCGCAGACTATAATTCGGCAATATATATTTATGTAAGAACCCTTCCCACATTCTGGAGTAGAAATAAGATATCTGTAAGACATTCATGGGAATATCGAAGGCCGGCCGATCTATAAAAGGCACGGCCTTGCATGAAGAAAAGGGCAGTCCACCAGCCATCGTCGGAGGCAGTCCACCAGCCATCGTAGAGAGTCAGTCAAATCACCATCCGCGTCGTAGTACAAGTAAACATAACATAACCGGGTAGAATAATCATACGGAAGAATAAAGAAAACCATTCAAATTAAAAGAACCAAAAGTGTTGTGATTTCTATTTCAGTTTTCTGGCAAAGTTCCTGGTTTTCCCGATAAAGTCCTCGTGAGTTATAAATATCTTGTAATTCAGGACCCTGGACAGGCTGATGCATACCTCAGCCTGAAATAGGACATTACAAGTGGCGCCCGAGCAGGGACTTTAAAGGATTTTTCGTGGAAACTTCAAGAAAACCGAAATCAGGGACTTCGTGGATTAAAGACCCACTGCCATCAAAAAGAAAATTGAATCAATAACAAGTCCGCGCACTTACATAATCCGGGCGCGAAAACAAACGCGAAAGTATACGCAGTGCCGATCCTAAAAGTGCCGTTTAACAGTGACTTTTTGCCAAAAATCAACAGAAATCAACATGGAACATCACGACGATGAACAACCAGAGGAGGCATACCTGCGGGACACTTTTCCAACCCAGGGGTCAGCACCGGCTGGATCCACAAACTCCGTCGGGACGAACTAGAAGTCCTCGCCGAAGAATTCGGATTCGGCAGCGAAGAAACGGTCGATGAACGCCGAAGAAAATTTGCCGCTCTAGTCGCCGGGCCACTCGCGCAAGGAGCCTGGGTCCGCATAGGAGAGTTCGAGAGGCACTATGCCAAGCCAGCCTCACGCTCTCGTTCCAAGTCACCACTGCCCACTACTCCTGGACCATCCGACACTCGCCAAATGGATCCTAAGACCGGACTACGAGTCCCCGCAGCCACCGAATACCGCACTCCTGCCGCCCCGTTTCCAAGGCCCCTAGCTACAGAGACCCACCCAGCACCCGTACCGAGGGTCTTGCCAGCGATCGACCGACCCATGGAAGGGCACCACTACAACCACGCTGCACCAATGGCGGAACGCATCCGAAAGTGGGGAATCCAGTTTGACGGCCAAGATGACCCTCTATCATTCATCGAACTGCTCGAAGAACGCGCGCTCTCGTATGGGGTGGCCGAACTTCTCACAGACCGTGCCAGTCGTTGGTTCCGCACCAGCCGCCTACAAAGTTCCTCATAGGAAAATTTTGCCGCTTCCAGTCGACCACCTACTCGCAAGATTCCCTCCTGATCCATAAACGGGGTAAGTGAGTTAATCGAACTTCCCTTTTGCGTTTCCTTATGTCTTGTTAGGTGACGTATGTCCTCTTTGAAGTCATTCTGTTGTATGTTACGAATGACAATTTTTTGTGCTTCTTTCATCTCACTGAATTGGATAGTTTTGCTTGTGTACGTTTTCCTTCCTCGGAAACGCATCATGTAAGCAATTATTCGAATTAGTTTGTTGTATGAATTGTTATGCTTTATTTTGTATATATATCCTCCTGAGTGATGATCATAATTGATGACTCGCTAATTTTGTTGGGATTTGCACTGATATTTTCCTCTTTTGTAGCCACAAATGCTGGTGGCCATGTAGATGGTGGGCCATGAAGAAATAGTGGGCCATAAAACCACATACTATTTTTCGCGAATTTAATCGACGTCATTCCTCTAGACAATGCATCTGCTGCATTATTTTCAGATGAAACATGTCAGTTGGGCACCTAATACAGCCGCCTTTAGTTCCAGACGAGGTAATGTTAACGCATTTATAGGAGCTAAATGTGATTTGGCACATAGCAATTGAATTGTTACTCGTTTATCCTTATGCAGTGCTCGGATATATACGGCAGCTCCAAAAGCTTTCTCCGATGCGTCAACAAAAGTGTGTATTTCTGATGCTATCGGAATTTTTCCTTGGAATATATGACGTGGTACTTTTATGGTGTTTAATATTTTTAGCTCCTCCCTGTACCTTTTCCATTCCTCCTGAAGATGAACTGGAAGCGCTTCTTTGTAGTCAAATCCTTCCTTTGTGAGATGTTGCATGAAGATCTTTGCCTTCATTACCACCGGTGAGAAGAGTCCAAGTGGGTCGAAAATCCTAAAGATCTCCGATACGACATCTCTTCTAGATATTACATCCTTGGTGGCAATTTCTGTTCTTCCACAAAACTGGTCAGTTTTAGGCATCCAAGTGATTCCCAGGGTTTTAATGCTGGACTCTTCATAAGCAGTGTCGTCCAACTGTACGCTTGAAGTGATGTCTTCCGTTGGAATTCCGTGAAGTACATGAACGTTATTCGTGCACCATTTTCTTAAGTTAAACCCTGATTTATGCAGTAGTTTATTAAGTTCTTGCTGTCTCTGGAGGGCCTCTGGTATGGAATCTGCTCCTGTTAAGCAATCATCCACATAAAAGTCATTTTCCAGAGCAGCAGCTCCAAACGGGTATTCCTTTCTTTCTCTTCGGGCGAGATATTGTAGACATTTTGTGGCTAAATATGGAGCCGCTTTTGTTCCATAAGTCACTGTTTTTAGTCTATAGTATCGTAGATCTTCTGATGGATCATTGCGCCATACTATTGTCTGATAGTACTGGTCCTCGGGATTAATCCAGATCTGACGATACATTTTTTCAATGTCCGCAGTAAATACATATCTGTGCATCCTGAACCTAAGCAATATTGAAAATATTGAATTTTGCACAGTTGGACCTTTATGCATCAGGTCGTTGAGCGATTTTCCGGACGAGGTAACTGCGGACGCATCAAAAACCACTCTCAATTTGGTTGTAGAGCTGTCAGGTTTTATGACACAATGGAGTGGGATGAAATAACGTGATCTTGCTATTTCTTTTGTCTGCATTTCCTTCATATGACCAAGAGCCTCATATTCTTTCATAAATGTAACGTAGCTTGCCTTGGTCTCCGGATATCGAGCTAGCCGCTTTTCTAGGCAAAAAAGTCGTCGTGTCGCTAGATCACGACTCTGCCCCAGAGATGAAGGGTCTTCCAAAAAAGGCAATCGGACGATGAGTTTATTATCTGATGCCATCTGAACATTTTGTACAAAATGCTGCTCACATCGTTTTTCCAGTGGAGAAAGATATGTTGCGTTATTTGGAAACGAGTCCAGTTCCCAAAATTTTGCGATCTGTTGATCGACCTTTTCTTCTTCCGTCAATACTGCACATGTGCTCGGATGTTTTGAAGCGTCTTTTAGCTTTCCAGCCACAATCCATCCTAATTTGGTTTTTTGTAATTTAGGCAATCCTTTTCCAATCGATACATGCTTGTCTTGCATGATATCGAAGTAGTGTTCTGCTCCTAACAGAATGTCTATTTTTCCAACTTTGTCGAAATCGGGATCAGCTAATGTTCTGCTTTTTGGAAGCTTCCAACGAGACGTATCAATTGACTGTGCTGGTTGATCTGAGACTATGTGTGGCAGTACAACTGCTTCTAGTCTTGAACTGAATTTGTTATGTCTTGATTTGAGCATAACATTGACTCTTGCTTTTGATGTTTGTGTTCGTCCGCCAATTCCATTTATTTGTAGATCTGATTTTTCCACTTTCAGATCTAATATTTTCAATGCTCTTTCCGAGATTACATTGACTTGTGAGCCTGAGTCAAGCAGTGCTCTGAACTCAGCAATTTGTCCATTGTTGCCTTGGATATGAACTCGAGCGGTAGCCAATAATACATAATTATTTTGTATACTATTTGCTGATGCTGCAGTTTTGGCTTCGGACTTAATTTCCAAATGGAGAAGAGTGTTGTGCCCTTTATTGCATTTAAAACAGTCTCTTCTTTGGCAATTTTTTGCTGTGTGATCGCGTTTGAAACATTTGACGCACAGTTGGTTCTTTTGAACCCAATTTAATCTATCTGCAGAAGTTTTCTTTAAAAACTGTGTGCATTTATAGATAGCGTGATTTGGCTTTTCACAAAAATAGCAGTAGTACTGACTTTCAGCTCCTGCTGAGGCACATGTGATGGGTTTCTTTGGTTTCTCCCATCCAATGGCTTCCAATGTAAGGAACCTTTGCTCGAGGAATTTCATGAATTCGCTCAAAGGCTGTAATTCCTTAGTATTTTGTATGGACTGCTCATACAACGTATGAGTTTGACGATCTAATTTTTTTGTCAGAAAACATAGAAGGAGCGTATCCCATTTATCTGTTTCTATGTCGATGTTATTTAGCGCTGATAAAGTTTCTTTGATATTATCGTGTAATGCCTTAATCGATTTGGCATCATTTGATATATTTGGTTGATCCAATATTTTTTGAATCAATGCGTTACTGAGCACTCTCTTGTTGCTGAAACGCTCTTGTAACATATTCCATGCTGTGATGTAATTTCCTTCTGTTAACGAAAGGTGGCGTATTAAATTTTCTGCCTCTCCCGTAACATTAGTCTTTAAATACCACATCTTTTGAATGACGGGTACAGATGCTTCATGAATCATTTTCTTAAAAATGTCATGAAATTGTTGCCACTTAAGGTAGTTTCCGTCAAATTTTGGAATTGCAACCTTTGGCAGGGGTAATGCATTATGCATATGTGGAACAGGGATAAATGGCTGAACAGGATCTGATACAGTCATTGTTTGAATTGTTAATACTGCATCTTCAGCTGCAATATAACTGTTAATGTTATATCCCATTTTCACAGGATCGGTGCATTTGGAATGTATTTTGACATGAATCGTTCTAATCTCATCCCAATATTTTATGATTATTGGTTTGAAATCCTTTCGCGTCTCAGTTGTCATTCTGTTCATGATGCGCTGTAGACTTTCAAGAAGCACCCTTTGTTCTCGGATCATGGGCTCAATCCAGAATCTATCTCCATTTCCAAAGAAGACAATTGTTGGGTCAACTCGTCGCTGTATTTGCTGACCAATTCTTTGATATTTTTAAAATATTTATTAGAGAAATAATTATGCTCATAATTCGATCCATGTGTTATTTCTTGAATGTTTGTGTCTTCCATTAAAAATGTGCTCCAGAGATTCGTTAACCTCTCAAGTCGGGTTTGAAAATATTCAGGCTTCTGCTTCCTTTCAGCGGGATCCTTTTTGTAGTTCCTGATGATGTTTTGGATCTCTTCGCCCGTGGCCAATTGCCTGTCCAGTATAACATTAATGCTTGATGATGCCATTTTTTATTATTTGTCGTACTACTTTGACCCGATGGAGGTAATTTGTTTGTCGTTATGACAGGCTGTGCCTCTACTTACAACCAAAAAAGTGGTCAAAGTAATCTAACAAATTTTAATGACACTGTGGAATATATTTTTTTTCCAATCCAACCGTAGTCGCCAAGTTGACTGTATCGGTTTGGGTAGATTTCAATAAATCCAACTATTTACTCCAGATGAACAGTTAAATGTCCAAAAGTCGGGGGTCACCAAATGTACGAATCAAATGAATCTGTTGATGTAGATTCACTTGGTTCTGGTGATTGTCAATATGACAATCGTATACTGAAATATAAATGTGTATGCCACCGGTTCATGTACCAGTAACAAAATGTCGCCGCAATCGGTACTTGAACAAATTGGGCTTCGGAGATGTGAATACGTCAGAGTTTTCTTTCGTACTGATTTTATTCGGTAAAATGCGAGGTATATATACAGTTTCTATTAGTACAATTATTTACTTAGGATCATAGGCTTGTTTAATTAGTTCTAAGTATAAGTAGGTATGGAAACATGCTATATTTATTTATGACTTAACAATGATTACAAATTTCACTGCATGGGTCCGGGTGCAAAGGTCTGTGGGTCAATTCTAAGATAATTTTATGACTGTCGTAAAACGATTATCATACAGATGGTGTGACATTTTACCACTGCAGATCATCTCGAATGTATATCAATATATTAAGATTATGTGCATGCATGCACGTGCATCCAGCTGTCTGTTGAATATTTGTTTAGGTCAGGTCTCATATTTATTGGGTTATTTTGAGAATATTTATTTAGGTTGCTGAGAATTCATACTACCTAATAACAAACATAAATTTAGGTCTAACCATACGGTTTGATGTTTACATCTAAATCGTACAACACTCATACCAGTGCGTTGGTTCGATATTATTGCAACGGCAGAAGCGTTTTCATATGGTTGTCTGGAACTAGTATTTATGCTGTTTTGCGTAACCTTGCCGAATCATATGTTGAAGCCTAACCAACTGAATTACCAGGTCCCTCTGGAATGGCTTTGGAGTTAGTGCAGACTCCAGGGAAGGGAAATCGTCAGCCAGATACGGGATATTGGGCTGGTGTAACGGACCATGGTTCTAGCCATGGCTCGTCACAAACGGCGGAGGGTCAGCGCTTCCACGCTGGCGGGAGACAATAATCAAACTGATATACACATAGCTAGCGAACCATGGCTCTAGCCACGGTTCTCCACAAATAGCGGTGTGTCAGCACCTCCGGGAAATAAAATAGTCTTAAGCAACGCACACAATTAATTAAGAACTCTCGATCAACAACTCAACACATTATTGTCCACACAACAATTTAAAACACCCCACCTCTTGGGAAATTTCGCAATCGACGGCCTACATAAGAAATATCATTTGCGTTATTTCACAATAGGTCAAGCCAGCATAAAATTATCGGACTACCGGCCTAAATTCAGCTATCACCTTCCGCGATGCCGAGTTAGCAAAATCCATCCTAAACCCAATTCCCAACTGCACCTTCCGGGATGCAGCCTCAGCAAAACCACTCTGACCCACTAAAAATCGTCAACGAAGCACCAAGCATCGACCTAGTTACCACACCCCACAATTATTGTTATCCAATAACCTTAAGTCAGCAAGAATCAATTATTTCCGGGTCTCAGGTGCGATCGCCAGCATAAAAGGGCCAAGATCGGCCGAAAGAGCAGGCAGTCCATCAGCCCGAACACAAGACACTGCACTAGGCAGTCCATCAGCCCGAACACAAGACACTGTACTAGGCAGTCCATCAGCCCGAACACAAGACACTGCATTACGCAGTCCCTCAGTCACACACCCAAGACACTGCACTACGCAGTCCACCAGCGCACCATACAACTACAAGCCAGAGTAGCAACGTCAAAGAATTAAAGTGAATGAATAAATACTGAATAATCCAAGAACAACAAAACTCCCGCATCATCATTTCTCGCTTGCCTACTGCATTTTCAAGTAGCGAACCCTGGACAGACTGATGCATACCTCAGCCTGAAATAGGACCTCACAAGTGGCGCCCGAGCAGGTACTTTTTGGTGACTTTAAGGAGACGAACACTGTTCGGGCCAGCGGCTACTTAAGCGTCTATCATAATATTAAATGTAGCTGTAACTAGTTATATAAGAGTATCGAAACCTAAGCTTATGTATGTCCCCAGCGTTCGGCAGTGCTGCTGCGCTCTCCTGTTAAAGGGCGCTCTGCACCTGTTGCGTCGGCTCTGGCATTGATCGGCCGTCGTGGCCCAAGTAGTTCTATGCTAATCTCTCGCCGCATAGGTTGCATACTGAACCCCCGCTTGTGAACATTTATCTGGCTGGGCAAAAGAGCGAGCAGTTGGCTTCAGCTAGCCGCCAGTATAAATAAACATTATAACGTTTAAATCAAAGTCTTTAACTGATTTGGATAAATATAGGTGTCAAAAAAGCTTGGCATCTCAAACAGTTAGCAAGAATTAATTAATTAATTAATCCGGGTCTCAGGTGCGATCGCCAGCTGCATAAAAGGGCCAAGATCGGCTGAAAGAGTAGGCAGTCCATCAGCCCGAATACGAGATACAGGCAGTCCATCAGCCCGAATACAAGATACAGGCAGTCCCTCAGCCCAAACACAAGACACTGCACAAGGCAGTCCCTCAGTCACACACCCAAGACACTGTACTACGCAGTCCCTCAGTCACACACCCAAGACACTGCACAAGGCAGTCCCTCAGTCACACACCCAAGACACTGTACTACGCAGTCCCTCAGTCACACACCCAAGACACTGCACTAGGCAGTCCCTCAGCCCAAACACATGACACTGCACTACCCAGTCCAACGGCTCCAAGGCCAAGTAACTAGATCCGCGAGTTAAGTCATTGTCAACAAACCAGAATTAAATAATAAAAGAAACAACGCAAAAGAACCCCAACAAAAACAACCAACCACCGGCTCACAGGACAAGTAACACGATCCGCGGGTAATCCATCGTAAACAAACCCACAAAGAATTAAGTAATAACGAGAAGGAACGTGTGAGTCGCTTCTGGGGACGCGACTCTACTTATACCCGTACTCAGTCAGTATATACATTTTTGAGCATGATTTTTTAGAATTTTAGAATTTAAAAAAAAATTTTACATTTTACATTTTTTTTTCTACATTTGTTATCTACATCTCATCTACAATGTGTATTCTACATCTAACATGTAGATTGTACATGTAAAATGTAGATTCTACATATTCTCCGCTAGGAGTTGCTCGCGCACTGAACGCGGCAGAGTGTGCGAGCGAGAAGGAAAATGAGTTGCGTTGTCGTGGGCGGGAGAGGGAGGGGAAGCAACTGAAAATTTCTTCATTCTGGCTATAATTATGATCCGATCTGATTCAGATTCGGCAATCTGGTAGATATGGCCATTCTCTACGATACTGCGTTTTTAGTTTTATCGTATCTTTAAAAATGTGCCTGCCACAGATTTTCGTCCTTTGTGTGGGCGGAAGGGGGCGGGGAGAAATTTTGAAATACACTTGTAGCAGTGTGATATCACATGAGTCTGGAAACCAAATTTGGTTTCTCTAGCTCTTATAGTCTCTGAGATCCAGGCGCTCATCAAGACGGACAGACGGACAGACGGACGGACGGACAGACGGACATGGCAATATAGACTCGGCTATTGATGCTGATCAAGAATATATATACTTTATGGGGTCGGAAACGTTTCCTTCTCTGCGTTGCACACATCCACTTTTACCACAAATCTAATATACCCCTTAACTCTTTTTTGAGTACGGGTATAAAAACCACAAAGAATTACTTCACCCTGGAATAGAGAAAACCATCAATTGGTTTAAGGGAAAACACTACTACCCTGACCACCAAAAATTTATACAAAACATAATAAACGAATGCACAACGTGTAATATTGCCAAGACCGAGCATAGAAACACCAAGTTGTCATTTGAAGTAACACCGGAAGTCTTAAACATCCGAGAACGTTACGTAATGGACTTCTATCTGATAGGTAACCAACAGTTCCTATCATGTATCGATATATACTCAAAATTCGCTACACTAATAGAAGTGAACAGTCGTGACTGGTTAGAAACCAAAAGGGCGATACTAAAAGTCTATAATGAAATGGGAAAACCCCAAGAAATTAAAGCCGACAAAGATTCAGCCTTTATGTGCGCAGCATTGCAAGCATGGCTTATCTCGGAAGATGTCAAGATCCTAATCACATCCATTTAAAATGGAATATCAGACGTTGAAAGATTCCATAAAACAGTGAACGAAAAATTGAGGATCATATCCAGTGAGAATGACCTCGAAAACAAATACACTAAATTTGAACTAATAATATACACATATAATTACAAGACCCGACATAATACTACCAACATTATTAGCAACAACAATATTAGCAAATACGATAATTCCAGGCCGCCCATCGAATCAGAAGTTAACGATCAACGGCAACATAATTAAAATCATCGTCATCATGACATTAATGGTCCTTACAACAGTAGGACAAAATATTGAAATAAATCCGATCGAGTCCAGAAACGGATACCTCATATTTAAAACGGGATCAATCGACCTCCCGATTAACTATGAATACCATTACTTAACAGTTAATGTAACAAAAACTGAAGAAACCTATCAAAACCTTCTAGTAATGGCTAATAAATTTGAAAACGTAATCCAAGTAAAATACCTAGTAGATACATTAAATAGGGAAATAAATGGCTTAAAAATTGCTAAACGCAACAAGAGAGGCCTAATAAATATCGTAGGTACCGCCTATAAATACTTATTTGGCACACTAGATCAAGAAGACAAGAAAGAATTAGAACAGAGAATAGAAAATCTCGCCACACATAGCATCCAAACAAACGAACTAAATTTAGTTATAGAAGTAGTAAACCATGTAATTGAGATAATAAACCAATTAAACGAAGAAAACAACAAAAATCAACAATTAGAAATTTTAATCTTCAACCTACAACATTTCACAGAATACATAGAGGATATAGAAATGGGAATGCAACTAACTAGACTTGGTATTTTTAACCCAAAACTACTAAACAAGATTACCTTAAACATATAAATTCTGAGAAATTGCTAAATATTAAAACTTCTACATGGCTAAAAGTTGATACAAACGAAATTTATATAATCTCCAATATTCCGAGCGAAATTGCTAATATCCCAGTATATAAAATTGTGCTATATCCAGATAACCAAAATAATATTTTAACAGAATTAATATTAGATAAATATTATATTTACGAAGACAAAATATATAGCAAGGAAACTAAGCAAATAATAGAAGACAAGTGTATAAAAGGGATTTTAAAGCATAAACCCACTAAATGTCCATACACAAGAACTTTTAAGAAGTTCCAAATTAATTACGTTGAACCAAATATATTGTTAACATGGAACCTTCCAAAATCCAAATTAAACCAAAACTGCTTAGACAAAGAAATAACAATCGAAGGCAATAATATAATTAAGATTTACAACTGTTCAACCCAATTAAACGAATTCGCAATAACTAATTCAATGCTAGATTTTACACAAAATGTCTATGTGAGTAATAACATAACTAGATTAGAACCATTGTCTTATGTACAGACAAAAGAAATAATTATACAACAAACAAAATATAGTAATATATTGCAGATAGTTATAATAATTATGTTCATTTTATCAATAATAAGCATAACTTGGTATCTAATTGTCAAATTTAAGAAAATACCTAAAAATATAACTATTAGATATGTAAAACCTAAGAAAGAAGACGAAAAAGAAGAAGAATAAAATAGTACCCCAATAGTTATAGAGGAAATTCCCTCCCTTTACCCTAAAGTAAAAACCTGAGGACAGGCTTATAAGAAATGCCGGGGGAGTAACATATCCATAATGCCCTACACCCACATATGCATTAAGTATACGTTAAGCACTTGACATATTCATAACCACACCCACACCATACACGTTATGCGTATGCCCAGCACTCACCCTTACACCCATGTATTCGCATCTATATGAAATAAGATAAACATATAAGAAGATACCCCAACACCTGAATAAACAACGCATGATTCGTCCATACCGAAATCAACAGGAAGTCCCATGCAACCCAAAACTCTGGAATGCAATAGAACGTCGCTGACCAATACGTTATCAGCTCGTTCCCACACTCCACACTATGACTAATTCAGAATCAGTCCCACACTCCAATAGAAGGGAGAACTCTTGTAAACAAGTGAGTTCTCAAGATGAAAGCTGACACCAATCACCAGCTACGGCCGCCTGTTTCATCCAAGCCGACGCATCTCCCAAGCCTCCCACACATAGGCCAACGCATCGCTTATCAGCCGCTCTCACCAAAGCAACGCCTCCCACAACCGCCTCTCTCAGCCGAAGCCATCATCACTCAATCACGAAAACGAAATATCAGCCGAAGCCGAAAGCTTAAGGAGATAAGCTTTAAGCTTCCCAACAGAGGTCTCGAGATCAATAACTCGAGAACAAGAAGACAGATCCGTTTGAGACTTTCTAACACTGAGTTGGGGAATTCATTATCATATCCTATGTTCTATTTTATAAGTTCGGTTAAATAAAATATCTTTTTAAAAACCTACTTGTGAACTCGGGAATTCTTATTGGCGCAGCCGGTAGGATTTACAAACACTAACATTATTGTTCTGGTACTAATCTATTAGAAGCAATCTAAACGACTAGATTGCTGGAGATCAGCGAAGCTAGTTAGTCAAAGTGAATCCGCCAAAGAACCTAGATGCAACGCAGCACTAGGCCAAACACAAACGTTAGACAAAACAATAATTGTGTAACCCAAAATCGCAACGATTATATAAATCACCAACAGCAACGATTTAAATAAATCAACAAGTAAATAATCCATTGAGTGAAACACGTGAAGTGAACTAAAATCAATTACAAATCAAAATGGCATTACCACCTGCAACCCTTAGTGAAATTCACCTAAATCAAGCACTACTGTCAATTCGACAAGTGCCAGCCTATGACGGATCAGCTGGAAAGCTGAGCTCCTTCATTAAACGCGTTGAGTACGTGTAAGAACTGTACCCGACGCAAGACGCCAGACAGTCACGAATACTGTTTGGAGCAGTTGAGGTGCAGCTGACCGAAGAAGCCCAACGACTCTCACAAATGGTGCAACCCAACACCTGGATGGAACTGAAGAATGCTCTGATAGACGAATTCAAGGACCACACACCATACGAAGAACTTCTGCGACAAATCTATTTCACAAAATTCAATGGGAGTCTTCGTAAGTTTGTAGAAGATCTAGAAACTAAAGCCCTTGTAGTTACCAATAAGCTAGCATTAGAAAACAGTGCAGCCAACACCCTGATCTATCACAACGCATTAAATAATATAATTAAAGATGTAATATCGCGTAAACTCCCTGATAGGACATTTATGACCTTAGTCCGAAAAGACATAACAACACTGTCTAAACTTAAAGAAGCCGCTCAAGAAGAAGGCTTGTACGAAGCTAAGGTAGAAAATAAGAATACCAATAAAGATTAGCATAAACCGCAGCAGTCCGCTCAGAAGAATAATGGGAATTATTACCAAAACTTTAGTAGTAATACACATCAGGCTCAGAATCCATTTGGTTCAGGTACATCTAGACACAATAATAACAATCCTGGATTGCAACAGGAGTTTCGTAACTCCTTGAATAAAGGTCAAGCACAGAATCCAGCTAATTATCAAATGAATCAGAACCAAGTGGCAGCAGGCCCAATCAACCTACTAAAAGGATTAGGGAAAGTCAAAGCGACCAGATGAAAATGGATGTAAATTTTCATCATACAGCCTCGGAAGAAACCGAGGGGGATCCTATATAAACATAAAATTAAATAACAAAATACTTAGAGGTATCGTGGATTCGGGATCATCAATAAACATCATAAAAGAAAACATTCCGAATGCCCCCATAAATATAGAAAACCTCAAGGTTTTCATATTTCTCATGGTCCATACCATCAACGGACCAGTTAAGTTAACCAAAAGTATAGTTAGGCCCCCCAACAAAGTCTGTACCAGTGAGCAGAAGTTCTACCTGTATAACTTCTCGGACAACTACGATATCCTTCTAGGAAGAGAATATCTGATGGCTAGCAAAGCCATTATTAATTACAGTGACAATACTGTAAGATTAGGAGAAAGAACATTCCCAATCATTATTAGTGGAGAAGCAATTGAAGAGGTTAAGACCGCACATAAGTGCAAAGATACATCTTCAGAAAAAGATAATATCTCACAGAAGTGCCTTGACTCATCCTCAGAAGGGGATCAATACTTCACTTCCGCTATCAATAATGAACTAAGGGAATATCACGAGCTAAAGCTAGAGCATCTGAACGATGAAAAGAAAGAAAAATTGAAGAAGGTGTTGGTTGAATTCAGCGATGTGCAGTACAGAGATGGTGACCATTTGACTTTCACAAGTATTGTCAAACATCCAATTCAAACACAACACGAAGATCCGGTATACAGAAAGCCATACAAGTATGCCCAAATACATGACGAAGAAGTCAATAAGCAAATCAAAGAAATGATTGAGCAAGGAATAATTCGTAAATCGAAATCGCCTTACTGTTCACCCATTACAATGATTCTGAAGAAGATAGACGCTTCCGGAAAACAGAAACATGCATGAACGATCTTTTGGAAGACTTAATTTTCACAGACTGTTTGGTGTACTTAGAAGACATAATAATTTTCTCCACTTCATTGAATGAACACCTTCTGTCCCTAAGAAAAGTCTTTGGCAAGCTTAGAGACGCAAACCTCAAGCTACAAATGGATAAGTGTGAGTTTCTGAAGAAAGAAACTGAGTTCCTAGGTCATATAGTTACACCCGAAGGAATAGTACCAAATCCTAACAAGATCATAGCCATCACAGGGTTTCCCATCCCCGAAACCACGAAACAAATCAAGTCATTCTTAGGACTATGCGGATTTTATAGGAAGTTCATTCCTAATTTCGTTAACATAGCCAAGCCTATGACGCTCAAATTAAAGAAACGAGCAACAATAGATCCTGTTTGTAGTAGGGCGCTTCCTAGTGCTGCAGATAAGCCCTCAGCAGATCCAAAGTGTCCCGCAATGAATAGGCACAGTATGATCGTTAACAAATTGATTTATTGGGCACTCGAAACGGCGCGGTTGTTTGATTGTATGTGTGTATGTATGTGGGTGTGAATATAAAACGATCGACGCGTACCGGAATGTACGGGGGTGGGTAGCATACTGAACTCCCGCTTAGTGAGCTGGCTGCCCGCCAACTCGCTAGCGCCAGGCAAGAGAGCGCGCTCCGGCTGTTAACAACAGCCCCCTGCCAACTCGCTGCTGCTACTCTCAACATCCTCCCCCCCCTTGCAGGACTGCAATGGAGAACCTCTATGGCTGAGTGCACGCCCCAGAAACAATCCATCCGAATACGGTGCTTTGGGCCACGGGAAGACCTTCTCCTAGGGCGAGGAACCCGGGTTGGATCACCTTCTGGTAAACGTCGGCGCCGAGCACGAGGGAGACAGTGGATGGGCGATGGAAGCGCTCGTTGGCGAGGCGAATGTCGTCGAAACGGGTTCGCACCGCCTCGGTCACGGGGCGTAGTGGCGTGCGGACGCGCAGGCGGGGCTCGACCTTCAGCACTGCGTCCACTTGGAAGTTTCCATTCTTGGCGCGGACAGTCGCAGTGCACACCTTCTCGGTGCCAACCCGCGTGGAGGGCAGTTTGAAGGCGATGGCCAATGACTCGTCGATGCTGCTCACTGGGGTACAGGGGTCTATAAGAGCCACTGTCTCAAAGGTTCTGGAACCCGTATCTAAGACCACCAGGGCCGTCGGGAGAACGTTGATGCTCCGGTTCTGGAGGAGCGTAGCCACGGATGGTGCCGGATCTTCCACGACGGGGCGGTTTTCGGGGAGACGACGGCGTCGTTCAACGCTAGAGGCTGGAGCCGCCGGAGGGGCTGGTCCGGAAGCGCGGCCTGAACGCTGGGACGCACGGTTGTGGAGTAGCGTATGATGGTTCCCACCGCACACTTTGCAGCCCTTGGTACTGCGGCAGTCTCTGCCGGAGTGCCGATGAGCCAGGCAATTAGCGCAGTACTTGTTAATCAAGACGGCTCGGAGTCTCTTCTCGGCGTCCAGGCGAAGAAAGCGTCGGCAGGCACGGAGCGGATGGCTTCCGGAGCAGACTCGGCAACGGTAGGAGTTACTACCTCGAGAACGTCTACTCTCCGAAGTGCGGGTGTTACGAGACCGTGGAGCCATCTCTAAATACGGAAACTATGGCGAAAGAAGAAGACAAAGAATAGGAGACGGGTTAGTAACGGGATAGGAAGCGGGGGACGCGCACGCTCTTCGTTAATGTTGGATGGAGCGAGGAGGTTCTACGGACAGAAGAACGACCTTTGCGACGGGCCTTTTGAGGACCCCCCGTGCAGTGAGGATGTCGACTACACGGACCCGATCGTCGGCGCCGGGGTACACGGAATGGATTCGTCCGAGACGCCATTCATTAGACGGCAAGTTGTCTTCCTTGACGACGACCATATCACCAATCTGCAGATTGGGCGTGGGCGTTTGCCATTTGGTCCGCTTGTGGAGTTCCTTGAGGTATTCCTCTTTCCACCTACGACAGAACTGTTGGTTGAGTGCCTTCAGATGTTGCCATCGATTTATGATCGAGGTGAGGTCACCCTTAACTTCTGGCTCCGCCGTCGCCATTAAGGGTCCCCCCGTAAGGAAATGCCCGGGAGTTAGGGCCAGTAACTCCGTCGGATCTTCGGACATAGGCGAGAGCGGTCTGGAATTAAGGCACGCCTCTATTTTCGAGAGAAGCGTGGAGAGCTCCTCGAAGGTGTATCTACGAGTGGACGTGGCCTTATAGAACAGGGTTTTGAAGCTCTTCACTCCGGCTTCCCAAAGTCCCCCCATATGTGGGGCCCCTGGTGGGATGAATTTCCACGAGACCCTTTGGTGACTATACGCATCAATCACAGAGTCCTTAAATGCTTCTAGGAAATCACGGGCCAGTACTGTGGCTGCGCCCACAAAGGTCTTGCCGTTATCGGAGTGGATACTCTGTGGACAGCCTCGTCTCGCGACGAACCGCGCGAAGGCAGCGAGAAATTTCTCGGTGGTGAGGTCGGACGTAGGCTCCAAATGAATAGCCTTCGTGGAGAAACACACGAACACGCACACATACCCCTTGGTAATAAGGCACGCCCGCCCTGTGTAGTTGCGGATTTCGAAGGGACCGGCGTAGTCAATTCCGGTGTGCGTGAACGGTCGGGAGAATGAAGTTCGCTCCCTGGGGAGATCCCCCATCAGTTGAGTTTGCAACTTCCTTTTGTGGATAAGGCACACTTTGCAAGAGTTCACGACACCCTTCATCAGCTTCTGAATCCGTGGAATCCAATACTTGGATCGGATAAGTCGCACCATCAATTGGCTGCCCCCGTGAAGAGTGATCCGGTGTGTGAACTGCGTGAGGAGTCGCGACAAACGACAGTTATACGGAAGAATTATGGGATGTCGCTCGTCATACTTCAGCCCTTGCGCCGTAGATACACGGCCGCAGGAGCGTATGACCCCATGTTGATCCATAAACGGATTCAAATTCAGGATAGAACTTGATCGAGGCACTGGACGCTTCTCACGTAAGGAGTGATACTCTTGAGAATATTCTCGGCGCTGAGTTTCTAGGATAAGAGTTCGTTCAGCCTCGTTAATTTCCCCGCTTGTAGGATGGATCTCCTGTGCGTACGGTAGTTTTCGGCAGCGCTTTAGGAAACGCAGGACGTACGCGCGGACTCGTAGAGCTTTTTCAAGCGTGGAGAATCGCTCGAGGAAGTCTTCGGGTGGGCTGGTTGTGAAATGGACTTTCACAGCCCGCTGCTCGAGGTCTATGACGGGGGTTTCCTGATCTTGGAGCGGCCATTGAGAGCGTGGTTGCTGTAACCACGAGGGCCCATGCCACCAGAGATGGTTGTCAACCAGATCCTGTAGAGGAACCCCCCGACTGGCTAAATCCGCCGGGTTGTGCTCGGAGCGCACATGAGACCACTTTTGGGTCTCGGTGGTTTGAGCGATTTTCGTCACTCGATTGGCCACGAAGGTGGTCCAATGGCATGCAGGCTTGTTCAACCAGGCGAGAACGATTGTGGAATCTGTCCAGTAGTAACAGGTAGACCCTGTCGTCGGCATACTTGGCAGGATAGCCGTCGCCATTTCGGCTAGAAGCACGGCCCCGCACAGCTCTAACCGGGGAAGCGATACGGTTTTTACGGGCGCAACTCGTGTCTTCGCTGCCAGTAGATGCACGTCGATACGCTGGCCCATCTCAACGCGAACATAAATCGCGGCGCCGTAAGCCTTTTCTGAGGCATCACAGAACCCATGGTGCTCCACCTTAACGGATGGCTGGGAACCAATCCACCTTGGGATACGGATCTTGGTGAGACAGGAGTAACTACGCAGGAAGGCTTGCCAGTATTGACACAGTTCGTTCGGAAGGTTCTCATCCCACTCCAGTTCCTGCAACCAAATTTCCTGCATGAAGATCTTGGAGCGGACGATGAACGGTGCCAGCCACCCTGCAGGATCAAACAGTTTCGCTATCTGCGAGAGGACTTCTCGCTTGGTGTAGGATGACTCAAGCGAGAGCACCGGAGGAACAAAGAAGAACTCGTCGGAGGTCGCTTTCCAGCGAATGCCGAGGGTCTTTGCCGTGCTCTGTGCGTCAATCTCCAGGAAATCAGTGTGGAGGAGGTGGTCACTCGGAATCTCGGCCAATACGTCCTTGTGGTTGGCTGTCCACTTTCGTAGCGGAAAACCTGCCGAACTGAGGGCGGCCTGTAATTCGCGGATGGCTAGCTGAGCCTCCTGTGTGGAGTCAGCGCCGGCGAGGACATCGTCGACGTACATAAAGTGCCGAATGATATGACTAGCCCTGGGGAATTGCGATTGGACGTCGTTGGAAAGCTGTTGAAGGACTCGAATGGCGAGAAAGGGGGCGCAGTTGACGCCAAAGGTGACGGTTTTCAATTCGTAATCACGAATTTCCCCCTCTGCGTTTCGAAACAAGATTCTCTGGAAACGAGTGTGTTCTGGATCCACCCAAATCTGACGGTACATTTTGGTGATGTCGGCGTTGAACGCATATCGGAAGTAGCGCCATTTCAGAATCTGAAGGGTCAAATCGGATTGTAGGACCGGGCCCGCGTGAAGGAGGTCATTCAAGCTCGTTCCGTTCGCGGATGGGCTGGATGCGTTAAACACCACACGAAGCTTCGTTGTAGTGCTATCGGGTTTGATTACTGCGTGGTGAGGGAGATAGTAGTTGTTGGAGTCGTGGCTCGGAGGGACCTCTGTCATGTGGCCCAGATCTGAGTATTCTTGGATTACGGAAACGTACTGTTCGTGCAACGGCGAATCTCTCTTCAGCCGATTCTCGTTCCTTAAGAACTGGGCTAGTGCGATGGACCTTGAATACCCTAGGCCAGACCCGAGATGACCCGGGTCGCGGAATGGTAGGGTTACCATGTATTTTCCGCTTGTTGCCCTCGTGGTGGTTTGTAGGAAGTTGCTTTCACAATAGGAATCGGACTCTCCTACTAACTTGGTTGGTAGATCCTCCACCTCCCAAAACTTTGTGAGGAGCTTGTCTAATGGAGCATCGAGGACGTTGGACACTTGTGTGGAGAAAGATGCGATTCGGTTCGGGGGGGCACTGGGCACCGGACCAGTAAGCAACCACCCGAAAATCGTTTCCTGCCCAAGGAGAGAGCCACAAATGTCGGTCTGTGAACCGCTCAGAAGGATGGAGGGAAGGATATCGGCTCCGATCAGGACATCTATCTGCGAGCTCTCATAGAAG
Organism: Drosophila obscura; assembly: GCF_018151105.1. NCBI lineage: Eukaryota > Metazoa > Arthropoda > Insecta > Diptera > Drosophilidae > Drosophila > Drosophila obscura. The sequence goes on along the minus strand of NW_024542867.1, from coordinate 988,232 downwards.
GTGGGATCAGCTAATGGCAGGTTCGGCAAATCTCGCAACGCACTTAGCGGAATTGGATATGACGGGAGATTGCCTGCTAGTTCCGGCAATACGTAAGCCGCGGCTTTCAACTGCAAGCCCGGCTTAGTCGGGGAACGAATGGAAAAGTGGCAGAGCTTCTTGGACTGAGCTGCTACCGACTGACTCAGGCCTGAGACTTGTGCCTGAATAAGGCGGAATGGTAGTTTGATGATGTTAAAAAGCCGTTCCGTAATGAACGTAGCCTCGGAGCCCGAGTCGATTAGAGCGCGGGCGCGGAAATTTGTCCCCAGGTGGCAAATGTTAATTATTGCCGTGCCTAGAAGAACGGGCCTGGTGCCCGAGGTGAAATAATTTTGCACGGTGGGCTGAGCGTCGGACGAATTGGAAATTTGCGCGGATGTGGACGACTCACTGGAGGCAGGAGTACCGCGATGCAGCAGTGTATGGTGACGGGCTCCACACGTGAAACAATTGTGGGCGCTGGTGCACTCTCGGAGCTGGTGACCTCGGGCAAAACAGTTTAAGCACAACTGCTTCGTCTTGATGCAGCTTGAACGTGCTTCAACGTCCATTTGGAGGAAGTGCGGGCAGAGCCGGACCGGATGATTCTCTTTGGAGCAGAGATCGCACTGCTTCGGATTAATGTGGGTCTTGAAGGAGTGAAAGTTCCTCGGAGGAGGACTGCCTTGAGACCGGAATGGGTTGGCGTGGCTTCCGGAGGATTGCGGATTTTGACTGCCTTTGGACGGTTGCTGATGCGGATCGCTTCTAGCCTGGGAAGGGTCGCTCTCCATGGCCTCTAGCGTCAGGTACCGCTGTGTCAGGAAGGAGTCGATTTCCGTCCATGGAGGCATTTCCTTCTTGTCAGTCACTGACGCTTCCCACAGAGCCCGGGTCAGTTTTGGCAGCTTGGATGCACAGATGGTCACCAGAATACTATCCCAATTGTCTGTGCAGACCTTGGAGTGGGCCAGAGCAGTTAGAACACCTTGAATGGTGCTCTGAAGCTCTTTCAAGGCACGACTAGTCTCGGAACCCACGCGAGGCAGCAATAGCAGGATATTTATCTGGTTGGTCACCAGGAGTCGATTATTTTCATATCGACTACGGAGGGCTGACCATGCTGCCTCGAAACCGTCATTGGTAAGTGGGGACTTTTCTACTATGGCTTTCGGATCGCCACGGGTTTTAGTAGTGAGGTGGTACAGCTTTTCCACCGGGGACAGCCTCGGATTGTTTATATAAATCGCTGTGAATAGGTCGCGGAACGTCGGCCAGCGAACGTAATCCCCTGCGAAAACTTCAATGTCACAGGGGGGCAGCCGACAACCGCCCTGGGAGGTCTGCGGCCCGGGAGGTCGGAGGTCTGGGCGGTCTATTTGGGCTATGAGGTCCGCCACGCACCGCTCATAGCCCTCATAGCACTCGCCATACATTTTCTGAATTTCCTCTTGGTCTTCAGGGGCCTCGCACAGCATTGCCAGCGAACATGCCTCAAATTCAGCATCCACCTTGGCCCACATGTTTTTGAGCTGGTCACGACGGACCTGTGAGACCGCGGAGGATGGGGTGGCGGTCCCTGGAGTGGTGAGCCGTGCCTCCAAGGTGGTCAGCCTATCGATGGCTGCCACAAACTTGGCCCGTGCGGAGGTGACAATCGGCTGTGCCATTGGAAGTGTGGAGCGAGGATCGACTAGTTGCGGGTATGGAGGCGAAAGCACCTTAGTCGTGATCGGCGAAGGAAACAGCACCGATTTGGTCGTCGCCGCCGTGGCACTCGTGGAAGCCCTTGGAGTACCTAAGGACCTTGCCCTTTGAGTCCCCGAGGTCGGCGTTGATGGCACGGATGAGCTAGATGGCCTTGATCTACCAGGCGTAGGCACCGCCAAAAACTTCTTGTTGTCTTCCACACCTGTTGGCATACTAAGAAGGACCGCACGCGGAAGCACAAATGAACGCCAAATGAGGACTGTGCGGATAAAGCGGAAATGGACACCACACCAGAGGCAGAACAACAAGGAATTGTTTTCCTGTCGAGCACGACTATCGGACGATATTCCTCAAGAAAATTGATATTTTCTTATTGGCAGTGGTTTTAATGCACGAAAAAGTCGAAAACGGAATCAGCACTAGACTACGATATTTGATATATCGGTATTGGATTTTATTTCGTCGTAGTGGGTGATGTGTAAGACGATCTTAGAGCGAAAACGGAAGTGTTCGGGAAAACTATCGGATGATATGACGCAAGAAAAAAGGATATTTTTCCTGTTCCCCGCGGTTTTGGCGCACAAAAGAATCACAATCGGGATCCGCACTAGACTACGATATGTTTAAATATCGGTACTGGAATGGATTTAGTCGTAGTGGGCGATGGACAAGGTGATTTGCGAAAAAATATTAACTACTCGATGGATACGAGGCCCGTGAGCGATATTTTTATTTTTGCCACCACTAGGTTTTTTTTTTGGTTTGTCACCTCTAGTTTTTTTTGCAATTTGGAATTTGGCGCGGAAAAATGCAAAAAAGACTGCGGAAATGAGCTGTGCCTCTTGTTGGATGAATTTATCCCGGATGTGGGGGAAATTGCTCGGGCTGTGGGTCACGTTAGGGGCGCCTGGAATGCTTAAATTCTTGGTAATTGCGAAATTTGCATAAGCAGCGGAGTGCTGGTACCGCGTATCGGACGAACGCGTTCGTGCCTACATATACTAAGTGTGGTATGTAGATGTGGAGTAATCGGTATTTTTTTTTAGGTATTTTCCCACCGGGATTAATGAGGTTTATTATTTATGAGAAGTATTGAGTGAAAATAAGATTGTAAGAATATCCAATTCGATATACACAATAAATACAATAAACAACGCCAATAAATCACTTCGGATGAGTGTTTTATTGGGGGCGGGGTATGTGTGTGCGAATCAGGCACAACATATGCACATGCATATATACATACGTGTCGGACGCCGGTATTGTGGCTGTGTAGCGGATAATTGCGAATAGCTAACGGAAAGTGTTAGTGAGAGCGGACAATATGTACATAAGAATATATGTACATATGGATAAGTGGACACTCGGACGTGAATAGTGCGGAACGCCAATCGCGGAAGGAATCGATTGGCGGCACAATATGAGCGTACTTATCTGCAGTTCTCTCTGGAATCCACCGATGCTTGCTGGGACAATCTCGATTCAGCAAGAATCCGGCTCGAAGGACCAATGTTTGTAGTAGGGCGCTTCCTAGTGCTGCAGATAAGCCCTCAGCAGATCCAAAGTGTCCCGCAATGAATAGGCACAGTATGATCGTTAACAAATTGATTTATTGGGCACTCGAAACGGCGCGGTTGTTTGATTGTATGTGTGTATGTATGTGGGTGTGAATATAAAACGATCGACGCGTACCGGAATGTACGGGGGTGGGTAGCATACTGAACTCCCGCTTAGTGAGCTGGATGCCCGCCAACTCGCTAGCGCCAGGCAAGAGAGAGCGCGCTCCGGCTGTTAACAACAGCCCCCTGCCAACTCGCTGCTGCTACTCTCAACAGATCCTAAAGAAGAGAAATATGTCGAGGCATTTGAGAGACTAAAAGTACTCATCCCCTCAGACCCAATTCTCGTGTATCCAGACTTTAACAAAATGTTTTCTGTTACTAACGACGCTAATAACATGGCTATCGGTGCAGTCCTATCGCAAGACCATGAACCGATCTGCTACGCCAGCCGAACGCTGAACGAACATGAGATCAATTATTCCGCTATCGAGAAAGAACTGTTAGCAATTGTTTGGGCCACTAAGTATTTCCGATCATACTTGTTCGGAAGAACATTCGAAATACTTATCGACCATAAGCCCTTAGTATGGTTAAACAACCTCAAAGAACCAAACATGAAACTACAAATGTGGAAGATCAAATTAAACGAATTCGACTTCAAAATCAAATATCTACCTGGCAAAGAAAACCATGTAGCGGACGCCCTTTCCCGAGTTAAAGTTAACGAAAATCTACTCGGAGAAGTCTCTGACAGACAATCTCAATCATATCCCCATTACAGAACGACCAATCAACTATTTCAATCGTCAGATTGAGTATCTACACAACACTATTTCCATAAATTGATTATCAAAATCACATACAAGAAATGACCAACACCTTGGCTAAAGAACTCATTAAGGATTATCTATGTACCAAAAAGAGTGCATTATATTTCCATAACGAGACTGATTTCCCAATTTTCCAACAAGCGTATTTAGAAATTATCAGTCCAAACAATTTCACAAAAGTTATGAACCCAATTACGCAGAATTCAAAGAATTGATAATGAAAAACCACAAAGAATTACTTCACCCTGGAATAGAGAAAACCATCAATTGGTTTAAGGGAAAACACTACTACCCTGACCACCAAAAATTGATACAAAACATAATAAACGAATGCACAACGTGTAATATTGCCAAGACCGAGCATAGAAACACCAAGTTGTCATTTGAAGTAACACCGGAAGTCTTAAACATCCGAGAACGTTACGTAATGGACTTCTATCTGATAGGTAACCAACAGTTCCTATCATGTATCGATATATACTCCAAATTCGCTACACTAATAGAAGTGAACAGTCGTGACTGGTTAGAAACCAAAAGGGCGATACTAAAAGTCTATAATGAAATGGGAAAACCCCAAGAAATTAAAGCCGACAAAGATTCAGCCTTTATGTGCGCAGCATTGCAAGCATGGCTTATCTCGGAAGATGTCAAGATCCTAATCACATCCATTTAAAATGGAATATCAGACGTTGAAAGATTCCATAAAACAGTGAACGAAAAATTGAGGATCATATCCAGTGAGAATGACCTCGAAAACAAATACACTAAATTTGAACTAATAATATACACATATAATTACAAGACCCGACATAATACTACCAACATTATTAGCAACAACAATATTAGCAAATACGATAATTCCAGGCCGCCCATCGAATCAGAAGTTAACGATCAACGGCAACATAATTAAAATCATCGTCATCATGACATTAATGGCCCTTACAACAGTAGGACAAAATATTGAAATAAATCCGATTGAGTCCAGAAACGGATACCTCATATTTAAAACGGGATCAATCGATCTCCCGATTAACTATGAATACCATTACTTAACAGTTAATATAACAAAAACTGTAGAAACCTATCAAAACCTTCTAGTAATGGCTAATAAATTTGAAAACGTAATCCAAGTAAAATACCTAGTAGATAAATTAAATAGGGAAATAAATGGCTTAAAAATTGCTAAACGCAACAAGAGAGGCCTAATAAATATCGTAGGTACCGCCTATAAATACTTATTTGGCACACTAGATCAAGAAGACAAGAAAGAATTAGAACAGAGAATAGAAAATCTCGCCACACATAGCATCCAAACAAACGAACTAAATTTAGTTATAGAAGTAGTAAACCATGTAATTGAGATAATAAACCAATTAAACGAAGAAAACAACAAAAATCAACAATTAGAAATTTTAATCTTCAACCTACAACATTTCACAGAATACATAGAGGATATAGAAATGGGAATGCAACTAACTAGACTTGGTATTTTTAACCCAAAACTACTAAAACAAGATTACCTGAAACATATAAATTCTGAGAAATTGCTAAATATTAAAACTTCTACATGGCTAAAAGTTGATACAAACGAAATTTATATAATCTCCAATATTCCGAGCGAAATTGCTAATATCCCAGTATATAAAATTGTGCTATATCCAGATAACCAAAATAATATTTTAACAGAATTAATATTAGATAAATATTATATTTACGAAGACAAAATATATAGCAAGGAAACTAAGCAAATAATAGAAGACAATTGTATAAAAGGGATTTTAAAGCATAAACCCACTAAATGTCCATACACAAGAACTTTTAAGAAGTTCCAAATTAATTACGTTGAACCAAATATATTGTTAACATGGAACCTTCCAAAATCCAAATTAAACCAAAACTGCTTAGACAAAGAAATAACAATCGAAGGCAATAATATAATTAAGATTTACAACTGTTCAACCCAATTAAACGAATTCGCAAATAACTAATTCAATGCTAGATTTTACACAAAATGTCTATGTGAGTAATAACATAACTAGATTAGAACCATTGTCTTATGTACAGACAAAAGAAATAATTATACAACAAACAAAATATAGTAATATATTGCAGATAGTTATAATAATTATGTTCATTTTATCAATAATAAGCATAACTTGGTATCTAATTGTCAAATTTAAGAAAATACCTAAAAATATAACTATTAGATATGTAAAACCTAAGAAAGAAGACGAAAAAGAAGAAGAATAAAATAGTACCCCAATAGTTATAGAGGAAATTCCCTCCCTATACCCTAAAGTAAAAACCTGAGGACAGGCTTATAAGAAATGCCGGGGGAGTAACATATCCATAATGCCCCTACACCCACATATGCATTAAGTATACGTTAAGCACTTGACATATTCATAACCACACCCACACCATACACGTTATGCGTATGCCCAGCACTCACCCTTACACCCATGTATTCGCATCTATATGAAATAAGATAAACATATAAGAAGATACCCCAACACCTGAATAAACAACGCATGATTCGTCCATACCGAAATCAACAGGAAGTTCCATGCAACTCAAAACTCTGGAATGCAATAGAACGTCGCTGACCAATACGTTATCAGCTCGTTCCCACACTCCACACTATGACTAATTCAGAATCAGTCCCACACTCCAATAGAAGGGAGAACTCTTGTAAACAAGTGAGTTCTCAAGATGAAAGCTGACACCAATCACAAGCTACGGCCGCCTGTTTCATCCAAGCCGACGCATCTCCCAAGCCTCCCACACATAGGCCGACGCATCGCTTATCAGCCGCTCTCACCAAAGCAACGCCTCTCACAACCGAAGCTTCGCCTCTCTCAGCCGAAGCCATCATCACTCAATCACGAAGACGAAATATCAGCCGAAGCCGAAAGCTTAAGGAGATAAGCTTTAAGCTTCCCAACAGAGGTCTCAATAACTCGAGAACAGGAAGACAGTTCCGTTTGAGACTTTCTAACATTGAGTTCGGGAATTCATTATCATATCCTATGTTCTATTTTATAAGTTCGGTTAAATAAAATATCTTTTTAAAAACCTACTTGTGAACTCGGGAATTCTTATTATATATATATTTGTGTGTATAAAGTGGTTGTTGCGTACTTTTTCTTTAATATCTTATTGTGCATTGCATACAATTTTAGCAAAAGCATTGTGGATAGCAAAATAATTATTATTAGTAATAGTGTCCACAGTGAATGTCTGGACGTTGATATGCAATGACTGCACCATCAAGTGGCCCATGAGACACCAAGCCGAAGCCTGTTACGCGCGGAACCCAGGCAGAAACGCAGCTCTCCTCCCACCCAACCGACCGAGGGGCGCTACCGCATGACGCGCGACGCGTGTTACCGAACCGATCGCGAGCATGTAGGAAAGATAGGTGTTCGACTAAAGTTCGAGGAAAATTAGAGCTAAACACAACTCAAAGAGCTAAACATGCAAAGATAGCTAAGAAATATAACTAATTACGGGAAAGGTATGTTAGTATTAATGATTTAAGAAGAGGAAGGGAATTAGTTGATATTATGTGGTAGAGGGAATTGAAGTCCGAGCAAAGTACCCTAAATGGTTCGTGCAAGGAATAATTCGATCTACAAAGCGGAAGGAACAAAGGAATGAAGTTTCTAGTAGATCTAATAGGAATCGTAAAGTTTATGCGGCTCAACAAGTCAGGGCTATCTACGTCACCCTTGATCAGGTTGTGCATAAAAATCACACCAAGCATTTTTCTACGACTAAGATTGGATGGTTTATTAAAACCAATCTACGAGGATAAGATGGCAGTCTCACACCTGCATCCCAGTTAAGGCCACGCAGAGCAAAAAGTAAAAAGTTTTTCTGGACTGATTCTATACGGTCCTGGTGTACTTTGTACTGGGGGCACCATACACAAGAGCCGTACTCTAAAATCGGACGAACATGCGAGATGTAGAGAGTCTTCGTTATATAGGGGTCGTCAAATTCCTTTGACCACCTCTTTATAAACCCAAGCACACCCATAGCCTTATTTACCATGGTAGAAATGTGTTCAGAAAACTTTAACTTTGGGTCTAATTTAACACCAAGATCATCAACCAAGGTAATTCTCTCAAGAGAACCACCGCAGAGGCTATAAGGAGCCAAAAGGGGGCTGGAGCGATGAAATGTCATTACTTTGCATTTCGAGGCATTTAGGTGTAACATATTTGCACAACACCATGATTGAAAGTTATTGAGATCGGATTGCAAGCGAGAGTGTAATGAAATGTCCTTATACTGGACACAAAGTTTAACATCATCCGCATACATGAGTACTCGAGAGTTTGTTAATACTGAAGGCAGATCATTAATAAAGAGTGTGAATAGTAGGGGGCCTAGATGGCTGCCCTGTGGTACTCCAGAAGTAACAGGTGAAGAGAAGGAGTTTTTGAAGAGGACTCTTTGAGACCTAGAACAAAGGTAGCTAGAAATCCATCTCAAAAGATTAGGCGGAAACCCTAAAAGGTCAAGGTTTTGTGCTAAAAGGGAATGGTTGAGTGAGCTTTCATTTAACAAGGGGCTGAAGATGCCAATCTACCTTGGTAAACTGTATGGATACGGCTGACCAGAGTAGCTTTCATGAGAATAGGTTGTTTGGAAAAATTTGGCAAAAAGATCGGCAATTGCCTGATCATTGTTTGATAACGTTTATAAAGTCTTGATTTTAAATTTTTTTGACTGGATAACTCTTTGGTAAACCAAGGAGGCTTTCCAGATCTAACCGGACAAGAAAGTGGGACACAAGAATCAAAAAATGTGTCAAGTACATTGTAAAAAATGTTTGTGCCTTTCATAACGTCAGTGCATAAGGTTGCATAAGTGCATAAGTGCATAATAAGGTTATTTAGCTTCGTAAACTCGGCTTTACGAAAGCAGCGGGCACGTTCAGATAGCCTATCCATTCGATCCAATACAGTAGAGCCAATGTCGACTGACACTTCGAATGTAGGATGGTAGGAGTCTTCAGGTATACTGAGCGGAAGGGCTACGGTAACGCTATGGTCGGATCCGAGACAAAGCACAGATCAAGCAATCGACCCAAGGAATTTTTCACATGGTTGACTTGAGACAGGGATAGGTCTTGCAAGCCGTCGATAAAGTCATGTCGTGACATGGGCACAAGGTTATTAGACTCGTTTACCGAAGACCAAACAGTACCTGGCAAATTTAAATCACCAAGAACTATCATATGGTCTTTATCTGATAGCAAGGAAGAAACAGTTTTTAAAGCGGACAGGTGATGCTCGTATATTAAGATATCCGAGGAAGGTGGAATATACGAGCAAGTAATGACAATCGAAAAGCCTGGGAGAATCAGTTTTACGCACAGGAATTCCAGGTCTTGTTGAACCTGGGCCATGAAATGTTCCGACGTGAAGTTTGACTCCACTACAATAAGGACGCCACCTCCACGTCGAGACGAACGGTCATTTCTAAAAATTGTGTACCGAGCTGCCAAAACTTCGGAACTAAGGATGTCCGGCTTTAAACAGGGTTCGGTGAACACAATAACGTGGGATGAGAATGCGAGACTCTCAAGGAAAAGAGTGCTGAGCTTACTACGCAAGCCTCTAGCATTCTGGTAGGTAACTACAAGAGAGGAAGTTAGTTTTTTGTATGGGTGGAAGTAGAGGTGGAAGATGAGGATGGAGATGGAGCACTGGTCTGAATGCTAGGAAGAGTAATGGGGGGCCTATTCTTTTTCTTAGCCTTAAACTCCTGTAACGAACCATGGATCCCATGGTTCGTCACAAGCAGACGACGTAGCCAACGCTACTCCCAGGTGAAGCGATCAACACCCAGCAAAAATGCAAACTCAGCACACGCCAAAAGAAAGGAGACCAGCACAAGGGGCTTACGCAATAAGTACCTAAAATAATATTAAATAAATAAATATTCCTAACAATATATGTAAGATAATTTTATATTATCAGTGTTTTATTGAGATTGTACACAAGTAGGATATATGAATGTATAATGTTTAAAGGTTTTGATTATATGTAATTAACAGAACTGCTGATTTTGACGACTTTAGAAACAACTTATTCAACTTTACTTTCTGACATCTGCCGACCAACTCCACTACTGACATACCAACGACGACGACTTTGAGATGGACCAATCCTTGGTGGTGGGCGATCAGAGTGAGGACTATCGACTCACGCCAATACTACCACTTTACATTCGGCCATCCTCAAAACATCTGTCCCAGATGTCTCCTCCTCTTCACTCTGCTCTTCATTTTCTTCCTCGCAGTAAGCATAGCGCCACAGCTTCATAAAGTCAGCGCTTGTAGAGGTCTGTAGTACACCCTCAAATTCAGCTGCCTTCTTAACATCATATCTGCCGTTCCGTTTCACTCGAATGACTTCATACGGGCCGATATATTTGTTGGATAACTTCCTTCCAGTTATAAACTGCGTCACCTTAATGGCTACTAGGTCGCCTAGCTGATAACCATGATGCCCCTTTCTCTTCTTGTCGTGACTCTCCTTGTAAGCAGCTTGGGCTTTTTCGATTTGGCGCCTGGTTTCTTGCCAAATTTCCTTACGTTCTTCTTGCAGGTTCGACAGCATCTCCTCTTGAAGGATCCTCAGAAGCTCAGCACTGGAGTTGTTTCTCATACGTACACCAAACATGACTTCGAACGGCGTGTATCTAGTTGATGCATGTATGTGAGAGTTTATGGCCTGTTGCACCTGCGATGTGTATTTATACCATTTTGCTGGTTCCGCTGCTGACATTTTTGAGAGTACTGAAATGATAACCCTGTTAACCCGTTCAATCTGTCCGTTACCCCTTGGTACGCCAGCTGTTGTTTCGACGTGATCAATATTGTTCGTTGCGCAAAATTCCTTGAATGAATGCGATGTGAACGCCGCTCCCTTATCGCTGATAATTCTCTGCGGGCTGCCAAATATTGAAACCCATGATTCCAGGTGTTTGATAGCTTCTTCCGCATTTGTCGACTTTGTAGGAAATAGCCAAGTATATTTTGAAAAACCATCTACGACAGCAAATATATACTTGTAGTTCTTCGATGTATTGTCCAATGAACCCAAATGATCCACATGCAACGTTGAGAGGGGTGTGTCGCCTTTGTCGATAGCGTGCAAATAATCCTCTTGTTTCCCCAATTTCTGATTATGGGTGATACACTCGATACAATTGGAAATTACCTGCTTAGTTTTCTTCTCCAAGTGTGGTATATGAAAGTCCTGCTGAATTGCGTGAATTGTTTTCTGCGCTCCCATGTGGCCAAAATTGTGTGAGTTTGTTATTATCTCCTTTTCCATACATTTTGGTACTGCCAACAGATCTTGGCCCTTTACCTGCTTAAAGATAAGGTTATTTCTGAGAACATAATCTGCATAGGGTCTCTGCTTTAGAATTTCGCTAACTGCCATTAAGTGTTCATCACTCTGTTGTGCTCTTTTGATCCGTGCATTAACTTCGGAAGTCACGATCATCACCGGAAAACGACTCAGGCTGTCAACATGCTGCATTCTGCTTCCAGCACGATGCTCTGCTTTAAAGGTGAAATCTTGCAAGTACATCAGCCACGGCGTTACTTCTCGGGGAATATCTCTTTTGGAGATCGTTTGTTTAAAAGCCGCACAATCTGTTACCAAGTCGAACTCTATTCCTAACAGGTAATGGCGGAGTCTCTTTGTTGCTAGGTATGCTGCCTTTACCTCAAGTACATAGCTGGTAAGTTTTTCCTCTTGTGGTGTTGTTTTCTTACTCCAGTAGAAAACGGGTGCCATTTACCATCGTGCTGCTGCAGCAATGTTCCACCAAAGCCATGTTTTGATGCATCCACATGCAACTGTGTTTTGGCGCTTTGACTCCAAATCTTCAATCTTCTATTAGTGCTGCTTTTAGTTGTTCTACTGCTTGTTTTTGTGCTCCTTCTATCTTAAAAACGGCATCTTTCTTCAGCAGTTCCGTTAATGGCTTGGCAATAAAAGCGTAGTCTTTTACGAATTTGCGAAAATAGCCAGTAAGTCCAAGAAACGCCTGAATACCTCTGATATTAATTGGCATCGGAAATTTTTTTACAGCTTTTACCTTTTCTTTCCCAGGCCATATCTTCCCATTTTCTATCTCGTAACCAAGGAAAGTGATACGCTCCTTCAAAAATTGACATTTTGACCATTTTATGTCGAGTCCATACTGCTGCGCCTGTTTCAATACGCGCTGGATGTTGCTTAGACACTTTTCGGCTGTTCGCCCAAAAACAACTATGTCGTCGATATACATTTCCATAATACCTTCATTTATCAGCTGTTGGAAAATATATGTGACAAACCTTACGAATACTGCAGGCGAATTACAATAGCCAAATGGAGCTCTATTAAATTCAGACAGTCCCTCTTTTGTCACGAAAGCTGTATATTTGCGGCTGGGCTCATCGATTTCGACATGAAAAAATCCATTCCTCAAGTCGAAGACAGAAAAATATTTCGCGCCTTGCATCTTATCGAGAACTTCGTCTATAAGCGGGACCGGAAATCGATCTTTCAGTACCATCGTATTTAAGACACGGTAGTCTATGCATAGCCTCAACGTTTTATCTTTCTTTTTGGTTAAAACAACTTTACTCGCCACGTCAGAGTAGGATTCTCGTATAATGCCCTGTTCCAACCATTCCTCTACTTGGTTGCGAATTATCTCTCTCTGCTGCTGCATATCGACTTGGTTGCTCTCTGAATGCCATATTCTTACAATTAGGGATAATTGTCATCTTTATAGGACAGGTTCGCTCAACTTTAGACGGCTTGTAATTATCAATTAACTGCTTGACTGCTGCTTGGTATTTTTGAGGAACGTCTAATTCCATGTCCTGACTTACCACATTGAAAACATTATGATCAGCCTCTGCCTCAACGATGCTATCTCCTTCTGTAAAAGCATACTTTCCATTTTCCAAAACAACAATACATTTTTTGAGAAAGTCGTAGCCAATAATTATGTTAACATTGAGTTTTGTATCGGGAACGATGAGAAATTTATGTTCCGTACGAATTCCATCAACCAGAACTTGCACGTCTAACGCACCCAGCACAGATGTGACAATGTTTCCTAGGCCGTACAATTTAGCAAAACTTTTCTGCAGTGGATATTCAGCAAATTTCTCCTTGTATATTTTCATTCGCATAAGAGACACGTCAGCTCCTGTATCGACTAGACATGACATAGTTTTATTATTGATGAACAGCACCTTTTCCTTGTTCGCTGATTATATTGACGCTTGGTTTTAAGCCCAGACAATCACGGGATGTATGTCCACTGCCGTTGCATTTAAAGCACTTAGTATCTTCCTTGCATTCGGCTCTCATATGTTGCGTTGATCCACAGTTGAAACAATGCCTTTGATTCTGGTCAAATCGTTTTCCCAGAGTTCCTGCTTTACCGACGTCATACTTTTTCGCTGCTTGTTTGCGGTCCACTGCTGATTTTGTCATAATTTCGATTGTTTCGAATCGGCTTCGTAGTTCCTTGAATGTTGAAGCACTGTATAAGGGATATTTTAGATCGTCACGCAGCTTTACTCCCTCGGCTATATAACGGATCACCGACTCATCATCTACACATCCAAGAGCAGCTATCTTTCGCATATTTAAGACGTATTCGTGAAAATTCTCGTTTTCGTGTTTCTTTCGTTCGCTTAGCTGCTTATGTACCTCAGCGCTGGTCAGGGTCTTGTCAAATTCATCCAACAGCAATCCAATCAACGTATGATAATCCGACACAGTGGTGGTCTCCAGGAATAACTTTGCTGTTCCCTTAATTTTTATACGAGCGTTCACATATTTCTGCTTGTCAGTCAATTCGTAGGCGTCGGCATTTTCATCAAAACATTTTATCCACTGCTGAATTGGAATTGACACTCCATCAAACTCAGGAACAACCTTAGAAAAGCTCTCGATTGGGATATTATTTTTACTGGAATCGTTTTGTGTAATTTTTGTTGCCAGCAGTTTGAGCACCTCACTCAATTCGTTGTTGTTGCTCATCTCCGCGCTGATATTTGAGTATTTTGCGTCGTGGTGGATCGTGACTTCTGTTCTTGCGCCACGAAGCCCAACATGTTGTTCGCTCTCTGTTTTTTTTTCTGGTTCTTCTATTTCGTCAAATGGGACAAAAAAAGTTTTGTTTATGTCCATTTTGACAGCTTCTCCTGTTTTCGCCTCTGGTGTCTTCTCTTCGTCCGTTTTTACCCTTCCTTCATCAGCCTTTATTTTTTCTTTATTCTGCTGTCCTCTTTGTTGCTTCTCATTTGGTCCGCTTTGCTTTTTGTTCTTTTTAGCTGAACGCATCATCATTATCGTTGTGTGCGTAATCACATGTATACTTTCGTAGGTTGAGCCCCCATGTAAGATAATTTTATATTATCAGTGTTTTATTGAGTATTGTACACAAGTAGGATATATGAATGTATAATGTTTAAAGGTTTTGATTATATGTAATTAACAGAACTGCTGATTTTGACGACTTTAGAAACAACTTATTCAACTTTACTTTCTGACATCTGCCGACCAACTCCACTACTGACATACCAACGACGACGACTTTGAGATGGACCAATCCTTGGTGGTGGGCGATCAGAATGAGGACTATCGACTCACGCCAATACTACCACTTTACATATATATTCCCGAAGTGCCAACGAAATTCCTTTCCCACGGTACCGGTGCACACCGATCACCTTACCTGGGACATTGGACACTTGTTGGGAAGCGATTGCTTAGGTAACCCTCGATTACCGGGCAAAACCCCCACATGCGCAAGCCAGTCAGCAGTCTCCGACTCTCCTTACCGGGGATATTGGACACTGACTGCAGGGCTAATGATTAGGTAACCTTCTGTTACCGATCAGCCCGTCTGCCCGCGCAGACTATAATTCGGCAATATATATTTATGTAAGAACCCTTCCCACATTCTGGAGTAGAAATAAGATATCTGTAAGACATTCATGGGAATATCGAAGGCCGGCCGATCTATAAAAGGCACGGCCTTGCATGAAGAAAAGGGCAGTCCACCAGCCATCGTCGGAGGCAGTCCACCAGCCATCGTAGAGAGTCAGTCAAATCACCATCCGCGTCGTAGTACAAGTAAACATAACATAACCGGGTAGAATAATCATACGGAAGAATACGGAAGAATAAAGAAAACCATTCAAATTAAAAGAACCAAAAGTGTTGTGATTTCTATTTCAGTTTTCTGGCAAAGTTCCTGGTTTTCCCGATAAAGTCCTCGTGAGTTATAAATATCTTGTAATTCAGGACCCTGGACAGGCTGATGCATACCTCAGCCTGAAATAGGACATTACAAGTGGCGCCCGAGCAGGGACTTTAAAGGATTTTTCGTGGAAACTTCAAGAAAACCGAAATCAGGGACTTCGTGGATTAAAGACCCACTGCCATCAAAAAGAAAATTGAATCAATAACAAGTCCGCGCACTTACATAATCCGGGCGCGAAAACAAACGCGAAAGTATACGCAGTGCCGATCCTAAAAGTGCCGTTTAACAGTGACTTTTTGCCAAAAATCAACAGAAATCAACATGGAACATCACGACGATGAACAACCAGAGGTGGCATACCCTGCGGGACACTTTTCCAACCCAGGGGTCAGCACCGGCTGGATCCACAAACTCCGTCGGGACGAACTAGAAGTCCTCGCCGAAGAATTCGGATTCGGCAGCGAAGGAACGGTCGATGAACGCCGAAGAAAATTTGCCGCTCTAGTCGCCGGGCCACTCGCGCAAGGAGCCTGGGTCCGCATAGGAGAGTTCGAGAGGCACTATGCCAAGCCAGCCTCACGCTCTCGTTCCAAGTCACCACTGCCCACTACTCCTGGACCATCCGACACTCGCCAAATGGATCCTAAGACCGGACTACGAGTCCCCGCAGCCACCGAATACCGCACTCCTGCCGCCCCGTTTCCAAGGCCCCTAGCTACAGAGACCCACCCAGCACCCGTACCGAGGGTCTTGCCAGCGATCGACCGACCCATGGAAGGGCACCACTACAACCACGCTGCACCAATGGCGGAACGCATCCGAAAGTGGGGAATCCAGTTTGACGGCCAAGATGACCCTCTATCATTCATCGAACTGCTCGAAGAACGCGCGCTCTCGTATGGGGTGGCCGAACTTCTCACAGACCGTGCCAGTCGTTGGTTCCGCACCAGCCGCCTACAAAGTTCCTCATAGGAAAATTTCCGCCAGGAATTCTTAACGTTCTTCTTGCCACCACGGTATTTTGAACAATTGGAAGACCGGATCCGAGCCCGCAAGCAAGTGGCTGCAATTCGCTGGGTACGACGCAACCAAGGAGCTAACCAGGATCTACGACAACGCCCTCCCAGCCTACCAGATGTATGTGCGGCGATACGAACTACAAAGCTTAGCACAGCTCACAATGTTGGCCACCGAGTTCGAGAGCATCCGAGAGCGGACCATCCCGACCACTTTCGCACCCCCGCGGAACACTCCAAGATACGCAAGGCCGGCTTCAGAGCAGAGGAATTGCGACTCGCACCAGCCGCCATTTCTGAGTCCCCATTGGGAATCGACAGACACACCAGGGAGACCACCAGCTCATCCAAACAGTACGGCGAATCCCGAAGCAGCCCATCACATGATCACGACCCCCATCATCAACCCACGCACAGCCTGTCGCCGGTGTGGTGAAGCAGGGCATGCGGCATACGAATGCCAAAATCCCTCGATCCTGTTCTGCTGGGAATGTGGCAAGCGCGGCACCCGGACCATCGATTGCTGTCGCCAGAACACGTCGGGAAACGACTCGCGTCCTCGACTGACACGGGATCAGCCGGGAACGACGTCTGCCCCGACCCACGAATAAAAACCCCGCTACACATGAACGAGAACCGGATAGTGGCAATGGTAACCATAGGAGGACAGGCAACGGAAGCCACCGTCGACACAGGGGCATCCCGAAGCTTTATCAGTGCAAACCTCGCCCGACAACTGAGCAACAACACCAACCTACAAGATGCATGCGTCCGCATACGCCTGGCCGACGGCTCGGTCAGAGAGATCACCCAGATTCTACTGGCGCACATCAGACTGGATCAAAGAGAAGTTCAAATACCCCTCCTGGTCCTACCAAACATGTTGGATCAAGTTATCGTCGGCATGGACTTCCTATGCGCCATTGAAACAACGATCCAGTGCGGTACCACACTTCTACAATTACGAGATCAGTGCCACACACCACATATCCACACCGTTCCGACCAACAGAGTACAAGGCAACGAACCCCGACACCAGAAACTGAAGCCAACGGCGGCCATCATACGTCCTTAACCTATCCCAACGATTTCAAAACCCAGCAACGCCAACATGACACCCATACAAACCCCAGCGAACACAAGACCACGACCTACCCCAACGAATAAAACGACCCAGATCGCCACAAAGAACACGAAAACCAGCCCAGCCCCAGCAGAGGCAAAGCGCCGGCCCACGAACATGAAGCCGAAACCAACAACACGAAACCACAATCAAGCAAACGGGAAAACGAGTCCCACGGTCACTACGGAGCAACCGCGTCCTAGGCCAACCACAGGGGACACATACCCCAAAGAAACTACGAGAATCTCACCCACGAGACAAGCACTAACGCATTGGAACCCGGCGCTCGACACAGGAAGCCCAGGTCCAAGTCCAGCAACAGAGCATGTAAGTACCCTCTCCTCCCAGGAGAAAGTGAACATAGAAACACCCTCAGAGACGACAATCAGCCCTGAACCAAGACAACAACATCGACACCGACAACGGCAGCAACAGATCAACAGCACAGCAACAAGGAAAACAGCCACGCTGACCCCACCCTGGTCGGGGCCCATAATTGACCTGATATCCACAGAGCCCCTCAACGCGGGCCCGGAAACCAGTACGATGGCCCCACGATACACCGACCGCAGCCCTGTCGTACCCACGGCCGACGCCACACCGATCCTCGCTCACACAATGGAGTACCTTCCGCGTACTGACATGATTTTTAGCGTCATGCACCGAGCCATGCCTAGAGCCATGTCCGAGATCTTCGTCGCCCATACAAGTCATTGTTGTGATACCAGAGGCGTCATCGCGACTCACCTGTTCACGTACCAGTCTGGCTGTAGTATAACACGAGTACTACACCCGGCGTACCAAAACATCGTACCCATGGTCAACACCACACCCATCGTCGCCCACATAAGCGACTACCAACGGAGGATCGAAACGCACAGCTCCTTCGACACAACCCCTTTTACCCGAAGACCCCAGCCAGCCATTTGATTCCGAAGCCGCCGATCGAACCGAACATGAGCTCGAACCAGTCCCGGAACCGTGGCCGCCGGACTTGGCCCCGCAGATCCAAACATTCGACAGACCCATCCTACCGAAAGACCCGAATCAAACGTTTGACCCCGGAGCCACCGAACCCACGGAAGACGACCCAGAACTACCGACGGATCCTTGGCCACCCGACATAGCACCGCAGATTCGAGAATGCCTGGACAAATAACTACCAAAGAAAACTGCCGAGAAAACCATCGTCATATGGGAAATTCGACCCACCGACCCACCAAGCACCAACTACACCAACTACAAAGCACCCAGAACAGCAGAAAGGCCACGATCACAACAGCAGTAGAAAATATAACGTTACCGACGCCACGCTAAAGTGACGAGATTAACAGCGACGAATCCGGAGACTCGGCACAAGCCAATGGATCCCATGGTTCGTCACAAGCAGACGACGTAGCCAACGCTACTCCCAGGTGAAGCGATCAACACCCAGCAAAAATGCAAACTCAGCACACGCCAAAAGAAAGGAGACCAGCACAAGGGGCTTACGAAATAAGTACCTAAAATAATATTAAATAAATAAATATTCCTAACAATATATATTCCCGAAGTGCCAACGAAATTCCTTTCCCACGGTACCGGTGCACACCGATCACCTTACCTGGGACATTGGACACTTGTTGGGAGGCGATTGCTTAGGTAACCCTCGATTACCGGGCAAAACCCCCACATGCGCAAGCCAGTCAGCAGTCTCCGACTCTCCTTACCGGGGATATTGGACACTGACTGCAGGGCTAATGATTAGGTAACCTTCTGTTACCGATCAGCCCGTCTGCACGCGCAGACTATAATTCGGCAATATATATTTATGTAAGAACCCTTCCCACATTCTGGAGTAGAAATAAGATATCTGTAAGACATTCATGGGAAAATCGAAGGCCGGCCGATCTATAAAAGGCACTGCCTTGCTTGAAGAAAAGGGCAGTCCACCAGCCATCGTCGGAGGCAGTCCACCAGCCATCGTAGAGAGTCAGTCAAATCACCATCCGCGTCGTAGTACAAGTAAACATAACATAACCGGGTAGAATAATCATACGGAAGAATACGGAAGAATAAAGAAAACCATTCAAATTAAAAGAACCAAAAGTGTTGTGATTTCTATTTCAGTTTTCTGGCAAAGTTCCTGGTTTTCCCGATAAAGTCCTCGTGAATTATAAATATCTTGTAATTCAGGACCCTGGACAGGCTGATGCATACCTCAGCCTGAAATAGGACATTACACTCCTTAACCACCAAATGTTCTGGCCAAAACTTGGCGGAACAAATGGTTTCAAATTGAGTTGGGGAGACGCTTATCTTGAAGGAAAATATCTCCCTGGCGTAAGAAAAGTTAAATTTTTCCACCTTTAAGCCGACGGCTTTTATTTTGCTTTGTATAAAAGCGGTCACATCATTGGATGTGAGGTGAGGGGCTAGCCGCGAGACAAAAACTTGTCGCTTTGGTGGGACTCCTACCAGTGGTTTTGGCACCACAGGCCTAGTACCTGTGATGGCAGTATCCGGTGGTCCTGGACATCTATTAGCTGGTGGGAGCGAAACTGAGGGGATAATTAAGGGTGCGGACTCGATGGACACGGACTCTACAGACATTTCTAACTGCATACTCTCCGAAGTGATGCATTCGGCTCCCTAATCTGCATCACCAGCAGCGATCGTTGCCCTTGGAGTAGCAAACGTAATCAACTTCTGCACTAAGGGAGTGGTCGGAGTAAGTTTTTCAGATGCCGGCGGACATGAGGCAGTCGGCACTTGCAAGTCCCGCGGAGTAGACTTCTTGCGCCTCGGAGACTCAGCCAGCAGCTGTAAACTGCTGAACTGAGTGTTCATGGCCAAGAGCCGATCATATTGCTGTTTAAAGCCTACGATCAACTCTTTGAAGCCACTCCGCATCTGCCTCATGAACGAACGCATGTCGTTTTCAACAGCCCGGCATTCCTCACAACTATAATGTAGGCCGTTGTTTTGGGAAATGGCGTCTCCTACACGGCCCGAGATCCCTACACAATTTGCGTGCAATACGATTTCGCAAAGCCAGCAGGGGATATTGCTTCGGATGTCCGACTAGAGAAGCTTCTCACCAAATTCTGGGAGGTGGAGGATCTTCCAAAGAGACCGACGAGTGAGTCAGATTCTGTGTGCGAGGAAAACTTCCGCCAGACCCCAAAACGAGCCCCTGATGGGAGATACATTGTTACTCTCCCTTTCAAATGTCCAGAAATTGTCGATCTAGGACATTCCAGATGCGCGGCACAGGCCCAGTTCCTTAGAAACGAGCAGCGTCTTCAGCGGAATTTGCCGCTCAAAGAGCAGTACGACGCCGTTATCCAAGAGTATTTAGAGCTAGGCCACATGACAGGGGTTACATCCAGTCATGACTCCGGCCATTATTACCTTCCACATCATACCGTGTTTAAACCCTAGAGCACCACAACCAAACTGCGCGTGGTCTTCAACGTCTCCAGCCCGTCTTCCAACGGGAAAAGCCTCAACGACATATTGCATTCGGGGCCAGTCCTTCAGTCCTTCAGTCCATGTAAATCCTGAGGTGGCGAGTCTTCCACTATGTCTTCAATGCCGACATCAGCAAGATGTATCGCCAGATCCAAGTGTCTTCCCAACACACGCCTTATCAGCGAATACTCTTTCACGACCGTAATGGGAACGTGTGTGACTACGAGCTTGCCACTGTCACCTTCGGAGTCAATTGCGCACCGTACCTTGCCCTTCGCGCCATTAAGCAACTCGCACAAGAGTTGCCAATGGCAAGCGACATCCTGGAGAGCTACATGTACGTGGACGACGTGCTGGCTGGTGCTCACACTCAGTCACAGGCAATTTCCGCCATTTCAGAATTACGCAAAGCACTCGACTCCGCGGGGTTTCCACTCCGAAAGTGGACAGCGAACCATAAGGGCGTACTGCGCGACATTCCGGTCGACCACCTACTTCGAGCTGACTTCCTAGAGCTTGAAGAAAGTAGCGTCGCTAAGACCTTGGGGATCCGATGGCAAGCCAGTGCCGATGAGTTCTTCTTTGCTCCTCCCGTATTAATACAGCGGGAGTCCTGTACGAAGCGCAATGTGCTGTCGCAGATTGCGCAGCTGTTCGATCCAGGGGGATGGCTTGCCCCCTTTGTCATCCAAGCAAAAATGTTCATGCAGGAAATTAGGTTAAGAGAGTTAGGGTGGGATGACGTTCTCCCTTGCGATCTATCTTAAACCTGGGAGACGTTCCTGAAGAGTTTTCCGGCCATCCAGGATATCCGCATTCTGCGGTGGTTGCACGTTTGTCCAATGGCCAAGGTGCAGATACATGGCTTCTGCGACGCGTCTCAACGTGCCTATGGGGCAGCGATTTACATCCGAGTTGAGCGACCGCAGGGCATTGTCTGTGCCCTTCTCACAGCTAAAAGCCGCGTGGCCCCCGTGAAAACGGTTTCCTTGCCTCGACTCGAACTGTGCGGAGCCGTCCTTCTGACAGAGCTTTCCGAGGCCATCCTTCCACAACTGCCACTGGACACCAGCCAAGTATCCTTCTGGACCGATTCCACGATTGTGTTGGCCTGGCTGAACCGACCTGCATGCGATTGGACCACTTTCGTGGGAAATCGAGTAGCCAAAATCACTCAATGTTGGCCCAGCGAGCGATGGAGCCACGTCCGATCCGAGGACAATCCGACCGACCTGGCCACTCGAGGGCTAGGACCCACTGACCTGGTCGGAAGTGATATGTGGTGGCATGGCCCTGGTTGCGTGGTCCAAAATCGGAGTGGCCATGTCCGCGGGACTCAGTCCTTGAGACTGACCCGGAGAAGCGAGTCGTCAAGGTGCCCCATGCCACCAGCAGCGCCTCCGATATTTTCAGCCGGTTCTCCGAACACGGGCGCGCTCTGCGCGTGATCGCCTAGGCTCGGCGGTTCACCCAGCGAGTTAAAGGGCAGACGACCCATGTCTCCGAGGAGCTGAACGGAAAGGAGGTCGCTGCCGCTCTCCAAGCGGTCACACTAACAACCCAACGCTTCAGCCACTCCCGACTACGAGTTCTCTTCAGAATCTTAATCAGTTCCTTGACCAGAACGGAGTCATGCGGGCATGTGGCCGAGTCCAAGTCCAAGTCCATCCAATCCTGTTGCCACCCGCATGTCTCCTGGTTCGCCTGCTGGTTCGATTCACCCATCATATATCGCTACATGGGAACCAGCTGGTCATCCGCCTTATCCGGGCAACATACTGGATCCCTCGACGACGTCACGTAGTGAGGGCATTGATTCATTCTTGTAAGGTCTGCGTCCTCCATCGTAAACGACTCCAAACCCAACTAATTGGCGACCTTCCTGCATCACAAGTCACTTTCTCCAGACCGTTCACATACACCGGAGTTGACTTCGCCGGCCCCTTCGACGTTAAAAGCTTCACAGGTCGCGCCTGTTGCATCTCAAAGGGGTATGTGTGCGTGTTCGTCTGCTTTTCCACGACGGCCATCCACTAAGAGGTCACGTCCGACTTATCCGACACCTTCCCAGCCGCCTTCGCTCGTTTCGTAGCGAGACGAGGGTGTCCTCATGAAGTTCAATCCGACAACGGCAGGAATTTTGTCGGCGCGTCCCGCTCTCTGGCTGTGGCTATCGTGGCAGGGGCTATCGTGGCGGTTTATCCCTCCCGGAGCCCCACATATGGGGGGCTTGTGGGAAGCAGGTGTGAAGAGCATCAAGGCTCTGTTCCAACGGTCGATGTGTACTTCCAAATACACATTAGAGGAGTTCGCGACCTTACTTTCGAAAATTGAGGCATGTCTTAACTCGCGACCAATCTCTCCTATGTCTGAGGATCCAACGGATCCGTTGGCCTTGAGCCCAGGCCATTTCCTGATTGGTGGTCCGCTACTATCCGTGGCAGAGCCAGAAATACAAGCGAGCGCCTCCTCCATCCTAAACCGCTGGCAACATCTCAAGGCTCTCAACCAGCAATTCTGTTCGCTCTGGAAGACAGAGTACCTTCGAGAGTTGCACAAGCGTAACAAATGGCAGCATCCGACAAGAGACCTCGAGGTTGGAGACCTCGTGTTGATCAAGGAGGAGAACATCCCCGCTCAGGAATGGCGTCTCGGTCGTGTACAGAACGCGTATCCTGGAGCCGATGATAAGATCCGTGTGGTAGACCTACTCACGGCCCGCGGCCTTATCAAGAGACCGATCACGAAGGTGGTTCTGCTGCCTATGGAATCGGAGGTCATTTCCACCTACTCTCGCGTAGGCTCCGATTCATGAGACGCCGTCCTTTTCTTAGGCTTAAATCCAGCTTAGTTATCCGTATGACAACCCATGCCAGCGCTTTACTAATGCTTCCTTGACTCCTTTCTTTCATCCATCATCCATATTTTCCGGAATTCAGATATGGCCCCTCAAACTTCCTCACGGTCCCGATCCAGCCGCAGGTCGGATCGCACACGGGCACGAGGTAATACCTCCTTCCAATGCCGAGTGTGTCCAGGAGTACACCCATTGAGGAATTGCCAGAAATTTATCCGCTTGAGCATCGAGAAGAGACTCCGAGCCCCAGTGAAGACCTGTGTAAGGTATGCACCTGCAACCACCACACGCTGCTCCACCTGCCCGGGACGGCGCCCTGCTGGCTCCTCTTCGGCACCGTCGACTTCACCTCCGTCTTCCCGCGCCGAGCCACGCCTTCGTCTTCCGGTCAGCCGCCCTGTCATCGGAAGTCCAGCCCCGACAGCAAACTCCTTAATCCAACACCGGAGCATCAACGTCCTCAGGACGGCACTGGTGGTCCTCGCAGTGCAGCAAGGCACTAAGGTGATGGGCGCGCTGATCGATCCCTGCACGCCGGTCAGCTGCATCGACGCCGAGGTGGCCAGGGAGTTGAAGTTGCCCACCACCTGCTCGGCCCCGATGCACCGCCATGATCCGGGCTAGGACAGGAGACTTCCAAGTGGAGGCCGTTTTCAAACCGACAGCCCTCAGCAGCTTGAGCGCCACCGAGATGAAATAATGCACTTCTTCACCCCAAGCAAAACGACCGGTCTATTTGCACGCGACTACCTACTGTTATATATAAGTGATAAAACCAACGAATATATCTATACATATTGAAGAAATTGGACCACTGCATCTGGTATTTATTTTGGGAATTGATCTTGGGACTTCGCATCGCCTCTGCGCTCAATCAGACGGAAAGGCGCTGGCCAATATTATATAACCAACCCCCATATAACCAACAGCATAACCAAGTAACCAAAGCTCTCAAATGACGAGGTCAACACCCAACGAAATGTAAACTCAGCACACGCAGCAGTCAGGAAACCCGAAGACTCAGCACACGTGTCATCGAACGTCAAGGAAATGCGATCACCCCACGCAGCAATAACAACAACAACAACACGCTAAAGCGCAACCCGAGCCCGACTCGGAGTAATGTCCCATACATAGAAGCACTGGTCCTATTAAGAATTGGAAAACGCTATATATTTCGGAGTTTTCCCTGTACTAAGGCAGTTAGCTAGCAGTTCACTTGGAGTTCGCCAGCAGTTCACAAATCGGCAGTTAACTTTCGAGTTCGCTTTCGAGTCGATAGTAGAGGTGGAAAACATCGATGTTTGGAAGATAAAAAAAAATATAAAAAATACATAGTGACTTCCTTTTCAACAGTGAGCGAGACCGGTAGTGCTGTTTTCTTAGCTGTGCGATCGCGCCCATCAGGGTGAAAACCGGACTGCCTTGGCTACGTAGGATCGTGTCCTGATCATCGGTGTCCGTGGTCACGTTTTCGTCGTCGACAGCGGGACCATAGGCCCCGAAAAAACGACGGTTCAAGGCGGCGACGTTGTGATTGGGGGGTAGTCGGACGCCATTAGTCGCGAAGCGGCCGTCGGGCTCTCTCTCTTCTTCTGCCTCTGCTTCCTGCTCGCTACACTCGGATATATCCGAGTAGTGGGGACCTTCCTCTCCTTTCTCTGCCTCTGCGTTATGGACCACTGGCGGCTGTTGCTTAAGCCATCCTGATACGGCGGCCAATCGCTGGTCCCGGGGGATTCGCTGGTAGTCGGCGAAGGCTTCTTGCTCCATCCGAAAGCAATCTGGCATCGGATAGCCCGATGGCCCATATGGGGTGTAGCCACGACTGGTTGTTGTAGCGTTGTCCCGCGTCGTGTTGGCCGTCCTGCCCCTTGCTTGTTGACCTTCGTTGGAACGCCCGGTTGTGTCGCCACGTGCTTCTAGGGGTCGGCCCGCTCTCTCGTTATGTCGACGCTTCATGTTCGTCCGCCTAAGGAGAAAACCCCTAGCGGTTACTACCTGCCTGTCTTATATGAATGAAATTGGTACCCTCCCCCTATCCTGCTTGAGCGGTGCTGGTGAGAAGGTTAATACATTGGTTCTTAATCTAATCCCTTAAGGGGATATATACGTATGACAGCTTACGGCTTGTGGATTTGCCCTTTCGGGGCGAGGACGTTACGGTAGCGCGCTACCGTAAGTGGCCCTTGTGGATCGGTGATCATGTTGGTGTCTTCGGTGTCGTCTCAGTTGGTTCGTCGTCTCCGGTCCCGTGGAATTCTTTGAGATCCATCAAGCTTGCAGTCTTCCTTTGTCGTCCCTCGAGTGTTTGTAGCCGCACTATATTGGAAGCTAAGAATTTGACGACCTTGTACGGTCCGTCGTATTTAGGTGCTAGTTTCGCTGCGAAGCTATCCGATGCTTTGGACAGGTGCTGCTGGCGAAGGAGTACCAGCGTCCCAAGTGTAGGTCGCCATTCTCGTCTCCGCAAGCCGTAGGTCTTCTTCTGTTCTTGAGATGCCCGCTGGGTGTTCTCCTGTACCACCTTGAAGATTTCTTGCAGTCGCGTTGCCTTGTCATGTGCGGGTTCTGCTTCTTCTCCCATTCTGGAGTTACTTCGTCGTAAAGTGATCCTGGTAGTCGCGGTTCCCGTCCTAGCACGAGGAATGCTGGACTGAAGCCTGTGGTGTCGGAAGTGCTGCTATTTATGGCTAAACTCAATTCTGGGAGTAGGTCGTCCCATGTTCGTTGGTCGCCATCAAGGTATTGTGCTATCATCGTCTTTATGGTCCTGTTTGCCCTCTCGGTGGGATTTTGTTGTGGCGTATACGGGGCCGTGTGTTCCAATACCATTCCTACTTGTTCGCAAAACTTCCGGAGGAGCGGCTCGTAAACTGCGTCCCGTTGTCACACACAAACTTCCTAGGGATGCCGAACCTGCTGAGTATCCTTTCCCGAAATGCTTTCTCCAAGAGGGCGGTGGTAGCCTTCCGAAGTGGAACCAGTTCAACCCATTTGCAGAACGAGTCAAAGAAAACGAGGAGCATCGTGTTGCCTTGCTTTGACCGTGGTAAGGGTCCCACGAAATCCGCGCACAGAATGTCAAACGGGCCCTTGGCTTGCCGTGTATACATTTTCCCTGCTGGTTTTCTTTGACTCACTTTGAATTTTTGGCAGTTTTCGCATCGTTGGACATACTGGGCTACGTTTCTGTAGAGTCCCGGCCAGTAGTATCGCCGGGTCACCCGGTCAGCGGTCTTCCGTATACCTTGGTGTCCTGCGGTGGGATGGTCATGGCATTCTTCCAGCACCCGCCGACGATGGTCACTGGCGACACATAGTTTCCACGGTTGAGAGTCTTCCTCTTCCGGTCGGCATCCTGTATGCTTGTAGAGCTGTCCGTTCTCGATAAGGAAGTCGTTGCACTTCTCTGGCTGTTCCTTGATCCTTTTGAGCAATCTTGTAATCCAGGGGCATGTGGGTGGGTCCTCTACCGTTCGCTTCAGTGCCTCGATGGGTTGGCGCGAAAGGGCATCTGCTACTATATTCTGGCTCCCTCGGCGGTAGTGGATATCGAAGCGGTACTGTTGAAGTTCCGACGCCCACCGGGCGATGCGTCCTGTAGGGTTATCTATCGAATTTAACCATTTCAAGGCAAGATGGTCCGTAACGACGTCAAAGTGATAGCCCTCTAAATAGCACCGTAACTTTCTGATGGCCCAGACGATCTCTAAGCACTCCTTTTCTGTTGCCGAGTAATTTTCTTCTGCTTTCAACAGGCGGCGACTGGCATAAGCTATGACTCTCTCCTCTCCGGTGATCTGTTGTGTCAAAACTGCTCCTAAGCCGTAGGAGCTGGCGTCAGTTTGTAGTGTAAACTTCTCCGTGAAGTCGGGGCATGCTAAGACGGGCGCTTGTGTCAACTTCCCTTTCAGGTCCTCAAATGATCTCTGCTGCTCCTCTCCCCAGATCCATGGTTTGTCCTTCTTTAGAAGGCTGGTCATTGGTTGTACAATTGTAGCAAAATTCGGCACAAATCTTCGGTACCACGAAGCCATTCCCAAACAGCGTCTCAGCTCCTTGATTGTATTAGGGGGTGTCAACTTCCGGACTGCCACAATCTTTTCCGGGTCGGTATGGATCCCTTGCTCGCTAACGACATGTCCTAGGTAGAAGATGCTCTTTTGAAAGAAACTGCATTTGTCTTTGTTCAGTCTCAGATTCGCTTCACGCAGCCTTCGGAATACAGTCGTCTCCGTCGAAGTTCCGTGATTCTTGTGTGTGTCTGGCATTGCGTTGCTGGCAGACGGACTGGCCCTGGGTGCATCCAGCGGTGTCGCAGTCGTCTCCGTCGAAGTTCCGTGATTCTTGTGTCTGGCTTGGTCGAATCCTGTTGTGTCTGTGCTGCGGGGTCTGGCTTGAGCGTTGCTTGGCGTAGAATGGTCCAATTGTGTCGTAGTCATTGTCCTAGTGGTAGTTGTGGGGTTGGTACAGGAACTAGCATTAGCTATAGAAGGTTTGAGTGGAGAAGGGTCGTCACGGAAGGTCACGGTGCGCGGCGTTGTCGGCTGTAACGGGCTGGTTCCCCGAGTCAACTGTAGGTATGCTCGCCCGCATTGTATTATGGCCTTGATGCCGCATAGGAAGTCGAGTCCTAGGATGACATCATCGACCACCATAGGTAGTACCAGCAGTGTCACCTGTGTTTCAAGTTGATCTAGTCGTACCTTGACTGTCACTGCTTGTGTCACCTCCTTCGTTGCCCCGTCGGCCAGGCGGACTCGTGTCCTTACGTTTCGTACCTTCCCTTCCTTGCTTAGCTCCTTCACAGTCCGCTGGCTGACGAAAGAGCGGGTTGCCCCGGTGTCAAGGGTCGCTGACAATGGTATTCCGGCGATGGTTACTAGTGCGGCGATCCTTCCCCCCTCCAAGCTTAGGGGATGCCTTACTCCTGGGGGTCCTGGATGGGTGTCTCCGTTCGGGTCCCTGCCGGGCCCCCTCTTTCTCGGCTCGGTGGCTGGGTCCAGGTGACGGGGAAGGAGTTTTGTGCCTACTTGTACTCGGAGCACTGCTGTACATCGTTCGTAGTTCCTTTATCCGTTGTTTGACCATCTCCGGGTATTCTCCCCGTGAGATAAATGTTAAAATCCGGCTACGTAACTCGTCCTTGCTGCCGTTTGCATCAAGGCCAAGCTCTACGGCTATGGCCTGCAGCTCGTCCTTGTGCCTATATGAAATCCACTGCAAACCCATATGACCTTTGTAATCGCTGCTCCTTGTATTCATGATCGATACTCTTTGGTCCCGTGTGCGTTGTGTCTCCAGTTGAGGCTGCTTACTATCCTGATCGTTGCTGGTGATCCTGGTCGTCGCTGCTCCTTGTGCTCGTGATCGATGGTCTTTTAGTCCCGTGTGCGTTGTGTCTCCAGTTGAGGCTGCTTACTGACCTGATCGTTGCTGGTCTTTTAGTCCCGTGTGCGTTGTGTCTCCAGTTGAGGCTGCTTACTGACTTGATCGTTGCTGGTCTTTTAGTCCCGTGTGCGTTGTGTCTCCAGTTGAGGCTGCTTACTGACTTGATCGTTGCTGGTATTTTAGTCCCGTGTGCGTTGTGTCTCCAGTTGAGGCTGCTTACTGACTGCCTGGTTCTGGCTCGGTGTCCGAAATATATAGCCCGGCCGCTGACTGCGTCTCTGCCGCTGACTGCGTTTCTGCCGCTGACAGTGCCTCTGCTGCTGACTGTGTTTCTGCTGCTGACTGCGCCGCTGCTGCTGACT
Organism: Drosophila obscura; assembly: GCF_018151105.1. Classification (NCBI taxonomy): domain Eukaryota; kingdom Metazoa; phylum Arthropoda; class Insecta; order Diptera; family Drosophilidae; genus Drosophila; species Drosophila obscura. The sequence goes on along the minus strand of NW_024542867.1, from coordinate 958,597 downwards.
GCGCCTCGAGAGGTTAGGGAAGCTAGGCTCGGCCGTACGTGAAAATTTGGGCCGCCCGTGCGGTTTTTTTTACGTGCGGTTAGCAACGACAGCGACAATACAATCATTCTACTCCTATCAACGTCGACCGACCCCGCCGCTGCGCGTCCGGCACGCTGGCATGACTGCCACGCGGCCACTGGAAGAACCTGATTCAACTGGCTGGAACCCCCCGTTCTTTCCCTTCTAGCTCACTAACACACCACTTGGCCACTCAAAACACCACGGAAGTCTCGGAGTCCCTGCTCGGGCGCCATCTGTAAGGATGCGATCTAGGCTGGGGTATAACTCTAGTCAAGCCAGGGTCGAAATTACAGCCATATTTATAATTTGCCGGGACTCCGAGTCATGAGTGGCCATGGGACGGAGATTTCGTCTCGGGGATGCCAAGGCCAAGGGAAATGTGCGAAAGGAGGGTAGAACGGTCGAGATCTTCTGCAGAGTGCCTGGGCAGTCGCCGGGTGGCACTTCGGGGAAGGTACAGGTCTGCGGGGGGAAGGGAAACAGCCATAAATAGCCAGAGGATGCCTGGGCAGTCGCCGGGCGGCACCTCCGGGAAACTATAGGGTAAGGGGAAGGAGAGTAGGCGCAGATCGACAGGGGATGCCTGGGCAATCTGGAAAACTACAGGGCAAGGGGGGGAAACACGCACCGATCGACAGATGAAGACGCGCTGGTAGTTATTTAAGTTCCATTTTTATTTTATCTCTTCTTCTTCCTCTTCTCCTGCCTAACCGCACCGCTCGCCAGCCCTCTTCCTAACGACGGTGAGACTTGCTCACCCATTCCTAGCTCGCCGTCAAAATCTGTCTTCTTCTTTGTCTTCGCTGGTCTGGAATATATCTCCCCGTTTTCCATGTGCTTGCGATCTTATAAACCTACCCTTGTTGTGCTGGTGGTTGAGCTTTCGCTCTCTGCTCTCCCGCTCTCTGTACAGATGTTGGTGGTTGAGGTTCGTGTCTCCACTCTGTGCTGATGTTGGTGGTTGAGGTTCATGTCTCCACTCTGGAGCTTTTATCAGTGCTATCAGTGATGCCCGAGCGATCACTGTGCTTTTCCCTCCCATCTAAGTCACGACCGAGCAAGTACTTAAACTAATTTTGATTAATGCTATGAGCTTGCTTAACTAATAACAAATGCCGTCACTTAACCTAATAATGAACATAAAACATAATAATAACAAAATAATAGTAAATAATAAGAGATCCTTCATGGTGAAAAAAATAATGTGGGGGAGCATCTGCTCCTTCACAGCTTAGTGGTGTTTTTTGCCGAATTACATAACCAAAAAAAAAAAAGTGATAGAGACACGAAATATAATCGAAGTGTGTTTTTTTTGTGAAATAAAAAATATATATTTTCAATTACTTCATCAAGAGGAATTACCGAGGTTTTCCCTGAGAGTGGGCGAATCGTGGGCAGGCTCGTAAAATCAGCAGCAATGGCGGACGCCGGTCACTCGGCGTCTGTGAAAAAAAAACCCGAAATGGCTTCGAGCAACAACTACAAAAGACAAAATAAGGTATATGGAGTATATGGTATATGGAGAAAAAAATAAATTCTTTGAGTAATATCATAATGGAGGTTGTCTTTGACCATTTGACAAACGACGCATCGTTGGCAAAAAAAAAAAGCGGACAAGCGAGAACACCAATATATACGCAAACGGTGCAGAATATATGGAAGAAGAAGAGACAAGTGACGCTACAAACACGAACACAGATGAAAATTGACAGACGAGCGATAGTATAATAGTGCACATGTTACACCAAAACGCCAAAGTAGGAAATACTAGTAATTTGAAAATACAATTAAATACTAAAACTAACCCAAGTGTCAATATATCAAAAGATGGAATGGAACGAGTGTAATGTCCTATCTCAGGCTGAGGTATGCTTCAGTCTGTCCAGGGTCCTGAATTACAAGTTATTTATAATTCGCAGGACGTTATTTGGAAAACCAGGAACTTTGCCAGCAACTGAAAATGGGTTAACGAAATCACAACACTCTTGTTTACTTGACTTTTAACAGATATCTTTATTCTTGCGTATTATTATTCTACCCGGTTATGTTATGTATTATGTTATTTTTATTTGTTCTACGACGCGTATGGTGGTTTGACTTGCGTGTTTGTTCTTTGCCTGACTACTACGGCTGGTGGACTCCCTCCTACCAAAGACAATATAAGTATAAGATGCGTAGTAACGCTCAAACATTTCAATTGCCATATGCAAGACAATTTTTCGGCCAGCGACGAAATTCGCGCCATCTCGCTCGCACAAATTTGAGAGCGTACGAATCTAAAAATAGAATCCGCTTGCATGTGTGAGTACACACAGAACAGCAAGTTCGTATGTGTGCGTACTTGTGCGAAGCGGACGATTTTCGAGACGAAAACCTTTTAATGAGTTGAGAAACGAAATTATTTACCGGCGTTGAATACATCGCATGATGAATACCCTAATGACAATTATTCCAATGTGAGTCATGTATTAATATATGATATATATAATATATATTACTATACGATTATACCATCTGAAAAGAAATTATCATTGGAGGGATATATACATATAATATATGAGTTTTTTAATATTGGGGTGGTAAGCGTCTTGCAAAATTAACTTACACTTATAAAGTGAAGGGTATATTTCGACAGCGCTGTAAAAAACGTATGCATGTGCACACATACAGTCGTCGCGACGACTCGGCTCGGCTGTCGCAGCGTCAAAGAACCAACTTCGTGTGCCTTCGTATGCTGTATGCATACAAGAGAGCGGCTGGCTCTAGAGAGCTCTCTCTCTCTAAAAAATTTCAAGAGAGCCTATAGCCAGCTCTAGAGCCAGCATGAAAAATTAGTGTTCAAAAATTTCGTATAGCGTTATTTATCTTATACTTATATTGTCTTTACTCCTACGAGGGCTGGTAGACTGCCTGCCTGCGATGGCTGATGGACTGCCTTTTCTTCATGCAAGGCAGTGCCTTTTATAGATCGGCTGGCCTTCGATTTTCCCATAAATGTCTTACAGATGTCTTATTTCTACTTCAGAATGTGGGAAGGGTTCTTACATAAATATATATTGCCGAATTGTAGTCTGCGCGTGCAGACGGGCTGATCGGTAACAGAAGGTTACCTAATCATTAGCCCTGCAGTCAGTGTCCAATATTTCCGGTAAGGAAAGTCGAAGACTGCTGACTGGCTCGCGCATGTGAGGGGTTTGCCCGTAACGGTCGATTATCCTGGGCAATCGCCTCCCAACAGTCTGCAATGTCCCAGGTAAGGTGATCGGTGTGCACCGTACCGTGGGAAAGGAATTTCGTTGGCACTTCGGGAATATATATTGTTAGGAATATTTATTTATTTAATATTTGTCTGGTTTCCCATCTTCAAATTCCCCAACAAATTCCTCGAATAATAGCCAGTGGCGCAAAATAACGTAATTTCGCCTTTACCTAATTTGCATTGCCCACTGCATATAAATATTGTATCCGCTTATAATTACTCAATCTAATAGCCTATGCAACCGTTCTTTCGTCTCTTCGACTCGTACCTTTCTCCTTTACTTTACTGTCTCGCTATATCACTCTCTCGATCTATTAGCTCTCTCGATCTCTCGAACACTCCCTCGCTCTCTATTTCTTAGCATCGCGTAGGATACGGGCAATTCGGTCCGTCTGCCCTAACATGCCTTCGCAATGGTTATGATCTGGTCCAGCACTTGCATGCCTTTGCAATCTCTCGAACTTTTCTGCCGTCGCATATATACATACGCATATATTCGGTCAATAGGTGACACACGAATCGCGGGCTATATATGCATCTCGTTTACAGCTTTCTTTCTATCTATCTATTTCTCGTACTCGGGTCAGCAGAAGCCCGAGCTTCTATCGCTTATTTTGCTCTCTCTCTCGCTTGCATTAGGGCACGGGAAATTCGGCCCGCCTGCCCATTCACATTCTGTTATTGATCATCAGAACCGTCGGTCCTTATACCTTTAGCAATACGCGTACTGCCGCTACTAAACATTAATAAATTGATATTCTAATAAACCCTCTAGGCTCTTTTATTAAAATTAGGCCCTAAAACAATAGCTATTAAAAACGCTTAATAGCTTAACAATATTATTTTAGGTACTTATTGCGTAATCCCCTTGTGCTGGTCTCCTGTCTTCTGGCGTGTGCTGAGTTTGCATTTTTGCCGGGTGTTGATCGCTTCACCTGGGAGTAGCGATGGCTGCGTCGTCTACTTGTGACGAACCATGGGATCCATGGTGCTTGGTGGGTCGATTATCCCATATGACGATGGTATGCTCGGCGATGTCTGAGGTGCCGTGAAGGGTAGCGAACTTCGGTAGCTCTTCGTCCAGAAATGCTTTAATTTGTGGCGCTATGTCGGGTGGCCAAGGATCCGGGGCTGGTTCTGACTCGTCTTCGATCTCGGGGTCAAAGTGTTGGTTCGGGGCTTCGTGTAGGATGGTGGTGTCAAACGCGCTGGGTGGTTTGATTCTGCGGGGGAGTTCGCTGATGTAGGCGACAATGGGTGTGGTATCGACCATGGGTACGATATTTTGGTATGCTGGATGTCCCCCGTAATATAAAACCGCCAAACGGGGCCGGAAAACGGGAGGGCCGCGATGACGCCTCTGGTATCGCCACAACGACTTGTTTGGGCGACGAAGATCTCGGACATGGCTCTAGGCATGGCTCGGTGCATGGCGCTAAGAATCATGTCGGTACGCGGAAGGTACTCCAATGGGTTGGCGAAGATCTGTGTGGCGTCGGCCGTGGGTACGACAGGGCTGCGGTCGGTGTATCGTGGGGTCATCGTACTGGTTTCCGGGCCCGCGTTAAGGGGCTCTGTGAATATCAGTTCAATTATGGGCCCCGACAAGGGTGGGGTCAGCGTGGCTGTTTCCCTTGTTGCTGGGCTGTTGATCTGATGCTGCCGTTGTCGGTGTCGATGTTGCTGTCTTGGTTCAGGGCTGATTGTCGTCTCTGAGGGTGTTTCATTGTTCACTTTCTCCTGGGAGGAGTACATGAGTACTTACATGGTCTGTTGCTGGACTTGGATCTGGGCTTCCTGTGTCGAGCGCCGGATTTCAGTGCGTTAGTGCTTGTCTCGTGGGTGAGATTCTCGTAGTTTCTTTGGGATATGTGTCCCCTGTGGTTGGCCTAGGACGCGGTTGCTCCGTAGTGACCGTGGGATTCTTCTTCCCGGTTGCTTGGTTGTTGTTTCCTGTTGTTGGCTTCGGCTTCCTGTTCGTGGGCCGACGCTTTGCCTTTGCTGGGGCTGGGCTGGGTGTCGTGTTCTTCGTGGCGATCTGGGTCGCTTTATTCGTTGGGGTAGGTCGTGGTCGTGTGTTTGCTGGGGTTTGTATGGGTGTCATGTTGGCGTTGCTGGGTGACGAAATCGTTGGGATAGGTTGCGGACGTATGACGGCTGCCTTTGGCTTCGGTTTCCGGTGACGAGGTTCGTTTCCTTGTACTCTGGTGGTCGGAACGGTGTGGATATGTGGTGTGGGGCACTGATCTCGTAATCGTAGAAGTGTGGTACCGCACTGGATCGTTGTTTCAATGGCGCATAGGAAGTCCATGCCGACGATAACTTGATCCAACATGTTTGGTAGAACAAGGAGGCGTATTTGAACTTCTCTTAGATCCAGCCTGATGTGCGCCAGTAGAATCTGGGTGACGCATGCATCTTGTAGTTTGGTGTTGTTGGCTAGTTGTCGGGCGAGGTGTATGCGCTGATAAAGCTTCGGGAGGTTGCTGTGTCGGTGGCTTCCGTTGCCTGCCTCTATGGTTCATGCCAGGTTTCGGTTCTGATAATGTTGCGGGGTTTTTATTCCCCTGGTGGGCAGACGGTTGGCTATCCCGTTGCCTGTCCTCCGAGTGGTTACCACCACTCCGGTTCTGCGAATCGATGGTCCGGGTGCCGCGCTTGCCACATTCTCAGCAGAATAGGATCGAGGGATTTTGGCATTCATATGCCGCATGCCCTGCTTCACCACACCGGCGACAGGCTGCGCGTGGGTTGGCGATGGGGGTCATGATCATGCGATGTGCTACCTCGGGCTTTGCCGTACTCACTGGGTTGGATGGCTGTCTCCTTGGTGAGTCTGCCGAGTCCCAATGAGGCTTCCGGAATGGTGTCCGATTGGAGTCGCCGCTCCTCTGATCTGTAGCGTGGCGGTGCGAGAGTGCTCGGGATGGTCCGCTCTTGAATACTCTCAAACTCCGTGGCCAGCAGTGTTAGCTGTGACAAGTCCTGCAGTTCGTGGCGGCGCACGTACATCTGGTAGGCTGGGAGGGCGTTGTCATTGATCCTGGTTAGCTCCTTGGTTGCGTCGTACCCAGCGTGGTGCATGAGTAGACGTATCTCGATGTGGAAATCTTTGAACAGTTCCCCAGCCACTTGCTTGCGGGCTCGGATCCGGTCTCCAATTGTTCAAAATACCGTGGTGGCAAGAAGAACGTTAAGAATTCCTGGCGGAAATTTTCCCATGAGGAACTTTGTAGGCGGCTGGTGCGGAACCAACGGCTGGCACGGTCTGTGAGAAATTCGGCCATGGCCCGCGGCAGCTGGTTTGTGTCCACCCCATACGAAAGCGCGCGTTCTTCGAGCAGCTCGATGAATGATAGAGGGTCATCTTGGCCGTCAAACTGGAATTCCCACTTTCGGATGCGTTCCGCCATCGGTGCAGCGTGGTTGTAGTGGTGCCCTTCCATGAGTCAATCGATTGCTGGCAAGACCCTCGGTCCGGGCGCTGGGTGGGTCTCTGTAGCTGGGGGCCTTGGAAACGGGGCTGCAGGAGTGCGGTATTCGGTGGCTGCGGGGACTCGTAATCCGGTCTTAGGATCCTTTTGGCGAGTGTCGGATGGTCCAGGAGTAGTGGGTAGTGGTGACTTCGAGCGAGAGCGTGAGGCTGGTTTGGCATAGTGCCTCTCGAACTCTCCTAAGCGAACCCAGGCTTCTTGCGAGAGTGGCCCGGCGACTAGTGCGGCAAATTTCTTTCGGCGTTCATTGACCGTTCCTTCGCTGCCGAATCCGAATTCTTCGGCGAGGACTTCTAGTTCGTCCCGACGGAGTTTGTGCATCCAGCCGGTGCTGACCCCTGGATTGGAAAAGTGTCCCGCAGGGTATGCCTCCTCTGGTTGTTCATCGTTGTTGATTTTTGGGCACTGAGTCACTGTTGAACGGCACTTTTAGGATCGGCACTGCGTATACTTTCGCGTTTGTTTTCACGCCCGGATTATGTAAGTGCGCGGACTTGTTATTGATTCAATTTTCTTTTTGATGGCAGTGGGTCTTTAATCCACGAAGTTCCTGATTTCGGTTTTCTTGAAGTTTCCACAAAAAATCCTTTAAAGTCCCTGCTCGGGCCCCTTTTGTAATGTCCTATTTTAGGCTGAGGAATGCATCAGTCTGTCCAGGGTCCTGAACTACAAGTTATTTATAATTCACGAGGACTTTATCGGGAAAACCAGGAACTTTGCCAACAACTGAAAAAGAAATCACAACACTTTTTGGTTCTTTTAATTTTAATGGATTTCTTTATTCTTCCGTATTATTATTCTACCCGGTTATGTTATGTTTAATTGTGCTACGACGCGTATGGTGGTTTGACTGACTGCCGCCTACGATGGCTGGTGGACTGCTTTTTATAGATCGGCCGGCCTTCCATGAATGTCTTATAGATATCTTATTTCTCCTCCAGACCGTGGGAAGGGTTCTTACATAAATATCTATGGCCGAGCTATAGTCTGCAAGTGCAGACGGGCTGATTGGGAACAGAAGGTTACCTAATCATTAGCCCTGCAGTCAGTGTCCAATATTCCCGGTAAGGAAAGTCGGAGACTGCTGACTGGCTTGCGCATGTGGGGGGTTTTGCCCGAGAGTTACCTAAGCAATCGCCTTCCAACAGGTGTCCAATGTAACCGGTAAGGTGATCGATATGCACCGGTACCGTGGGAAAGGAATGTAACTTTAGGGAAATTTGAGGTTTTACTTAGTGTTTATTTATACGGTTATAGATGTAGAGATATTTTCAACTTAAAGACAGGTGTTCCTGTGTTGTGACGAACCATGGGGAACCATGGTTCGTTACAAGCTATTATACAGAGCCCCAGAAAAACGTACTACTGCACACTTGGACGGTCACGAGGAGAAGAGAAAGAATCCCGGAACGGCATGGTGCAGCAGCCCACGTTTTTTCTTTCCCGTACAGTACTTTTCTTGCCTTATACTTTTGAATCAAAGCGATCAGCAATAAATATAAGTGCAATAGGGAATAAAACATAATGCTGGCGCTGCCACCTGTTGTTAAAACATCTGTTTCGTCAAAAAGCTCGGTGGAAGCTTATGCCATCAAAACCCTATATTTTTCACGGCCTATCTTCAGGCGGTTAAAAAAAATAAACCGTTGAATTTTGAAATATGCAACCTGAGGAAAACGCACGACAAGGGAATAATACTCTTGGGGAACCGAAGCCGACCCGACCACATCCACCCTCCTACAAAACATTGGTCCTTCAAGCAGGATCTTCACCTTTCCCATAAGGAGGAGTCCAACCTGCAAGCATCGGTGGATTACATCGCTACGTTCCGAAGATAAGTACGATTTCGTCTTCCCAAATCGCTTCCTAATGCGATTTTGGTTTATTCCCCACCAATTCCGAGTTCCGCGATATACATATGTATATTAGGCTGGGCCAAAGCTGATGTCGTTACACAATAGAATAATAGTAAATAAGTAGAAAGCAATGAAGTTATGTATGGAATGTAATGTAGTTCGTAAGGTTACGGCATGAAGTCCCGCCACTGTAAATCCAAGCAACATGCAACTACACGCCCGCAGCATAGCCGACAAGCGATGCGTGGGAATAAAGCACTCGTAAATTGAACTTCGTTTCGCACGGTTTATTTTTTGATCGCCCTTTATCGCCGCCCACAGCTCTGGTCTGTTCTGCTAATTCCCGCGTCTCAAGCCTAAGTAAAGGCATCAAACAAACAACAAAAATAGTTTCGAATTTTCTACATGGCGCCCGAGCAGGGACCTTGGGATTAGTTTCGTTTTTAAATTAATCGTTGTTCGACCAGAACGCTGTTCGCGAGTTAAAGCCGCGAAAAAACCGCCGAGCCAACAATCGACAATCCAGAAGGAAGATCACGGAATCCACGGAAGACCACATTGGAGACCGCCATCCACACCTACAACCGAAGCAGAACATGGACATTGAGTTGCCAACGCCCAGGGAAGTGGATTCATCCGACGACCAGGTAACAGTGCCAAAGCAATAGCGGCTAAAATAATAGCGTTTAATACCTATTGGCTTGGCATTGAACAGTATTGTACATACATTCACCTACCGTTTAACTATTCGTGATAGCTGGGTAGTTCGGGAAGAGTATTAGAAGGCGCCAACGACATAGTTTACCGCTCATTTCGCATTTGGTAGCATTATTTCGCATTTCGTTTCGTTCGCTGAGAAAACATTGACCCTTGCAGCGGTAAACTAATTTTCGCGCTCTTTAATGTGCAGCATACGGTTCTCTTAAGTTTACGTTCGTACCCTCGTCGTAACTTTGCTCCCGCAGCTTCGTGGTTATCCAACTCTCTAACTGGTGTCGCCCAGCTTGTCGTTTGTGACGAGAGCTGATCATCCGCTCTTATATTGTGCCAATCAATTGAAACATCGTTCGCCACTTCGTTTTTGGTCGAACGCTGTTCTAATTTAGGTATTTGTGTGCGCTTTGACATCTAATTTTCTAGCTGGTGTCGCCGAGCTTGTCGTATGCGCCAGAGAGCTGATCATCCGCTCTTATATTGCGCCACTCAATTAAACATCGTTCGCCACTTAGTTTTCGGGTCGAACGCTGTTCTAATTTGGGAGTCGAGTGCGTTGCGCGCATTAGAAATGCGTTTGCTTATTGGTTCGAACTTGGTTCGAGCTCAGTGTGTCGAGCCAAACTTGGTGTTGGTTGCGTACGCTTAGCTTAGCATTGCGCGCATTGGAACTCCAGACGTCCGTTTCGTAGGAATCGAACGTGGGTCGAGTTTGGTTCGCCGTGACAGAGCTCGGTTGCGTTTGTTGCGTTTTTGTCTGTTCTAACTGTTGCAGTCGTTGTCGCATCGAACCTAATACGTTTATACGTGGGTACTTGAATACTTTTGCCGTACTGTCAAACATTGTTCTCATTGAACGCAGTGCATTTCCTCAGGTTATCGTCGCCTTCGCTTAGCAAGTTTGAAGTTTAGAAGTTAGGAACAGCCAACGTTGGTAATTTAATCAACATGTCTAAAGATCATGATGAAGAGAAGGCAACTGGGAGCGGAATGTGTGGAAGCACGAAGCTCACAAAATTGTATGTGAGGTTGGAGAAGATAAGCGAAGATATAAATCGAATCAGGATAGCATTTGAGGAGGGTTCAATTTCGCTGGATCCATTACAAATCCAATGTCGTTTGGAAATATTGAACTCCTATATTGAAAAAGCAATGGCCCTGCAGTCCGAGATCGAAGTACTAGACCCAGATAATTCAGATAGGGCGGCGGTGGAAGAAACGTGTGTGATCACAAAGGCTCTGTACATGTCGGCAGCGACCAACAGATCCCCTCAACCATACATGAATTCAGCACCCACACACCACCACTCCAATTTGCCAAAATTGAAGTTGCCGAAGTTCAGCGGCAAGCATGCGGATTACAAACAGTTTATTAGTCTGTTTGAAAGTTTGGTAGATTCCGACCCGTCGTTGTCCAATATAGAGAAGTTCAACCATCTCATATCGTGCTTGTCCGATGAAGCCTTGGGAACCGTTAAGGCGTTCCAAATGTCAGATGCCAACTATCCAAAGGCGTTAGAAAGTTTGAAGAGGGTGTACGACAACAAGTGCTTAATATTCTTTGAGACACTTGCCCAGTTGTTTGACATTCCTGCCGTAACCAAGCCGTCAGCGTCTGCATTGCGATCAACTATAGATACAGTGTCAGCCATTCTGCAGTCGCTTTTATCGTTAGGAGACGAGCGAGAGGTTGCTAACGCCATGATAATACATCTGGTGTTATCCAAGGTGGACCCATACACAAAAACAAATTATGAGGAGCAGCTGAACTACGATGAGCTCCCTTGCTGGTCGGATTGTGCAAAAATGTTGAACCGCCGGTACCAACACCTTTCAGCAGAGGAGTCATCCAAAGCGAGAGGCAAACCAAAGTTTGACATGCCGTCGACCAGCAAGAAAACCAGCAGATCGTAATTTTCTTGCGCGAGGGCCGAAAAGTCGATCGACCCCAAGTGTGTATATTGCGGCGCCAACCATTTGATCGGAAACTGCCAGGGATTTGGGGCAATACCCGTCTTGGAGCGTTTCGAGTTCGCAAAAGGCAAGCAATTATGCATTAATTGCCTCCAATCTGGACATAGGGTATCTCAGTGCACATCCTCTAAGTGCAGAGTTTGTTCACAGAGGCATCACACCCTCTTGCATAGATACGCAGCTCAGAGCGCAGATTCAGAAAGTCAGGCAATAGGAGTACAAGCATTGTCCCATCCTGCGCAGGTGAAGCAGGCATCCAGTGAGCCCGAGCATGTCATCCTTGCCACAGCAGTGGTAAGAGTTCGGGACAGATTTGGCCAAGTTCACTTAGCAAGAGTGTTGTTGGATATGGGTTCACAGGTCAATTTCATGACAGAAAGTCTAGCGCAATCGCTAAGGTTGGCAAGGGTCAACCGTTGCCTGACAGTGACATCTGTAGGCAAGTCAAGCTCGGTGTCGAGGAGTGAAGTCTCGACGACAATATACTCCAGGTTAAATAACCATAGTTTCGTAGCAGATTTCTGGGTTCTTAGTAGCATTACCAATCAGCAGCCTGACAGAAGACTGCCCATTAAGCAGTGGAAAATTCCTGCGAATGTGGAGTTGGCAGATCCAGCATTCCATCGACCTCAAAGGGTAGATATGCTGATTGGAGCAGACTCGTTCTTCGATCTGTTGTGCACAGGCCAAATAAAACTGGGTGAAGGGGCACCATTGTTGCAAAAGACCCTTTTAGGTTGGGTAGCTTCAGGTCGGTGTAGCAAGCTTCTGATTGGAGAAGCCGCTTGCTGCGTCGCAACCTACTCACCGGAAGAAGACTCTCTGTCTCAAATGGTCGAAAGACTGTGGGAGATAGATGCAACGCCAGAAGAAAAACATGCTCAAACAAATTCGGCAGAGCAGCTGGCATGCGAAGAGTTTTTCAAAGCCAATGTCTGCCATTTACCGACCGGAAGGTTTCAAATACCGTTGCCTTTTAAGACAGACCCAGTATCGTTGGGGTCGTCCTTCGAGGTCGCAAAACGTCGTTTCTTATCGTTAGAGCGACGAACGTTAAGAGAGAGTGAGCTGAGAGACATGTATCTCAGTTTCATGAAAGAATATATCGAGCTATGTCTCCGACAGACAACGCGATTCCGCCAGGACCACATTATTTTATACCACACCAGTGCGTCCTGAGGCCTGATAGCAGTTCCACCAAGCTTCGAGTCGTTTTTGACGCGTCGAGCAAGACCACAACTGGGTCATTAAACGATTTACTTATGGTGGGACCTACTATTCAGAGGGAATTATTTTTATCACTCGTTCGATTTCGGGTGAATCGGTATGCTTTAACGGCAGACGTTTCGAAAATGTATAGGCAAGTGGATGTGGCCGTAAAAGACCGGAATTTCCAACTCATCGTGTGGCGAGAACATCCCACCGATCAAGTGCAAATTTTTCGGTTGAACACAGTTACCTATGGTACTTCCGCAGCACCTTTCCTTGCCATTCGTTGTTTGCACGAGCTCGGTGTACGCCACAGAGACACCCACAAGAAGGGTTCTGAGGTGATCTGCAGTGATTTTTATGTAGACGACATGCTGACAGGAGCCGATGACGTAGACACGCTGAAGTCGATTTGCGATCAGGTGTCTGAGATTCTTGGCTCCGGAGGGTTTCAGCTTTCGAAATGGTTTTCGAACCATCCAGAACTAATGGATGGAAACAATGAGGAGAAATCCCTATCATTCAATGACGCCGATTCGACCAAAACATTGGGGATGAGGTGGAGTCCAAGAACAGATACGTTCCGGTATCACTTGGAAGATAGCTTCACAAACTTGAATCCGACTAAGCGCACCATTCTGTCAATTAGTGCTCGACTGTTTGATCCGCTTGGGCTACTTAGTCCAATCAGCATAACAGCGAAAATTTTCCTCCAAAAGCTGTGGCAGCCAACTGGATTGGGTGAAGCCATCCCAATGTCACTGCATACAAGCTGGGAAAGGCTAAAGCTAAACTTGTGTGGTCTTGACAAAATAGCCGTGCCTAGGTACGTTATGGCTAGTGGGTGCTCGTCGATTCAAGTGCATGGCTTCGCGGACGCGTCTAGTCAAGCGTATGGGTGCTGCATTTATGTGCGAGCGCTTTTCGAAGGTCAAACGTACGTTCGATTGATCGCTGGGAAAGCAAGAGTAGCTCCCCTAAAAACAAAGACCATCCCGAGGCTCGAATTGTGCGCCGCAGCGTTATTGGCGAAATTTTGGGCCTACGTAAAGCAAGTTTTGGAAAAGTGTCGAATCGAGAGCGTATTTTTCTGGACGGATTCAGAAATAACGCTACATTGGATTAAAACCCAACCGTCGTCACTTGCAGTATTTGTCTCAAATAGAGTAGCCATGATTCAGGAGCTATGTCAGGGCATTACGTGGCGTCATGTTCCATCGCTGTCGAATCCAGCGGACTTGGCGTCTCGCGGATGCGAAGTGCCTGAGCTCCTGGAGTCCATATGGCTAGAAGGTCAGAAATTTTTATGTGAGCCTGAGCATTGTTGGCCAGAGAACCCGCATTTTAACATCCCAGATGATGTGAAGAACTCCGAGGCGAAACGGTCCGCCCAGGTTCTAATTGGCGTTGCGAACTCGTTTTCAAATGAAATATTTTCTCGTTTTTCGTCGTACCCCAAATTAGTTCGAGTTTTTGCGTATGTATACCGATTTGCTAATATCGGCAAGAACAAGGAACGTTACAGGGAGCTAACTGCAAAGGAGTTGCAGCAATCGTCTCTAAAATTGATGGAGCTGGTTCAGCGAAGCGTCTTCTCTGAAAAGTTTAAGAAGCTGAAGAAAGGGCATACGCTGCAACCGAGCCTGCAGATGATGGCCCCTTTTATCCAAAAAAGATCAGAGGAGGGGCGATCCTTTACACTTATCAGGGTCGGAGGAAGGCTGTTGCATGCTCCAGTGCAAATAGAGGCTAAGTTTCCGGTTCTACTTCCCGCCAAGAGTCAATTCGTCGAACTCTATTTAAGGAACCTGCATTTTAAAAATTGTCACGCCAATGCAAAGACATTAGTAAGTTTGCTAAGACAAGAGATTTGGCTAGTAAATGAACGGCGAGAATGCACTCGCATAGTGAGGAGATGCATCCACTGTTTTCGATACAAACCTAAATTGATGGGTCAGATTATGGGGAATCTTCCAGCAGACAGGTTTAGGGAAGGTCGTCCGTTCCTGATTTGCGGGGTAGACTTTTGTGGTCCCATCAACGTCTCGCTTCGGATTCGAGGTCGTCAGCCGCTCAAAATGTACATCGCGGTATTTGTGTGTTTCGCTTCGAAGGCCGTCCATTTAGAGCTTGTCCCAGACCTGTCAACTAATTGTTTTCTTTTATTTCTAAAAAGCTTCATCGCAAGACGTGGCGTTCCGCTGAGGATGTATTCCGACAACGGGACAAATTTCGTCGGAGCCCAGAACGAGCTGCAGAGGCTTCAGGAAGCGTTCGAGGAGCAGCAGTCCAGCCTGAGGACGTTCGCGGCGGAGCAAGGGATGGAGTGGAAGTTCATCCCCCCGCGAGCACCGCACTTCGGCGGTTTATGGGAGGCGGCCGTCAAGTCGGCAAAGTTCCTGATCGTGCGGCAGGTCGTGGACGCCGCGCTCACCGAGAGCGAGGTGAGGACGGTGTTATCCGAGGCCGAGGCCATCATGAACTCCAGGCCGCTCACTCCAGCCAGTAC
The DNA here is from genome assembly GCF_018151105.1 of Drosophila obscura. Taxonomy (NCBI): domain Eukaryota; kingdom Metazoa; phylum Arthropoda; class Insecta; order Diptera; family Drosophilidae; genus Drosophila; species Drosophila obscura. The sequence goes on along the minus strand of NW_024542867.1, from coordinate 943,519 downwards.
GGATCCAAACGACGGTTCTGGCAGGCTTTTTATTGGCCTCGCCGCAAGGGTGACCACGAGGGAGAAGAAGTCCACAACCTGCAGGGGCGCAGCAAATGGCAAACCCCAGAGGCCAACATCGAGGTCGGCGCCATGGTGGTGGTCCACAACGACCATACGCCGCCGCAGCAGTGGATCACCGGCAGGGTCACCACCGTCGTCGTGGGAGCAGACGGCAAGGTCAGGGTGGCAGAGGTGCGAACAGGAGGGGGCGTGATTAGACGCCCAATCCATAAGCTGGCACTTTTGCCGATACGTTGAAGCCCGACGTGCGGTCGTTCAAGGCGGCCGGAATGTCGTTACACCATAGAATAATAGTCAATAAGCAGAAAGCAATGAAGTTATGTATGAAATGTAATGTACTTCGTAAGGTTACGGCATGAAGTCCCGCCACTGTAAATCCAAGCAACATGTAACTACACGCCCGCAGCATAGCCGACAAGCGATGCGTGGGAATAAAGCACTCGTAAATTGAACTTCGTTTCGCACGGTTTATTTTTTGATCGCCCTGTATCGTCGCCCACAGCTCTGGTCTGTACTGCTAATTCCCGCGTCTCAAGCCTAAGAAAAGGCATCAAACAAACAAACAAAAATAAATTCTAATTTTCTACACATAATGCCTAGTGCGATTCTTGATCAGAACGCCAGTACCTCCATGTGCCTTACCATCGGGATGATTTGTCGCATAGAAGTTATAGCCATCGAGGTGAAAATAGTTTTTATTTGTTAGGTGAGTCTCTGATATGAGCATGGCGTCAATGTCGTGTTGAGCGAGGAACTGTAAGAGCTCGCATTTGTGCTGCGAAATGCTATTTGCATTCCAGAAACATATATTTAGACAAGACATTTAAACAGATTTCTGTTTGATTAGGAGCTCCAGGAGGATATTTTGGTTGCGCATAAGCTCCTGCATCGTTTGTTGTATTGCTACCATTGTGTTTGTTATAGTTACCAGCATTGATTCAATTCCACTAGGCAATTGGGATGGATTAGCAGGGGTATGTTGGGCAGAGATTTCTGGGATCTGATCTGATGCCTGATTCTGCATTATTCCAGCTGTGGTTGGTTGAAGTGTCGGCTTAGAGACTGAGGCGACCCGTTGTTGTAACTTAACGCCTGAGCAAAAGAAACTCCTGGAGTCGTAGTTGATGGTATATATGTTAAGTTTTGTCGGACGACCGGGTTTCGAGCTGCAGTTATTTGTTGGTTTAGGCGATTTTTCAATTCTTTATAGACAGGTCAACCTCTATAGTTGGCAGTATGGTTTCCCCCACAGTTACTACATTTTTTGGCAGATGGGTCCTCCTTATTTACGGGGCAGGCCTCAGTGAGATGAACATCACCACAGGCAACGCAGACTGCCCGTAGAGTGCAATAGGTTTTTGGGTGTCCATATTCCTGGCAATTTGTGCATTGGACCGGTCCATTTCGTTTGTGTGGTTCCTCAACGGTGATCCTACGGTGCAGTAGGTATTGAAACTTGTATATTTGGTGAACTTCATTTTTACTTATATGCATACTTTCAGGTGTCAGTTCTACTTTGAACATTGGCTAGGGAATTTTATTTATATTTATTATGTTCATTGCCATTTTGACTTCGAAGCCATTATCGTTAAGTCTATCTATTATCTCATTGATTGGGACTGTTGGTTCGATTCCTTTGATAACCACTTGTAATCCTTTGCTACTTTTAAGTTGGTAGGTGTTGTAGTAATTCATTTTTTCATTTTCGAGGTATTTCGCAACTGATCGATAGTTTTGTTCGTCATTGACTTGTATTTTTGTTTCATTTATATTATTGTATCAGTTATTTTTTTAACCAGTTCAGCACAATTTGCCTGTCGAACAGAAATAGGTTGCGGTCTTAATTTTTTGGCCTTGGGTGTTTGGGTGATCTCATCTTCATTTGGGACACTTAGTATCGCAAATCTATTGTTTGCTAGTGCCTTATGTGGCACAGTGTTCTCGGTTATTTTAGTTATTTTAGCTGCATTGTTGTTCTTCACATTTTGTGGGCTCAATTTTCTTTTGATTTGCACATCGCGATCGAGCCCAGTCTGAATTAACGCTCCGTTAGCATTTTATGAACCTATTGGTTGGGAGAGTTGGGGCTTGTCGCAGTGGGTCGACAGTATCGGGCGCTGAGCAATTGCAGTGGTTGTTGTTTTGGTTGTTGTCGTTGTTGTGGTCGAAGATACAGTTTTTAGCGAGGGCATTGTACTAGTTGTTGTCGATATTAGCAAATCGCTGGTTAGGCAGTACGAGTCGGGGGATGGGCACTGAGCACTCCATGACCCACTTTGCAATGCAGGGGAGAGAGAGCGTGCTCTCTCCTCGTTCACTTGCAGTGATGCAGTTTTTGTTGGTACTGCTGCCTTTGGCGAGCGTATAGAGAAGTACGCGTTGTTTTTTGCTTGCGAGAGCCGACGCTCGTCTTGTTGTTGTTGCTGGGCTTGGCTCATTTTGGCTTTGGTTACAGTGCTTGTGCTCTTTACCGAGCTGGTGCTCTTAAACGTTGACATTTGTTCTTTTCTATTATTTCTATTAATCTTTATTACTCGATTGGATGGTATTCATAGGCAACACGATCACTAGTACCCATGCCTACCCCGGGCGCTTTTTCGCGAATTAATTTATGATTAATCGCGTTTAATTGATTTAATTGATTTTCACCGCGGAGCGATACAAAAATACGTCTGTGGACGTACACGCATCTCGATGAGGAAATCTTTGAACAGTTCCCCCGCCACTTTGTTGCGGGCTCGGATCCGGTCTTCCAATTGTTCAATATACCGTGGTGGCAAGAAGAACGATAAGAATTCCTGGCGGAAATTTTCCCATGAGGAACTTTGTAGGCGGCTGGTGCGGAACCAACGGCTGGCACGGTCTGTGAGAAGTTCGGCCATGGCACGCGGCAGCTGGTTTGTGTCCACTCCATACGAAAGCGCGCGTTCTTCGAGCAGTTCGATGAATGATAGAGGGTCATCTTGGCCGTCAAACTGGATTCCCCACTTTCGGGATGCGTTCCGCCATTGGTCCAGCGTGGTTGCAGTGGTGCTCTTCCATGGGTCGGTCGATCGCTGGCATGACCCTCGGTCCGGGCGCTGGGTGGGTCTCTGTAGCTAGGGGCCTTGGAAACGGTGCTGCAGGAGTGCAGTATTCGGTGGCTGCAGGGCCTCGTAATCCGGTCTTAGGATCCATTGGCGAGTGTCGGATGGTCCAGGAGTAGTGGGCAGTGGTGACTTGGAGCGAGAGCGTGAGGCTGGTTTGGCATAGTGCCTCTCGAACTCTTCTAGGCTAACCCAGGCTTCTTGCGCGAGTGGCCCGGCGACTAGTGCAGCATATTTCCATCGGCGTTCATCGACCGTTCCCTCGCTGCCGAATCCGAATTCTTCGGCGAGGACTTCTAGTTCGTCCCGACGGAGTTTGTGGATCCAACCGGTGCTGACCCCTGGATTGGAAAAGTGTCCCGCAGGGTATGCCTCCTCTGGTTGTTCATCGTCGTGATGTTCCATGTTGATTTCTGTTGATTTTTGGCACTGAGTAACTGTTGAACGGCACTTTTAGGATCGGCACTGCGTATACTTTCGCGTTTGTTTTCGCGTCCGGATTATGTGAGTGCGCGGACTTGTTATTGATTCAATTTTCTTTTTGATGGCAGTGGGTCTTTAATCCACGAAGTCCCTGATTTCGGCTTTCTTGAAGTTTCCACGAAAAATCCTTTAAATTCCCTGCTCAGGCGCCACTTGTAATGTCCTATCTCAGGCTGAGGTATGCTTCAGTCTGTCCAGGGTCCTGAATTACAAGTTATTCATAATTCGCAGGACGTTATTTGGAAAACCAGGAACTTTGCCAGCAACTGAAAATGGGTTAGCGAAACCACAACACTCTTGGTTACTTGACTTTTAACAGATATCTTTATTCTTCCTTATTATTATTCTACCCGGATATGTTATATATTATGTTTTTTTATTTGTTCTACGACGCGTATGGTGGTTTGACTTGCGTGTTTGTTATTTGCCTGACTGCTACGGCTGGTGGACTCGCCCACAGAAAATTACGATGTAATTACCCAAAATTAAATAACATAAACGAAAACATACAGGATAAGAACAGTAAAGCAAATGAGGTACTGAAAAAGCACAGCTATGCAAGCAGGGTAATATACAGACCAGTAGCCCCTACACAAAAACCACATTTCAATCTGGAATCATATACTTATGATACCTGTGACCATATTCCATTTTTTTGAAACAAATCAACAGAAGAGTGTAGAGTTATTTTTCAATGTTCAACATGTTTATGCATTTTAGTAACATGAATGACATGAACATAATATCTAAAAATAGAACAAGTAAAGAGGCAATGCTGAAATAAATGCAGAAGATAGGATATCACTAGAGAACAGAAGAAGACAAAACATTAAAACAAAAATGAAAAACAACGAAAACTTTAGCATTGCTATTTTTTCGTAGGTCTTCTCACATGACCTAAACTTCAGAAAATTAGCAAACTATAATTTAATAGAGAAACATAGACAAGATGGCTACGGAGGGGTAGCCATTGCTCACAAAAGGGACGTAAAACTTATAAGAATGAAATTTGAGACTAAACATGATATTGTATTAGCAAGAACTAGTGGAGATGGTCAAAACATGGTCATCTCTTCTGTATATTTTGAACCTATGACATCGCTTATAAATTTTAAGCAAACTATAGATAGTCTGTTGGACAGTTTTGATAGTTGCATCATTGCAGGTGATTTTAATGCAAGACACACTGGCTTTGGTGACTTAGTAAGTAGCAGGAAAGGCACTTTCTTAAGACATGCATAATGCTGGATATATGCTTGCAAATGACAGCAGCATTACGTTTAAGAGAAATATTGACATCAATACAGGATCGGTGTTGGACTTAACTTTTGTGAAGGGAGTAAAAATTGAAAGTTGGAAGTGCGAGGAGTTTTTAGCAAAGAATAAATTATTAAAAAAAATAGGGCAGATTGTTACAAATGGTAAAATTGAGAGTTTAGCTAAAAATATAAGTAGCGAAGTAAAAGCAGCAACGTACGTTATAGGGGAAAAAAGGCCAAAGTTATGGTGGGACGAAAATCTAGCCAAACTCTTTGGTGGCTTTGCTGAGGCTCAAAAAAAAGCTAATGAAGCAAAACTACTGCAGAGCTATTAATTTGAAATGTAAATGGAAAAAAGCAGTGAGGATAGCAAAAAACAAAATAACAGAAATAAACATAAAATCTAACAGTAGAGAAGCGTGGAGGTTTCTAAACAATTTAAAAAACTGCAATACAGAAACACTAGAAAAATTTGATCCAGAGAAAGCGGGGGAGTTTTTACAATTCCTAAAAGAGCAAATACCTTTCGAGGCTAGAATGGTAGACGATACAATGTACGCGCTTAAGAATATCGATAGTCCTAATTTTACCATAGAAGACCTTGAAAAGGTGCTAGGTAGAAACAGGAAAATAGCTGGAGGCTTAGTCCAAATTACGTACGAGATGTTAAACGCTTTGAACAGTGAGGCAAAGATAGAGTTAGTAAATTTTGACAATAAAAAAATAAAAAACTGTGATTTTCCAGTGGAATGGAGATCTATAAAAATAACACCAATTCCTGTATTCATATCATTGATATCAGTCATGGCAAAAACTGTAAACGGTATTATAAAGAACAAAATACCAGAAAAACATACCAGAAAAACAAATCGGCCTCAATGTGCATCAATGATGTAATAAATATTATTGCCTCCAGGAAAAAAAACAAGGAACATGTAATAGTAGCGTCAGTCGATCTGAATAACGCGTACAACTGTGTAAATCTAAACTTCCTAAAAATGTTGATGGAAAGTGAAGGACTTCCCAAAACTTATATAGACTGTATCATAAGTTTTTTAGCAATAAGGTTATTAAAAATGGGGGATGCGGTGGAGGTGGTGCAGGGCGGCCTACCACAGGGGTCCTGCCTATCACCACTGTTATTTAATATTTATATCTCCGCCCAGAATTTAGCGACATATATCCTGCTGAAAAATGTATGGCAGGAGGCATCCCCGTATGATGTGGCCGGGACGCACAAATATTTTTGGGCTACAGCTTTAAATGGCATACGGCATGATGCATGTATTTATCTAAAAATGTAACCATTTGAGCTTGATCTTCTTCTCTCGTTAGGTTTTTCTTTCATAGAGACGACAAGAACATAAAAACAAAACATCGATATTTCGCCAAAAAACATCGATGCTTATAAAAATTTTAAAAACATCGTTGCATCGATAGTAGCATCGATCTTTTTCCACCTCTAGTCGATAGGCAGTCCATCAGCCATAGTCGATCGGCAGTCGATCGGGAGAATATACACGCCGCGGACAATCTGTCAAACACCCACCAAGAAACATAAAGAACACGCATTAAATAAAGAAACAAATTAAAACTTCAACTTAAACAAAAAGTGTTGTGATGTCCAAATAACCATTCTATTTCAGTTGCTGGCCGAGTACCTGGTTTTCCAAATAAGGAAAATTTCAAGAAAACCGAAATCAGGGACTTCGTGGATTAAAGACCCACTGCCAGCAATAGGAAAATTGAATAGACAAGCTAAACTCAACAAGAATTCACTAACGTAATCCTGGCGCGAAAACAATCGCGAAAGTACACGATGTCTGTCGCCAGAAGACGTCGGGAAACGACTCGAGTCCTCGACTGACACGGGAGAAGCCGGGAACGACGTCTGCCCCGACCGACTAATAAAAATCCCGATACACATGAGCGAGAACCGGACAGTGGCAATGGTAACCATAGGAGGACAGGCAACGGAAGCCACCGTCGACACAGGGGCATCCCGACGCTTTATCAGTGCAAACCTCTCCCGACAACTAGACAACAACAACAAGCTACAAGATGCATCCGTACGCATACGCCTGGCCGACGGCTCGGTCAGAGAGATCACCCAGACTCTACTGGCGCACATCAGGCTGGATCAAAGAGAAGTTCAAATACCCCTCCTTGTCCTACCAAACATGTTGGATCAAGTTATCGTCGGCATGGACTTCCTATGCGCCATTGAAACAACGATCCAGTGCGGTACCACACTTCTACAATTACGAGATCAGTGTCCCACACCACATATCCACACCGTTCCGACCAACAGAGTCATACGTCCTCAACCTATCCCAACGATTTCGGCACCCAGCAACGCCAACATGACACCCATACAAATCCCAGCGAACACGAGACCACGACCTACCCCAACGAATAAAACGACCCAGATCGTCATGAAGAACACGACACCCAGCCCAGCCCTAGCAAAGGCAAAGCGCCGGCCCACAAACACGAATCCGAAGCCAACAACAAGAAACCACAACCCAGCAACCGGGAAAACGAGTCCCAAGGTCACTACGGAGCAACCGCGTCCCAGGCCAACCACAGGGGACACATACCCCAAAGAAACTACGAGAATCTCACCCACGAGACAAGCACTAACGCACTGTAATCCCTCGCTGTCCGTCGTGTCCGAGATCTTCGTCGCCCAAACAAGTCGTTGTTGCGATACCAGAAGCGTCATCGCGACTCACCTGTTCACGTACCAGTCTAGCTGAAGTATAACACGAGTACTACACCCGGCATACCAAAATATCGTACCCATGGTCGATACCACACCCATTGTCGCACACATCAGCGAAATCCCACGCAGAATCGAACCATCCAGCGCGTTCGACACCACCATCCTACCAGAAGACCCGAACCAACACTTTGACCCCGAGATCGACGACTAGTCAGAACCAGCCCCGGATCCTTGGCCACCCGACATAGCGCCACAAATTCAATCATTTCTGGACGATGAGCTACCGAAGTTCGCTACCCCTCCATGCCACCTCAGACATCGCCGAGCATACCATCGTCATGAGGGATAATCGACCCATCAAGCAACGATACTATCCTAAAAACCCGGCCATGATGCAAATCATCGACGAACAAGTAGACCAATTGATAACGGAAGGTCTCACCGAAGCCCTCACAGCGCGCCCGTGCCTTGGTCGCGCTTGCCATCTCCGCATTCATCTATGCACCCACACCAGGTCAAGCCGCTATCTTTTACCCGGCCGCCTTACCTTGGTGTGGGCTAGTAAATTTCCACCCCGATTGGAAACTACCCAATTTTCAAGGAGAGGTTACATAGCCTGCACCGGCACTAACCTCTGCGCAGCCGCCACGCGTTGCCGTCGCTACACCGAGCCAGCTGTAGTGAACCCATGCATGTACATATGTAACACTCTGTTAAATATATAAAAATAGATATATAAGCGCGTACATATGAGCAGTGACATAAACAGCTTATGTTTATGTTACGCATTCCTTTTGCACAGCAACGATCTACGACTTGAACGCAGATCGATCAGCTACCAAAACTGCTGAGCAGGCATTTACCCGAACTCAGGCAGAACCCAAACGCCCTAACACTGAGGCGATGGGTCTCCCTCTCAAAAACCCCTTAACGCTGATCATGCATTTCCACTAGACTCAGGCAGAGACCACGCGCACTAATACTTATGCGTTGGTACTTTTTTCATATAATGCGTGGGAGAACTCTCGCTCTCCGTTATACATAAGAACGATTGTACCCTAGGATAAGAACCAGAAGATATTCAATAAACATTCTCAATTAAGCCACCAAGCTGAGCGGTGACAAATTCGACACTGCTCGATTAAAACAACTTAATAATTTTAACATCTTAATCAAATCATATTAAAGGCTGTGGCCATGCCAAAGGAACAGTTAAATTGTGTGATTGCATTATTGTGTTCCGTGTTATGGTGTTACTGCTGCATAAATACAATGATGAACAACTGGCCCCAAAATAATTGACCCACCAAACAATAAATTCAAAAGAGAAAAAAAAAGGAACGAGCACTGGAACAACAAGGACAGCAACGAAACGGGAAGAACGACTCATCAATAGCGCAAAGCTCCACAGCTGTTTCTCCTCCAGAACGAGCAGTACAACCAGGAGCTATTACGCCGGTTCAGGATTCTGCCAGCAGTGTGCCGTCTCATGCGTCTACCTCTCTTGCTGCCCAAGGTCTCCACTCCGATATTGTGCTGCTGGCCACAGCTGTTGTTTTGGTGAAGAATCGATCTGGCGTTTTGGTTCCTTGTCGCGCTATTCTAGATTCAGGATCTCAGCTTCATCTCGCTACCTCCAGGTTCGCCCAGCAGCTTCAGCTTAGGAGAACTCAATCGTCTGCCCTTGTTTCTGGTCTGGGCGATACTAGCGTGCCCACTGAGGGATCCACCGTCAGCATTTGCATGCAGTCTCGCACTTCGGACTATTCGACCACACTCACTGTTCTCATCGCACCCACAATCACAGATAGCCAACCAAGTCTGGCAGTTAATGTAGCCGATTGGAACATTCCCTCCAACATTCAGCTTGCCGATCCTGCATTCTTTAATCCTCAGCGAGTAGATCTCCTCATTGGCGCGAGCATTTTCTATGACCTTCTCTGCGTAGGGCAAATCAAGCTCATAGATGGATTGCCTCTTCTGCACAAGACCCGGCTTGGGTGGATCGTATCTGGTGGTGGACAGAGGGTATCAAGCTCGTCGCTTTTGGCATCCCAAAATTCTCCGGATTCGGAGGATAGAATGAATGCAAGGTTGGATCGAACTCTTCGTATGTTTTGGGAAGTTGAGAATTGTGCGGAGGCTAGCTTGAGTACAAAGGAAGAAGTGGATTGTGAGGCGCATTTCGTAAGCCACTTTTCACGGTTGCCATCAGGGGAGTACTCTGTTCGACTGCCTTTAAAGCATGATGCTGATCACTTGGGAGAGTCCTATACTCAGGCGTATCGACGATTTCTCAGCTTGGAGCGAAAACTGAATCGTAATCCCGCGCTCAAGGAGCGTTACTCAGCTTTTATGAAGGAGTATACTGATTTAAAGCATATGTCCAAAGTCCATCCTGACTCACGTAGCCTCTGCAAGTATTTTCTGCCTCATCACTGCGTTTTAAAGGAGGATAGTACCACAACAAAGCTCCGTGTCGTTTTCGATGGCTCTGCAGCTACATCAACTGGATGCTCCTTAAATGATGTGATGATGACAGGTCCTGTTATGCAGCCAGCATTGTTTAACATACTGATCCGGTTCCGCACATATCCCGTCGCTCTCACTGGTGACATTTGTAAAATGTACCGCTGCGTAAAGGTATCTCCGCCCGACAATTTTCTCCAGTGTATCCTATGGCGAGATTCCATCCAGTCCGAGGTTCAGGTCTACACATTAGACACCGTCACATACGGTACGAGGGCTGCATCGTTTTTAGCGGTCCGCGCAAATGCACCAGCTGGCCATCGACGAGGTAACCCCTACCCTCTTGGCTCAGCTGCTCTGCAACAGGAGTTCTATGTTGATGATCTCATCTCTGGCGGCAACTCGGTCGCAGAGGTCATGGAAAAGATGCGCCAAACTTCAAGTCTACTGTCTTGCGGTAACTTTAAGCTTAGAAAATGGTGCTCGAGTAACCAGGAGGTGCTTGATGGAATTCCGGAGGATGACGTGGAGAAATTTCTACGGTTTCATGATGGAAGCGACATTACCAAAACTTTTGGTTTAGCTTGGGACCCTGCGTCGGATCAGCTGCTGTTTGCCTTGTCCGCGCTGGACTCGAATTCAAGGCCCTCCAAGCGGTCGGTTTTGTCAACTATTGCGCGTTTTTACGACCCTCTTGGATTGATTAATCCTGTTATTGTCAGGTGCAAGATCTTTCTTCAGCAGCTTTGGAGAGAACATTTTGACTGGGACGAAAGCCTACCGACAGCGCTGCACTCAACTTGGATTGACCTGAGAAACAGTTTGGAAAGCATCTCTCGCATTTCCTTTCCTCGCGTTGTCCATCATTCCAGCACAATTGTAGAGGTTCATGGATTTTGTGATGCCAGCATGGAAGCATATGGTGCTTGCATATATGTCGTTTCCAGGCAAGGGGAGTCGTCGAGCAATGTTTTGTGCTCAAAGTCTCGAGTGGCGCCACTAAAATCATTGTCGATTCCAAAGCTGGAATTGAGTGGAGCCCATTTGCTTGCGAAGGTTATGCGCAACTTAAAGGAGACGGGAATTTTCCCAGGTCAGTTTTACTGCTGGTCGGATTCGTCTACGGCGTTATCTTGGATTCGGGATGAGCCAGCAAAATTTCAAGTTTTCGTGGCAACAATTCAGGAGTTGACGCAAGGCATGGAATGGCGCTATGTTCCCACATTGTTGAATCCCGCTGATGTCCTCTCCAGAGGCTCGCTTCCCAGCTACCTTATCCAGTCAGAGCTGTGGTTTCACGACCCCTCGTTTTTGATAGGATCTAAGGATGAGTGGCCTGTATCTGCCGTTTCTGAAACTCCGACCATTGAGCTTCGCAAGCGTGTATTGCTGATCGCGTCTCCACATGCCGATCTCACGTCCGGATGCAAATTTGCTTATTCTTTCTGTTGGCTTCACAGCAACAACAACAACGGGAGTAGCCCATATATATATATATCGGTTGAAGTTACTGATGCAATAATTGTGAGTATTGCAACATACACACATTCCGTATTCTTGTATGTGTTCCTGTGATATACAAAACAGTCAAGGATCAATAGTTAGAGCGTTAGAGCGTTAGAGCGAGACAACCATTGCGTTACAGCAATTGCGTATGTATTGGAGATCAACCGGCCCTCTGCGGGTTTCTCGGCTCAGCTCACTCTTCTAAAAGTAATTGGTGTGGCAAGTCGAGTTATAAAGAAAGAAAGAATAAAGAAATAATTAAATACAAATTGCGTCAGCTTCTTTACTTCGACTTCTAGACTGTAAAATCCAATAGGTTATGGGCCCAGTCACATCGGAGTACAAGAAAAACAATTAAAAACCAAAGAATTAAGATTTTTATTAAAAGAAAAAAAAAAATCATTGTGAAATAAAAACGAGGACCTGCCGCTGTGTCTGTGAGTGTGTGCGTGCGCGTCTCTGTGGTTGGGCTGTGTATACGTGAAGAAGAAGAATGGAGAAAGGAAAAAGGAACATCAAACCGTTTGACGGCGAGAAATATTCCATCTGGAAATTTCGAGTAAAAGCGCTGTTGGCTGAAAACAATGTTTCAAAAGTAATAGAAGATAATGATAAAACAGTGGGTGAGAATGAACAGTGGATGAAAGCTGAACTAACAGCGAAAAGCTTGATAATGGAATTTTTGTCAGACTCGTTTCTGCATTTTGCAACTTCCGACAATACAGCAAAAGAAATTCTAGCAAATTTGGACGCTATATACGAAAGAAAAAGTTTGGCATCTCAGCCTTCAATCCGAAAGCAATTATTGAAAAACTGAACCCCGGTTTCAATCTCATAAGTCATTTCAACGTATTTGATGACCTGGTTACGGAACTAATAGCTTCTGGTTCTAAAATTGAGGAGGTGGATAAGATAGCTCAGTTGTTGATGTCACTCCCTTCGACTTATGACGGAATTGTAACTGCTGTAGAGACATTGTCTGAGTCAACATTGACATTTGGTTTCGTGAAAAATCGGCTTTTGGACCACGAGATTAAGTTGAGGAATGCTATCAAAGACACGAGCTCGAAAGTCTAACAGGCGGGTAGGAAACAACCAGCAAAGTGATAGAAAAATATTTAAAAATAGTAAAAACAAAAATAAAAACAGTTTTAAAGGAAAAATTGATAAAAAGAATATGAAGTGTTACCACTGTAATAAGAAAGGTCATTTTAAAAAGGATTGCTATGCCTTCATGTTACAAAGATCCAAACACATGCAAAGAAAAGTTGGCGTGTTTTTATACCCGTACTCAAAAAAAAGTTAGGGGGTATATTAGATTTGTGGTAAAAGTGGATGTGTGCAACGCAGAGAAGGAAACGTTTCCGACCCCATAAAGTATATATATTCTTGATCAGCATCAATAGACGAGTCGATATAGCCATGTCCGTCTGTCCGTCCGTCTGTCCGTCTGTCCGTCTTGATGAGCGCCTGGATCTCAGAGACTATCAAAGCTAGAGCAACCAAATTTTGTTTCCAGACTCATTTGATATCACACTGCTACAAGTGTATTTCAAAATTTCGCCCCGCCCCCTTCCGCCCATTGCCGAATCTGAATTAGATCGGATCATAATTATAGCCAGAATGAAGAAATTAATTTTCAGTTGCTTCCCCTCCCCCTCCCGTTCTAGACAACGCAACTCATTTTCCTTCTCGCTCGCACACTCTGCCGCGTTCAGTGCGCGAGCAACCCCTAGCGGAGGAGATGTAGAATATAAATGGTACATGTAGAATCTACATGTTAGATGTACAGACTCATGTAATATCACACTGCTACAAGTGTATTTCCAAATTTTGCACCGCCCCCACCAAGGACGAAAATCTGTGGCAGCCACAATTTTGAAGATACTAGAAAACTAATAAAAACACAGAATCGTAGAGAATGCCCATATCTCATCAGAATGCCGGATCTGGATCAGATCGGATCATTATTATAGCCAGAAAAAAAATAAATTGTTTTCCATAGCTAACCTACCCCATGCGCTTACTCATTCTCTCCCACTCACACACTCTTCAGCGTGTAGTGCGCGGTCTGCTTTACCCCTGCACTGCTCCTTTACCCATAATGATTAATATTAATCCCACGCAATTAAACAGCAAACCCTACTCTAGCTGCTGGGTTCTCTCTGCTAGCTATTGTGACCAAGAAGCGTAGTCTGCTTGTTGATGTATTAGATTCTATGACTTAAAACAATCACCCCCTCCCACATAAACAAATCAGTTTGGCCCTTTTGCAACAACCAGGCAGAAAATGGGAGACAGAAAGAGAGAGAGAGAGAAAGAGCATGCCTTGCGATATCACGTGTTTTAAAACAGACAACAACCATCGACCGCCCGCCCACCAACCACGGCAATAAGTTAAATGAGTTACATATGCATAAGTTTTTATTAAAGCCAATGAACATACATAGGTACATATGTATGTATGTGTGCATCAGCCGTACCCCTCTCTCTCCTTATCTGCTGTTGATGCCTTAAAACAATCCTCCTCCCACATTATCAAATCAACCTGCCTCTTTTGCCAACAGCCAGATCAAAGAGAGACAGCGTTCTTAACAATATCACATGTTCGCAACAACACATTAACCACCCATCTCCCGCCCAGCTAACAAGTTGAAAAAATTACATATGTACATATGTATAAATATTAATAATAAAACCAATTTATATACATACATACGTATATATATGTACATACATACATACATATTTGCACATACATATCTACATATCAATGTAGGTCCTACATACATGCTGCTGTTTAAATCAGCCGTTATATTTTATGGTGGGGAGGGGAACCAGCGAATGCAGGTTGTCATCTAAACTCCCTTTGAAAATAATGAGAATTGTCCGTTAAAACAAACGCGAAATCTAAAACACCAGCGGCTGGCTCTGTCTCTTTCTCTATCTCTCTCTTTCCCCTTTCACATCAGGGCGCCAAAAGGGAAATTGATTGAAAATGTATATTAGTATAGCTAGATGGAGTGCGAAATATTTCGGTTATATTTGGCAACATGGCCCGGGTTTGGGCCGGCCCTGTCCACAATTCCACAAGTCAGATGAGCGATGCGCTACCTGTTTGCTTTTTCTCGTCTTTTGCATGATCTTCCTCTCCTCCCGCATTAACCAACATTTCAATATGACCCTTTTGCCAACAGCGCGACCAACGAGAGGGAGAGAGAGATAGAGCATCTTCTCCTTCCACCCAAGCAATTGGTAAACAATTTGTTGGCAATTTCATAAATTTACATGCATATGCACGTATGACTACACGTACATGTATATTTACATATTTATGTTAGTAATAAAATATATTAATATTAAATATATAATTAAGATATTGCCGCTCTTTCATTTAGCCTTTACATGCGCTGTCAAAATCAGCCGTTTATTTACGTAGGGGAGGGGTGACACGCAAATGTTTTGACTCTTAAAATTCCTGTGAAAGGAATGAGAAAAAAAAACCGCCGAAATGTCTTTGAGTCTTTCTCTCTATCTCTCTGTTTCCACTTGAGAGTTCTCTGCCCACTCAGACAAGTGCTCTCTCAATTGAGAAGATGCGCGGTTGTCTATTTACACACATGCATGCACATACATACAAACATACAGCGAACAGCGATAGCAAAGAGAAATAGTAAATGAAATCATTTACCACCCACCACCCCACGCTATAGAAATGCAATTAGAAGTATAAGCATATTCTAGTTAAAACATTTGCATAGAAATGGCTCAGACAGATTGGTTTTCTGCTGTACATATGTAAATACATACATACATATGCATTGAATTGTCCGTTACGCATGCAGGTCTTGACTCGGTTTTTTCTTCCTTTTGCGCTCTACTTTTTTACTTGCTCTTGAGTAAAAAAACCGCGGAATCTCAGTAAGCAATTGTATTGGTTTGACCAGTCGAAATCGAGCCACCGTGAGCGATAGAGACTTCCCGATTGCCGATTGCGATAAAGTGCGTTAAATAATCATATTTAAACTAGTTTAGCTCTTAGATTAATAGCTTAAAGTAGTGCTTGCTAGGGAGTGATATAGGGACTTAGTTTTTCTGCGCCGATCGTGAGTTAGAAGCTATTAGTAGTAGCTAACTACGTCGGTGCAATCGCGCGCGCTTTTTGGTGCCGCTGCTGCCTTCCAACGGACGTCGCTGCCTTCCCACGGACGTCGCTGCTGTTCGCTCCGCTTTGGGGAGTATTTTCAGTGTTAGATTTTATATGTATTTTTATTTTATCTTAATTATTTCCTTAAATTATTAATATATTATCTTATTATTTATATTATTATTTTATATTTCTATATTTTATATTATTGTTTTAATTTATATATTCTTTATATATTATTAATTAATATTTTTTATTATGTTATTATTATTATTTTATATTTTTAAATTTATACATTTTTGTAAAATGCCACGTAGGAAGAGACAATCTGCTTCTCAACAGTCTCAGAGACGCAGGTTGAGAAACAGATCAAATAGGGAACAGTTAGAAAATAGGGAAAATTTAGAACATTCAGATTCTGGTAGGAAACAGCAACAGGAGATTGAGGTCCAAGAGCAGGTATCAGGTGGGCAGGTTCTAGCTGTAGCGCTGGGAGAACACGCAGCCATCTCTGTTGAAGAGATTCCAAATACACGAGGACATACGACAAGACGACAAGTGGCCGATTCTGTGCGTCGGTCCGGACGGATACGGAACCAATCTTTAGGAAATATAGAAGGACGAGTAGGCGAGCAGATTCCACGACAGGGCCAAGTGACCGACACTCTGCGTCGTGCCAGACGGAGACGGAGCCAAAGATATAGGACTATAGAGCAGGGACAAAATACAGCCTTACATACTGTTAGAAGAACAGACGCATATATTAGACTTGAGGAGCAAGTGGCCGATACTGCGCGTCGGTCCAGACGAAGACAGGACTTAGACTATAGGAATAGAGAGCAGGAAGAAAACACAGTAGGGCATATAGTGAGACGAACGGACGCGCAGATTAGACGTGAGGAGCAAGTGGCCGATACTGCGCATCGGTCCAGACGAAGACAGGACTTAGACTATAGGAATAGAGAGCAGGAACAAAACACAGTAGAACACGTAGCAAAGAACAAATACAGAGAGGCGACAGCGCCTGCGTAGATATAACGAACGGAGACGACTGTTAGAAAGAGAGCAGGATAGAGTTTGCAGGGCCCAAGCAAAGACAATATAAGTATAAGATGCGGAACGCTCATACATTTCAATTGCCATATGCAAGACAATTTTTCGGCCAGCTCGCACAAATTTGAGAGCGTACGAATCTAAAAATAGAATCCGCTTGCATGTGTAAGTACACACAGAACAGCAAGTGCGTATGTGTGCGTACTTGTGCTAAGCGGACGATTTTCGAGACGGAAACCTTTTTATGAGTTGAGAAACGAAATTATATACCGGCGTTGAATACGTCGCATCCGGAATACCCTAATGGCAATTATTCCAATGTGATTCATGGAATTTCATGTATTAAATATATTATGTATTTTTATATATGTATATCCGATCATCATTATCGAATATACCATCTTAAAATAAATTATCGTTGAAGGGATATACATATACTGAAGAGCGATGTCAGGCTAGAGGTGGTCCTGACGGTGGAGCCTCAGCTCCAAATACGAACACCGACGAGACCCCTGGGAGACCACGTAAAGGAGCACTTCGCCAACATGGACCTGGCGGATGCTCAATTCCATCGGCCATGTACCATTTCCTTGGTACTCGGAGCCGACGTATATCCAAAGGTGATTCTGCCAGGAGTGGTCCCAAGCACGGACGGCTTCCCAGTTGCGCAGAACACTGTGTTCGGGTGGACTCTCTCTGGCACTTGCAACACCGTGTAAACAGAGAAAGGCGGCCCTTCCCCGTTCCTATTTTTTCTTTGCAACTATATTGCAAGGGGGGGAGGATGTTTAAGCCGCAAAGTAGGCACCGATGCAGCCCATAGGCTGCAAGCTCATGCTCCCGAAGCATGAAAGCTTTTGGAGCGGCCTCTTCAGTGCTCATTAGATTTAAGCTTAATCATACCAGAGTTAGTTGAAATCAGACCTTGGAATAAAGCACAACGCGCACGCGCATCATTTTCCGCAAATTACATACATCTTCTTCTTATTGTTTGGGCACCTAAATCCCACGAGCCACCAGAAGTGAAGGACGAGAAAAGCAGGCAAGGATCTCCCACTGCAATCAGTGGTCCTTCGAGCCGGATTTCATCATTGGATTTTTTTTTATTTTTCACCGAAAAAAAATCACGGAGATCATCCCCCCAATCCGCTCGCCACAGCTTGCTCAAGAGGAATTGCCAGCTAAGTATATAAAAACCGTCCAATTTGCAACCAAAAAGGTTCTGTGCAGTGTATAGTGTGTGGAGAAACTCCATAGTGAGGAAGTGCAAGTGAAGACGAAAAAAACCGCTATTTGTTTCCCTTTTTATACCCGTACTCAAAAAAGAGTTAAGGGGTATATTAGATTTGTGGTAAAAGTGGATGTGTGCAACGCAGAGAAGGAAACGTTTCCGACCCCATAAAGTATATATATTCTTGATCAGCATCAATAGACGAGTCGATATAGCCATGTCCGTCTGTCCGTCCGTCTGTCCGTCTGTCCGTCTTGATGAGCGCCTGGATCTCAGAGACTATCAAAGCTAGAGCAACCAAATTTTGTTTCCAGACTCATTTGATATCACACTGCTACAAGTGTATTTCAAAATTTCGCCCCGCCCCCTTCCGCCCACACAAAGGACGAAAATCTGTGGCAGGCACAGTTTTAAAGATACGATAAAACTAAAAACGCAGTATCGTAGAGAATGCCCATATCTACCAGATTGCCGAATCTGAATTAGATCGGATCATAATTATAGCCAGAATGAAGAAATTAATTTTCAGTTGCTTCCCCTCCCCTCCCGTTCTAGACAACGCAACTCATTTTCCTTCTCGCTCGCACACTCTGCCGCGTTCAGTGCGCGAGCAACCCCTAGCGGAGGAGATGTAGAATATAAATGGTACATGTAGAATCTACATGTTAGATGTACAGACTCATGTAATATCACACTGCTACAAGTGTATTTCCAAATTTTGCACCGCCCCCACCAAGGACGAAAATCTGTGGCAGCCACAATTTTGAAGATACTAGAAAACTAATAAAAACACAGAATCGTAGAGAATGCCCATATCTATCAGAATGCCGGATCTGGATCAGATCGGATCATTATTATAGCCAGAAAAAAAATAAATTGTTTTCCATAGCTAACCTACCCCATGCGCTTACTCATTCTCTCCCACTCACACACTCTTCAGCGTGTAGTGCGCGGTCTGCTTTACCCCTGCACTGCTCCTTTACCCATAATGATTAATATTAATCCCACGCAATTAAACAGCAAACCCTACTCTAGCTGCTGGGTTCTCTCTGCTAGCTATTGTGACCAAGAAGCGTAGTCTGCTTGTTGATGTATTAAATTCTATGACTTAAAACAATCACCCCCTCCCACATAAACAAATCAGTTTGGCCCTTTTGCAACAACCAGGCAGAAAATGGGAGACAGAAAGAGAGAGAGAGAGAAAGAGCATGCCTTGCGATATCACGTGTTTTAAAACAGACAACAGACAACAACCATCGACCGCCCGCCCACCAACCACGGCAATAAGTTAAATGAGTTACATATGCATAAGTTTTTATTAAAGCCAATGAACATACATAGGTACATATGTATGTATGTGTGCATCAGCCGTACCCCTCTCTCTCCTTATCTGCTGTTGATGCCTTAAAACAATCCCCCTCCCACATTATCAAATCAACCTGCCTCTTTTGCCAACAGCCAGATCAAAGAGAGACAGCGTTCTTAACAATATCACATGTTCGCAACAACACATTAACCACCCATCTCCCGCCCAGCTAACAAGTTGAAAAAATTACATATGTACATATGTATAAATATTAATAATAAAACCAATTTATATACATACATACGTATATATATGTTCATGCATACATACATATTTGCACATACATATCTACATATCAATGTAGGTCCTACATACATGCTGCTGTTTAAATCAGCCGTTATATTTTATGGTGGGGAGGGGAACAAGCGAATGCAGGTTGTCATCTAAACTCCCTTTGAAAATAATGAGAATTGTCCGTTAAAACAAACGCGAAATCTAAAACACCAGCGGCTGGCTCTGTCTCTTTCTCTATCTCTCTCTTTCCCCTTTCACATCAGGGCGCCAAAAGGGAAATTGATTGAAAATGTATATTAGTATAGCTAGATGGAGTGCGAAATATTTCGGTTATATTTGGCAACATGGCCCGGGTTTGGGCCGGCCCTGTCCACAATTCCACAAGTCAGATGAGCGATGCGCTACCTGTTTGCTTTTTCTCGTCTTTTGCATGATCTTCCTCTCCTCCCGCATTAACCAACATTTCAATATGAGAGAGAGAGAGATAGAGCATCTTCTCCTTCCACCCAAGCAATTGGTAAACAATTTGTTGGCAATTTCATAAATTTACATGCATATGCACGTATGACTACACGTACATGTATATTTACATATTTATGTTAGTAATAAAATATATTAATATTAAATATATATTTAAGATATTGCCGCTCTTTCATTTAGCCTTTACATGCGCTGTTAAAATCAGCCGTTTATTTACGTAGGGGAGGGGTGACACGCAAATGTTTTGACTCTTAAAATTCCTGTGAAAGGAATGAGAAAAAAAACCGCCGAAATGTCTTTGAGTCTTTCTCTCTATCTCTCTGTTTCCACTTGAGAGTTCTCTGCCCACTCAGACAAGTGCTCTCTCAATTGAGAAGATGCGCGGTTGTCTATTTACACACATGCATGCACATACATACATACAGCGAACAGCGATAGCATAGAGAAATAGTAAATGAAATCATTTACCACCCACCACCCCACGCTATAGAAATGCAATTAGAAGTATAAGCATATTCTAGTTAAAACATTTGCATAGAAATGGCTCAGACAGATTGGTTTTCTGCTGTACATATGTAAATACATACATACATATGCATTGAATTGTCCGTTACGCATGCATGTCTTGACTCGGTTTTTTCTTCCTTTTGCGCTCTACTTTTTTACTTGCTCTTGAGTAAAAAAACCGCGGAATCTCAGTAAGCAATTGTATTGGTTTGACCAGTCGAAATCGAGCCACCGTGAGCGATAGAGACTTCCCGATTGCCGATTGCGATAAAGTGCGTTAAATAATCATATTTAAACTAGTTTAGCTCTTAGATTAATAGCTTAAAGTAGTGCTTGCTAGGGAGTGATATAGGGACTTAGTTTTTCTGCGCCGATCGTGAGTTAGAAGCTATTAGTAGTAGCTAACTACGTCGGTGCAATCGCGCGCGCTTTTTGGTGCCGCTGCTGACGTCGCTGCTGACGTCGCTGCTGCTGACGTCGCTGCTGCCTTCCAACGGACGTCGCTGCTGCCTTCCAACGGACGTCGCTGCTGCCTTCCAACGGACGTCGCTGCTGCCTTCCAACGGACGTCGCTGCCTTCCCACGGACGTCGCTGCTGTTCGCTCCGCTTTGGGGAGTATTTGCAGTGTTAGATTTTATATGTATTTTTATTTTATCTTAATTATTTCCTTAAATTATTAATATATTATCTTATTATTTATATTATTATTTTATATTTCTATATTTTATATTATTGTTTTAATTTATATATTATTTATATATTATTAATTAATATTTTTTATTATTTTATTATTATTATTTTATATTTTTAAATTTATACATTTTTGTAAAATGCCACGTAGGAAGAGACAATCTGCTTCTCAACAGTCTCAGAGACGCAGGTGGAGAAACAGATCATATAGGGAACCGTTAGAAAATAGGGAAAATTTAGAACATTCAGATTCTGGTAGGAACCAGCAACAGGAGATTGAGGTCCAAGAGCAGGTATCAGGTGGGCAGGTTCTAGCTGTAGCGCTGGGAGAACACGCAGCCATCTCTGTTGAAGAGATTCCAAATACACGAGGACATACGACAAGACGACAAGTGGCCGATTGTGTGCGTCGGTCCGGACGGATACGGAACCAATCTTTAGGAAATATAGAAGGACGAGTAGGCGAGCAGATTCCACGACAGGGCCAAGTGATCGACACTCTGCGTCGTGCCAGACGGAGACGGAGCCAAAGATATAGGACTATAGAGCAGGGACAAAATACAGCCTTACATACTGTTAGAAGAACAGACGCATATATTAGACTTGAGGAGCAAGTGGCCGATACTGCGCGTCGGTCCAGACGAAGACAGGACTTAGACTATAGGAATAGAGAGCAGGAAGAAAACACAGTAGGGCATATAGTGAGACGAACGGACGCGCAGATTAGACGTGAGGAGCAAGTGGCCGATACTGCGCGTCGGTCCAGACGAAGACAGGACTTAGACTATAGGAATAGAGAGCAGGAACAAAACACAGTAGAACACGTAGCAAAGAACAAATACAGAGAGGCGACAGCGCCTGCGTAGATATAACGAACGGAGACGACTGTTAGAAAGAGAGCAGGATAGAGTTCGCAGGGCCCAAGCAAAGACAATATAAGTATAAGATGCGGAACGCTCATACATTTCAATTGCCATATGCAAGACAATTTTTCGGCCAGCTCGCACAAATTTGAGAGCGTACGAATCTAAAAATAGAATCCGCTTGCATGTGTAAGTACACACAGAACAGCAAGTGCGTATGTGTGCGTACTTGTGCTAAGCGGACGATTTTCGAGACGGAAACCTTTTTATGAGTTGAGAAACGAAATTATATACCGGCGTTGAATACGTCGCATCCGGAATACCCTAATGGCAATTATTCCAATGTGATTCATGGAATTTCATGTATTAAATATATTATGTATTTTTATATATGTATATCCGATCATCATTATCGAATATACCATCTTAAAATAAATTATCGTTGAAGGGATATACATATACTGAAGAGCGATGTCAGGCTAGAGGTGGTCCTGACGGTGGAGCCTCAGCTCCAAATACGAACACCGACGAGACCCCTGGGAGACCACGTAAAGGAGCACTTCGCCAACATGGACCTGGCGGATGCTCAATTCCATCGGCCATGTACCATTTCCTTGGTACTCGGAGCCGACGTATATCCAAAGGTGATTCTGCCAGGAGTGGTCCCAAGCACGGACGGCTTCCCAGTTGCGCAGAACACTGTGTTCGGGTGGACTCTCTCTGGCACTTGCAACACCGTGTGAACAGAGAAAGGCGGCCCTTCCCCGTTCCTATTTTTTCTTTGCAACTATATTGCAAGGGGGGAGGATGTTTAAGCCGCAAAGTAGGCACCGATGCAGCCCATAGGCTGCAAGCTCATGCTCCCGAAGCATGAAAGCTTTTGGAGCGGCCTCTTCAGTGCTCATTAGATTTAAGCTTAATCATACCAGAGTTAGTTGAAATCAGACCTTGGAATAAAGCACAACGCGCACGCGCATCATTTTCCGCAAATTACATACATCTTCTTCTTATTGTTTGGGCACCTAAATCCCACGAGCCACCAGAAGTGAAGGACGAGAAAAGCAGGCAAGGATCTCCCACTGCAATCAGTGGTCCTTCGAGCCGGATTTCATCATTGGATTTTTTTTTATTTTTCACCGAAAAAAAATCACGGAGATCATCCCCCCAATCCGCTCGCCACAGCTTGCTCAAGAGGAATTGCCAGCTAAGTATATAAAAACCGTCCAATTTGCAACCAAAAAGGTTCTGTGCAGTGTTTAGTGTGTGGAGAAACTCCATAGTGAGGAAGTGCAAGTGAAGACGAAAAAAACCGCTATTTGTTTCCCTTTTTATACCCGTACTCAAAAAAGAGTTAAGGGGTATATTAGATTTGTGGTAAAAGTGGATGTGTGCAACGCAGAGAAGGAAACGTTTCCGACCCCATAAAGTATATATATTCTTGATCAGCATCAATAGACGAGTCGATATAGCCATGTCCGTCTGTCCGTCTGTCCGTCTTGATGAGCGCCTGGATCTCAGAGACTATCAAAGCTAGAGCAACCAAATTTTGTTTCCAGACTCATTTGATATCACACTGCTACAAGTGTATTTCAAAATTTCGCCCCGCCCCCTTCCGCCCACACAAAGGACGAAAATCTGTGGCAGGCACAGTTTTAAAGATACGATAAAACTAAAAACGCAGTATCGTAGAGAATGTCCATATCTACCAGATTGCCGAATCTGAATTAGATCGGATCATAATTATAGCCAGAATGAAGAAATTAATTTTCAGTTGCTTCCCCTCCCCCTCCCGTTCTAGACAACGCAACTCATTTTCCCTCTCGCTCGCACACTCTGCCGCGTTCAGTGCGCGAGCAACCCCTAGCGGAGGAGATGTAGAATATAAATGGTACATGTAGAATCTACATGTTAGATGTACAGACTCATGTAATATCACACTGCTACAAGTGTATTTCCAAATTTTGCACCGCCCCCACCAAGGACGAAAATCTGTGGCAGCCACAATTTTGAAGATACTAGAAAACTAATAAAAACACAGAATCGTAGAGAATGCCCATATCTATCAGAATGCCGGATCTGGATCAGATCGGATCATTATTATAGCCAGAAAAAAAATAAATTGTTTTCCATAGTTAACCTACCCCATGCGCTTACTCATTCTCTCCCACTCACACACTCTTCAGCGTGTAGTGCGCGGTCTGCTTTACCCCTGCACTGCTCCTTTACCCATAATGATTAATATTAATCCCACGCAATTAAACAGCAAACCCTACTCTAGCTGCTGGGTTCTCTCTGCTAGCTATTGTGACCAAGAAGCGTAGTCTGCTTGTTGATGTATTAGATTCTATGACTTAAAACAATCACCCCCTCCCACATAAACAAATCAGTTTGGCCCTTTTGCAACAACCAGGCAGAAAATGGGAGACAGAAAGAGAGAGAGAGAGAAAGAGCATGCCTTGCGATATCACGTGTTTTAAAACAGACAACAGACAACAACCATCGACCGCCCGCCCACCAACCACGGCAATAAGTTAAATGAGTTACATATGCATAAGTTTTTATTAAAGCCAATGAACATACATAGGTACATATGTATGTATGTGTGCATCAGCCGTACCCCTCTCTCTCCTTATCTGCTGTTGATGCCTTAAAACAATCCCCCTCCCACATTATCAAATCAACCTGCCTCTTTTGCCAACAGCCAGATCAAAGAGAGACAGCGTTCTTAACAATATCACATGTTCGCAACAACACATTAACCACCCATCTCCCGCCCAGCTAACAAGTTGAAAAAATTACATATGTACATATGTATAAATATTAATAATAAAACCAATTTATATACATACATACGTATATATATGTACATACATACATACATATTTGCACATACATATCTACATATCAATGTAGGTCCTACATACATGCTGCTGTTTAAATCAGCCGTTATATTTTATGGTGGGGAGGGGAACCAGCGAATGCAGGTTGTCATCTAAACTCCCTTTGAAAATAATGAGAATTGTCCGTTAAAACAAACGCGAAATCTAAAACACCAGCGGCTGGCTCTGTATCTTTCTCTATCTCTCTCTTTCCCCTTTCACATCAGGGCGCCAAAAGGGAAATTGATTGAAAATGTATATTAGTATAGCTAGATGGAGTGCGAAATATTTCGGTTATATTTGGCAACATGGCCCGGGTTTGGGCCGGCCCTGTCCACAATTCCACAAGTCAGATGAGCGATGCGCTACCTGTTTGCTTTTTCTCGTCTTTTGCATGATCTTCCTCTCCTCCCGCATTAACCAACATTTCAATATGACCCTTTTGCCAACAGCGCGACCAACGAGAGGGAGAGAGAGATAGAGCATCTTCTCCTTCCACCCAAGCAATTGGTAAACAATTTGTTGGCAATTTCATAAATTTACATGCATATGCACGTATGACTACACGTACATGTATATTTACATATTTATGTTAGTAATAAAATATATTAATATTAAATATATATTTAAGATATTGCCGCTCTTTCATTTAGCCTTTACATGCGCTGTTAAAATCAGCCGTTTATTTACGTAGGGGAGGGGTGACACGCAAATGTTTTGACTCTTAAAATTCCTGTGAAAGGAATGAGAAAAAAAACCGCCGAAATGTCTTTGAGTCTTTCTCTCTATCTCTCTGTTTCCACTTGAGAGTTCTCTGCCCACTCAGACAAGTGCTCTCTCAATTGAGAAGATGCGCGGTTGTCTATTTACACACATGCATGCACATACATACATACAGCGAACAGCGATAGCAAAGAGAAATAGTAAATGAAATCATTTACCACTCACCACCCCACGCTATAGAAATGCAATTAGAAGTATAAGCATATTCTAGTTAAAACATTTGCATAGAAATGGCTCAGACAGATTGGTTTTCTGCTGTACATATGTAAATATATACATACATATGCATTGAATTGTCCGTTACGCATGCATGTCTTGACTCGGTTTTTTCTTCCTTTTGCGCTCTACTTTTTTACTTGCTCTTGAGTAAAAAAACCGCGGAATCTCAGTAAGCAATTGTATTGGTTTGACCAGTCGAAATCGAGCCACCGTGAGCGATAGAGACTTCCCGATTGCCGATTGCGATAAAGTGCGTTAAATAATCATATTTAAACTAGTTTAGCTCTTAGATTAATAGCTTAAAGTAGTGCTTGCTAGGGAGTGATATAGGGACTTAGTTTTTCTGCGCCGATCGTGAGTTAGAAGCTATTAGTAGTAGCTAACTACGTCGGTGCAATCGCGCGCGCTTTTTGGTGCCGCTGCTGACGTCGCTGCTGACGTCGCTGCTGACGTCGCTGCTGCCTTCCAACGGACGTCGCTGCTGCCTTCCAACGGACGTCGCTGCCTTCCCACGGACGTCGCTGCTGTTCGCTCCGCTTTGGGGAGTATTTGCAGTGTTAGATTTTATATGTATTTTTATTTTATCTTAATTATTTCCTTAAATTATTAATATATTATCTTATTATTTATATTATTATTTTATATTTCTATATTTTATATTATTGTTTTAATTTATATATTATTTATATATTATTAATTAATATTTTTTATTATTTTATTATTATTATTTTATATTTTTAAATTTATACATTTTTGTAAAATGCCACGTAGGAAGAGACAATCTGCTTCTCAACAGTCTCAGAGACGCAGGTTGAGAAACAGATCAAATAGGGAACAGTTAGAAAATAGGGAAAATTTAGAACATTCAGATTCTGGTAGGAACCAGCAACAGGAGATTGAGGTCCAAGAGCAGGTATCAGGTGGGCAGGTTCTAGCTGTAGCGCTGGGAGAACACGCAGCCATCTCTGTTGAAGAGATTCCAAATACACGAGGACATACGACAAGACGACAAGTGGCCGATTCTGTGCGTCGGTCCGGACGGATACGGAACCAATCTTTAGGAAATATAGAAGGACGAGTAGGCGAGCAGATTCCACGACAGGGCCAAGTGACCGACACTCTGCGTCGTGCCAGACGGAGACGGAGCCAAAGATATAGGACTATAGAGCAGGGACAAAATACAGCCTTACATACTGTTAGAAGAACAGACGCATATATTAGACTTGAGGAGCAAGTGGCCGATACTGCGCGTCGGTCCAGACGAAGACAGGACTTAGACTATAGGAATAGAGAGCAGGAAGAAAACACAGTAGGGCATATAGTGAGACGAACGGACGCGCAGATTAGACGTGAGGAGCAAGTGGCCGATACTGCGCGTCGGTCCAGACGAAGACAGGACTTAGCTATAGGAATAGAGAGCAGGAACAAAACACAGTAGAACACGTAGCAAAGAACAAATACAGAGAGGCGACAGCGCCTGCGTAGATATAACGAACGGAGACGACTGTTAGAAAGAGAGCAGGATAGAGTTCGCAGGGCCCAAGCAAAGACAATATAAGTATAAGATGCGGAACGCTCATACATTTAAATTGCCATATGCAAGACAATTTTTCGGCCAGCTCGCACAAATTTGAGAGCGTACGAATCTAAAAATAGAATCCGCTTGCATGTGTAAGTACACACAGAACAGCAAGTGCGTATGTGTGCGTACTTGTGCTAAGCGGACGATTTTCGAGACGAAAACCTTTTTATGAGTTGAGAAACGAAATTATATACCGGCGTTGAATACGTCGCATCCGGAATACCCTAATGGCAATTATTCCAATGTGATTCATGGAATTTCATGTATTAAATATATTATGTATTTTTATATATGTATATCCGATCATCATTATCGAATATACCATCTTAAAATAAATTATCGTTGAAGGGATATACATATACTGAAGAGCGATGTCAGGCTAGAGGTGGTCCTGACGGTGGAGCCTCAGCTCCAAATACGAACACCGACGAGACCCCTGGGAGACCACGTAAAGGAGCACTTCGCCAACATGGACCTGGCGGATGCTCAATTCCATCGGCCATGTACCATTTCCTTGGTACTCGGAGCCGACGTATATCCAAAGGTGATTCTGCCAGGAGTGGTCCCAAGCACGGACGGCTTCCCAGTTGCGCAGAACACTGTGTTCGGGTGGACTCTCTCTGGCACTTGCAACACCGTGTGAACAGAGAAAGGCGGCCCTTCCCCGTTCCTATTTTTTCTTTGCAACTATATTGCAAGGGGGGGAGGATGTTTAAGCCGCAAAGTAGGCACCGATGCAGCCCATAGGCTGCAAGCTCATGCTCCCGAAGCATGAAAGCTTTTGGAGCGGCCTCTTCAGTGCTCATTAGATTTAAGCTTAATCATACCAGAGTTAGTTGAAATCAGACCTTGGAATAAAGCACAACGCGCACGCGCATCATTTTCCGCAAATTACATACATCTTCTTCTTATTGTTTGGGCACCTAAATCCCACGAGCCACCAGAAGTGAAGGACGAGAAAAGCAGGCAAGGATCTCCCACTGCAATCAGTGGTCCTTCGAGCCGGATTTCATCATTGGATTTTTTTTTATTTTTCACCGAAAAAAAATCACGGAGATCATCCCCCCAATCCGCTCGCCACAGCTTGCTCAAGAGGAATTGCCAGCTAAGTATATAAAAACCGTCCAATTTGCAACCAAAAAGGTTCTGTGCAGTGTATAGTGTGTGGAGAAACTCCATAGTGAGGAAGTGCAAGTGAAGACGAAAAAAACCGCTATTTGTTTCCCTTTTTATACCCGTACTCAAAAAAGAGTTAAGGGGTATATTAGATTTGTGGTAAAAGTGGATGTGTGCAACGCAGAGAAGGAAACGTTTCCGACCCCATAAAGTATATATATTCTTGATCAGCATCAATAGACGAGTCGATATAGCCATGTCCGTCTGTCCGTCCGTCTGTCCGTCTGTCCGTCTTGATGAGCGCCTGGATCTCAGAGACTATCAAAGCTATCACACTGCTACAAGTGTATTTCAAAATTTCGCCCCGCCCCCTTCCGCCCACACAAAGGACGAAAATCTGTGGCAGGCACAGTTTTAAAGATACGATAAAACTAAAAACGCAGTATCGTAGAGAATGCCCATATCTACCAGATTGCCGAATCTGAATTAGATCGGATCATAATTATAGCCAGAATGAAGAAATTAATTTTCAGTTGCTTCCCCTCCCCCTCCCGTTCTAGACAACGCAACTCATTTTCCTTCTCGCTCGCACACTCTGCCGCGTTCAGTGCGCGAGCAACCCCTAGCGGAGGAGATGTAGAATATAAATGGTACATGTAGAATCTACATGTTAGATGTACAGACTCATGTAATATCACACTGCTACAAGTGTATTTCCAAATTTTGCACCGCCCCCACCAAGGACGAAAATCTGTGGCAGCCACAATTTTGAAGATACTAGAAAACTAATAAAAACACAGAATCGTAGAGAATGCCCATATCTATCAGAATGCCGGATCTGGATCAGATCGGATCATTATTATAGCCAGAAAAAAAATAAATTGTTTTCCATAGCTAACCTACCCCATGCGCTTACTCATTCTCTCCCACTCACACACTCTTCAGCGTGTAGTGCGCGGTCTGCTTTACCCCTGCACTGCTCCTTTACCCATAATGATTAATATTAATCCCACGCAATTAAACAGCAAACCCTACTCTAGCTGCTGGGTTCTCTCTGCTAGCTATTGTGACCAAGAAGCGTAGTCTGCTTGTTGATGTATTAGATTCTATGACTTAAAACAATCACCCCCTCCCACATAAACAAATCAGTTTGGCCCTTTTGCAACAACCAGGCAGAAAATGGGAGACAGAAAGAGAGAGAGAGAAAGAGCATGCCTTGCGATATCACGTGTTTTAAAACAGACAACAGACAACAACCATCGACCGCCCGCCCACCAACCACGGCAATAAGTTAAATGAGTTACATATGCATAAGTTTTTATTAAAGCCAATGAACATACATAGGTACATATGTATGTATGTGTGCATCAGCCGTACCCCTCTCTCTCCTTATCTGCTGTTGATGCCTTAAAACAATCCCCCTCCCACATTATCAAATCAACCTGCCTCTTTTGCCAACAGCCAGATCAAAGAGAGACAGCGTTCTTAACAATATCACATGTTCGCAACAACACATTAACCACCCATCTCCCGCCCAGCTAACAAGTTGAAAAAATTACATATGTACATATGTATAAATATTAATAATAAAACCAATTTATATACATACATACGTATATATATGTACATACATACATACATATTTGCACATACATATCTACATATCAATGTAGGTCCTACATACATGCTGCTGTTTAAATCAGCCGTTATATTTTATGGTGGGGAGGGGAACCAGCGAATGCAGGTTGTCATCTAAACTCCCTTTGAAAATAATGAGAATTGTCCGTTAAAACAAACGCGAAATCTAAAACACCAGCGGCTGGCTCTGTCTCTTTCTCTATCTCTCTCTTTTCCCCTTTCACATCAGGGCGCCAAAAGGGAAATTGATTGAAAATGTATATTAGTATAGCTAGATGGAGTGCGAAATATTTCGGTTATATTTGGCAACATGGCCCGGGTTTGGGCCGGCCCTGTCCACAATTCCACAAGTCAGATGAGCGATGCGCTACCTGTTTGCTTTTTCTCGTCTTTTGCATGATCTTCCTCTCCTCCCGCATTAACCAACATTTCAATATGACCCTTTTGCCAACAGCGCGACCAACGAGAGGGGAGAGAGATAGAGCATCTTCTCCTTCCACCCAAGCAATTGGTAAACAATTTGTTGGCAATTTCATAAATTTACATGCATATGCACGTATGACTACACGTACATGTATATTTACATATTTATGTTAGTAATAAAATATATTAATATTAAATATATATTTAAGATATTGCCGCTCTTTCATTTAGCCTTTACATGCGCTGTTAAAATCAGCCGTTTATTTACGTAGGGGAGGGGTGACACGCAAATGTTTTGACTCTTAAAATTCCTGTGAAAGGAATGAGGAAAAAAAACCGCCGAAATGTCTTTGAGTCTTTCTCTCTATCTCTCTGTTTCCACTTGAGAGTTCTCTGCCCACTCAGACAAGTGCTCTCTCAATTGAGAAGATGCGCGGTTGTCTATTTACACACATGCATGCACATACATACAAACATACAGCGAACAGCGATAGCAAAGAGAAATAGTAAATGAAATCATTTACCACCCACCACCCCACGCTATAGAAATGCAATTAGAAGTATAAGCATATTCTAGTTAAAACATTTGCATAGAAATGGCTCAGACAGATTGGTTTTCTGCTGTACATATGTAAATATATACATACATATGCATTGAATTGTCCGTTACGCATGCATGTCTTGACTCGGTTTTTTCTTCCTTTTGCGCTCTACTTTTTTACTTGCTCTTGAGTAAAAAAACCGCGGAATCTCAGTAAGCAATTGTATTGGTTTGACCAGTCGAAATCGAGCCACCGTGAGCGATAGAGACTTCCCGATTGCCGATTGCGATAAAGTGCGTTAAATAATCATATTTAAACTAGTTTAGCTCTTAGATTAATAGCTTAAAGTAGTGCTTGCTAGGGAGTGATATAGGGACTTAGTTTTTCTGCGCCGATCGTGAGTTAGAAGCTATTAGTAGTAGCTAACTACGTCGGTGCAATCGCGCGCGCTTTTTGGTGCCGCTGCTGACGTCGCTGCTGCCTTCCAACTGACGTCGCTGCTGCCTTCCAACGGACGTCGCTGCTGTTCGCTCCGCTTTGGGGAGTATTTGCAGTGTTAGATTTTATATGTATTTTTATTTTATCTTAATTATTTCCTTAAATTATTAATATATTATCTTATTATTTATATTATTATTTTATATTTCTATATTTTATATTATTGTTTTAATTTATATATTATTTATATATTATTAATTAATATTTTTTATTATTTTATTATTATTATTTTATATTTTTAAATTTATACATTTTTGTAAAATGCCACGTAGGAAGAGACAATCTGCTTCTCAACAGTCTCAGAGACGCAGGTTGAGAAACAGATCAAATAGGGAACAGTTAGAAAATAGGGAAAATTTAGAACATTCAGATTCTGGTAGGAACCAGCAACAGGAGATTGAGGTCCAAGAGCAGGTATCAGGTGGGCAGGTTCTAGCTGTAGCGCTGGGAGAACACGCAGCCGTCTCTGTTGAAGAGATTCCAAATACACGAGGACATACGACAAGACGACAAGTGGCCGATTCTGTGCGTCGGTCCGGACGGATACGGAACCAATCTTTAGGAAATATAGAAGGACGAGTAGGCGAGCAGATTCCACGACAGGGCCAAGTGACCGACACTCTGCGTCGTGCCAGACGGAGACGGAGCCAAAGATATAGGACTATAGAGCAGGGACAAAATACAGCCTTACATACTGTTAGAAGAAACAGACGCATATATTAGACTTGAGGAGCAAGTGGCCGATACTGCGCGTCGGTCCAGACGAAGACAGGACTTAGACTATAGGAATAGAGAGCAGGAAGAAAACACAGTAGGGCATATAGTGAGACGAACGGACGCGCAGATTAGACGTGAGGAGCAAGTGGCCGATACTGCGCGTCGGTCCAGACGAAGACAGGACTTAGACTATAGGAATAGAGAGCAGGAACAAAACACAGTAGAACACGTAGCAAAGAACAAATACAGAGAGGCGACAGCGCCTGCGTAGATATAACGAACGGAGACGACTGTTAGAAAGAGAGCAGGATAGAGTTCGCAGGGCCCAAGCAAAGACAATATAAGTATAAGATGCGGAACGCTCATACATTTAAATTGCCATATGCAAGACAATTTTTCGGCCAGCTCGCACAAATTTGAGAGCGTACGAATCTAAAAATAGAATCCGCTTGCATGTGTAAGTACACACAGAACAGCAAGTGCGTATGTGTGCGTACTTGTGCTAAGCGGACGATTTTCGAGACGAAAACCTTTTTATGAGTTGAGAAACGAAATTATATACCGGCGTTGAATACGTCGCATCCGGAATACCCTAATGGCAATTATTCCAATGTGATTCATGGAATTTCATGTATTAAATATATTATGTATTTTTATATATGTATATCCGATCATCATTATCGAATATACCATCTTAAAATAAATTATCGTTGAAGGGATATACATATACTGAAGAGCGATGTCAGGCTAGAGGTGGTCCTGACGGTGGAGCCTCAGCTCCAAATACGAACACCGACGAGACCCCTGGGAGACCACGTAAAGGAGCACTTCGCCAACATGGACCTGGCGGATGCTCAATTCCATCGGCCATGTACCATTTCCTTGGTACTCGGAGCCGACGTATATCCAAAGGTGATTCTGCCAGGAGTGGTCCCAAGCACGGACGGCTTCCCAGTTGCGCAGAACACTGTGTTCGGGTGGACTCTCTCTGGCACTTGCAACACCGTGTGA
Source organism: Drosophila obscura (assembly GCF_018151105.1). Classification (NCBI taxonomy): domain Eukaryota; kingdom Metazoa; phylum Arthropoda; class Insecta; order Diptera; family Drosophilidae; genus Drosophila; species Drosophila obscura. The sequence goes on along the minus strand of NW_024542867.1, from coordinate 909,948 downwards.
ACAGAGAAAGGCGGCCCTTCCCCGTTCCTATTTTTTCTTTGCAACTATATTGCAAGGGGGGGGATGTTTAAGCCGCAAAGTAGGCACCGATGCAGCCCATAGGCTGCAAGCTCATGCTCCCGAAGCATGAAAGCTTTTGGAGCGGCCTCTTCAGTGCTCATTAGATTTAAGCTTAATCATACCAGAGTTAGTTGAAATCAGACCTTGGAATAAAGCACAACGCGCACGCGCATCATTTTCCGCAAATTACATACATCTTCTTCTTATTGTTTGGGCACCTAAATCCCACGAGCCACCAGAAGTGAAGGACGAGAAAAGCAGGCAAGGATCTCCCACTGCAATCAGTGGTCCTTCGAGCCGGATTTCATCATTGGATTTTTTTTTATTTTTCACCGAAAAAAAATCACGGAGATCATCCCCCCAATCCGCTCGCCACAGCTTGCTCAAGAGGAATTGCCAGCTAAGTATATAAAAACCGTCCAATTTGCAACCAAAAAGGTTCTGTGCAGTGTATAGTGTGTGGAGAAACTCCATAGTGAGGAAGTGCAAGTGAAGACGAAAAAAACCGCTATTTGTTTCCCTTTTTATACCCGTACTCAAAAAAGAGTTAAGGGGTATATTAGATTTGTGGTAAAAGTGGATGTGTGCAACGCAGAGAAGGAAACGTTTCCGACCCCATAAAGTATATATATTCTTGATCAGCATCAATAGACGAGTCGATATAGCCATGTCCGTCTGTCCGTCTGTCCGTCTTGATGAGCGCCTGGATCTCAGAGACTATCAAAGCTATCACACTGCTACAAGTGTATTTCAAAATTTCGCCCCGCCCCCTTCCGCCCACACAAAGGACGAAAATCTGTGGCAGGCACAGTTTTAAAGATACGATAAAACTAAAAACGCAGTATCGTAGAGAATGCCCATATCTACCAGATTGCCGAATCTGAATTAGATCGGATCATAATTATAGCCAGAATGAAGAAATTAATTTTCAGTTGCTTCCCCTCCCCCGTTCAGTGCGCGAGCAACCCCTAGCGGAGGAGATGTAGAATATAAATGGTACATGTACAATCTACATGTTAGATGTACAGACTCATGTAATATCACACTGCTACAAGTGTATTTCCAAATTTTGCACCGCCCCCACCAAGGACGAAAATCTGTGGCAGCCACAATTTTGAAGATACTAGAAAACTAATAAAAACACAGAATCGTAGAGAATGCCCATATCTATCAGAATGCCGGATCTGGATCAGATCGGATCATTATTATAGCCAGAAAAAAAATAAATTGTTTTCCATAGCTAACCTACCCCATGCGCTTACTCATTCTCTCCCACTCACACACTCTTCAGCGTGTAGTGCGCGGTCTGCTTTACCCCTGCACTGCTCCTTTACCCATAATGATTAATATTAATCCCACGCAATTAAACAGCAAACCCTACTCTAGCTGCTGGGTTCTCTCTGCTAGCTATTGTGACCAAGAAGCGTAGTCTGCTTGTTGATGTATTAGATTCTATGACTTAAAACAATCACCCCCTCCCACATAAACAAATCAGTTTGGCCCTTTTGCAACAACCAGGCAGAAAATGGGAGACAGAAAGAGAGAGAGAGAGAAAGAGCATGCCTTGCGATATCACGTGTTTTAAAACAGACAACAGACAACAACCATCGACCGCCCGCCCACCAACCACGGCAATAAGTTAAATGAGTTACATATGCATAAGTTTTTATTAAAGCCAATGAACATACATAGGTACATATGTATGTATGTGTGCATCAGCCGTACCCCTCTCTCTCCTTATCTGCTGTTGATGCCTTAAAACAATCCCCCTCCCACATTATCAAATCAACCTGCCTCTTTTGCCAACAGCCAGATCAAAGAGAGACAGCGTTCTTAACAATATCACATGTTCGCAACAACACATTAACCACCCATCTCCCGCCCAGCTAACAAGTTGAAAAAATTACATATGTACATATGTATAAATATTAATAATAAAACCAATTTATATACATACATACGTATATATATGTACATACATACATACATATTTGCACATACATATCTACATATCAATGTAGGTCCTACATACATGCTGCTGTTTAAATCAGCCGTTATATTTTATGGTGGGGAGGGGAACCAGCGAATGCAGGTTGTCATCTAAACTCCCTTTGAAAATAATGAGAATTGTCCGTTAAAACAAACGCGAAATCTAAAACACCAGCGGCTGGCTCTGTCTCTTTCTCTATCTCTCTCTTTCCCCTTTCACATCAGGGCGCCAAAAGGGAAATTGATTGAAAATGTATATTAGTATAGCTAGATGGAGTGCGAAATATTTCGGTTATATTTGGCAACATGGCCCGGGTTTGGGCCGGCCCTGTCCACAATTCCACAAGTCAGATGAGCGATGCGCTACCTGTTTGCTTTTTCTCGTCTTTTGCATGATCTTCCTCTCCTCCCGCATTAACCAACATTTCAATATGACCCTTTTGCCAACAGCGCGACCAACGAGAGGGAGAGAGATAGAGCATCTTCTCCTTCCACCCAAGCAATTGGTAAACAATTTGTTGGCAATTTCATAAATTTACATGCATATGCACGTATGACTACACGTACATGTATATTTACATATTTATGTTAGTAATAAAATATATTAATATTAAATATATATTTAAGATATTGCCGCTCTTTCATTTAGCCTTTACATGCGCTGTTAAAATCAGCCGTTTATTTACGTAGGGGAGGGGTGACACGCAAATGTTTTGACTCTTAAAATTCCTGTGAAAGGAATGAGAAAAAAAAACCGCCGAAATGTCTTTGAGTCTTTCTCTCTATCTCTCTGTTTCCACTTGAGAGTTCTCTGCCCACTCAGACAAGTGCTCTCTCAATTGAGAAGATGCGCGGTTGTCTATTTACACACATGCATGCACATACATACAAACATACAGCGAACAGCGATAGCAAAGAGAAATAGTAAATGAAATCATTTACCACCCACCACCCCACGCTATAGAAATGCAATTAGAAGTATAAGCATATTCTAGTTAAAACATTTGCATAGAAATGGCTCAGACAGATTGGTTTTCTGCTGTACATATGTAAATATATACATACATATGCATTGAATTGTCCGTTACGCATGCATGTCTTGACTCGGTTTTTTCTTCCTTTTGCGCTCTACTTTTTTACTTGCTCTTGAGTAAAAAAACCGCGGAATCTCAGTAAGCAATTGTATTGGTTTGACCAGTCGAAATCGAGCCACCGTGAGCGATAGAGACTTCCCGATTGCCGATTGCGATAAAGTGCGTTAAATAATCATATTTAAACTAGTTTAGCTCTTAGATTAATAGCTTAAAGTAGTGCTTGCTAGGAGTGATATAGGGACTTAGTTTTTCTGCGCCGATCGTGAGTTAGAAGCTATTAGTAGTAGCTAACTACGTCGGTGCAATCGCGCGCGCTTTTTGGTGCCGCTGCTGACGTCGCTGCTGCCTTCCAACTGACGTCGCTGCTGCCTTCCAACGGACGTCGCTGCTGTTCGCTCCGCTTTGGGGAGTATTTGCAGTGTTAGATTTTATATGTATTTTTATTTTATCTTAATTATTTCCTTAAATTATTAATATATTATCTTATTATTTATATTATTATTTTATATTTCTATATTTTATATTATTGTTTTAATTTATATATTATTTATATATTATTAATTAATATTTTTTATTATTTTATTATTATTATTTTATATTTTTAAATTTATACATTTTTGTAAAATGCCACGTAGAAGAGACAATCTGCTTCTCAACAGTCTCAGAGACGCAGGTTGAGAAACAGATCAAATAGGGAACAGTTAGAAAATAGGGAAAATTTAGAACATTCAGATTCTGGTAGGAACCAGCAACAGGAGATTGAGGTCCAAGAGCAGGTATCAGGTGGGCAGGTTCTAGCTGTAGCGCTGGGAGAACACGCAGCCGTCTCTGTTGAAGAGATTCCAAATACACGAGGACATACGACAAGACGACAAGTGGCCGATTCTGTGCGTCGGTCCGGACGGATACGGAACCAATCTTTAGGAAATATAGAAGGACGAGTAGGCGAGCAGATTCCACGACAGGGCCAAGTGACCGACACTCTGCGTCGTGTGCCAGACGGAGACGGAGCCAAAGATATAGGACTATAGAGCAGGGACAAAATACAGCCTTACATACTGTTAGAAGAACAGACGCATATATTAGACTTGAGGAGCAAGTGGCCGATACTGCGCGTCGGTCCAGACGAAGACAGGACTTAGACTATAGGAATAGAGAGCAGGAAGAAAACACAGTAGGGCATATAGTGAGACGAACGGACGCGCAGATTAGACGTGAGGAGCAAGTGGCCGATACTGCGCGTCGGTCCAGACGAAGGCAGGACTTAGACTATAGGAATAGAGAGCAGGAACAAAACACAGTAGAACACGTAGCAAAGAACAAATACAGAGAGGCGACAGCGCCTGCGTAGATATAACGAACGGAGACGACTGTTAGAAAGAGAGCAGGATAGAGTTCGCAGGGCCCAAGCAAAGACAATATAAGTATAAGATGCGGAACGCTCATACATTTCAATTGCCATATGCAAGACAATTTTTCGGCCAGCTCGCACAAATTTGAGAGCGTACGAATCTAAAAATAGAATCCGCTTGCATGTGTAAGTACACACAGAACAGCAAGTGCGTATGTGTGCGTACTTGTGCTAAGCGGACGATTTTCGAGACGGAAACCTTTTTATGAGTTGAGAAACGAAATTATATACCGGCGTTGAATACGTCGCATCCGGAATACCCTAATGGCAATTATTCCAATGTGATTCATGGAATTTCATGTATTAAATATATTACGTATTTTTATATATGTATATCCGATCATCATTATCGAATATACCATCTTAAAATAAATTATCGTTGAAGGGATATACATATACTGAAGAGCGATGTCAGGCTAGAGGTGGTCCTGACGGTGGAGCCTCAGCTCCAAATACGAACACCGACGAGACCCCTGGGAGACCACGTAAAGGAGCACTTCGCCAACATGGACCTGGCGGATGCTCAATTCCATCGGCCATGTACCATTTCCTTGGTACTCGGAGCCGACGTATATCCAAAGGTGATTCTGCCAGGAGTGGTCCCAAGCACGGACGGCCCTTCCCCGTTCCTATTTTTTCTTTGCAACTATATTGCAAGGGGGGGAGGATGTTTAAGCCGCAAAGTAGGCACCGATGCAGCCCATAGGCTGCAAGCTCATGCTCCCGAAGCATGAAAGCTTTTGGAGCGGCCTCTTCAGTGCTCATTAGATTTAAGCTTAATCATACCACAGTTAGTTGAAATCAGACCTTGGAAATCATTTCCGCAAATTACATACATCTTCTTCTTATTGTTTGGGCACCTAAATCCCACGAGCCACCAGAAGTGAAGGACGAGAAAAGCAGGCAAGGATCTCCCACTACAATCAGTGCTCCCCCCCCCCCCAAGTGCCGTACCTTTTCATGAAAACTATATACCCGCGTCGTACAGGGCATCACCATAAGCACAAAGAGGAATGGAGCAGCTGCTGTAAGCTAAGCTCGCGGTATGTATGTATGTACGTATGTAAATGCTTGAGGCGGATCCCGTACTGTGTGGATATGCGTGTATGTATGTAAGGTGTTTTATATAGGTGATATGATTTGTTTTTAATAGAGGAAAAGCGCTGTGTATATTTTATTTTATTGCAGGCTGCGGATGGTTCAAAATTGCTGAAGTATTAAATGGATGTAGCATGCACTTAAATAATATAAGGTGATTGGGTGAATGGAGTTAGTTTTGGCGGAGGAAAAGGAACAAAAACATAAAGTACACCTACAAAAAAGGTGGTACTATGTACATGCACTTAAACGTTATTTTATTTTATAATTTTTTTTTGTTTGGTTCTTATTTAAAATAACTTGTGCGGATTATGCATATGTGTGTACAGTGCAAGAGACGAGAGCGCCAAAGAGAAAAAACCGTATGTACATATGTGCATATGTATGTTCGCCACCCTAGTCGCGATCCAACATGTTCGATGCACTAGGTTCGATGCAGTGCTTCTCTAAGCGGAATGGAATTAGCGGAGATCAGCGTGTGCCTATGTATATAAGTACGTACATATGTGCGCCTGATGGGTCGTTGCACTTGTCCGATTTTTGGCGGAAAAAAAGATGGCGAACGTGTGAGTCGCTTCTGGGGACGCGACTCTACTTATACCCGTACTCAGTCAGTATATACATTTTTGAGCTTATGATTTTTAAGAATTTTAGAAAAAAAAAAAATTTTACATTTTACATTTTTTTGCTACATATGATATCTACATCTACATATACAATGTATATTATACATCTAACATGTAGATTTTACATGTTCCAATTAGATTCTACATATCCTCCGCTAGGGGTTGCTCGCGCACTGAACGCGGCAGAATGTGCGAGCGAGAAGGAAAATGAGATGCGTTGTCTGGGCGGGAGGGGGAGGGGAAGCAACTGAAAATTAATTTCTTCATTCTGGCTATAATTATGATCCGATCTGATTCAGATTCGGCAGTCTGGTAGATATTGGCATTTTCTACGATACTGCGTTTTTAGTTTTATCGTATCTTTAAAACTGTGCCTGCCACAGATTTTCGTCCTTTGTGTGGGCGGAAGGGGGCGGGGCGAAATTTTGAAATACACTTGTAGCAGTGTGATATCACATGAGTCTGGAAACCAAATTTGGTTTCTCTAGCTCTTATAGTCTCTGAGATCCAGGCGCTCATCAAGACGGACAGACGGACATGGCTATATAGACTCGGCTATTGATGCTGATCAAGAATATATATACTTTATGGGGTCGGAAACGTTTCCTTCTCTGCGTTGCACACATCCACTTTTACCACAAATCTAATATACCCCTTAACTCTTTTTTGAGTACGGGTATAAAAAGGTAAACAAATAGCGGTTTTTTTCGTCTTCACTTGCACTTCCTCACTATGGAGTTTCTCCACACACTATACACTGCACAGAACCTTTTTGGTTGCAAATTGGACGGTTTTTATATACTTAGCTGGCAATTCCTCTTGAGCAAGCTGTGGCGAGCGGATTGGGGGGATGATCTCCGTGATTTTTTTTTCGGTGAAAAATAAAAAAAAATCCAATGATGAAATCCGGCTCGAAGGACCACTGATTGTAGTGGGAGATCCTTGCCTGCTTTTCTCGTCCTTCACTTCTGGTGGCTCGTGGGATTTAGGTGCCCAAACAATAAGAAGAAGATGTATGTAATTTGCGAAAATGATGCGCGTGCGCGTTGTGCTTTATTCCAAGGTCTGATTTCAACTAACTCTGGTATGATTAAGCTTAAATCTAATGAGCACTGAAGAGGCCGCTCCAAAAGCTTTCATGCTTCGGGAGCATGAGCTTGCAGCCTATGGGCTGCATCGGTGCCTACTTTGCGGCTTAAACATATACAATATAACAGTTTTTTATACCCGTACTCAAAAAAGAGTTAAGGGGTATATTAGATTTGTGGTAAAAGTGGATGTGTGTAACGCAGAGAAGGAAAATTTTCCGACCCCATAAAGTATATATATTCTTGATCAGCATCAATAGCCGAGTCGTTATAGCCATGTCTGTCTGTCCGTCCGTCCGTCCGTCTGTCCGTCTCGATGAGCGCCTGGATCTCAGAGACTATAAGAGCTAGAGAAACCAAATTTGGTTTCCAGACTCATGTGATATCACACTGCTACAAGTGTATTTCAAAATTTCGCCCCGCCCCCTTCCGCCCACACAAAGGACGAAAATCTGTGGCAGGCACAGTTTTAAAGATACGATAAAACAAAAAACGCAGTATAGTAGAGAATGCCCATATCTACCAGATTGCTGAATCTGAATCAGATCGGATCATAATTATAGCCAGAATGACGAAATTAATTTTCAGTTGCTTCCCCTCCCCCTCCCGCCCAGACAACGCATCTCATTTTCCTTCTCGCTCGCACATTCTGCCGCGTTCAGTGCGCGAGCAACCCCTAGCGGAGCAGATGTAGAATCTAATTGGCACATGTAAAATCTACATGTTAGATGTAGAATATACATTGTATATGTAGATGTAGATATCATATGTAGCAAAAAAATGTAAAATGTAAAATTTTTTTTTTCTAAAATTCTTAAAAATCATAAGCTCAAAAATGTATATACTGACTGAGTACGGGTATAAGTAGAGTCGCGTCCCCAGAAGCGACTCACACGTTCCTTCTCGTTAATATTGGGGTGGTAAGCGTCTTGCAAAATTAACTTACACTTATAAAGTGAAGGGTATATTTCGACAGCGCTGTAAAAAACGTATGCATGTGCACACATACAGTCGTCGCAACGACTCGGCTCGGCTGTCGCATCGGCAAAGAACCAACTTCGTGTGCCTTCGTATGCTGAATGCATACATGAGAGCGGCTGGCTCTAGAGCGCTCTCTCTCTCTAAAAAATTTCAAGAGAGCCTGGAGCCAGCTCTAGAGCCAGCCCCGAAAATTCCTGTGCAGAAATTTCGTATGGCGTTACGCATCTTATACTTATATTGTCTTTGGCCCAAGAAAGAAGTTTAATAGACCGTAGGCATATCTTACGAGAGCGAGAAACTCTGGCACGTCAAACTGCTCGTGCCGCAGCTCGACGGTCCGCAATTGACGCTGCCAGAAGTGCTAGTCAGAGACTTAGCCAATATAGGAGCGATAGCAGCAATAGGCTTGAGCAAAACTTGAGAAACGCCTCCCGAATGCAGGGAGAAAGAGCAAATATCTCCCAGGATAGGGCTCAGATAGGACCCAGAATAAGGCTTAGTGGCCTAGAAGCTCTAAAAGTAGTTTACAATAGGAATGTAAAGATGGGTCCTGATCAGGTTTGCCTTTCTTGTAAAGGCCTCTGGTTCCCCAAAAAAAATTTGTAAAATTTCTCGCGAGGTTTTACAAAATTGTTGCGAGTTTAGTGCAGAAATTTTCGCTCTTCAAAGCCTTCTAGAATTCCCTTCTGACTGCCAAAAATTAAAGTTCTGCCGAACATGTAACAGCAAAATAAAGAAAGGCAACAGGCCTAAGCTTTTCTTCCAAAATGGATTAGATTTCCCTATGCTGCCCGACTGTTTAAAGGGGCTTACTAAATTAGAGGAACGACTGATTTCTCCTCGACTTCCATTTATGATAATTATGAGTCTATTAGACGGATCGCGAGGCCAAAATGCCATTAAAGGAGCAGTAGTAAACGTCCCTATTTCAATAGACGAAGCCGTAAAAAAGCTTCCACGTGCTTTCCATGAAGCCCAGGTTGTTCAGCTCCACCTGAAACGTAGACTGGCAATTGGTGCTGATTTCATGGCTGAAACCATTAGACCTTTAAAAGTTCTTGAGGCTCTCAGCTATTTAGTTACCACAGATCTATATAAAAAGCATGGTGTTAAAGTTAACGAGGAATGGATGTCTAAATTTAGATCCGATATAGTTCCATTTGTAGCATCTCAGGCAGACGCTGCCGTATTAGAAGCGATGCAGAATAGAGATAGGATTGTAGACGCAGAGCCAGCCCATCCTGACGAGGATTTGGAAGCTGATGAACTCAATCCTGGAGGTCAGGAAACTCTGCTTGAAAATAACATTGCATTTAATGATACACCTGTAAGAATAGCACCAGGCGAAGGCCAAAGACCTCTCGACATGATCCTAGATATTGACTCGGAAGAGTTATCCTTTCCCACAATATACGCAGGCGTCAAGAGACCATGCTCAGAAAGTTATACAACCATAGTTAGATCAGAGCTTCGAAATGTAGATAGGAGAGGTTGTAGAACTGATAAACTGTTTTTCAATTACAAGAAATTAGAACTCATTAAGATTCGCAATAATATTTCAATCTGCTTACGTAAGCGGAGCATTTCCAGTGCAGTAACGGCAGCCAACGCTCTTAATGAGAATTTCATAGGGGGACTTATTAACCACGATGAGGGATATAGAGTTCTTCGAGATATTCGCTCGTCTCCAGCTCACTGGGAGGATGAAAAGAAGAAGGTTATGGCCATGATTCGTCAGTTCGGCCTGCCGACTTTTTTTATCACTCTGTCTGCTGCTGAAACGCGGTGGCCAGAGTTGCTTGTTTTGCTCAAAAAAACGTAGATAGAATCATAATTAGCGAAGAAGAGGCCATTGATTTAGTTTGGGACGAAAAGGCGCGTCTTATTAGGGCAGATCCAGTTACTTGTGCTAGGTATTTCGATTATAGGTATCGCGAGATTTTAAAAGTTATGAGGAGTCCAGAGGGCATTTTCGGAGAAAACTTCGTCATCAAATTCTATTGGCGTGTTGAATTTCAACAGAGAGGTTCTCCCCATATTCACGGCATGTTTTGGCTGAAAGATGCCCCAGCAGTGGACTTAACCAGAACTGAGTCAATTTCAACAGTTGTAGCCTTCATTAATAAACATATTACAGTAGATATAACAGACTCAGAATTAGCTCCGTATGTTGAATACCAAAAGCATAAGCACACAAACAGGTCATGTCTTAAGACAGTTGGTAAAAGTGGAAACAAAGTTTGCAGATTCGGTATTCCATACCCTCCAATGCCCCAAACGGAGATATTGAGTCCATTGCCGGAGGAAACTCCAAACCTTGATTTTCACCAATGAAATTTTAAGAAAATTAAAGACCTATTAAATTGTGATCAATCCCCTGATATGATTGATCACTTGAGCATATTTGAAAACATTCTTTCGCACGAACAAGTGAGCCTCAATTACGAGGACTACAAATATGCAATATGTTCTGGTTTGAAGAAACCAACAATTTTTCTAAAAAGGTCATTTGCTGAGATTAACATTAATGCTTATAATAAACACATTCTTTCAATGCAAAGGGCCAATATGGATATCCAATACATTTTGGACCCTTATTCGTGCTGTAGCTATATAATTAACTATATAAATAAATCCCAAAGGGGTATTTCAAAGCTTATGCGCGCGGCGGTAAGCGAAGTTCAAGGGGGCAATTACACGATCAGAGAAAAGCTACAGCACATTGGTCATAAGTTTATTTCTGGCACTGAGATATCTGCTCAGGAAGCCGTATACTGTTGTCTAGGCATTCCGTTGTCCGGAACCAGCAACAAATGTGTTCAAGTAAATACTTTCCATCCAGAGCAACGAGTTCGAATGCTCAAATCCACAAGCAACCTTCAAAATATGAATCAGGATTCCACTGACATATTCGTCAAAGGATTGCTGGAGCGGTATGAACAAAGACCAACTTTTCTTGATGGCCTGTGTTTAGCCGATTTTGCAGCAAATTATGAATTTTCTAAAAGCGATAAAAGAACTGGCCAAAATGATGATGAAGAGGACGAAAAAAATGAGGTCCTAGTAGAAGTATATTTCCCTCTCCGCAATAGTAGTGGTTTTATTAGGGAACGGACCAAGCCTTCGATTTTAAAATATATGAGGTTTAATATAAACACAGATAGGTCGAACTATTTTAGAGCACTAGTGATGCTGTTTTATCCGTGGAGAAATGAAGAGGCAGAGTTAGTGAGCAGGAATTGTGAGGATGTTTATAGGGATCATCAGGAATTAGTTAGTTCGAATTTCCAAAAATACAATGCATTAGCAGATTTAGAAGACGTGCTTAGGAGGGCCATGGAAGCCGAAGCCAATAGGGTAGAAAATGCAGGTGAGGCAGGTGATGAGGCAATTGATGAGGAATTTAGAGCTTTAGCGATTCCTGAAATAGGTTCTCAAATAAATGTTTTAAACTTGAATGACCAGGCAGCGGATCCAGATAGGAGTATTCGATTAATTAAGCTTCCCACATTTGTTTCCCTTACTGATTTAGCCAATATGATAAGATCGCTTAATTTAAAGCAAAAAACTTATCACACACATGTTCTTCATAATGTGAGAGATAAGGCACTTTTTTATGAGTTTGTAGGTGGCGGCGCAGGCGTCGGCAAGAGTAGAACAATATCTACCATTTTTCAGACCATTTCTCAGGAGCTTAATCGTATACCAGGATCTGACCCAAATACTGTAAAAGTACTTCTGTGTGCTCCCACAGGAAAAGCTGCATTTGGTATTGGAGGTGCCACACTTCACTCAATGTTTTCATTACCCCTCAATCAATCCAGCCATGCTTTTAAACAACTGGGCCCAGATTTATTAAATACCTTGCGTTCAAGATTTATTGATCTTAAACTTCTTATAATTGACGAGATTTCTATGGTCGGTGAAAAAATGTTTTCATATTTGGATAGGCGCCTAAAGCAAATATTTTCAAGGCACGAAAGTCCTTTTGGTGGCATTTCTGTTATCGTGTTCGGCGATCTAAGGAAGTTATGTCCAGTAGGTGATCGTTGGATATTCAAATCCTCATCAAGTGCGCTTAATCCATACAGTGCTATAGTTGGCTCTAGTCTCTGGGATGGCTTCAAGTTTTTCGAACTTACAGAGATTATGCGACAGCGAGATGACCAACCTTTTGCAATCGCACTAAATAACATGGCATCGGCCGAAATGTCGTCTGAAGATATTCAATTGCTTAGGGACAGAATAGTTGACGGCAGTCAAGCTCCAAGAGATGCGATCCACTTATTTTATAGCAATAAAGAGACAGAAAGGTACAATAGGGAGAAGCTATCATCGATTATGACAGCAGAATATACTTCAATAGCTTCAGACTGCATCAAAGCCGAACATCTTACCCCAGATATTAAAACTAGATATCTGGAGGCTGTTAAGAGTTTCAAAACTTCTAATACACAAGGTTTGTGTACTTCATTGGTTCTCAAAATATATGATTTTGACTGATGACAGTCAATGTAGATACATCAGACGGCCTTGTTAACGGAGCCACTGGTGTTTTAATGCAGATAGATCTTAGCTCATCCAATACACCCGAACTTCTTTGGATACATTTTCTCGAAGAAAGCGTAGGAGTTAACGCACGGTCGAAACGCAGCCATAGTAACGAATCTTCATGGACACCAATTCAGAAAACCACAAAGAGTTTTCAATACCACCAAAACGAACAGGTTACTATAGACCGTAAACAATTTCCGGTTGTAGCTGCAATAGCTATAACTATTCATAAGAGTCAGGGAGCTACATACAGCAAAGTTGTCGTCCACACTTCCTCCAATATGCAAAGAGAAGCATTGTATGTAGCTTGCAGTAGGGCCACCAGTGCGAATGGACTTTATATCGTTGGGCCTTTCATTCCCCCGAAACCCAAGCAGAACTGTCCTGTCGCGAGAGAGATGGAGAGCTTACGTTCCGCTAAGTTACTTCACACCCACTTCGATTGTTTACTCAATCCGTCCGAATTTAATATTTTCTTCCATAATACGGAAAACTTGCACTGCCATTTTAGCGATGTCTCTTCTGATGAGCTAATGCTCAAATCTTCTATTTTGTGCTTCGTTGAGGCTTCCACTTACTCAAATGAAGCTTATAATATTCCTGGCTATTCCACAGCAGTGCGGTTAGATTGCCAGTCCGTAGCCAGCGGAGCTAGACCGAAAAGAGGCATTCTAATATTTGTTAGGAATGATCTTTTAGATCACTTTAGTTTTGTTGAAAGTAATCGATTTTATGCTGCGGAAACTTAGCATCTTCGGTGTTCGAATATGCTTTGTTTACGTACAAATCTGTCGGTTTTATTGTTATTAACAGAACCCCCAGTTATCCGTTGCCAAAGTTTAAAGACGAATTTAAGCACTTAGTTCAGCGTTTTCCGTTTTTAGGTAGCAATTCTTTAGTGTTAGGTGATTTTAATTTATGCCTGCATTCTCGTTCTGGTTGCTGTAGGGAACTTTATGAATTCCTTTTAGAAAGGAATTTTAGGTCTTTGTTAGGTTTGGACTCGTCCACAACCAATTGCAATACGCATATTGACTGGGCGTTTTCAAACATTTCCGATAGCAGGGCCACCGCGCGCACCTTTGAGACTGTCTATAGTTATCATAGTGGAATTTTAGTTAATGTTAGGGAGGCAGAAGTATAGATTTCTTTTAGCTAGCAGGCATTAGTGTACATATTTTATATTATTTATATTTAAGCGTAATTAGTACTTAAGCTCTTTTTTTTAATTATTTAATTTGTTTAAGGCTTTTTATTTTAATTAGATTTATTTACGTATATTTATGTATTTATATTTTTGGCGAAGGATTGGAATCCTGTTTTTTAATTTTTTGGGGAATAAGGAGCTTAAAATGCTTTTAAAAGCAGCTCAAGTCGACTCGTAGGTCCCCAAGATTATGTTTTGGCTAGAGTGACCCCATTGCTTCGCGATGGCCTCCCCGTGGTGTTCCCTGGGTACCAATTAACTATATTAAATATATATAAGCTATATATAGCTATATATATTAGCTATATATATTTTATATATTAAATTGGTAGCTGATTCGAGCGGCGCTTACGTATTAAATATATAGTATAGGTTAAACACATAAATTATAAGCTTACATATATACTGACTGAGTACGGGTATAAGTAGAGTCGCGTCCCCAGAAGCGACTCACACGTTCCTTCTCGTTTGTTTTGGATTCTGGTGCGTCCGACCATATGGTCAACGATAAGAGTCTTTTTGAAAGATTTGATGTTTTGGAGCAACCGATTGAAATCACAGTCGCCAAGTATGATGAGTACATATACGCCACAGCAATGGGTGTGGTTCAAGTTAGTAATAATTGGCAACAAAATATTACGTTGAAAAATGTACTGTACTGTGAGCAGATTCCGCAAAACTTGCTATCTGTCAAAAAAATACAAGAGGCTGGAATGACGATCGAGTTCTCAAAAGATGGTGTAAAAGTAACCAAACATGGTCAAATCGATTTTAAAGGGTAAGTGCTCATCTAACATACCGATTGTTGAATTTAACTTATGCCATAGGGCATATTTAACAAATAATAATATTAATATGGATCGATTGTGGCATGCACGTTTAGGGCATATGAGTGAAGGGAAACTAATGGATATTATACGAGATAAAATGTTTGAAAATATTGATCTATTAAAATCGATTAAATTTGATTATGACATTTGTGAAGCTTGTGTTAAAGGAAAACAAGCCAGGTTGCTATTTGCCAAATTTAAAAGTAAAGATTATATTGATAGAGCTTTATTTGTTATTAACTCAGATGTTTGTGGCCCTATTACAATTGATGGTAGAAATTATTATGTAATTTTTGTGGACCAATATACTCACTATTGCGTGACCTATTTAATAACTCAAAAGTCTGAGGTATTCGATTGTTTTAAAGATTTCGTAGCAAAATCTGAAGCTCATTTCAATTTAAAGGTTGTGAACTTATATATAGATAATGGAAGGGAGTATTTGTCAAATGAAATGAAAAACTATTGTGTTGAGAAAGGTATTACTTATCATTTGAAAATTCCACATACACCCCAGCAAAATGGTGTGTCTGAGCGTATTATTAGGACACTCACTGAGAAAGCTCGTACTATGGTTAGTGGAGCGAGCATAGATACACGTTTTTGGGGTGAAGCTGTGTTGACAGCAACCTATTTGGTAAATAGAACTCCAAGTAGAGCATTAAAAAAATGCAAAAAGACACCTTTTGAAATGTGGCATAAGAGGAAGCCAAATTTGAAGTACTTAAAAGTATTCGGTTCAAAAAGTATTCATTCACAACAAGACAAGGAAAAGAAAATTTGACGACAAATCAATTAGTGGTATACTAATTGGGTATGCAGCAAATGGTTTTAAGATATGGGCGAAAGAAGATAAGAAATTCATAGTAGCCAGAGATGTGATAGTGGATGAAATGTATGTATATAAATCCAATGTTGACTCCCTAAAAACAATAAGCTCTGATGTGGACATGGTGTTTCCAAACGAGAGTGTAGAACAAGAAATGGATGCCCAGAATGAAAGTATGGGAGAGATACAATGTAATATCCAGAATGAGAGTACGGATGGTGGAAGTTTCCTGAATAAGAGTAAGGAAGATATACATTGTAATGTCCTGAATGAGAGTACGGATGGTAGAAATTTCCTGAATGAGAGTAAGGAAAGTGTACAGAATAATGTCCCGAATGA
The DNA here is from genome assembly GCF_018151105.1 of Drosophila obscura. Taxonomy (NCBI): domain Eukaryota; kingdom Metazoa; phylum Arthropoda; class Insecta; order Diptera; family Drosophilidae; genus Drosophila; species Drosophila obscura. The sequence goes on along the minus strand of NW_024542867.1, from coordinate 893,842 downwards.
GAGTACGGATGGTATAAATTTCCTGAATGAGAGTAAGGAAGATGTACATTTTAATGTCCCGAATGAGAGTACTGTTAGTGTTCATATTCACCTAGCAAAGAGGCAGAGGGTTACTAAATGACCGAATTCTATAATTTCCGTCAACCAAACCTTGCACCACGTATGCACAGGCTTTATGTTTATTTCTGGTCGTAGTTGGGTTATTTCTTATAAACCAACAGGAATTTATAGTGCACCGACAACTTCTTTGTATTCAATTTTATTTTTTTACAGCTTCGTCAATCTTTATACACCACAATTTTCAGTCGACATCTAGATAATGACTGCCAACTAGAGGTGGGCGCGGGCCTCTTTTTTGAGGCCCGGCCCGGCCCGAGCACGAAATGAAATTTTTAGGCCCGAATAGGCCCGGCCTGGTCATATTTAACAAGGGGCCCGGCCCGATACTTCCAACAATTATCAACTGCATAAAAATACACATATAGACATATTAGTTTTTATTTCTTAAATCTAAATAAGTTACATGTTTTTATAAAGAAATATTAGTTTATCTAAATTAGCGCTTGTTAGCCTGGTCCTCCTATCATTTAAAATATTTCCTGATGTGGAAGAAACGCGCTCACTCGTTGCTGAGCTAGCAGGAATGCCTAATATTTTTTTAGCCAAAATTTGTAGTAAATTAAGGTTTTTGGCATTTTTCAAAAAATTTAAAATGTTTTTCCCTCGACATTGTTGAAGATATGTTTGCTGGACGAAACGAAGAAGACAAGTAGTGTGACCGCGGAATTATCGATCAAACATACAGTCCGATCCTCAGAAATATACAAAAATATACCATCCAATCCTTATAAATATACCGAAATATACCGTCAGACCCTCAGATATATTCGGAATATACCTTCTCTCCGTTTCAAAATATACCATAAATATACCTCTTCGGGCCTAGCGGGCTTTTAGCTAACGCACGAAGCCCGCACGACTTCGTGCCAAACTCTATTTGAGGCACGAAGCCCGCAGTTTTCATGACGAGGCCCGCGGGACACGAAGCCCGGCCCGGCCCGCGCCCACCTCTACTGCCAACTCATCTTAAATCAAAAATATACATAATGTGTTGACTTCGGTCACACTTACAAAATATCCGATATTCGTTGTACGGTACAAGAAGGGTTAAATTCAAAATTATATATTTCTTTTCGCAACATTCTCCTCCCAAGTATTGCAGCAACTAATTATTCAATTATGAATAGCAGCAATACTTGATTAACTTTACTATAGGTCGTTTATAAATTTTATCTTTTATCTTAACATCTACAATACGAACGCATCCATCCGTTGCTTGATATGTCTTTACAATAATGCCCTTAGGCCAAATATTTCTAGGTAAATCAGAATCTGTTATCAAAACAACGTCACCTTCTTTTAACATACTTTGTTCTTTTGTCCATTTACGACTGTATAAAAGATATTGCCTATATTCTTTTCTCCATTTTAACCAAAACATATCGGCCAGTCTTTGAGACACCTTCCACATATCTAACACCTTCAAATCTCCATCAGTGGCTGTTGAATAAAATGAATCCCTAAAATCGGGTCCAATTAAAATGTCATTTGGAGTCAATGGTACCGAGTCCATGGAGTCGGATGGTACATACAACAGTGGTCGGCTATTAATCATATGCTCAATTTCACAAAACAATGTTTTCAATGTGTATTCTTTAGGAAATCTTTCTTTCAGTAGAAAGCATAAATACTTTTTTAGAGCTTGTATAAGTCTTTCCCAGGCTCCTCCGATATGCGGACTCAAGGGTGGATTAAAAAACCATGAACAAATTTTGGTGGTCAGAAACTGCAACAATTCATCTTTGGGCCAGTCAGTTATAACTTCTTGAATTTCTTTGCTTGCTCTTTTAAAATTTGTTCCATTATCCGAATACATTTCAATTGGAAAACCACGTCGACAACCAAACTGACGAAATAAATGCATAAATGCGTTGCATGAAAGGTCTTCGGCTACCTCAAGATGTACTGCGCGAGAGGCCATACATGTAAATATTACACCATATCGCTTGACATGACTCCTGTTTACTGTTATTTCTATCGGACCAAAATAATCTACGCCCACTTTTAAAAATGCTCTCTCCGTTGGTTCTATCCTACATTTTGGAAGTTGCCCTATTATAGCTTTGTGTGGCTGTCCTCTTTTGTTTTTGCAATACTGGCAATTACGTATACTTTTTTTTAGTGTATTTCGACACTTTGTGATCCAAAATTTATGTCTAAGATTTGATAGAACTGTCTCTTCCCCAATATGACAATTTTTTTGATGATAATGGTATACTTAAAGATTTATGATCGGGTGATCTTTGCTTAGAACAATGGGATTTTTCGAGTTGAAGTCATAGTCGCTGTCATTAAGATTGTCCAGTCTACCTTTGAGTCTAATTAAGCCGTCATCTGACATTTTTAAGAGTAGTGATTTTAAACTACTTGAATTATCAACAGATTCACCTTTGGTCAATTTTTCAACTTCACGTTGATAATTATCAAGTTGCATTTTTTTAAATATTAAAATTTCTGCCCTATCTATTTCCTTGGCTGTCAGTTCCTTACAATTTTGTCTCTTGAGCTTTAAATGGTCTACATAACGTAGTGTCCAAGCTGTGGCTCTTAAGAACCGCAACCAGTTCGAGAATCGAAGAACGTCTGGTAAGTCAATATCATTTCTCAGAAGCGAAGTGACATTAACATACTCTTTGTCAATTGGATCGATATCCTGTGACCCAACTGAAATCTTTCCTACTGGCCAGTGATCACTATTATTATGCAAAAACTGTGGACCTGTCAACCACAAATTGTTGTTTGTAAAATCTATTTTAGTGATTTTGGTTGCCTCATCGGCTTAAACCCAGCCGATGGAACATACTTCCAATCTCCTACATTTGATATCTCCTGTATTTCTCCTAAGCGTTGGGAAACAAAGGTTTTGAAGCGTTTGCTGCTCGACTTGAGCCAATACATAACAATTTCCGAGTCTGTCCATAAATGCGTTCTGCCTATTTTTAAATTCAAAGTTTCTTTAATCATTTTACTCATTCTTGCTCCCAATAAAGCTCCTTGTAATTCCAACCGCGGAATTGACATTGGTTTGAGTGGTGGAAGTTTTGTCATAAGTCTTGGTACACTGAAGTTACTAATTTTATCAAACGAATTACTTAGCTCTTTCCACAAATCAAAATGTTCATCTATGATAGGGTCGTCCCAGTTGATGCCACTATCCCAGATTGCTTGTAACAGTATTTTATTCGATATGAGCAAATTGGAAAGAAATCCGAGAGGATCAAAAATTGACATCGTAATCTTAAGTACTTCACGTTTCGTCGGTCGCCTTTCCAATTTCAAAATTTCACTAAGAGATTTTGTAAAGTTTAAGTTATAAGCAAGACTGTCTTTTTCATAATCCCACATCAGGCCTAAAACACGCTCTTCTGTTAAATTTTTAAACTTTTTGGGAGATATCGATTTTTTGTGGCATTTTGTCGGTCTTATATGGTCTAAAACCTCTGAAGAGTTTGAAATCCAGTTGCACATTTCAAACCCACCTTGCTGATGTACATATGTAACATCTTTAATCAGTTGTAGGCACTGATAATGTCATCTGCTCCTCCCAAGTAGTCGTCCATGTAATGTTTTTCTAGTATGTCTTGACAGGCTTTAGGGTATTCTTTCTTAAAGTCACTTGCATTACGATTCCTAACTTGTTGTGCAATACTTGGACTGCATTTAGCTCCAAAAAATAAAACTTGTATTTCATAGACGTCTGTTATACCTTGTCGCCTATTTTCACGCCACAAAATTCTCTGGGCTGGTCGATCTATCTGCTGAACTTTTATTTGTAGAAACATTTCTTTTATGTCACCTACAAAAACAATTTTGTGTTCACGGAAATTCATGAGAACAGATGACAATTGATTGTAAAGGTCAGGTCCTGATAGCAAAAAATCATTGAGGCAATACCCATGACTCCTAGATGCAGCGTCAAACACACTTCTCAACTTATCTGGCTTATTTACATTTTGTACGCCAAATTGGGGAAGATAATAAGTCACAGGTGACTGAACATCTAGTTCAGACAAGTCCAATTTTTTTATATATCCTTTTAAAATATGTGATTTAATTGTTTCTTCATATTTATTTCCATATATAGGGTTTTTGTCAATTTTCCTTTCACAGGCCATTAGTCTAGAATACGCATTGTTGTAACTCTCTGGAAGTCGTATATCTTCTTGTTTCCAAAACAAACCGCATTCGAATCCTTCTTCTACACGCTTTAGAGATTTGTCTACAATTTCTAGGCACCTTTTGTCGTCAAGTGCCAAGGGATAGTCGTTCTGAACAGTTAATTCGCTCTCGATTGACCAGTAAGATTTGACGAGGTTATGTAAAACATCCAAATCATCACATTCCTGGTCTTTTAAAACTTGGTTGCTGATATGAAAAGAATAATTGGTTTCAATTCTCTGTCTGTCTGGTGCTACTACTCCATGAATAACCCAGCTCAGCAAGGTTTTGCTCGCGACTGGTCCATTAAATGCTTCGTAATGTAGTTTGCGTGAAACTATAAGAGACCAGTTGTCCTGTCCTATCAACATTTTTGGATGTGCCTTTTCGTATGAACAGTCAATGAAATTTTTCAAAAATTTAAAATTGTCGGTCATGTCGTCTATTTTCAGAGTTTGTAAAGGTAAGTTTAGATTCGAGACTGTTTTAATTTTTCTCATAGTGAAAGTTTTAGCACCTTGACTTTTACCCTTGATCTGTACACTGACCATTTTTGAATCTTCCTGTTCGTAGACTTCACTATTGGTCCATTGCATCTTTAATGGTCTGATTGGGCCATCCAGTCCTAAGTCATTGGCTACTTGTTCGTCTAACAAGGATATAGTCGATGCTTCGTCAAGAAGTGCATACGTGTCAATTGTCTTTTTGGGTCCGATCAAACAAATATGTACTACTTTTAACAAAACTATGGTCTGCCCTTCATAAATATTACAATTGCTTTCTATTTTTGAGTTCCACTGATCATTATAGTTTGGCTTATCTAGTTGATTTTCTTGACGGTTAGCTTTATCTTTGTGTAACAAATTGTTATGATTATAACTGCAATTATTTATTTTGCATTGCTTTTTGCGTCTACAATCTTTCATCAAGTGGTTTTTACCCAGACAAGATATACACAAGCTATTTTGAGACACATGCTCCCATCGTTTGTCAATATGTAAGTCTTTAAATTTTCCACATGTCGTAACATAATGATCAGTCGATTTACAATAATTACAGAATCCTTTTCTATATTCTTTGGTTGCATTATTTGGATGATTTGTAACTGTTAAAGTACTATCTTTGGACTTATGCTGCCCAGGCCTATCATGATTGCAGCCCTAATGGTTTCACTTAGCCATGCTTGAAAAACTATTATTTTTGGCTCAGCTGATCTAGATTTTTGAAAGTGTTTCATAAATGCAGTTCGCTGTGACATAGGTAATTTTTCCAATATTTCGTCAAGTAACAACGGGTTACGAATATGATCTAAATCTTCGATGGACAACAATGTATGAATTAGATTTGTAATTATATCATAAAATGAGATTAGTCGTTCATATTTATCGTTTTTATATATGGAAAATTCTTAATTTTATCAATCAGTTGTCTTATAATATGACTCGAGTCCCCAAATCTCTCTTTTAAGATTTCTATTATCGTCAACACATTATCTGGTAACAACAAAAGAGATTGTACACATTCTTTGGCACGACCTGCTAATGCTTTTCTTAGACGACTTATGTTTTCATAGTTGCTAAATTTACATGCGTTTGTACTATTTTCAAATTCGGAATAAAATATGGGCCATTCTATTGGATCCCCTGCAAATGTCGGTAGGTCTTGTTTTATTGTCTGCCTTACCATGAATGTTTCCACATCCTTATTATTTCCTGACTTATTAAGACTTTCATTTTCAGATTTAAGCTTACGTGTTGTGCTAACCCACTCACTTGTACGGATCTCAGCGTATTTGCCATCATTGTCGTCGCCGTGGTCGATGTAATCTTCTTTTTCTTCTTCTTGTAGCTGCATCTCAAGCAGCTCTTGTTCCAGTTTTGGCTACTTTTGGTTGTACGTGGTGATCGGCCTCCTTCGGACTGCTTGTCTGCAGCCTTTTTGATTACGTTTGATTCCATCGGTGTTGATGCCGCTACCTTTGACCTTGTCCTCGGCTTGATGGTAGCATCCATTTCCACTTGCGGTGTCTTGTCGGGATGAGGAGTGTGGTTTATCTTGTTTTTTTGTCCCATTATCGCTGTCTACGATCTTTTGTTCGTCAATTTGAACAGATTTGTCGATTTCAGTTGTCGTCACAATTTTTCTTTTTTCCGCCAGTTTTTTTCTGTACGTATTTCGGTGTTTGTTTTTATGTATGTATTCCCATTTCTGTCTCCTGTCGGGAGCATCACAAAAAAACACGCTGTAGTTCTCTCTTTCTGTTGCACGTCTGTCTCATACGGTACACATACACTAGTCGTCGTCAAAGTGTACGTGCGGATGTGTATGGCTTGGATCAGGCTTGGAATACATACAGATCTATTTCACCATCTGATGAAATTGCGCGTCTGTTTTACGCAATCCATATGCCGTTCCGTGGGCTTCGAAGGACCATGTTAGTGTTCATATTCACCTAGCAAAGAGGCAGAGGGTTACTGATCCGGCTCGAAGGACCATGTTAGTGTTCGTATTCACCTAGCAAAGAGGCAGAGGGTTACTAAATGACCGAATTCTATAATTTCCGTCAACCAAACCTTGCACCACGTATGCACAGGCTTTATGTTTATTTCTGGTCGTCGTTGGGTTATTTCTTTGTATTCAATTTTATTTTTTTACAGCTTCGTCAATCTTTATACACCACAATTTTCAGTCGACATCTAGATAATGACTGCCAACTCATCTTAAATTAAAAATATACATAATGTGTTGACTTCGGTCACACTTACAAAATATCCGATATTCGTTGTACGGTACAAGAAGGGTTAAATTCAAAATTATATATTTCTTTTCGCAGCAAGTACGGACGGCAGTTTCTTGAAGGAGAGCACGGAAGATAGACGGTATGAAGGTGGAGAAAAAGAGAATCTTGAAGTCAGACGAAGTTATCGACTGCAAGAGAAACCACAAATATCTTATAGGATATTAAATGGTGGTTTGCTGTGTTCGCAAAATACTTTTTGCGACATACCGATTCGTATGATGAAGTAAAAGATAGGCATGATAAGTTAAAATGGGAACAAGCAATGAAAGAAGAGTTAGATTCTCACATTCTCAATGAGACCTGGACTTTGGTAGAAAAGCCAGAAAATAAAAATATTGTTGACTGCAAATGGGTTTTCACAATTAAGAACGATGAACATGGAAATTATATCAAATGTAAAGCTAGGCTTGTCGCTCGTGGATTTACACAGCGATATATGATTGATTATGAAGAAACATTTGCTCCTGTAGCAAGGATCTCAAGTTTTCGGTTTATAATGGCCTTGTCAAACCAGTTTGACTTAAAAGTTCATCATATGGATGTGAAAACCGCATTTTTAAATGGAGATATATATGGATATTCCTCAGGGTCTGACTGCAAAACATAATGAAGTATGCAAGTTGAACAAATCTATATATGGGCTTAAACAGGCAGCACGATGCTGGTATGAAATGTTTGAGCATACACTAAAAGAAATTGGATTTGTTAATTCAGCAGTAGACCATTGTATTTATCTTCTTGACAAGGGAGATGTTGCTAAAAACATATATCTGTTATTATATGTAGATTATCTAGTGATAGCAACTCAAATCCACAAGCAACCTTCAAAATATGAATCAGGATTCCACTGACATATTCGTCAAAGGATTGCTGGAGCGGTATGAACAAAGACCAACTTTTCTTGATGGCCTGTGTTTAGCCGATTTTGCAGCAAATTATGAATTTTCTAAAAGCGATAAAAGAACTGGCCAAAATGATGATGAAGAGGACGAAAAAAATGAGGTCCTACTAGAAGTATATTTCCCTCTCCGCGATAGTAGTGGTTTTATTAGGGAACGGACCAAGCCTTCGATTTTAAAATATATGAGGTTTAATATAAACACAGATAGGTCGAACTATTTTAGAGCACTAGTGATGCTGTTTTATCCGTGGAGAAATGAAGAGGCAGAGTTAGTGAGCAGGAATTGTGAGGATGTTTATAGGGATCATCAGGAATTAGTTAGTTCGAATTTCCAAAAATACAATGCATTAGCAGATTTAGAAGACGTGCTTAGGAGGGCCATGGAAGCCGAAGCCAATAGGGTAGAAAATGCAGGTGAGGCAGGTGATGAGGCAATTGATGAGGAATTTAGAGCTTTAGCGATTCCTGAAATAGGTTCTCAAATAAATGTTTTAAACTTGAATGACCAGGCAGCGGATCCAGATAGGAGTATTCGATTAATTAAGCTTCCCACATTTGTTTCCCTTACTGATTTAGCCAATATGATAAGATCGCTTAATTTAAAGCAAAAAACTTATCACACACAAGTTCTTCATAATGTGAGAGATAAGGCACTTTTTTATGAGTTTGTAGGTGGCGGCGCAGGCGTCGGCAAGAGTAGAACAATATCTACCATTTTTCAGACCATTTCTCAGGAGCTTAATCGTATACCAGGATCTGACCCAAATACTGTAAAAGTACTTCTGTGTGCTCCCACAGGAAAAGCTGCATTTGGTATTGGAGGTGCCACACTTCACTCAATGTTTTCATTACCCCTCAATCAATCCAGCCATGCTTTTAAACAACTGGGCCCAGATTTATTAAATACCTTGCGTTCAAGATTTATTGATCTTAAACTTCTTATAATTGACGAGATTTCTATGGTCGGTGAAAAAATGTTTTCATATTTGGATAGGCGCCTAAAGCAAATATTTTCAAGGCACGAAAGTCCTTTTGGTGGCATTTCTGTTATCGTGTTCGGCGATCTAAGGCAGTTATGTCCAGTAGGTGATCGTTGGATATTCAAATCCTCATCAAGTGCGCTTAATCCATACAGTGCTATAGTTGGCTCTAGTCTCTGGGATGGCTTCAAGTTTTTCGAACTTACAGAGATTATGCGACAGCGAGATGACCAACCTTTTGCAATCGCACTAAATAACATGGCATCGGCCGAAATGTCGTCTGAAGATATTCAATTGCTTAGGGACAGAATAGTTGACGGCAGTCAAGCTCCAAGAGATGCGATCCACTTATTTTATAGCAATAAAGAGACAGAAAGGTACAATAGGGAGAAGCTATCATCGATTATGACAGCAGAATATACTTCAATAGCATCAGACTGCATCAAAGCCGAACATCTTACCCCAGATATTAAAACTAGATATCTGGAGGCTGTTAAGAGTTTCAAAACTTCTAATACACAAGGTTTGTGTACTTCATTGGTTCTCAAAATATATGATTTTGACTGATGACAGTCAATGTAGATACATCAGACGGCCTTGTTAACGGAGCCACTGGTGTTTTAATGCAGATAGATCTTAGCTCATCCAATACTCCCGAACTTCTTTGGATACATTTTATCGAAGAAAGCGTAGGAGTTAACGCACGGTCGAAACGCAGCCATAGTAACGAATCTTCATGGACACCAATTCAGAAAACCACAAAGAGTTTTCAATACCACCAAAACGAACAGGTTACTATAGACCGTAAACAATTTCCGGTTGTAGCTGCAATAGCTATAACTATTCATAAGAGTCAGGGAGCTACATACAGCAAAGTTGTCGTCCACACTTCCTCCAATATGCAAAGAGAAGCATTGTATGTAGCTTGCAGTAGGGCCACCAGTGCGAATGGACTTTATATCGTTGGGCCTTTCATTCCCCCGAAACCCAAGCAGAACTGTCCTGTCGCGAGAGAGATGGAGAGCTTACGTTCCGCTAAGTTACTTCACACCCACTTCGATTGTTTACTCAATCCGTCCGAATTTAATATTTTCTTCCATAATACGGAAAACTTGCACTGCCATTTTAGCGATGTCTCTTCTGATGAGCTAATGCTCAAATCTTCTATTTTGCGCTTCGTTGAGGCTTCCACTTACTCAAATGAAGCTTATAATATTCCTGGCTATTCCACAGCAGTGCGGTTAGATTGCCAGTCCGTAGCCAGGCGGAGCTAGACCGAAAAGAGGCATTCTAATATTTGTTAGGAATGATCTTTTAGATCAGTTTAGTTTTGTTGAAAGTAATCGATTTTATGCTGCGGAAACTTAGCATCTCCGGTGTTCGAATATGCTTTGTTTACGTACAAATCTGTCGGTTTTATTGTTATTAACAGAACCCCCAGTTATCCGTTGCCAAAGTTTAAAGACGAATTTAAGCACTTAGTTCAGCGTTTTCCGTTTTTAGGTAGCAATTCTTTAGTGTTAGGTGATTTTAATTTATGCCTGCATTCTCGTTCTGGTTGCTGTAGGGAACTTTATGAATTCCTTTTAGAAAGGAATTTTAGGTCTTTGTTAGGTTTGGACTCGTCCACAACCAATTGCAATACGCATATTGACTGGGCGTTTTCAAACATTTCCGATAGCAGGGCCACCGCGCGCACCTTTGAGACTGTCTATAGTTATCATAGTGGAATTTTAGTTAATGTTAGGGGAGGCAGAAGTATAGATTTCTTTTAGCTAGCAGGCATTAGTGTACATATTTTATATTATTTATATTTAAGCGTAATTAGTACTTAAGCTCTTTTTTTAAATTATTTAATTTGTTTAAGGCTTTTTATTTTAATTAGATTTATTTACGTATATTTATGTATTTATATTTTTGGCGAAGGATTGGAATCCTGTTTTTTAATTTTTTGGGGAATAAGGAGCTTAAAATGCTTTTAAAAGCAGCTCAAGTCGACTCGTAGGTCCCCAAGATTATGTTTTGGCTAGAGTGACCCCATTGCTTCGCGATGGCCTCCCCCGTGGTGTTCCTGGATACCAATTAACTATATTAAATATATATAAGCTATATATAGCTATATATATTAGCTATATATATTTTATATATTAAATTGGTAGCTGATTCGAGCGGCGCTTACGTATTAAATATATAGTATAGGTTAAACACATAAATTATAAGCTTACATATATACTGACTGAGTACGGGTATAAGTAGAGTCGCGTCCCCAGAAGCGACTCACACGACGGGCATATGAGTGAAGGGAAACTAATGGATATTATACGAGATAAAATGTTTGAAGATATTGATCTATTAAAATCGATTAAATTTGATTATGACATTTGTGAAGCTTGTGTTAAAGGAAAACAAGCCAGGTTGCTATTTGCCAAATTTAAAAGTAAAGATTATATTGATAGAGCTTTATTTGTTATTCACTCAGATGTTTGTGGCCCTATTACACCCCCTACAATTGATGGTAGAAATTATTATGTAATTTTTGTGGACCAATATACTCACTATTGCGTGACCTATTTAATAATTCAAAAGTCTGAGGTATTCGATTGTTTTAAAGATTTCGTAGTACAATCTGAAGCTCATTTCAATTTAAAGGTTGTGAACTTATATATAGATAATGGAAGGGAGTATTTGTCAAATGAAATGAAAAACTATTGTGTTGAGAAAGGTATTACTTATCATTTGAAAATTCCACATACACCCCAGCAAAATGGTGTGTCTGAGCGTATGATTAGGACACTCACTGAGAAAGCTCGTACTATGGTTAGTGGAGCGAGCATAGATACACGTTTTTGGGGTGAAGCTGTGTTGACAGCAACCTATTTGGTAAATAGAACTCCAAGTAGAGCATTAAAAAAATGCAAAAAGACACCTTTTGAAATGTGGCATAAGAGGAAGCCAAATTTAAAGTACTTAAAAGTATTCGGTTCAAAAGTATTCATTCACAACAAGACAAGGAAAAGAAAATTTGACGACAAATCAATTAGTGGTATACTAATTGGGTATGCAGCAAATGGTTTTAAGATATGGGCGAAAGAAGATAAGAAATTCATAGTAGCCAGAGATGTGATAGTGGATGAAATGTATGTATATAAATCCAATGTTGACTCCCTAAAAACAATAAGCTCTGATGTGGACATGGTGTTTCCAAACGAGAGTGTAGAACAAGAAATGGATGCCCAGAATGAAAGTATGGGAGAGATACAATGTAATATCCAGAATGAGAGTACGGATGGTGGAAGTTTCCTGAATAAGAGTAAGGAAGATATACATTGTAATGTCCTGAATGAGAGTACGGATGGTAGAAATTTCCTGAATGAGAGTAAGGAAAGTGTACAGAATAATGTCCCGAATGAGAGTACGGATGGTATAAATTTCCTGAATGAGAGTAAGGAAGATGTACATTTTAATGTCCCGAATGAGAGTACTGTTAGTGTTCATATTCACTTAGCAAAGAGGCAGAGGGTTACTAAATGACCGAATTCTATAATTTCCGTCAACCAAACCTTGCACCACGTATGCACAGGCTTTATGTTTATTTCTGGTCGTCGTTGGGTTATTTCTTATAAACCAACAGGAATTTATAGTGCACCGACAACTTCTTTGTATTCAATTTTATTTTTTTACAGCTTCGTCAATCTTTATACACCACAATTTTCAGTCGACATCTAGATAATGACTGCCAACTCATCTTAAATCAAAAATATACATAATGTGTTGACTTCGGTCACACTTACAAAATATCCGATATTCGTTGTACGGTACAAGAAGGGTTAAATTCAAAATTATATATTTCTTTTTCGCAACATTCCTCCCCCTAAGTATTGCAGCAACTAATTATTCAATTATGAATAGCAGCAATACTTAACAATGTCGGGTTACACATTCGTCTTAACATCTAACTTGATTAACTTTACTATAGGTCGTTTATAAATTTTATCTTTTATCTTAACATCTACAATACGAACGCATCCATCCGTTGCTTGATATGTCTTTACAATAATGCCCTTGGCCAAATATTTCTAGGTAAATCAGAATCTGTTATCAAAACAACGTCACCTTCTTTTAACATACTTTGTTCTTTTGTCCATTTACGACTGTATAAAAGATATTGTCTATATTCTTTTCTACATTTTAACCAAAACATATCGGCCAGTCTTTGAGACACCTTCCACATATCTAACACCTTCAAATCTCCATCAGTGGCTGTTGAATAAAATGAATCCCTAAAATCGGGTCCAATTAAAATGTCATTTGGAGTCAATGGTACCGAGTCCATGGAGTCGGATGGTACATACAACAGTGGTCGGCTATTAATCATATGCTCAATTTCACAAAACAATGTTTTCAATGTGTATTCTTTAGGAAATCTTTCTTTCAGTAGAAAGCATAAATACTTTTTTAGAGCTTGTATAAGTCTTTCCCAGGCTCCTCCGATATGCGGACTCAAGGGTGGATTAAAAAACCATGAACAAATTTTGGTGGTCAGAAACTGCAACAATTCATCTTTGGGCCAGTCAGTTATAACTTCTTGAATTTCTTTGCTTGCTCTTTTAAAATTTGTTCCATTATCCGAATACATTTCAATTGGAAAACCACGTCGACAACCAAACTGACGAAATAAATGCATAAATGCGTTGCATGAAAGGTCTTCGGCTACCTCAAGATGTACTGCGCGAGAGGCCATACATGTAAATATTACACCATATCGCTTGACATGACTCCTGTTTACTGTTATTTCTATCGGACCAAAATAATCTACGCCCACTTTTAAAAATGCTCTCTCCGTTGGTTCTATCCTACATTTTGGAAGTTGCCCTATTATAGCTTTGTGTGGCTGTCCTCTTTTGTTTTTGCAATACTGGCAATTACGTATACTTTTTTTTAGTGTATTTCGACACTTTGTGATCCAAAATTTATGTCTAAGATTTGATAGAACTGTCTCTTCCCCAATATGACAATTTTTTTGATGATAATGGTATACTTAAAGATTTATGATCGGGTGATCTTTGCTTAGAACAATGGGATTTTTCGAGTTGAAGTCATAGTCGCTGTCATTAAGATTGTCCAGTCTACCTTTGAGTCTAATTAAGCCGTCATCTGACATTTTTAAGAGTAGTGATTTTAAACTACTTGAATTATCAACAGATTCACCTTTGGTCAATTTTTCAACTTCACGTTGATAATTATCAAGTTGCATTTTTTTAAATATTAAAATTTCTGCCCTATCTATTTCCCTTGGCTGTCAGTTCCTTACAATTTTGTCTCTTGAGCTTTAAATGGTCTACATAACGTAGTGTCCAAGCTGTGGCTCTTAAGAACCGCAACCAGTTCGAGAATCGAAGAACGTCTGGTAAGTCAATATCATTTCTCAGAAGCGAAGTGACATTAACATACTCTTTGTCAATTGGATCGATATCCTGTGACCCAACTGAAATCTTTCCTACTGGCCAGTGATCACTATTATTATGCAAAAACTGTGGACCTGTCAACCACAAATTGTTGTTTGTAAAATCTATTTTAGTGATTTTGGTTGCCTCATCGGCTTAAACCCAGCCGATGGAACATACTTCCAATCTCCTACATTTGATATCTCCTGTATTTCTCCTAAGCGTTGGGAAACAAAGGTTTTGAAGCGTTTGCTGCTCGACTTGAGCCAATACATAACAATTTCCGAGTCTGTCCATAAATGCGTTCTGCCTATTTTTAAATTCAAAGTTTCTTTAATCATTTTACTCATTCTTGCTCCCAATAAAGCTCCTTGTAATTCCAACCGCGGAATTGACATTGGTTTGAGTGGTGCTACACGTGATTTTGCAGCTATTAAACTACATTCAATTTTGTCGTCAATTTGGAATCGTACGTATGCGCATGATGCATAAGCATATTTGGAAGCATCGCAAAATACATGCAATTGTACTTTACAGTCATTTATTGGAAGTTTTGTCATAAGTCTTGGTACACTGAAGTTACTAATTTTATCAAACGAATTACTTAGCTCTTTCCACAAATCAAAATGTTCATCTATGATAGGGTCGTCCCAGTTGATGCCACTATCCCAGATTGCCTGTAACAGTATTTTATTCGATATGAGCAAATTGGAAAGAAATCCGAGAGGATCAAAAATTGACATCGTAATCTTAAGTACTTCACGTTTCATCGGTCGCCTTTCCAATTTCAAAATTTCACTAAGAGATTTTGTAAAGTTTAAGTTATAAGCAAGACTGTCTTTTTCATAATCCCACATCAGGCCTAAAACACGCTCTTCTGTTAAATTTTTAATCTTTTTGGGAGATATCGATTTTTTGTGGCATTTTGTCGGTCTTATATGGTCTAAAACCTCTGAAGAGTTTGAAATCCAGTTGCACATTTCAAACCCACCTTGCTGATGTACATATGTAACATCTTTAATCAGTTGTATGGCACTGATAATGTCATCTGCTCCTCCCAAGTAGTCGTCCATGTAATGTTTTTCTAGTATGTCTTGACAGGCTTTAGGGTATTCTTTCTTAAAGTCACTTGCATTACGATTCCTAACTTGTTGTGCAATACTTGGACTGCATTTAGCTCCAAAAAATAAAACTTGTATTTCATAGACGTCTGGTATACCTTGTCGCCTATTTTCACGCCACAAAATTCTCTGGGCTGGTCGATCTATCTGCTGAACTTTTATTTGTAGAAACATTTCTTTTATGTCACCTACAAAAACAATTTTGTGTTCACGGAAATTCATGAGAACAGATGACAATTGATTGTAAAGGTCAGGTCCTGATAGCAAAAAATCATTGAGGCAATACCCATGACTCCTAGATGCAGCGTCAAACACACTTCTCAACTTATCTGGCTTATTTACATTTTGTACGCCAAATTGGGGAAGATAATAAGTCACAGGTGACTGAACATCTAGTTCAGACAAGTCCAATTTTTTTATATATCCTTTTAAAATATGTGATTTAATTGTTTCTTCATATTTATTTCCATATATAGGGTTTTTGTCAATTTTCCTTTCACAGGCCATTAGTCTAGAATACGCATTGTTGTAACTCTCTGGAAGTCGTATATCTTCTTGTTTCCAAAACAAACCGCATTCGAATCCTTCTTCTACACGCTTTAGAGATTTGTCTACAATTTCTAGGCACCTTTTGTCGTCAAGTGCCAAGGGATAGTCGTTCTGAACAGTTAATTCGCTCTCGATTGACCAGTAAGATTTGACGAGGTTATGTAAAACATCCAAATCATCACATTCCTGGTCTTTTAAAACTTGGTTGCTGATATGAAAAGAATAATTGGTTTCAATTCTCTGTCTGTCTGGTGCTACTACTCCATGAATAACCCAGCTCAGCAAGGTTTTGCTCGCGACTGGTCCATTAAATGCTTCGTAATGTAGTTTGCGTGAAACTATAAGAGACCAGTTGTCCTGTCCTATCAACATTTTTGGATGTGCCTTTTCGTATAAACAGTCAATGAAATTTTTCAAAAATTTAAAATTGTCGGTCATGTCGTCTATTTTCAGAGTTTGTAAAGGTAAGTTTAGATTCGAGACTGTTTTAATTTTTCTCATAGTGAAAGTTTTAGCACCTTGACTTTTACCCTTGATCTGTACACTGACCATTTTTGAATCTTCCTGTTCGTAGACTTCACTATTGGTCCATTGCATCTTTAATGGTCTGATTGGGCCATCCAGTCCTAAGTCATTGGCTACTTGTTCGTCTAACAAGGATATAGTCGATGCTTCGTCAAGAAGTGCATACGTGTCAATTGTCTTTTTGGGTCCGATCAAACAAATATGTACTACTTTTAACAAAACTATGGTCTGCCCTTCATAAATATTACAATTGCTTTCTATTTTTGAGTTCCACTGATCATTATAGTTTGGCTTATCTAGTTGATTTTCTTGACGGTTAGCTTTATCTTTGTGTAACAAATTGTTATGATTATAACTGCAATTATTTATTTTGCATTGCTTTTTGCGTCTACAATCTTTCATCAAGTGGTTTTTACCCAGACAAGATATACACAAGCTATTTTGAGACACATGCTCCCATCGTTTGTCAATATGTAAGTCTTTAAATTTTCCACATGTCGTAACATAATGATCAGTCGATTTACAATAATTACAGAATCCTTTTCTATATTCTTTGGTTGCATTATTTGGATGATTTGTAACTGTTAAAGTACTATCTTTGGACTTATGCTGCCCCAGGCCTATCATGATTGCAGCCCTAATGGTTTCACTTAGCCATGCTTGAAAAACTATTATTTTTGGCTCAGCTGATCTAGATTTTTGAAAGTGTTTCATAAATGCAATTCGCTGTGACATAGGTAATTTTTCCAATATTTCGTCAAGTAACAACGGGTTACGAATATGATCTAAATCTTCGATGGACAACAATGTATGAATTAGATTTGTAATTATATCATAAAATGAGATTAGTCGTTCATATTTATCGTCTTTTATATATGGAAAATTCTTAATTTTATCAATCAGTTGTCTTATAATATGACTCGATCCCCAAATCTCTCTTTTAAGATTTCTATTATCGTCAACACATTATCTGGTAACAACAAAAGAGATTGTACACATTCTTTGGCACGACCTGCTAATGCTTTTCTTAGACGACTTATGTTTTCATAGTTGCTAAATTTACATGCGTTTGTACTATTTTCAAATTCGGAATAAAATATGGGCCATTCTATTGGATCCCCTGCAAATGTCGGTAGGTCTTGTTTTATTGTCTGCCTTACCATGAATGTTTCCACATCCTTATTATTTCCTGACTTATTAAGACTTTCATTTTCAGATTTAAGCTTACGTGTTGTGCTAACCCACTCACTTGTACGGATCTCAGCGTATTTGCCATCATTGTCGTCGCCGTGGTCGATGTAATCTTCTTTTTCTTCTTCTTGTAGCTGCATCTCAAGCAGCTCTTGTTCCAGTTTTGGCTACTTTTGGTTGTACGTGGTGATCGGCCTCCTTCGGACTGCTTGTCTGCAGCCTTTTTGATTACGTTTGATTCCATCGGTGTTGATGCCGCTACCTTTGACCTTGTCCTCGGCTTGATGGTAGCATCCATTTCCACTTGCGGTGTCTTGTCGGGATGAGGAGTGTGGTTTATCTTGTTTTTTTGTCCCATTATCGCTGTCTACGATCTTTTGTTCGTCAATTTGAACAGATTTGTCGATTTCAGTTGTCGTCACAATTTTTCTTTTTTCCGCCAGTTTTTTTCTGTACGTATTTCGGTGTTTGTTTTTATGTATGTATTCCCATTTCTGTCTCCTGTCGGGAGCATCACCAAAAAAACACGCTGTAGTTCTCTCTTTCTGTTGCACGTCTGTCTACATACGGTACACATACACTAGTCGTCGTCAAAGTGTACGTGCGGATGTGTATGGCTTGGATCAGGCTTGGAATACATACAGATCTATTTCACCATCTGATGAAATTGCGCGTCTGTTTTACGCAATCCATATGCCGTTCCGTGGGCTTCGAAGGACCATGTTAGTGTTCATATTCACCTAGCAAAGAGGCAGAGGGTTACTGATCCGGCTCGAAGGACCATGTTAGTGTTCGTATTCACCTAGCAAAGAGGCAGAGGGTTACTAAATGACCGAATTCTATAATTTCCGTCAACCAAACCTTGCACCACGTATGCACAGGCTTTATGTTTATTTCTGGTCGTCGTTGGGTTATTTCTTATAAACCAACAGGAATTTATAGTGCACCGACAACTTCTTTGTATTCAATTTTATTTTTTTACAGCTTCGTCAATCTTTATACACCACAATTTTCAGTCGACATCTAGATAATGACTGCCAACTCATCTTAAATCAAAAATATACATAATGTGTTGACTTCGGTCACACTTACAAAATATCCGATATTCGTTGTACGGTACAAGAAGGGTTAAATTCAAAATTATATATTTCTTTTCGCAACAAGTACGGACGGCAGTTTCTTGAAGGAGAGCAGGGAAGATAGACGGTATGAAGGTGGAGTAAAAGAGAATCTTGAAGTCAGACGAAGTAATCGACTGCAAGAGAAACCACAAATATCTTATAGGATATTAAATGGTGGTTTGCTGTGTTCGCAAAATACTTTTTGCGACATACCGAATTCGTATGATGAAGTAAAAGATAGGCATGATAAGTTAAAATGGGAACAAGCAATGAAAGAAGAGTTAGATTCTCACATTCTCAATGAGACCTGGACTTTGGTAGAAAAGCCAGAAAATAAAAATATTGTTGACTGCAAATGGGTTTTCACAATTAAGAACGATGAACATGGAAATTATATCAAATGTAAAGCTAGGCTTGTCGCTCGTGGATTTACACAGCGATATATGATTGATTATGAAGAAACATTTGCTCCTGTAGCAAGGATCTCAAGTTTTCGGTTTATAATGGCCTTGTCAAACCAGTTTGACTTAAAAGTTCATCATATGGATGTGAAAACCGCATTTTTAAATGGAAATTTGAAAGAGGAGATATATATGGATATTCCTCAGGGTCTGACTGCAAAACATAATGAAGTATGCAAGTTGAACAAATCTATATATGGGCTTAAACAGGCAGCACGATGCTGGTATGAAATGTTTGAGCATACACTAAAAGAAATTGGATTTGTTAATTCAGCAGTAGACCATTGTATTTATCTTCTTGACAAGGGAGATGTTGCTAAAAACATATATCTGTTATTATATGTAGATGATCTAGTGATAGCAACGGAAAATTTAGAAATAATGTCAAATTTTAAAAACTATTTAAAAGGAAAATTTAGAATGGCAGACTTATCAGAAATTAGACATTTTATCGGTATCAAACTTTTCAGACAAGATAATCAGATAGAACTTAGTCAGTCTGCTTACATAAATAAAGTTAATTAAATTTAATATGGAAAATTGTAATCCAGTTTCTACACCTCTCCCAAGCAAATTAAACTATGATGCACTAAATTCAGACGATTTTTATGATGCTCCATGTCGAAGCTTAATTGGTTGTTTAATGTACATAATGTTATGTACTCGTCCAGATTTAAGCACATCCGTTGGAATCCTGAGTAGATATACCAACAAAAATAATAGAGAGCTGTGGCAGTGTCTGAATAGAGTGCTAAGATACCTAAAGGGTACAGTGAATCTGAAATTGGTTTTTGTAAAAGTATTAAACTACGAAAATATGTTTACGGCATATGTTGATTCAGATTGGGCTGGGAATGAAACAGATAGAAAAAGCACAACAGGTTATTTGTTTAAGATGTTTGATTCAAGTCTGATTTGTTGGAATACAAAGAAACAAAATTCTGTAGCAGCTTCATCTACGGAGGCAGAATACATGGCTCTCTTTGAAGCTACAAGAGAAGCTATGTGGTTAAGGTGATTGGCAATGAGTTTAAAACTAGAATTAGATAAACCTATAATGGTTTATGAAGATAATCAGGGATGTATAAGTATTGCAAACAACCCAACGTGTCACAAAAGATCAAAACATATTGATATTAAGTACCACTTTACACGAGAGCAAATCGAAAATAAGCTAATTATTATTGAGTATCTTCCTACAGATAAGCAGCTGGCAGATATTTTAACCAAACCTTTACCTGGACCCCGATTTGCTGACTTGAGAAGTCACATTGGTCTAACGAACTGATTATACCAAATAATAATAAAATTTAAATTGTCATTTTTTTTGTTGTTGAACAACTTATTTTTTTTGATTTAGAAACAAAAAGGAAAGAAAAAAAATTTTGAATATCTAAAAATTTGGAAAAAGCTAAGCTGATTTATTTTAAATACATATACGAATATACCATACCAATATATATAATTATATTTAGCCTTAAAATGTAAAGTAACATTGAAAGAATTTTGTTTGCTTGAATTTGTTTTGGTCTGATTAGGTTTTCCTGGGTTTCCCTAACCTATACAACAAATGTTGGACCAAATAATGTAACACTCCCCAGAATGCTCGGCTTGTCACTTTAGTATTAAGATTAACTTAATTGTGAATGATTGTTTTGAGGAGGTGTGTTGGCTTCACAGCAACAACAACAACGGGAGTAGCCCATATATATATATATCGGTTGAAGTTACTGATGCAATAATTGTGAGTATTGCAACATACACACATTCCGTATTCTTGTATGTGTTCCTGTGATATACAAAACAGTCAAGGATCAATAGTTAGAGCATTAGAGCGAGACAACCATTGCGTTACAGCAATTGCGTATGTATTGGAGATCAACCGGCCCTCTGCGGGTTTCTCGGCTCAGCTCACTCTTCTAAAAGTAATTGGTGTGGCAAGTCGAGTTATAAAGAAAGAAAGAATAAAGAAATAATTAAATACAAATTGCGTCAGCTTCTTTACTTCGACTTCTAGACTGTAAAATCCAATACTTTCTTTGGCATGCAGCGCACATTCGCCTACATGCATAAATTCGTTCATCGTCTTAGGCATCCTGGACTCACGGCTTCTGACATACAGCAAGGAACGCATCTTCTTGTTCGACACGTTCAGCTGGCAAGTTTGTGGTCGGACATAAAGGAGATTAGCCGCAATGGGCTAGCTCTATCAATTCGCTATCTCCGTTCATCGATCCGTTAGGTTTACTTCGAGTTGGAGGTCGTCTCGGCAACTCATCGCTCCCGTTTAATGCTCAGCACCCGCTTATTTTGCCCAAGGGACATCCCGTAACATCTGCAATGATAAGCTATTATCATCAACGGAACCTCCATGCCGGACCTCACGCCTTGCTTGCTAGAATTCGATTAGAATATTGCCATATTGGAGGAATCAAAGCCGTCTCGAAAGCGGTTAGCAAGTGTGTAAGATGCTTCAGGACGAGGCCGCGCATGTTTGAGCACATTATGGCGGACTTGCCTAAGGAGCGTCTGGAAGGATCGCGGGCCTTCGAAGTAACTGGAGTGGACTATTGTGGACCCTTTTTCTACCGATCAGAAATCCGCACGAGGCCTCCGATCAAGTGCTACATAAGCGTGTTTATTTGCTTCACATCTAAGGCCATACACATGGAGCTTGTTAAAGATCTGACCACCGCATCGTTCCTAGGCGCACTGAAACGTTTTACGTCCACTCGAGGAAGGCCAAGTCATATTTGGTCGGACAATGCTACAAATTTCGTTGGCGCTAAGAATGAGCTTCTGGAGCTGAAGAAGCTTTTCCTGAGCGACTCGCACATGAAGGAAGTCCATGAATCCTGCTTGGCTGACACCATCGACTGGCATTTCATCCCCCCGCGCTCTCCGCACTTTGGCGGATTGTGGGAAGCGGCCATCCATCCTTAGCTTCGACGAGCTCCGCACCTTGATCTGCCAGATCGCGGCAATTGTTAATTCTCGCCCTTTGCTCTCGCTTTCAGAAAATCCTGATGACTTGGATGTGTTGACGCCTGCTCATCTGCTTTTGGGAGGCCGGCATCAGTCAATTCTCGAGCCTGATCTAACGAAGCTCAACTACAACCGTCTGGATGGTTGGCAGCGGGTCACTCATCTGCAGCAGACATTCTGGAGGCGTTGGCGCGAAGAGTATCTGACTCTTTTGCAAGAGCGCTCGAAGTGGCGTACGCCTGCGAAAAACCTCTCCGTCAACGATGTCGTCTTGGTGGAGGATGAGAATCTTCCTCCAATACGTTGGCCACTGGCTAGAGTGGTCGACGTCGTCAAAGGCAAGGATGGAGTAGGCCGCGTGGATGATTTGAAGACGGCTTCAGGAACCATCAGGAGGGCCGTTACTCGGCTGTGTTTGCTGCCCCTTGAGAAGCCAGTTGAAAGGCGAGCTTCCAACGGGGGGAGTATGTTCGGGCCAGCGGCTACTTAAGCGTCTATCATAATATTAAATGTAGCTGTAACTAGTTGTATAAGAGTATCGAAACCTAAGCTTATGTATGTCCCCAGCGTTCGGCAGTGCTGCTGCGCTCTCCCTGTTAAAGGGCGCTCTGCACCTGCTGCGTCGGCTCTTGCATTGATCGGCCGTCGTGGCCCAAGGAGTTCTATGCTAATCTCTCGCCGCATAGGTTGCATACTGAACCCCCGCTTGTGAACATTTATCTGGCTGGGCAAAAGAGCGAGCAATTGGCTTCAGCTAGCCGCCGGTATAAATAAACATTTGTGATGGGGTTCTTCCGATGAAATAAGGGGCAAGCACGCGGTTATATAAATAAATGCTTTATTTAATAGCGTGTTAGTTGGCTTCTTATTCTTTAAATACAATGTTCTTAATTTTTCACTCCTCGCTGTTCCTCCAAATTCTCACAATGCCGGCCCCGATCCCGGTATCGATCGCTGGTCCGCGATAGTCTATCGATAGTTCACATTATGTTACTCGATAGCTATTTGGGGTGTTCTCGTGCCATTAGGGCTATTCTTACAACTGTGTTAATAGAAATGAAACTTAAACTACTTAACAGCTCGGCCATTCTGACCTTTTGATCGACACGATCAATTCGATTGCTTAGATTAGTATATATAAGCTGTTTAAGATATCTATATTATTACGGTATATTTTCAGAATCAATTACGACACACCATTTCGCCAGTCTGCCCATTTTCTTAATCTATTTGCTTCTATTATACCTTCGTAGGGTATTTGTGTTACTTGACCATTTTCTATATCTGTAATCACATATCTGTCGTTTGGTAGCGCTTTTTTCACAATATATGGGCCTTTAAATTTTGGTATGAATTTCTTATTTGAACCTATTGTAGTATCGACATTCCGCACCACCACAAAATCCCCAATGTTATGTACTATATGTGTTCTGTGGTTTTTCATAAATACCTCCTTTGTTTTTTTCTGTACCTTCCGAATTTTTTCACCTGATGTCCTCCGTACTGCATTCAGATTCCGAGCCAAATCCGCTTTATCCTCTAGATATTCACTAAGTGAATCAATTTCGAGTCCTCTTTGATATACGCCGTACAACAATACTGAGGGAGCCTGTCCCGTAGTTGAATGCACTGAATTATTTACTGCGTACTCGACCTTACCTAACAATTTATACCAATCGGAATGCTGAATGGGATCTGAAATTTTCGCTAACATCGCCTTAATTATTCTATTTATTCGCTCGACCTGACCGTTCGCTTGCGGAGATGCCGTAGCTACCTTAACGTATTCAATATTGTTCTCCACCAGGAAGGAGCTGAATTCCATTGACGTGAAACAACTTCCTCTATCACTAATCACTTTTCTTGGTCTACCATAATATTCAAAGTATCTGCCCAAACTGGAGTTTACTTCCTTCGTGCTTGTTGAATTCACGGAATAGAGCTTAACGTACTTTGTGAACGCGTCCACTATGACTAATATGTGTTTTTTCTTTGAAAGAATGGCTGGCAATGGCCCAAAATGGTCTATATGAATTGTGTCGAACGGAATCGGTTTTTTTTCAATATTATGTAGTGTACGATTATTCGCGTGTCTAGGTACTGAATTCATAATACATTTTAGACAATTTTTAATAAAATGTTCCACCTTAGATTCCATGCTCGGAAACCAATAGTGCCTCCTTATGTCCGCTATACACTTAAAAGCTCCCATGTGGCATAGCTTCTCATGTACCGAGCGAATCACATTCTCCTCCATTTCCGATGGGACATAAAGCAAGATTATATCATCTTTTATTTTTCTGTATACTAATCCGTCCTCCAGTGTAAAATTCTTTACTGGGC
Organism: Drosophila obscura; assembly: GCF_018151105.1. Classification (NCBI taxonomy): domain Eukaryota; kingdom Metazoa; phylum Arthropoda; class Insecta; order Diptera; family Drosophilidae; genus Drosophila; species Drosophila obscura. The sequence goes on along the minus strand of NW_024542867.1, from coordinate 869,143 downwards.
CAGACTCCAACTCATCTCTTAATTTGGTTATTACTGAATCTCTACTTTGGGTTATCTGTAGCTGAAGATTTATCTCATCCTCGTTTAGCACTGCTATTATCTGATCTGCTTTACTTATATTTTGAATGTCTACGGAAGATTCTAAACACCTGCTCAGCGCATCGACATGCGACATGAATTTCCCACTTCGGTGCACAATAACATATTCATAGTTTCCGAACTCTAACGCCCATCTGGCAATTCTGGCATTAACGCTTTTTTTTATTAAGCGTGAGGGCTAATGAGTTACAATCGGTAACGATTTTAAACGGAATACCTTCCAGATATATATGGAATTTTCTTAATGAGTACACAATTACTAACGTTTCCAGCTCGAAACTATGGTATCTCGACTCGGCTGAAGTTGCGGACTTTGAAAAAAACGCAATTGGGTGGAATTTCCCCTCGTCTTGTTTCTGTAATAAAATACCACCGTACCCATGAATACTTGCGTCGCAATGTAATTCGGTCTCTCTACCTGGATTATATAATGCAAGAATTGGCTTTGAAGACAATCTAGAACATAGATCCTGAAATACTTTATGGCATTCGTTTGTAAACTCAAACGTAACACCTGGTCTTGTCAGGTTCTTAATTGGCTTAGCTATTGTTGCAAACGCCGGAATAAACCGTCTAAAATATGAAAAGAGTCCCAAGCACTTTTCGACTTCGGACACAGTCTTTGGAACCGGGAGGTGCTTATTTGCTACTGTATGCTCTTCATTAGGCCTTATTCCCTTTTTACTAACTGTAAATGCCTTAACCAAAGCAAGATGAAAAGACATCTACATTTGTTGAGTTCAATATTAAAACTGGATCTTTATTAAAATTGTATGAGATGTATGTATGTATGTATGTTCTTCCGATGAAATAAGGGGCAAGCACGCGGTTATATAAATAAATGCTTTATTTAATAGCGTGTTAGTTGGCTTCTTATTCTTTAAATACAATGTTCTTAATTTTTCACTCCTCGCTGTTCCTCCAAATTCTCACAATGCCGGCCCCCGGATCGCTGGTCCGCGATAGTCTATCGATAGTTCACATTATGTTACTCGATAGCTATTTGGGGTGCTCTCGTGCCATTAGGGCTATTCTTACAACTGTTTTAATACAAATGAAACTTAAACTACTTAACACATTATAACGTTTAAATCAAAGTCTTTAACTGATTTGGATAAATATAGGTGCCAAAAAAGCTTGTCATCTCAAACAGACCTAATGTTCCAATGTTGGGCTACGGTTATTTAATGTATCAATTCATGAAATGTAGTTACAGCCTGCCCAACACTCGAGTTCATGGTATTGAATAATTGATATTTCATGACTTCACTTTGAAACGTGCTTTGCCATTTTCCAACAAAACGGAAAGAGATGACCAGCTCCAGCTAACCAATCCAACTAGCCTGTGCGAAGACACTGAACCGGCACCGCCAGCGCGACAAGCTGGGCCACGGACCGATAGCGTTACAGAGAACGCCCATCAAAATAATATTAAATACTATTAAAACAATATAAATAAATTGAATTTTTGTAATACCCGACGACTCCGATGATCCTATTGGGCTTTGAGGTGGCTCAGAGGGGGCCTAGCTGAGGCCACCGGACGGGTCGCAGGTTGCGGATAGCGAACGGCCTACCCTGGTGGGTAGGTCAGCTGCGAATAAGCGGGCATCCTAAAGAGTATCAACTAAGTTGGCTCTGAGGGAGAGTACCGAAATAAGCAGTCCCGGACAGCCAGCGGGTGTTCGCGACGCAGCAACACTGACGATGCGCTTGTGGTGCCGCCTCTCATTAAGTAGCTCACACAATCCCATCCCTACACAACACCTACCCACATCCCAGCCCCAACACTCACCTCACACCGGGCCGGACTAAGGTGTCACTCGACCCGTGCCAAGAGTCAGCCTACCTGGGGGCCCGGTATAAAAACTAGCCCAGTCGTGAACGGAGAGCTCAGGGACTTGGCAGCCCCCTGTTCTAATTATGCCTTACCCGGGTAACGCAGAGCTCTGCCGGGTGGACCGTTCCCCTTCTCTCAGCTCGTGGGAACTATATGGATAAAAACGAAAATATAAACAACAACAAAAACAAAAACGAGAGAGGCACTCCCCAAATGCCTGCAGGGAGAAATCCCAAGCGGGAGAAGGCAGCGGCCCAAAGGCCTGGCCCGATCCGCTCAGACGCAGGAAAGACCTGCACGGTGAAGGACGCGGGTATGAATCCGGGTGGGTCCCATCCCAAACCTGGGATGGGTGGAAAGACAACACCCAAAACTGATACCATGGTAGGGCAGCTAAGCAATATTGCGGCTGCTCAACCTTCTGGTGAAGCGGCGGGTGATGGCTTGCCATCAACCAGCGTCCAAACCAAAAGATTTAGTTATGCCGAAAAGAGGAGTGCTGGGCACATACTCCGTCGGCAGAACACAAGCCAAGAAGTCAGTCCAACAGCAGACTGGCTGAAGAAAGTGGAATGGGCCTCGGTGGTGTTGCCAACTTCAGTATGGAGCCACAGAAGGTGGCCGCCCAACCGAAGAGGCAGCGCTCTCAAGAGACGCCCGGACCTGTCTCGAAGCGATCCAGGGTCGCACCAAATGTATCCTTCGGGCAGATTGCCAAGGAGAGGACGCTGATAGGCGTTCTCGACAAAGGCAGCGCGGAGGGGAAAATACCCAGAAGCCAGTGGAAGTGGGTGGAAGCGGCACTGGCCGACCGCTGCTTCGAGCTTCTTGAAAAGGATCCCGGGCCACCCCCAGTCTGCAAAGACATGGGATGGTTCCAGGGAGCATCAAGGTAGTAGCCTGCGAGGATGGCGCTCCGTAAAGCTATACAAAGCTGCGGTGGCGCAAATCGGTGAGGTCTACGCCGGGGCAAAGCTCGTCGCTGTGGACTGGAGCGAGGTGCCCAGTAGGCCAAGGGCCCGTATATGGGTACCGGCCACTTTCAAGGAGCCCGAGCGGATCCTCACGATGCTGCAAAGATGCAACCCCACACTGCCAACCTCAGACTGGAGGGTGGTCAAAGTGGAGGCATCAAAGGGCCCCACAAATCAGGCAGTGGTAGTCCTGAATAAGGAATCGCTAGCCCCGATCGAGGCAGCCAGAGGAGAGCTTAACTTCGGGTTCAGCTCGGTGACCATGAAGGTCTACAAGTCGGACGCAGCGACCGAGGCGCGTTCTGTCAACAACCCAGTTGAGCAGGACGTTGCCTTGGAGATCGAGGCACCCGAAGTAGACCCGGAGCCGGAGCCGGCCCTGGAGAGCTACTCCTCAGAGACGGAGCTGATGCTCGATTTTGAGGCGTTGTGTCGGGACGAAATACTCGACGACTCTGACGCCGACATAACAGTGGTGGAGAACGTTTCTAATGAAGTCTCTGAGGCTTCTGCAGATAAATCTCCACCACTGTAAAGAGCATCCGCTGCCCTGATACTCCGCTTGGTCGCAAGCGGAGGGGAAAGTCCCTAATCCAAGAGCCCTGGGTGGTAGGAGGCAGGGTCTGTGGATTAGCGACGAAGGACTACAAGCTGATTGTAGCCCAACTGAAGGTAAAATTAGAACCTGCATATCAGCAAGGAAGCACCTAAATATCTTTCTGCTCCACAATTTTAGCAATGGCGACAATACGGCAGCTAACCTAGAGCTACAAGGGACACGCCTAAACCTGGTGTCGTCCTACATGGCTCACGAGGAAAGCGATCCTCCCAGTGACCTCGTTCGCAAGATTGCCAGAGACAGCGAGAGGTCGGATACAAGCCTATAATAGGCTGCGATGCCAACGCTCATCACACCCAATGGGGGAGCTCGGATACAAATGCAAGGGGTGAGTCACTTTTCAGCTTCATCCTGAACTCCAACCTAATTATCGGTAATCGGGGTAATGACCCCACTTTTATCATAAAAAACCGTCAAGAGGTTATTGACCTCACTCTATTGTCTCACAAACTGTCAGACATAATGAAAAGTTGGAGAGTCCTAGAGGACCACTCCTTCCGACCACAGGTACATCGAGACAATCCTATCGCTCGGAAAGCACCATACCCACTAGCTATGCTAACCCAAGGAAAGCCAACTGGGATATGTATAGTGCAAAATGGAGGAATTACTCTCCCCCTAGCCCCAAAATGCCCTGACACTCAAGACGATCTCAATCGTCTTGTGGACAATTTCACGGAAGCTTGCAACAAGGCCTTCATGGCAGCTTGCACCCCAACCAAACCAAGAGGGAAAAAGAAACCCCCCTGGTGGTCTAAACATATAGATACCCTCCGGAAGACTGCAGGACTCTCTTTAACAGAGCCAAAAGCAGCAGCGAGGAAGCGCACTGGGAAAATTACAAAAGTAAGCTAACCCTATACAAAAAAGAAACAAGGAGAGCAAAAAGGGCCTCTTGGCACAAATTTTGCTCCGAAATGAGGACACGTGAGAAGCCGCAAGGCTACGCAAGATTCTGTCAAAAACATCCCCCTTGGTGGGATACCTCAAGAGAACGGATGGTACGTGGACTAACTCTAGTGAGGACTCCCTACACATTCTACTCGATACTCATTTTCCTGGGTGTACGACCATCGAGCCGGCAGACACCCCAAGTGAAGGCCCGGAAACCTCGATGGGGCACATCCTCACAAAACGGAAGCTGGGCACTAAACAGCTTTAAATCCTACAAATCGCCTGGCCCGGACAAGTCATTCCGGCTCAGTTGCAAAAAGCCGGGGACATGGACAAAGTATCTTCAGGAAGATACTGACAGTGGGAAAAATCCCCCGAGCTTGGCTAAAGGCTAAAATAGTCTTTATCCCCAAAGCAGGGAAACCCTCACACACAACCCCAAAAGACTTCAGACCAATAAGTCTATCGTCCTTCTTTCTCAAAACCTTTGAGAGACTAGTCGGGCTGCAGCTGAGGACAATTATAAACCCTCAGTGGTTGTCAGGCGCTCAACATGCCTACCGAAAAGGAAAATCCACGGAGACGGCACTCCATGAAGTAATCTCGGCGGTAGAGAAATCTCTACAAGTCAACGAATACTCCTTAATCGCTTTCCTAGACATTGAGGGAGCTTTTAACAACGTCATACCAGGAGCCATCACAGAGGCCCTGACTGACCTGGGAGTGGATCGTCACTTGATGATGCTCATAGATCAATTGCTCACATGCAGGACAGTGACACCATCAATGGGATCGTCCACTCAGTCTAGGTATGTCAACAGAGGCACCCGCAAGGTGGTGTCCTGTCTCCCCTTCTATGGAACATAGCAGTCAATAAGATACTGTGTGACCTGGAAGGGGGGGCTGCAAGGTGGTAGCATACGCGGACGACGTTGCCATTATTTTCTCGTGAAAATTCCCTCAAACACTCTGCGATCTAATGACCGCAAAGCTCGCGCTACTCTCAGAATGGACAGAGTCGCGTGGACTGGGAATCAATCCCTCTAAAACGGAACTTGTATTGTTTACAACCAAATACAAAATCCCGTCCCTCAACCCCCCAATACTAAACGGATGTAGGCTCTCCTTCAGCGACAGTGCCAGTTACTTAGGTTTGGTAATTGACAAAAAACTTAGCTGGAACCTGAGCATCAAAGACAGAGTGAAGAAGGCTACGATAGCCCTCTACACTTGCAAGAAAGCCATTGGGCTCAAATGGGGCATGAACCCAAGAATAGTCCAATGGATTTACCTGGCAATAGTCAGACCAATACTACTCTACGGAGTCGCAGTGTGGTGGCCAGCCCTATCGAAGGGGACCATCACTAAACAACTGGGCAAGGTGCAGCGCACTGCAGCCCTATGCATCAGTGGAGCTCTCAGCACAACACCAACGGATGCGCTAAATGCTATCCTATGCTTGCAAGAGCCTTGACCTTGCAGGTAAGGAGCAGGCAGAAATGGCAGCAATCCGTCTTAGAGACTCTGACCAATGGGTGTCACATCACACCGGTCATGCGTCCATCCTAAATGGAAACAAAATCGTCCCCACAAAAACGGACTACTGCGTTCCGAGGGAGCATACAGATACCCCCTTCGAGACAATCATCCCTCACAGAAACATCTGGCTTGAGGGACCACCTGGTCCAAAGGGAGCCATTCGAATCTTTACTGATGACTCAAAGCTGGACAACAAGGTCGGAGGAGGAATCTACTCCGAACAGCTGAACATAAGACAGTCCTTCAGGCTCCCGGATCACTGCAGTGTCTTCCAAGCAGAAGTCATAGCGATCAAGGAGGCTTTGAGCTGTCTTCAGGAAATAGCCCCTGCGGCAACTCATATAAATATCTATAGTGATAGCCAAGCGGCGATCAAATCGCTGAATGCGATAACATCAAGCTCGGCCACCGTGGCAAACTGTCGCAAATCTCTTCATGAGATGGCTTATCAGTTCGTCATCAGCCTAATATGGGTCCCGGGTCATCAGGACATTGAAGGCAACTGCATAGCGGACGAGCTGGCCAGAGCTGGCACAACAATCCCCCTTCTCCATGATAAGGAGGATATTCGTATGCCAATGGCCACCTGCAAGCTCAAAATAAAAGAACACTTTAAGCGATTAATAAATGACAGATGGCAAACCGTGTCACTATGTCGCATAACTCGGCAAACATGGCCTAATATCAATAAGAAGCGCACCGATGAGCTTTGCAAACTCAGTAGGAGGTAGGTGCAGCTCAGTCATACGCTCTCTCACGGGACACTGGCTAATAGGCACACATGCAAGCAGGCTGGGCGCCCCATATAACGACTTCTGTCGAAGCTGTAGAGATGAGGACGAGGAGGAGACTGTGGAACACCTGTTCTGCTCCTGTCCGGCTCTCAGTAGAAGGAGACTGAAATACTTGGGCGCTCCTTTTCTAACTGACATTTCGGACATGTCTACAATCAGTCCCAGACGGATCGCAGGCTTCATAAGGGCATCCGGATGGGATAATGGATAACATAGGGTCTCACGAGGGAGAAGGGAACGTAATATGCGGTATCACAACGGGCCGAAACCGGCCTAGGTGTGTCGGGTCTCTGACAATCCCGACAGCCGCTTCAACCTAACCTAACCTAACCTAATACCCGACGACAATTGAGTCGACCGGTAAAATAGATTGGCCTGTAAAGCCATTCGCCTATTAGGTAGGACACAAATGTAATGATAATTGGTATAATAATATATCAAATTTTAAAAATAATTTTTGAGATAAAAGAGAAAAACCCAATAATTCAATCATGGGTAAAACAGAATCAAAGATCGAAAATCCGACGGCAAATGTCGTCAATAAACTTGAAATAGTAGATCACACAGAAGACATAGGTTCATGTGGACACTATTACTAATAATAATTATTTTTCTATCCACAATGCTTTTGCTAAAATTGTATGCAATGCACAATAAGATATTAAAGAAAAAGTACGCAACAACCACTTTATAAACACAAATATATATATATAAAAAAAAAATTAATTAAATACAATTATTTCAAAATATCCGAATTTCTATGGACAATGGTTGGATACCGATAACAAAAGCAATTGTAAGAATTAGAGACAGAATTTGATAGATCTTTTAAATGTTTAAATAAAAATGTGCATATCACAATACAAACTATAACAAAGCATACAGAAATACTTATTGCACAATATAATAAAATAGTACTTATCTATCAAAATTTCCAAGAAAGACTTTCAGATTTACATGAAACCCAAATTATAGAAGTATTAGCAAACCTACAAGAAAAACTTATTAAAATCAGTACAATACATAGCTTGCAACTTTCCTTACCAAAAAATTACACCAGTCTAGCCAGTTTAATAAATCATTTCTGCCCGATACAAGACATATAGCAGAATAGAAACGAGAAGGAACGTGTGAGTCGCTTCTAAAGACGCGACTCTACTTATACCCGTACTCAGTCAGTATTTACATTTTTGAGCATATGATTTTCAGAATTAAGAATTTAAAAAAAAAATTTTACATATGTATTACATTTCTTTGCTACATCTGTTATCTACATCTACATCTACAATGTATATTTTACATCTAACATGTAGATTATAGATGTACTATTCATGTTCTACATCTTTTCCTCTAGGGGTTGCTCGCGCACTGAACGCGGCAGAGTGTGCGAGCGAGAAGGAAAATGAGTTTCGTAGTCGTTTGTGGGTGGGTGGGCAGGGGAAGCAACTGAAAATTAATTTCGTCATTCTGGCTATAATTATGATCCGATCTAATTCAGATTCAGCAGTCTGGTAGATATGGGCATTCTCTACGATACTGCGTTTTTAGTTTTATCGTATCTTTAAAATTGTGCCTGCCACAGATTTTCGTCCTTTGTGGGGGCGGAAGGGGGCGGGTCGAAATTCTGAAATACACTTGTAGCAGTGTGATATCACATAAGTCTGGAAACCATATTTGGTTGCCCTAGCTCTTATAGTCTCTGAGATCCAGGCGCTCATCGAGACGGACAGACGGACAGACAGACAGACAGACGGACAGACAGACATGGCTATATCGACTCGGCTATTGATGCTGATCAAGAATATATATACTTTATGGGGTCGGAAACGTTTCCTTCTCTGCGTTACACACATCCACTTTTACCACAAATCTAATATACCCCTTAACTCTTTTTTGTGTACGGGTATAACAACAATGGCACAAGCAAATATAGAATTTCTCAACTCATCCTCCAGGCTTATACCAGATTTCGATGGTAAACACGAAAATCTGAGAAGTTTCCTAGACGCACTAGAAATAGTAGATTCCATTAAAGGAAATCATGAAGTTTTAGCTGTATCCGTCCTTAAATCAAAACTTAAAGGACATGCCAGGAACTTAATAGAATCAGAAACAACAATAGCAGACGTCATCCGTAAGCTTAAAAATGATGTAAAAGGCGAGTCAGTTGAAGTACTGAACGCTAAAATGTTAAACGTCCAACAGAAAAATAAAACTGCAAACGTTTATACTCAGGAAATTCAACAAGTGACAAAGGATCTAGAAAGCGCCTATATTGCAGACGGAGTTTCCCTTTCACTTGCCACTAAATATTCAACCCAACAAGCTGTAAAAGCTATGACAAAGAATTGCTCCATCGAAAAAGTTAAACTTATCATGGAAGCGGGACAGCTCGATAACATGAACGAAGCTATCTCCAAGTTCGTAAACAGTTGCACAGATGCAACCGGTAAAACTGATACCGTATTGTACTATAATCGGCAGAGTAGTAACTCATATGAGGAAACTCATACCGAGGCGGAAGCCGAGGTGGATACCAAGGTAATTACCGAGGTAGTTACCAAAGTAGCCAAAGCCGAGGACGCGGGAATTTCAGAGGAAATTTTCGACGTTACAACAATAGTAATAACAACAATACAAACTATAGAGGAAACAACCGTCAAAACGGTGGATTCTATAGTGGTAATAATGCCAACTCTAACAGGCAAAATAATAATGTCCGACAGGTGTAAACCAAGCCAGAAAACCAGTAAGCCCCCTTAAGAAAACAAAACCAGTAACGGTTCACACTATCAATCTTAATTTCAACCTTTTTGTTTCATTACAAAATGAAAAAGCACACAGCATATATACATTATTGGTAAATACAGGTGCGGACATATCTTTAATAAAAGAAAATAAAGACACATTTTGTAACATAGATTACAAAAATATCACACAAATATCAGGTATTGGTGAAGGTTCAACCAATTCCAAAGGATTAGCATTCATAGAACTTCTCTCAGGAAAATATTCTATTCCACATAATTTTCATATAGTAGATTCAAACTTTCCCATTCCTTGCGATGGAATAATTGGTATAGATTTCATGAAAAAATTCAATTGTCAAATAGACTAAAAACCAGAAAATGATTGGCTCATCCTGAGACCAAATAATTTCTATTATCCCATCAATATCCCAATATATCATACACTAGAAAACAATTTATCAATTTTACCAGCACGATCCGAAGTTGTCCGAAAGATTGCTATAAATACAGCAACTGAATATATATTCATACCAAATCAAGAGATTCAAAATGGAGTATACATTGGAAACTCTATTTCAGACTCTCAAAACACCTTCGTCCGAATATTAAATACAACAAATACAAATGCAATCATTGAATTAAATACAATCAAATTCGAACCATTAGATGATTACGACATAGTAAATACCAATCCTAATAATAATCAGACCGACATTTTAGACAAGTTTAGACTTCCCCATTCAATTCAAAACCATTCTTACAGAATTATGCACCAAATATTGTGATATATTCGAAACAGAAACCGAATCGATATCAACTAATAATTTTTATAAACAAAAGATAAGAATGAAAGATGATGAACCGATATATGTATATAAAAAACTACAGAATTCCCCACAGTCAAAAAGAGGAAGTAATAAAGCAAGTATAAAAGCTAATAAAAGACAAAATAGTAGAGCCCTCAGTCTCTGAATACAACAGTCCATTATTAATTGTCCGGAAAAAATCAATACCGAATTCAGATAGTAAAAGATGGCGCCTAGTGATTGACTACCGCCAAATAAACAAAAAAGTTTTAATTTCCACTTCCCAGAATAGATGATATTCTTGATCAATTAGGTAGAGCTAAATACTTTTCATGCCTAGATCTGATGTCAGGTTTTCATGAAATAGAACTTAAAGAAAGTTCAAGAAATATAACGTCGTTTTCAACGAGCAATGGCTCCTATCGTTTCACGCGATTAACATATGGTTTAAAAATAGCTCCCAACTCTTTTCAAAGAATGATGACAATTGCATTTTCAGGTATCGAACCTTCTGAGGCATTCTTGTATATGGATGACCTAATTGTTGTAGTGAGCGCTTGTAGGAAGTCGTTTTGATAGTGCCTGAAAGTAGGCAATATCGGTTTCGGGCTATTAGCCAGGTATCGGTATTATAAGTAGGTATCATAAGTTACATGTCATGTAGAGGTAGCGCCATCTATGGGAGATGCTACGAATGGGGCTAAAACGCAAAGACAGTCCCCACACTGTAATCAACCGTTCAGGGTGAATGGCGAAGGATCGGGTCAAAGGAAGATCCGGAGAACCCGAATTTTGCACAGTCGGTAGCCTAGCCTAGTAATTTTTCTCCTCGTGGCGGCCCAAGAGTCAAGTTGTAGATCATCACCAAGATCATCAACGAGAAGGAACGTGTGAGTCGCTTCTGGGGACGCGACTCTACTTATACCCGTACTCAGTCAGTATATACATTTTTGAGCTTATGATTTTTTAAAATTTTAGAAAAGAAAAAAAATTTTACATTTTACATTTTTTTGCTACATCTGCTATCTACATCTACATATACAATGTCTATTATACATCTAACATGTAGATTGTACATGTTCCATTCATATTCTACATCTCCTCCGCTAGGGGTTGCTCGCGCACTGAACGCGGCAGAGTGTGCGAGCGAGAAGGAAAATGAGTTGCGTTGTCTAGAACGGGAGGGGGAGGGGAAGCAACTGAAAATTAATTTCTTCATTCTGGCTATAATTATGATCCGATATGGGCATTCTCTACGATACTGCGTTTTTAGTTTTATCGTATCTTTAAAACTGTGCCTGCCACAGATTTTCGTCCTTTGTGTGGGCGGAAGGGGGCGGGGCGAAATTTTGAAGTACACTTGTAGCAGTGTGATATCACATGAGTCTGGAAACCAAATTTGGTTTCTCTAGCTCTTATAGTCTCTGAGATCCAGGCGCTCATCAAGACGGACGGACGGACAGATGGACAGACGGACAGACGGACGGACAGACGGACATGGCTATATAGACTCGGCTATTGATGCTGATCAAGAATATATATACTTTATGGGGTCGGAAACGTTTCCTTCTCCGCGTTGCACACATCCACTTTTACCACAAATCTAATATACCCCTTAACTCTTTTTTGAGTACGGGTATAATAAAATATTCGTGAATTGGAAAATCGCTATAGTACTGGTCCGCGCACCTGTCCAAACACCCATATAGGTGCCTGTGGGTACACTCGTGTTTCGCAGCCCCTGGAGAAAGAGAGGAAATCCCTTCAAATTTTTTTCTATGCAGTGCCTTTTCCAAGTGGTAAATATTGATATGGCCTCACGGTTGAATTTTCTTGTTGGTTCCTTTCCTTATTCTTGTTTTCGATGTCTCTAAATTCAGAATCGGCACCCAGTTGAGAGTTTAAATAAACGCCCTTTAAACCGGCCATATCGCAGCAAAAGGAAAACAGGTGGAACCAAAGCTTTAAGCCCGCACCAACAACCAGCTGATCCACAGATGTGCGAGCCGTGAACTTTTGCTGTGCGTGCCGAAGACAGCCGTCTGCTCTAACGTAGCTCGGCGAATTGGCGTGTTAGCCGTTAGGTGTTTTTGAACCTGGTCAAGAGAATAGGCGTTCCGAATAGTCCGTGGTGATCAGGTTAAGTCCTAAGCCTCGAAAATTTTCATGTAAGGAGGCACCTTGGACCACGTGCGAACCTAACCTCACGGCGACCCTTAGTGATACCGGCCTATGCTAAAGCCTTTGTTGCACAGCCGCCGGCAATGACCTGCCGGACGATTCGGCCTTGAATTAAATAAGTTACCGGTTTAGTCAGTAATAATTTGTGTTTTACGTTATGTAGGTTTGTGTGCTAGTTGCTAGGTAGGCTAACTTGTGAAAGCAGCTCCAACGAGAGGCGCACACATACATATAGTTCGTCGACACCATCGGAGGCAGATTTAGTGTATATCGCGGCCTGCATTCCTTGGACCCGCGCAGTAATTTTTGTTGGTTCTTTTGGGTAAGACAAGTGGACAAAGCCATTATAATGTAAAGTCAAACCCAAAACGAACGAAAAGAAAAACAAACATAGTTCTAATTATTTTGAAAGTGGCTTTAAAAGTTCGAGCTTTAAAGCGTCCACGCGACAGTTTCCTAACAGTGAGTTACTGCCATGCAGCACCAGGTGCGCAGATTGGTTTTTTTTGGTTTTTCAGATAAAAGCGTCATAATCTCACTAACACAGAGACACCCCAGCTACGAAAGATCTTTCGGCGCGGGAGCAAACAAGCAAACCAACACACTGTAAGTGAGCTTTCCCTATTACATTTATCTGCGTATGCCAACTCCGCGATCGCTGCCAAAAGCTTCCCTTTTGCTAGCGCTGTTCGTGGGTCGTTGACCTTAAACTTTTAAATTAACCACAGCTGATTTGACTGCTTGCATGCACTAATATCTGATGCCCGATGCTGTTGGCGGAAGTCGTTCGACTTACGACCGTATAATGCCCTATAATTTTATGTTTTCTATTTAGGGAAAAATAATTAATTTATATCGCACTATATCGAAGTGTTTGTAATCACAACTAGTTATACCTATATCTTTATATTTATATAAATATCTTAAGTATATATATACCTCTCGACCGAGACCCTATGCTAGCCCCCAGTCGTGTTGTTCTTATTCCCTGTTAGCTTACGCTTTGGTTTGCCTGAATGATAATGGAGTTAGCTGTTAATAAATTGTTTGTTAATTTAACTATGTGCTAAAAGGTACGTCAGTTGGGGAACCATGCCGTGGAGCGAAGAAGGATAGCCGACACCGGACACTCCAGGGATCCTGATATTAGTTACCTCGGCTCATCAGGATCATGGTAGGGTGGGCGTGGCACAACTCAGTGCCAGCAGAGTTGTCCTAAGCGTAGGTAGAACCCTCTTCCTTCTTTTTCTATCCTATTTTTCTCTTTTATATAATAGCCCGTGCACCGGCTCCCTACCATTCCTTCCCCTGCCTTTCCTCCGCCCTCCCTATACCGTAAACGCAGTACGCGAAGTTAATAGAATAGTAAACTGCAGGAACGAAGCACAAAATTGGAAGGTTCCTCCACAAGAACCCATACCCATAGCCGACCAGAGACGAGCCGTAGGAGCAAGCGCGTACTCCTTCCAACGTTGTCGACCACCCGCTTCATTGCCAGAGGATTCTCTTCGTTAATCGTTACATTGTCATCGGTTCTTCCGAGAAACACATGATTAAAAACCTCAACAGCGTTTTTGATATGTGTAGGAAACACAACCTTAAATTGCACCCTGAAAAGTGCTCATTCTTCAGACACGAAGTAACCTTTCTAGGTCATAAGTGTACTGAAAAAGGTATTTTACCAGACGACAAGAAATATGACGTTATAGAGAAATACCCAGTCCCAACGGACGCAGATAGCGCTAGAAGATTCGTTGCATTTTGCAATAATTATAGACGTTTCATTAAAAATTTTTCCGATTATTCATGTCACATTACAAGATTATGTAAAAAGAATGTTAACTTCGAATGGACAGATAAATGTCAGAATGCATTCGAATATTTAAAAGTACAATTGATGAAACCAACCTTACTGCAATATCCAGATTTTAGCAAAGAATTTTGTATAACAACGGATGCAAGTAAACAAGCATGTGGTGCTGTTCTAACCCAAAATTATAATGGAACTCAGCTACCAGTAGCGTATGCATCACTGCATATTGACAAAACATATTGGGGTGTATGGATACAATAGTTAGTTAGAATTAGTTTCCGGTAAGAATTCGAACTTACCAACACATTTTAATAGCATAGATAGAATAGATGATCCTCTTTATAATATAGATGATTACGCTAAAGAATCAAAATTTAGACTAGAACAAGCTTTTAAAAGAGCAAGATTAATGATAGAATCTAATAAACAGAAACAAAAAATTAATTATGATAAAAACTGTTTAGATTTCAAATTAAAAACAGGAGATCAGGTTTTATTGAAAAATGAAACAGGTCATAAGTTAGATTTTAAATATACTGGACCATATAACGTAGATAGTAAAGGAGAAAATGATAATATAACAATTTCAAATATAAAAGACAAAAAACAAAAAGTACATAAGGATAGATTTAAACTTTTCATTTCATAATAATTTCATTTTATCCTGTTATGGCCATGATTTAGGTAGGCATACGTAAATAGCTATGATTTAGGTAGGCATATGTAAATAGCCATGATTTAGGTAGGCATACGTAAATAACCATGACTTAAGTAAGCACACGTATATAACCATGACACATAGTTCATCGGAAAAAAAAACTATAAATAAATAAATAATATAAATAAATAAAACAAAACAAAAAAAAACAAAACAAACAAATTTTTTTGTATACATAAACATACATTTTAGTTCACAAAATTCAAATATTGTTATAAATAACTTCATATATTACGTTATTTTTTTAAAAAGGGAGGTGTAGTGAACCCATGCATGTACATATGTAACACTCTGTTATATATATATAAATACATATATAAGCGCGTACATATGAGCAGTGACATAAACAACTTATGTTTATGTTACACATTCCTTTTGCACAGCAACGATCTAAGACTTGAACGCAGATCGGACAGCTACCAAAACTGCTGAGCAGGCATTTACCCGAACTCAGGCAGAACCCAAACGCCCTAACACTGAGGCGATGGGTCTCTCTCTCTCAAAAGCTCCTTAACGCTGATCTTGCATTTCCATTAGACTGAGGCAGAGACCACGCGCACTAATACTTATGCGGTGGTACTCTTTTTATATAATGCATGGGAGAAGTCTCGCTCTCCGTTATACATAAGAACGATTGTACCCTAGGATAAGAACCAAAAGATATTCAATAAACATTCTGAATTAAGCCACCAACTGAGCGGTCTTGTTTCGCTAAGTATTTGTAAGCTGCTGGAGGTAGTTCCGTTTTTCGTTTTGGTTTGTTTACGGAATTATCTGCAGTCTTCTAATTCATTACATTTGCACTAGCCAACAAGGAAAAAGTTTATTGAATTTTGATTGCGGATTAAACTAAATCTTTGGTTTTACATGTGTGTCGGGATAAATAATTTCCTCAATGCCCTAATATGATTTGGTTTTTTATACCCGTACTCCAAAAAGAGTTAAGGGGTATATTAGATTTGTGGTAAAAGTGGATGTGTGTAACGACGAGAAGGAAACGTTCCCGACCCCATAAAGTATATGTATTCTTGATCAGCATCAATAGCCGAGTCGATATAGCCATGTCTGTCTGTCCGTCCGTCCGTCTTGTTGAGCCCTCGTTCTCAGAGACTATAAGAGTTAGGGTAACCAAATTTGGTTTCCAGAATCATGTGATATTACACTGCTACAAGTGTATTTCAAAATTTCGACCCGCCCCTACAAAGGACGAAAATCTGTAGCAGGCACAATTTTAACGATACGATAAAACGCAGTATCGTAGAGAATACCCATATCTACCAGACTGCCCAATCTTAATCAGGTCGGACCATAATTATAGCCAGAATGAAGAAATTCATTTTCAGTTGCTTTCTCCGCCTCCCCTGCCAGAGACAGACACGCTACTTATTCTCTTTCTCGCTCGCACGCTCTGCCGCGTTCAGTGCGCTAACAACCCCTAGCGGAGGAGATGTAGAATATGAATGGTACATCTATAATCTACATATTAGATGTAAAATATACATTGTAGATGTAGATAACAGATGTAGCAAAAAAAGGTAAAATGTAAAATTTTTTTGTTTAATTCTAAAATTCTAAAAAATTAGCACAAAAATGTTTATACTGACTGAGTACGGGTATGAGTAGAGTCGCGTCCCCAGAAGCGACTCATACGTTCCTTCTCGTTTTTAATCATATCATCTTTCTATAATTTTTTTATTATTATAATATTTAATTAATTATACCCTGTTATATATATATTTTTTGATTTTTTTAATAATATTTATTGTTCCATAATATTTTATATTTTATTTATATAATATATTTTTCTATTTTTATTATGATTTAAGCCACTTGTTCTCCTCTTTTCTACTATTACATTAGGATGCTGATATGTCTGGACGTTGATATGCAATGACTGCACCATCAAGTGGCCCATGCGACTCGAAGCTGAAGCCTGTTACGCGCGGAACCCAGGCAGAAACGCAGCCGTCCTCCCGCCCAACCGATCGAGGGGCGCTACCGCATGACGCGCGACGCGTGTTACCGAACCGATCGCGAGCATGTAGGAAAGATAGGTGTTCGACTAAAATTCGAGGAAAATTAGAGCTAAGCACAACTCAAATAACTAAACATGCAAAGATAGCTAAAAAATAGAACTAATTACGGGAAGGGTATGTATTAGTAGTGGATGTTACGTGGTAGAGGGAATTGAAGTCCGAGCAAAGGACCCTAAATGGTTCGTGCAAGGAATAATTCAATCTACAAAGCGGAAGGAACAAAGGAATGAAGTTTCTAGTAGATCTAATAGGAATCGTAAAGTTTATGCGGCTTAACAAGTCAGGGCTATCTACGTCACCCTTGATCAGTTTGTGCATAAAAATCACACCAAGCATTTTTCTACGACTAACTAAGGTTGGAAGGTTTATTAAAAGCAATCTACGAGGGTAAGATGGCAGTCTCACACCTGCATCCCAGTTAAGGCCACGCAGAGCAAAAAGTAAAAAGTTTTTCTGAACTGATTCTATACGGTCCTGGTGTACTTTGTACTGGGGGCACCATACACAAGAGCCGTACTCTAAAATCGGACGAACAAGCGAGATGTAGAGAGTCTTCGTTATATAGGGGTCGTCAAATTCCTTTGACCACCTCTTTATAAACCCAAGCACACCCATGGCCTTATTTACCATGGTAGAAATGTGTTCAGAAAACTTTAACTTTGGGTCTAATTTAACACCAAGATCATCAAGGCATCGAGGCTATAAGGAGCCAAAAGGGGGCTGGAGCGATGAAATGTCATTACTTTGCATTTCGAGGCATTTAGGTGTAACATATTTGCACAACACCATGATTGAAAGTTATTGAGATCGGATTGCAAGCGAGAGTGAAATGAAATGTCCTAATACTGGACACAAAGTTTAACATCATCCGCATACATGAGTACTCGAGAGTTTGTTAATACTGAACGCAGATCATTAATAAAGAGTGTGAATAGTAGTGGGCCTAGATGGCTGCCCTGTGGTACTAAAGAAGTAACCTTAACAGGTGAAGAGAAGGAGTTTTTGAAGAGGACTCTTTGAGACCTAGAACGAAGGGAGCTAGAAATCCATCTCAAAAGATTAGGCGGAAACCCTAAAAGGTCAAGTTTTTGTGCCAAAAGGAAATGGTTTACAGAATCGAATGCTTTACTGAAATCAGTGTAAATGACATCCGTCTGCAAGTTATCTTGAAAGCCTTTAATGATAAAAGAGGTAAACTCTAATAAATTTGTGGTTGTTGATCGTCGCCTTATAAATCCATGCTGGGACGGAGATATAAGTGATTTGCAGAGATATTGCAAATGCGGAGTTAAAATTTTTTCAAACATTTTAGGAATAGCGGATAACTTAGATATACCTCTATAATTATTTGCATCAGACTTGCTACCTTTCTTATGGAGCGGAATAATAAAAGATTCCTTCCAGATGGGGGAAAGAATGAAGAGTTAATGGATAGGGTGAATAGTTTAAGCAAGGGTCCACACAGAGCATCGGCACAGTACCTAAGTACACAGCCAGGAACTCCGTCGGGACCTGGTGAATAGGTTGTTTGGAAAAATTTGGCAAAAAGATCGGCAATTGCCTGGTCATTGTTTGCTAACGAGGATGGATGTGCGGACGTTCTACGCTTACTATTTACGAAGCTGTAAAACTGTTTAGGGTCCTGTGAAAATCGTATCCTGCATCGCGATAGTTAGGTTTTATAGCATTGAGCGTTAAGAACGGAGAACTTTGACCGAGCTATTACATAGTAAGAAAGAGAAGAGGGAGAACCAACTTCTCGAAATTTTTTATAAAGTCTTGATTTAAGTTTTTTAGACTGGATAACTCTTTGGTAAACCAAGGAGGCTTTCCAGATCTAATCGGACAAGAAAGTGGGACACAAGAATCAAAAAATGTGTCAAGTGCATTGTAAAAAATGTTTGTGCCTTTCATAACGTCAGTGCACAAATACATAGCGGACCAATCAAAATCCCTAATAAGGTTATTAAGCTTCGTAAGCTCGGCTTTACGAAAGCAGCGGACACGTTCAGATAGCCTACCCATTCGATCCAATACAGTAGGGCCAATATCGACTGACACGACTGACACACGAATGTAGGATGGTAGGAGTCTTCAGGTATACTGAGCGGAAGGGCTCGGGTTAACAACGCTATAGTCGGATCCGACACAAAGCACAGATCAAGTAATCGACCCAAGGAATTTTTCACATGGTTGACTTGAGACAGGGATATGTCTCGCAAGCCGTCGATAAAGTCATGTCGTGACATGGGCACAAGGTTATTAGACTCGTTTACCGAAGACCAAACAGTACCTGCTAAATTGAAATCACCAAGATATATATATATATATATAAGATATCCGAGGAAGGTGGAATATACGAGCAAGTAATGAAAATGGAAAAGCCTGGGAGAATCAGTTTTACGCACAGGAGTTCCAGGTCTTGTTGAACCTGGACCATGAAATGTTCCGACGTGAAGTTTGAGTCCACTGCAATAAGGATCCACCTCCACGTCGAGACGAACGGTCATTTCTAAAAATTGTGTACCGACCTGCCAAAACTTCGGAACTAAGGATGTCCGGCTTTAACCAGGTCTCGGTAAACACAATAACGTGGGACGAGAATGCGAGACTCTCAAGGACAAGAGTGCTGAGCTTACTACGCAAGCCTCTAGCATTCTGATAGCTAACTATAAGAGAGGAAGTTAGTTTTTTGGATGGGTGGAAGTAGAGGTGGAAGATGAGGATGGAGATGGAGCACTGGTCTGAATGCTAGGAAAATTAATGGGGGGCCCATTCTTTTTCTTAGCCTTAAACTCCTTAACCACCAAATGTTCTGGCCAAAACTTGGCGGAACAAATGGTTTCAAATTGAGTTGGGGAGACGCTTATATTGAAGGAAAATATCTCCCTGGCGTAAGAAAAGTTAAATTTTTCCACCTTTAAGCCGACGGCTTTTATTTTGCTTTGTATAAAAGCGGTCACATCATTGGATGTGAGGTCAGGGGTTAGCCGCGAGACAAAAACTTGTCGCTTTGGTGGGACTCCTACCAGTGGTTTTGGCACCACAGGCCTAGTACCTGTGATGGCAGTATCCGGTGGTCCTGGAAATCTATTAGCTGGTGGGAGCGAAACTGAGGGAATAGTTAAGGGTTTGGGTGCGGACTCGATGGACACGGACTCTACAGACATTTCTAACTGCATACTCTCCGAAGTGACGCATTCGGCTCCCGAATCTGCATCACCAGCAGCGATCGTTGCCCTTGGAGTAGCAAACGTAATCAACTGCTGCACTAAGGGAGTGGTCGGAGTAAGTTTTTCAGATGCCGGTGGACATGAGGCAGTCGGCACTTGCAAGTCCCGAGGAGTCGACTTCTTGCGCCTCGGAGACTCAGCCAGCAGCTGTAAACTGCTGAACTGAGTGTCCATGGCCAAGAGCCGATCATATTGCTGTTTAAAGCCTACGATCAGCTCTTTGAAGCCATGTCGTTTTCCACAGCACGGCAGTCGACAGAAAATTCCATATTTATGTCTTTTATTTTTTTTTACTTCGGGAAAAAAAAGTTGAAAAAAAATAGCAATCAGACCACTGTGCAGAGCAAATCCTTAGAGCAAAGCTTAAAGCGATATCGGTAAAAGATGAGAGAGGAGAGTGGTTGCAGCAACAGCTTATAAGTGAGAGCGTTACTACACAAAAAGTTACAAGAGCGAGAGCGAAAGACCAGTTATTAAGAGTTAGGTGATAGAGAGAGTGATAGACGGCAATAACTACGACAAAGAGCGGCTAAATGTAATGAGAGGCACAAAATTATTAAATAAGTTGTGTTTTTACACAATTATCAGGCATGCACCCGCGGTAAAAGTATGATTATAATGTAAGTTAGTTAGAGAGTTAAATTATAGATAAAAACGAGAAGGAACGTGTGAGTCGCTTCTAAAGACGCAAACGGAAACGTTTCCTGCTCTGCGTTACACACATCCACTTTTACCACAAATCTAATATACCCCTTAACTCTTTTTTGAGTACGGGTATAAAAACACCGGCTGTTTAAGTTAAACATATGGAAAATGCGGAGCGCAAAACAAAAACACGTCTGGTCACTACGAAGAGAACGAACAATGATTATATTTTAATTTTTTTTTTTTTCATTTTTGCTTGAATTTTGTTTTAGCAGGTTTTTGCATAAGTTTATAAATATAATTTGAAATTGGATTGAAATGAATATGGACAATTAAGCTAATTATTTCCTGGTGACATGGGGACATAATGGGATAGGGTGAAAACGTAAAGGGATTTCCGAAAAATTATCGCATATCGGAAATCATGGAAGGGTGGGTAAAGAATAGTGCGGATCGAATACCATCTCAAGGCCTCGCGCATACCATCTTCGGAGCAATTGACAAAAGTTAGTTTTTTCCATTCCGGTTTGTTTGTATAAAATGTATGCATTTTGTCGTTTTCGGAGTTAAGCTCCTTTAAGAGTCAAGGGATTCTATCTATTAAGTTTATGTACCAGCGTTGGAAAGCGTTGCCTCATATAGTTAATATTCAGTTTATAAAATTGTAAGTGCATCAAAATTGTAACACATATATACTTACATCATCAATGACCGATTGGAACTCCTTAAATACAGCAAACAATAAATCGATAATAGTGTTATAGTAGCCTCGAAGTAAATTTGTAACACGACGGATATAGTTCGTCAATTGATATTCATAAAGTGATATTATAACCGCACCTGCGAAATTAAATTTAAGCATTGGAGTATCGCAGATTTTTTCGCATGTACGGGCAACATGTAGATTTGCTCGCTTATATATATCCATTGTTTCTTGAAGCTTATTAGTATGCTTTGCGCAATCTGCAATGTAGGCATCACTAAGTTCACCACCATATGTTAATTTAAAAATCCCAGGTGCAATCTTGCGATCACACGCTTGAATCAGTGCACGAAAAAGTTTTCTTTCTTGCTCTGAAAGAGCTGATAGTATATGATTGTAGTTAAGGCACACCTGCACTACACTATTATATACAAAACGTAGAGTTTCATGTTTTTCATATATTTTTCGAACAGGTCCAGGTACTCCAAATCCAAGGCGCTCAAAATGTTCTGCTTGTTCACAAATAGTTAATACTGTGCGGTCAATATTACATTCTATTAAACCCTTTTTTTTTTTACTGCGGATAATGAGATTTCGATCCAGTTTTTGGTTCAACATACAACAATTTTTCTGCCATTCATCATATATCTTTTTAATCTCTTTATCAAATTCTTTGCGAAGAATTTCATATTTGAACAGCACAATGGCAGCCTCGGATACATTAGGCAACCATTCTGAAGAATTTAATCGATTTCGTAACCACTTTAATCTTTCTAGATTGATGTGGTACCCAACAGCACGCGAAGCATAGTACGGGACCCAAGACTCGTGTAACTTACTACGATCCATAAGCATTTGCGAAGTACTATCTATTTCAGTTGCAAACATAACCCACACATTTGAGACTTGTCGTAAAAATGTCTTACGAATTGTACTACGATATGAATAAAATAATAAGATGTTCAGCGTCTCTAAGGCCTCTTCAATATTACAAACATGCTGAAAGACATTGGACATTAAACGCTGAACGGTTTCTTCCATACTTTGAACTGTTCGTCGATATTTTATTACTTCTTCGTACCATTCATTTTTATTCACATTTAATATTAACTCTTTCGAATCGGTACTTAATGCTGTCAGTGTGGCCAGAAAGTGAGTCTCAACGCGAGCAGATGTTGTCTCAAATTCACCTCCACTGGTGCCTCCAAATTGTGGCTTAGGTATACTCTCAGTTTCATCTAATCGACCAAACACAATCATTGATTCGCATATGTCAATAACGTCATTAAGCCGCTCCATAAATGCATCTACATGATTAAAAATCATAGCATTGTCCAGATTCCAACCATACTCATTATTGATTTTTCCATGTTCTTTTGACATAAGATCGTACATTCCTTTATAAGTCAAGCAACAATCAATGCACATGTTGCACATTTTTATTCCGAATCTTGAACTACCAGAAAGTATTTTATCAACATTAGTTATTTCCGTACAGAAGCGTATTATTTGGTTGCTTAAGTCTCGGAACAGCCCAGTTATCAAGTCACGCCGATTATAACTTTCTGAATTTAACCAAATGAATCGAATTAAATGAATTATTCCTGGTATAAGCTGTGAAACAAATACTGGGCTATTAGCTAAATCTATTTCAGCGCAAGGATTCATAAGCAGATGTAAAAATTTTATATTTGACATTCCTTCATCCATTTCATGCTTCGATTCATATATTAGTTCATCAATCTGCTTTATATATACCGAATGAGTGTTACGCAGTACTCTTATTATTTGTTGAACATCAGCTTGTTCTAGTTGTGCGTTAAGGCCTTGTAAAACTTCGACTGTTATGTATATCATTTCAACATAAAATAAAACAATAAATTAATTTAATAATTATATTGGAGCACCTCCCAACTTACAACGATATAACCAAAACTCGTACTCATCCTCAACACTAATAAATTCATTAGAAACTGGCAGCGTTTTGTCATTTAGTAGTGTTCGAATTTGAGTAGCCCAGGATACTGCAATAACTTCCAAGTTCTTAACAAACTCTCTTTCATATGATATGCTTTCCCGATCGATTTGTTTTACGACATATGGTACATATAAAACCGTCATGCCAGACATTTTGAAATATGCTCCTGTTAAAAAGGCCAGAAACTTATCTAGGGCTGTGCAAAAACGCTGCTTTACATTATCTCCCCATTCTTTAAAATTACGGAAGACGGGAGCATAAACAAATTCCAATATACTTAAGAGGCAGCCATCTACATCATCATGAATTGTTCCATAGTTAACCAAATCATGAAAGGTATCTATTGAGAAGTTTTGATTTGATGAACGAATAAAGTAGCATAAATCTAGGACCGGGGCAACTGGAAATCCAAGACATCCTGTTAGAATGTTGCAATCATAAAAAATTGTCAGAACAGGTTCTGCTGCGTGTAGTAACCATCTTTTAATTATATCCAGCAATGTTTTATTCCAGTCGCGGTTATCTAATGAATATAAAACCGTCATCCTCTGAACAGATTTAACAAGTTGTTCAAGTTCCATTTCTTTGGTATTTTCCAACTGTAAAATAATCTGAGATGTCTCCAAAAAATCATCTTTTAAGTTGTTACCTAGATATATGTGAAAATACTTGGACGTAATGGACCGTAATCAATAATTCATATCTTACCAAAATCTTTATCGTGGTTTGCGCTTGTTAAAAGACTGTCGGCTTCACTTTCAAGCATTTTAATTAAATATTGCAATCTTTCCAGATTTTAAATTACATAAACAGATTGAAATCGGTTTTAGAGGGAACATTAATGTGAATAATTATTTCCAGGCTTACTATATTTATTTTTTTATATCAGTTTCCTACTGCTTGGTTTTTATAACCGTACTCAAAAAGAGTTAAGGGGTATATTAGATTTGTGGTAAATTGGATGTGTGTAACGCAGAAAACGAAACGTTTCCGACCTCATAAAGTATAGATATTCTTGATCAGCATTTACATTGTGTATGTAGAATCTACATGTTGAATATGCAAACTTAAACAACGCACTGTGTCTTCTCTATTTTCCTTTCTGTTATGCATTATCCAACATAAGTATATATGTATGTATGAGTCGGCGTTCTCTCGTCTCCCTTTATGATTTGTATTCCGTCTGCCTTTGACAGACATCTTTTTGCTCTTCATATTTAGTCACAAATAAATACCACAACGAATGGGTTTTGGGCCCAAAAGTCGGATATCGCGTTATTGAATTTGGCAAAAATGTTGTTGCACTTCAATTAGGAATTGATCTAGCTTTACAAAACAAAAATTTTATAATTTTCAAAATTTTTTTAAGATTTATTATCGTTGTTCAACGTGAAACCATTTTTCTGTTTTTGAAAAAATGAAGAAACCCGTGCTTAAAAGGAAAATGTTAATGCATTTTTCTCAAAAAGTACTCAAGCTAGGCCTGGAGACAGGCCTTTGTCTCCAGCACCACGGAAAATTCCTACCATGAATTTGCTTGTTATTCCGCGATGGTTAGGAACATAGCTAAACAGGGTTGATGAATCAGCTGTGTTTTGTAAACAGTGCCAACTGTAAAATTCTGCTAATATTAAAAAAGAAAAAAAATGCACTCTGATGATGAAGTGATTGTTTTGGTGGCGGCATATATTGTTGCAAAACAAAAAAGAATAATTTTCATCTCTCGTTTTAGTTTTGCGGACAGTTTTTGCCAACATCTTACACCATTCAATTCAGGAATAACTGTAGAACATATATTCCTGAGCTGGGTGTCAGCTGTTCTCTCAGTCCACATACGGTCCCGATAGGCAACTATCTATATAAATCTGTGGATTCCGCTCGTGTTGCTGGATACACACTCCAGGAAAACGTAAACGAAAAAATTATTGCCACAGTTTTTTTTATATGGGGTTTTTACAGGAATTTTTCGATTCCGCGGTGCTGGATACTATGCTTAAGGAACAAATTTGAAATATGAATTTAGAAAAAAATATATATATTTTTTGCGATTATATTTTATTAGATTCTTTTAAAGCCTAGTACTCAGATCGAAAAAAAACACCTCGCGAACAGAGTCAGGGTTGATATTCGTATGTGTTTGAGCGAAGGAAGGAAGCATGGAAGCAGGCACGGACACCTACAGAAACGGAACAACAATAATTTCTTTATCAAAACAAAAAAAATATATATATTTTTTTTGGTTCACAAACAAAAAAATATTTATTTTTTTTTGATAAAGAAATTATTGTTGTTCCGTTTCCGTGGTCCGCCTGTTCCATTGCTTCCTTCTATCCGATAGTAACCCAGTTCCGCTCACGACTGCGTCAAGGGGTAAACGGAGGAGCATCGCACAGTCAATATTTCCAAATATTGCTACTCCAGTGTGACCGTTCCTCTCCTCAGCTCGGCTCAATATAGGGTCACTCATTGTTTGAGATTTCTCACCTACAGGTGATCTCAAACAATCCGAGTCGTTCCGATTATTGCCTTCCAGCTAGCTTTCGAAGTTCCACCGTTCAGAATCCCAAATTAAAGACGTTAGGCAGTTCCAATTTCTTCTCGTATATATTTCGGGGTTGTTCTGGGCTTATATATATATGTATTTGTATCGCGTGCAAAACCGGCCGTTTGCTTGTGGGTGAAGAAGCGCATTTAGGACTCCCTGCATCGTACTTTGAAAAAAGCTCCGGCTCGAAGGACCACAATGTTTGAGCGAAGGGGCTTTCGTAGTTCCACAGATGAATTCCCACAGATAAGTACAAGAGGCAGGTCCAAGTTTCTTCAGTATATATTTAAGTAATGTACATATATATGTCTCGCGTGCAAAACCGTTTTCTTGTGGGTGAAGAAGCGCATTGAATTTCGGTGGTACTCAAGCTGCCGAGGGCTGTCGGAGGCGAGAGCGGGAGCGTGATCGTGAGCGTGGGCGGGAGCGCAAGCGTGGTGAATATGCGCTCGAGAGCGCGTCACCGGGGGAAAAAAGCTCCTAAGCGTGAGAGCGAGGGCAACAGCTTGCGTAGCTGGATTGCTAACAGTGGGTGGAATGCCCACAGAGCTGTTGCCCCGCCAGCGCCGTCCTCACTCTAAACATTCTCCCCCCCCTTGCAGGATTGCAAAGACTCTATATGCTCCGATTTGGAAGCAAGGAGGTTGCTGCTGGATTCGGAATTCCTATGCCGGGGCGGCTCACAGGAAGACGAGGGCGCACATCGACGCTGTACGCTGAAGATGAAGGCGGCGGTGCCGCAGAGGAGCCAGATGGGCGCCGAGACTCGGGAAGGGTGGAGTAACGTGTGGTGGCTCCGGTTACACCCTTACACCGATCACCGCTTCGGCAATCGTGGCCGGAGTGTCGGTGAGCCAGGCAATTGGTGCAGTAGCTGAAGTGGAGGACAGCTTGGAGCCTCCTTTCGGAATCCAGGCGGAGAAAGCGGCGGCATTTCCGTAGAGGGTGGATTTCAGAGCAGACTCGGCATTGGTAGGACTTAGTACCTCGGGAACGTCTGCTCTCCACGGTGCGGTCGAAACGGGATCGAGCAGCCATGTCTGTATGTGGAAGGCTAGGGCGAAATGAAAAAGTCGAAAAAGCATTAGAAGTGAGCTTGGAACGGATTACGGGCACATTTGGGACATTGGAAGCTTCTCTGGAAACTTGACAAGAAAAGGATGCAACTTGATGGCACGCCGTATCGGACACGGGACCAGTGAGCACCCATCCGAAAATGGTTTCTTGGCCGAGAAGAGAGCCACATATGTTGGGCTGTAAGCCGCTCAGCATGACCGATGGTAGGATATCGGCTCCAATCAGGACATCGATTGGTGAGCTCTCGAAGAATGTAGGATCCGACAATGGAAGACTCGGCAGATCTTTCAATAAACTTGGCGAGATAGGATGCAACGGAAGATTCCTTGCCAATTCCGGGATAACATAGGCCGAAGCGTTTAATTGTAAACCCGGCCTTGTTGGGGAGCGCATGGAAACTTGACAGAGCTTATCGGAATGAGCGGATACTGTGTGATTGAAGCTGGAGATCTGTGTCTGAATACGTTGGAATGGCAATTGAATCGTGTTGAAAAGGCCTTCCGTAATGAACGTTGCCTCGGAGCCCGAGTCGATCAGAGCGCGGGCGCGGAAATTTTTCCGAGGTTCGGAAGAACTTGAATTTTCTGCGGAAGGTACTGGTCGATTGACGTCTGGCCAAGCTGTCGAATTGGGTACGGATGTGGAATGTGACTCGCTGGAAGCTGGATTGCCACGATGCAGAAGCGTGTGGTGTCGTCCTCCACAAGTGTTGCAATTGTGGGAGCTTGAGCAGTCGCGAAGCTGATGGCCTCTTGCGAAGCAATTTAAGCAGAGCTGCTTTTGCTTTATGCAGTTGGAGCGGATATCTACGGTCATTTGTAGGAAATTAGGACATAGTCGGATTGGGTGATTCTCCTTGGAACAGAGATCACACGGTCTTGCTCGGATTCACGTGGCTTTGGAACGAGTGCGCTGTCCTTGGAACAGGACTGCCTTGGAAACGGAACGGATTGGACTGGCTTTGGGAGGATGGCGGATTCTGATTGCCTTTGCCTGGTGCCGGATTCGGAGCGCCTTGGGAAGTGGAGGGGTCGCTCTCGATAGCCTCTAGCGTTAGGTATCGCTGAGTCAGGAAAGAGTCGATTTCCTTCCAGGGCGTCACCTCCTTTTTCCCAAGGCGCTCCGAATCCGGCACCAGGCAAAGGCAATCAGAATCCGCCATCCTCCCAAAGCCAGTCCAATCCGTTCCGTTTCCAAGGCAGTCCTGTTCCAAGGACAGCGCACTCGTTCCAAAGCCACGTGAATCCGAGCAAGAGCACGTGTGATCTCTGTTCCAAGGAGAATCACCCAATCCGACTATGTCCTAATTACGGACGCTTCCCATAACGCCCGGCTTAACTTTGGCAATTTGGAAGCGCAGATGGTCACTAGGAGACTATCCCAATTGTCGGTACAGACGTTGGAGACAGCTAGTGCATTTAAGACCCCCTGCATAGTACTTTGTAGATCCTTCAAAGCCCGACTGCACTCGGAAGTTACGCGGGGCAAGAAGAGGAGGATGTTTATCTGGTTGGTAACCAGAAGCCGATTATTTTCATATCGGCTGCGGAGAGCCGACCATGCGGACTCGAAACCGTCATTAGTGAGGGGGGATTTCTCTACGATGGCCTTCGGATCGCCCCGGGTCTTCTCGGTGAGGTAATACAGCCTCTCTACCGGAGACAATCTAGGATTGTTGATCACGACCGCAGTGAACAGATCCCGGAATGTGGGCCAGCGGACGTAGTCCCCTGTGAATGCCTCAATATTGACGGGGGCAGTCGACAGCCGCCCTGTTGGACTGGCTGTAAAGGAGGAAGGACTGTGGATGTAGCCAGTTGGGCATTGAGGTCACTGAGACACTGCTCAAATACCCCATAGCATTCACCGTATGTGTCACGGATGTCCGCTTGGATTTCTGGCTCCTCGTCAGTCATCACCGCGGAGCAGGCCTTATATTCGGCCTCGACGTCCGTCCACATGCTGAGGATTTGGCCACGACGGACCTCGGACAGAGAGGCGGATTGGGCGGCGGTGATGCGCTCTGCCAGGTGCATCTATCGGCCAATAGCGGCGACCAATTTGGTCCGAGCGACTGAGGTGGCGGATTGAGCCATTGTGATACAGTGGCGAGAGCTGACGGGGCTGTTGACGAAGGAGCCCTTCGGATCTTGTTTGGTCACAGCTGGAACCTTAAGAGTGACAGGAGACGGGAACAGAACCGATTTGGTCCTTGCCGCAGTGTTGCTACTGGCTGCTCTCGGAGTGAGGGGTGCCATGATTTTCTGAGTCGGCGTAGTTCCAGAGGCGGACGAGGTGCGTAGCCGGTTGGAAGAGGTCACAGGCAAAAGCTGGTTGCCGTCCTTGTGACCTGTTGGCATATTCCGAACTCACACACGCACAGAGAATCGGACTTGGAAGTCTTGGAGAGACAGGAGACTGGTCTGAGTCGAAGTGACCCGAAAAAACCGTCAGGCATCTAACTCCTTTCGAAATGATAACCCAGTTACGGACGGCTGGCATAGAAAAAGGCCTCAAGCTAGCAGGAAAGCAATAATCAGATCGACTCGGATTGTTTGAGATCACCGGTAGGTGGGAGGTCCCAAACAATGAGTGACCTTATATTGAGCCGAGCTGAGGAGATAAACGGTCACACTGATGGTGGCAATATTTCGGGAAATATTGTTAGTGCGATGATCCTCCGTTTACCCCTTTGACGCAATCGTGAGCAGAAACGGATGGAAGACG
Source organism: Drosophila obscura (assembly GCF_018151105.1). Taxonomy (NCBI): domain Eukaryota; kingdom Metazoa; phylum Arthropoda; class Insecta; order Diptera; family Drosophilidae; genus Drosophila; species Drosophila obscura. The sequence goes on along the minus strand of NW_024542867.1, from coordinate 839,172 downwards.
GATGGACGGCGGACGGAAGTGACACGGACACCGCACAAAAAATAATTAATGATTTTCTTATCAAAAAATAAATTTTCAGATTGTGGAAAAATAAATCACTCCATCAATCAACCAATTCAATCAAAACGATCAATTAAATCAATCAATCAATGTGATTTATTCATTGTTCCACTCGTGTTGATGCCGATAGTTGGATCTTGGATTGGGCCACCTCTAATGCCCAGAACAAAAACAACAAAAAAACACCGAAACACCAATTTGCAAATTGGCATTGGAAATTGCCAAATAATTACTATTAGTGCGCCGTGCCTTGGTCGCGAGCAATTTATTTGGAAAGTGGAAAAGGTTGGAGTTGTGGTAGCGATCGATAAAAGTCGTTGGAATGCACGAATTGCCCGAAATCACGAATTTTATATTAAATATGTCACTTGCGCGGAGTATGTGTGTAGTATGGAGTATTTTTCTACGGGGAGTGGTATTTTTTTGTATGGAATTCTGTTTTGTATATAGTTGGCGATATATTACGGACAACTATGGGAATAAATGTATGAATGTATGGAAATAAATATATATGTGTTTATAGGTATGCACTATTGGAACTTTGACCACTTTTTCTGGCCAAATCCCATTTTTCAAAAGTAGTTAAAATAATATATTTGTAGACCTCATATATCCGTATAACATTGATCTTTAATGTGCGCGCCACTGTTAAATTAACAGCTGTTAAAGTCAGCTGTTTGCTATCGGTTGGCGAATGTTGCTGCAAAAAGTTATTTTTTCATCTTGTAAAAAGGTCTAAAAAGTTATAAATTCATTAATTTAAGTGATTTCTTTACAATGTGTTCGATTCAGACAGGTATGTAATATATATTTATGAGTTTGAACTGTAAAAATTGCACTCATAATTATGTTTAATGACTCATTTTGTAACAAGTATAAATTTGTGACAAAAATGTGTCTTTGAAGAGGCGTACAAAAAAAAGTGACCAATCGTGACCCCATATGACTTAATACATCTTGTAGAAAATTCAATTCTTGTTCAAATGTATATCATGGTTATCTGCGCCGAGCTGCGCATCAATATGCAATTTTTACTTTTAGACAAAAACATAAGGACTGCAGCAACATTTGAAACGGTTAAATGTGATTTTTGGAGGGTTGGTCAACCAATTTTAGTTGGGTCATTTCTCGATCGATTTTTATGAACAATGCTTTGATCGACGCCTAATTGATGCATCTACACACAAAAAATATAAAAGCAAAAGATACGATTTGTTTTCGACTTTTCTTGCGTTTTTAAAGTCAAAATTTTGAAAAAAGTACTTAGCAAAACCGATCAATTTTGCATTGGAAAACTTAATATTTTCCAGACGGTAAGCTGAAGCCACAAGGTGCTCAGGTCTGCTTTACAGATGCATTTATCAGCTTTTCAGAATGTCAAAGTTCATTGCAACCAAATGTAAGATACTTAAGTAATGTGCAAAATAAAAGAGCTACCTCTGAAAAAAGCATCACAAAAAATACCAAGAAAAGCTCGATTTTGTCGAGTAGTGATTTTGACCGATATCCTTGGTTGTCAATGACTGCTACAGTGCACAAAATCTTAGTGAATTCAAGCGTTATAAAAGAAAACAAGATTCTACCTGTAGGATATTTTGCAGAAGAGAGTGCCAAGTTTCGAAATAAAATTTATAAAATTTTAGAATTAAAATGAGGCCGAAAAGAAAATTTCGCGGACCTGTTCCATACTTCAGATACTATTATCTCATTGATTAACCTTGAAAGGAGCATAAAAAAGCAAAAATAATCCCATTCCAACTGAGGTCTTCGGTCTTTTACAAAGCGAGTTCAGGCAGAGATCCACTGGAGCAGATTAGTTTCGATGAGCTGGCTGAAGATCAATTCGATTTCTCGTGGATGATGGGGCTCAAAAATAAACTCCATGAGGATTAACAAAAGGTGTGAAAGGAAACCTATTATTTACAATAAAATTGTGTTTCTTTCATATTTCAGGTCTTCTGATTAAAATTTTTGTGAAAAAGCTACCAGAAATAATAATTTTCATTTTTTTAAAATTGTTTTTAAGGCGTGCCACGCCCTCTTGAATAAAATAAGATGTTCTCAACATGTTCCCAAAATTTTTGTTTTTTTACTTTTTGAGCAAAAAAATAAAAATGAGATTTCTTTATAAAAAAAGGAATTGCCACGCCCATTTTTTCAAAATACCTTCATTTTTCTATTATAAACTCATATCAAAAAACTAAACCAAAAAATATTGTTTCGTTTGGAAGTTATTAATTATTGCCACAAAAAGTGGTCAAAGTTCCCATAGTGGTATGGTATCACTTGATGTGATTGTAGTTGCACTCGGAGTGTGCCAAAGTATATTTTATTGGGGTGGGTCGTGCTGGAATGCACCTGTAGAGACACGGATGTAGATGTGTGTGTATGTACGCCGCTCTTATGGGCTGGAATGTACGTACATACATATGCTCGGAATGCACTTTTTTAATTAATTTTTAGTTATTTAATTTGTCTGCAAGTATTGGACAGACACAAGGAATTGAAGAACTACCGTATCACTGGTAGTTGGAGATGAACGAAGGGAGAACGACCGGAATTGCCGATAATATTGCGGTGTCGAAAAAAGAAGAAACGGATAACGGATGGCACAGAATGAGAAATAAGTACATATATAAGAATATATATATGTACTTATATCGCGGAACTCGGACTTTTCGGAATTTTGGAACACAAATCGCGAATGGAAGGGATTTGTGGCACACGAAAATTGTACTTATCTTGGGATCCTGGTGGTGAAGGCGATGCCGTGCTCGAAGGCTGGATATGATTGGGGAAGGCGAAGTATATCCGGCTCGAAGGACCAATGTTTGAGCGAAGGGGCTTTCGTAGTTCCACAGATGAATTCCCACAGATAAGTACAAGAGGCAGGTCCAAGTTTCTTCAGTATATATTTAAGTAATGTACATATATATGTCTCGCGTGCAAAACCGTTTTCTTGTGGGTGAAGAAGCGCATTGAATTTCGGTGGTACTCAAGCTGCCGAGGGCTGTCGGAGGCGAGAGCGGGAGCGTGATCGTGAGCGTGGGCGGGAGCACAAGCGTGGTGAATATGCGCTCGAGAGCACGTCACCGGGGGAAAAAAGCTCCTAAGCGTGAGAGCGAGGGCAACAGCTTGCGTAGCTGGATTGCTAACAGTGGTGTGGCTGGAATGCCCACAGAGCTGTTGCCCCGCCGTCCTCACTCTAAACAGTATGAAACCGATAAGAATTTTTTTACGGCCCGAACTGTTTTCTAGGCTCTGTACGGAAGGCAGTACTCAGATCAACAAAAAAAAAGGTCGGTATATACTGGAAAAGTATCCGAAGTATTTGCTTGTTTTTTTGGTATAGGCCTGTCTCCAGCACCGCGGAAATTTCCTGCCATGAATTTGTTAGTTATTCAGTGAGGGTGTGGAACATAGCTAAAACAGGGTTGATGAATAAGCTGTGTTTTGTAAACAGTGAAACTTTAAAATTCTTCTTCTATAAATCTGTGGATTCCGCTCGTGTTGCTGGATACACACTCCAGGAAAATGTAAACGAAAATTTATATGGATATTATAATTTATTATTTTTATTAATTTTCATAAATATAAAACAAATATTGTTTTCAAAACATTTTTTATTCACTATGTTCGGCACGGGAGGCGTCGCCATCTGCTGCTTCTGATAGTCAAACATATTACCTTGACAAAAAAATGTTGGGATGCCCAGGATATGCCTGGGGAAAGGCAGCCCCAGCCGAAGAAGTGCATTTTTTTAACTTTAAACAAAACCAAGCAGCGCGCTGCAGCGGTCTGAGCAGTGTAACCCTTCGGAATGCAGTGCACACCTCTGGTCACACACTGGCCGCTGGAAGAATATATGACATTTGTTTGCTGGCAAACAGTTTTTGGATCTGAGTACTAGGCTTAAGAGACGTCATTTTTTGCACTTTTTTCAATTTTTAGTGGTGGTATTCAGCAAACAAAAAAAAAGAAACGAGAAGGAACGTGTGAGTCGCTTCTAAAGACGCGACTCTACTTATACCCGTACTCAGTCAGTATTTACATTTTTAAGCAAATGATTTTTTAGAATTTTAGAATTAAAAAAAAACGAGAAGGAACGTGTGAGTCGCTTCTAAAGACGCGACTCTACTTATACCCGTACTCAGTCAGTATTTACATTTTTGAACATATGATTTTTTAGAATTTTAGCATTAAAAAAAAAAGTTTAACATTTTAAATTTTTTTGCTACATCTGTTATCTACATATACATATATTATGTATATTCTACATCTAACATGTAGATTATACATGTACCATTTAGATTCTACATCTCTTCCGCTAGGGGTTGCTCGCGCACTGAACGCGGCAGAGTGTGCGAGCGAAATGGAAAATGAATTGCGTTGTCCTTGGAAGGAGTGGGCAGGGGAAGCAACAGAAAATTAATTTCTTCATTCTGGCTATAATTATGATCCGATCTGATTCAGATTCGGCAGTCTGGTAGATATGATCATTCTCTACGATAATGCGTTTTTAGTTTTATCGTATCTTTAAAAATGAGCCTGCCACAGATTTTCGTCCTTTGTGTGGGCGGAAGGGGGCGGGGCGAAATTTTGAAATACACTTGTAGCAGTGGGATATCACATGAGTCTGGAAACCAAATTCGGTTGCCCTAGTTCTTATAGTCTCTGAGATCTAGGCGCTCAACAAGACAGACAGACGGACAGACGGTCAGACGGACAGACGGACAGACAGACATGGCTCTATCGACTCGGCTATTGATGCTGATTGGTTGGCTGGTTGGTTGCTTGGTTCTGCGAACTAGAACTATGCGGAACTAGATCAGAAGGTAACTAGACATCGGAGCTAGTTCAACAGAGCACTTTTGCTGAACATATAAACGACACTTCGTGTCCGTCTGTCGACGTAAAATCATCATGTTGAGGCAAATCACTCGCCTTTGTTTAAATGTTAAGACCCTAGTAATTGAAATGTACTTGAATTTATGTTAAGGCTCTTGAAATGTTAGATCTTGTCTCTTATACGAACGAAACTTATGCTAGCAGCGGCCGCTCATGAAGAGGGCGACGCTGCCAAAATACAGTCACTTATATTCTGAAGTCGCACCAGCGTACAAGTTTCTTTGTCGGTCTGTCCGGTTCCGTTTCTACCATCCAACCATATACTCGTGCCTAACGGAAAAAAATATAGTTGTACATCATTCGGATTTGCACAACCATTTTGGCGCCCCCGGGTGGACTCAGGATTTGATACTGGATAGAAGTTGGATTGGATCAAACTTGGCGTTTCGTTGGATATCTCAATTGGATATCATCCCTCGCTCGTTGTTGTTGCATTTCCTGTGTTCTTCATTGGTGGCCGCTGGACCCTAACATCGCTGCAAGGCCTCTGCTGCTCATTGGTATTCCTAGTTGGTATGAACTTGTGGGAGGGAATGCATCGTTGTTCAAACTACCATCAACATGTGCCACAGGTAAAGTAAAGTGCCCAATATTATATTACGAAAATAATTACTTACTAACGGCCGTTTACACTTTCGTTTATGCTGCGCAGCTGCACAGTTCTGTGTGTAGCGGGCTGAAGCGACCCAAAAGTGTTAAGGAAAAAAACCGAAGATTTCGAAAAATAACTGCTGGGTGACAGAGTTGCTTCGACCGAGAACTGACAAGCCAAGGTTCATCCTCGAATAGGTAGGGCCCACACAGGGTTGCTTCGACCCAGGACTGACAAGCCAATGTTCATCCTCGAATAGGTAGGGCCCACACAGGGTTGCTTCGACCACTAACCATACAGTATATAGATGTGCCAGTTCATACAACAAAAGGGGCGCAAGCTGAGTGTTCTGTCCCGGCTCCCAGCGCTTCGGCTTTGTGAGGCTGAGACACTCGGGTCGGGAGCTGGGCCGTTCGGCATGTATGACTCATGTCGGGAAGCGAAAGCAAGCTGAGAATTGCAAATGTATGTGTGTAAACAGACACGACAAAATTTTGTATCAATTCTTATTTTCCGAAACCGTTTTGAGTTTGCAAAACATGTTTTGAGTTTCGTTTCCAGGTTACGTAAATGTGTGTGTGCCATGTATTCACACATACTGTGCTTGTGTGTGGGCTCTACAATTGTTGGCCGCTTGAATTGGTTTTTCGTTTTGTTTTGAGGGCTGATGTGATGTAGCGACCTATTCAGGGCCGGATCAACCCTCAACCGGGCCCTGGGCAACCATCAATCTGGGGCTCTCCTTTATTTTGTATTTTTCTCAGTGGCCATTAAAATTTAATTTAATTAAATTAAATGGCAAACAAAATTTTTCTGTTATTTCTAGGAGGGCCCTAGGCAACTGCTAATCCGGTCCTGGACCTATTCCCGTCGTAAGACTTCATATTTTCTTGGTGTGTTCTGTCGCTCGACTCGACGCGGGTCGGGTCGAGGCATTGACGAGGCCGTTCATAAAATATTTTTTCTTTTTGTTTTGAAAAGCTGTTGTTGCGTCGGGCGCGCGGGGTATTTCTTCCATTCTCCTTTCGGCTTGCCTTTGCCTATGCTTTCGGCTTCGTAAATGCCTCGGCCCGCGTCGAGTAAGAAGAAAAAGTTAATACTTACCCGTTAATAATTTAGATTGATCCCAAGGTCCGTATGGATACTCGATATTGCTAGCTGTAAAAAAAAGAAAAGAGATAGTGCTCCAGAAGAAAGAGAGAAGCGAAAAGTATGAATATTTAACCTAGGATAGTTACATGTAAAGAGAAAAAAATCGAATTAACTAATATTATTATACTCGAGCAGACGTGGCTTGATCTGCGACTCGTACTCATATACATATACATAACCACCTTTTTTCTTAATATCCTTATTTACCACTGTAAGATCCATTATATAATCATCATTTTAGAATTGTAATCATATTCCACTACAAGTAACATAGAAATAAGCCTTAAGAGTAGGAACGCCAGACTGAACTGAAGAATGAATATACCTGAAGAATTATGAAGATTAACGTTTGCAAAATTTTTTTTTCGGAAATGGAGGTAGACTTCGAGTAGAGGAGTGGACGCCTAACTGTGGACCACTGGGAGCTCTAGGACCAGTGGGGCCTGAAGATGAGCTCGCCTGTAATGTGGGGTATCGCTGGCCACGTAACAGCTGTGGATGTCAATCCTTCCCCCCCTTCCCTTTCTTCTCTCCTTCGACCACTTCGACCACTAGACATACTTGTGTTCTCTTTTCTAACGATTTCCCCCGAGATCGCCCACCTAGCCCACATCGCATACATAATACATAAATATGCAAATACGCATTCTTGGTGTTGTGTACATTTTATGTTGAGATCGATAGTCCAAGATCGATAAATGTATACAGGTTGGGGGTACTCGTGTTTTTATTTTTGCCACCTTAGCAAGGCTGCTGCCGCTCATGTGATTAATAATTATAATTGATCGGAAATGGAGGTAGACTTCGAGTAGAGGAGTGGACGCCTAACTGTGGACCACTGGGTGCTCTAGGACCAGTGGGGCCTGAAGATGAGCTCGCCTGTAATGTGGGGTATCGCTGGCCACGTAACAGCTGTGGATGTCAATCCTTCCCCCCCTTCCCTTTCTTCTCTCCTTCGACCACTTTTATGATTTTTTTTCTTTTCGATAGTTCTCTCTATCGGCTCCATACTATCGTTTGTCGCAGCACGCTCATTCTCGAGGTATTAACAATGATCGAGAGCAGCGGAGCGGTTAAGAACATCATCCACCCTAAGCCGACGAGCCCGAACCGGAAAAATATAGCGTGCCCGCTCGCTCGGATCTTCCCATTCGCCAACACTGGCTCCGTTGACCGTTACATGTGCTCTCTCTCGTTCTCCCGCTCTCGCAACGGACAACATCGATTACCATAATAAGCAGAGCGGAGCCCACAATTTAATGCTTGTTGCTGCTATTTCGTTTCGCTCTCTCTATCTCTCGTCGATAAACCGGAGCATAGCCAAACATAGCCAGCAGAGCCGATTGTACAATTTGAGATTGCTCATTCTATGAACTGTTCTCATCGTTCGAGCTAACATAACCGATCACGTACTTGAGTGATTTCTCGCATCATCTGTTCCCATCGGTCGAGCTAACATAACCGATTACGTACGTGAGGGATTTCTCGCATCATCTGTTCTCATCGTTTGAGCTAACATAACCGATCACGTACTTGAGTGATTTCTCGCATCATCTGTTCTCATCGTTCGAGCTAACATAACCGATCCCGTACTTGAGTGATTTCTCGCATCGTCTGTTCTCATCGTTGAATTTAGCATAGCCTAATAAAATCTGAGTGATTTCTGAGTGACATCAAGTGTTTGATAAAAAATTATTATTTAATAGCTTCATAATGCCTAGAAAACGTCGTGGTGGTTCAAGTTGCAATACTTCTATGGTGGAAGAAGACGATTCAGGTAATCTTTTGAGGAAGTTAAACTCAGTAAAAAGAGATATTGACAGAACAGCGAAAGCAATAGAAAGCAAAAAGATCTCGTCTTATCAATTGGAGCTTCAATGTCGTTTAGGTATTTTGGATACATATATAGATCGCAATTTTTGCAATTGAAAATGTAATGTATTGACACTAGCAGTTCAATAGACATGCGTTCATTTCAAGTATCTTTTATTGAATGTCTTTCTCATCTCCTTAAACTCTACTCTTATATGTTAGGTGTAAATTGCTCTTAACATAATACCTAACACGCCTCTCCTTAGACTTTTAATATGTACATGATTAATGTGACAAGTTTTCTTATGATAATTTTATTACAATTTCTATTTTAATTAATCTGTATACAATATATGTTGGCGTTCGACCCCCAGCGTTCCCAACCAATCACTAAGCCACGGCCTCACCGGGTTTTTATATACCTTGCGGGGGAGTTGGAGAAGATAGAGGGATCACGAAAAAGGAAAATGTAAAAGTCATGCTTGGAATAAAACGCATCTTGAATAGACATACTTGTGTTCTCTTTTCTAACGATTTCCCCCGAGATCGCCCACCTAGCCCACATCGCCCTCTGGATTCCCCCGAAGCCTGCGTGCACCCTCATTTTGGTCCTTCGAGCCGGATACATTAAGCATTGGAGAGATTCCCCCCTACGATCCAGCTTGCAGCGCGGGAACTTTGAGGAACCAGAATCCAAGCTAAGTACCAGCTTTGCTCATTCGAAAACACTCCGTCCGTCATCTGCATCTCCATCCAAGTATATGTATGTACATATCACCTAAGTCCCATTTTCCGCCAACTCTGGCACCCCATATAGGCACTCCAAAGCCTGTTATCGCTCTTAATTGCCTAAACCACTCATGCTGCCTACTCCGTTGGCCCTCTTGCCTGCCTACCGGTCTCCCGGAATCATTCCAAGCGAGGTTTTTCTCCCCCTACAACAGGCACCTCATACATATATGTATGTACAGATGTACTGCTGCTGAGATCCGTCGCCATTCCACAGGTGCAAGTACGTACATATGTATGTGCACACAATCCGTCCCACACAACATAAAACGCCAATACACGGAAAATATACATGTTTATTTGTTGCGCATATTACAATTATATCAACATAACATACATAGCTCACATCCATATGTATATATATATTTTTTCACCGGCTTATAAGCACCTTCACATACATACATACGTGCCGGCACTTCCATACATACTAATACCATACATAATCGCACGGCTAAAACAAATTACACCATCATTAACTAACAATTGCCCGCATATATAAAATAACCCATTAAATATTTTATTTCCGATTGCACCGGCGTACAATACATAACAATACATGCATACATAATACATAAATATGCAAATACGCATTCTTGGTGTTGTGTACATTTTATGTTGAGATCGATAGTCCAAGATCGATAAATGTATACAGGTTGGGGGTACTCGTGTTTTTATTTTTGCCACCTTAGCAAGGCTGCTGCCGCTCATGTGATTAATAATTATAATTGATCGCAGTTGTTATTAAAAAGTAATGATTGTTGAGGACTATTAATTTATCATTAATAATTATATTTTGTTTCGTAATTAATAAATTTCCTTCCGACAACAAAATCATCCAACGAGTGCGCAACTACATATTATAATATTTAAATTCCTCTGACTTACGTGTGCGACGAGTATCATTCCAACTTCAACGTCCGCCTGTGCACTCTTCCCTCCGTGTACCACAGGAATTGCGAACTCTTCCCATAGCAGATCCATCAGCTTAGTATGCCTTCTGGTGGAAAGAAAGTCAGCAAAAAACTAAAGCGTGTAAGCTCGCAGAGTGACGCCAAGCCGCCCAGCTCTTCCGCAGCAGTTACTACACCCACTTCGTCGCGTTCGCCCTCACGCCCGCAAGGTCCGACCACTTCCAAGGTCTGCCACTCCATATTCGACACCCTCTTGTGTCCCTCACCATCCACGTGCACGGTTCCAGGAACAATGGCCCAATCTGCCGCCAGCTCTGCACGGTCTAGGTTTGTTTTGGCTACAGGCCGGCTCACTCACTTTGACCAGAAACTTAATGCTCCTGATGCCCGCACCCCAACCATCTCTCTTTCTCAAGTCCGCCGGGAACAGATCCGAGGCATGTGGTTGGAGGTCGAATCGGAGTATCGAGCCTGTTCTGCACTTCTAGCAACAGAGGATCCAGATGGTCAAGTTGAGGTCCAAGACATATACGATGAATGTTACGCGGTGTACGAGCAAAGTTTAGCTGAACTCAACGACCATCTCCAGCCCCCAACTGTCATTCCGACCGCGCAACCAGCCGTCCAGGTGCAAATGTCCAACGATTGCCGCCTTCCCCCATGCGACACGGAGGTTTTCAGTGGAGACTACCAGCAGTGGCCCACGTTCCGAGACCTATTCACCGCCATCTACATAAACAACGCCAGGTTGACTCCGGTGGAGAAATTATACCACCTCAACCAGAAAACGAGCGGTGAAGCCCACGACATAGTTGCACAGGCCCCGCTTACGAATGATGGGTTTGAATCTGCCTGGAACCACCTTCGTGAGCGTTTCCAAAATAAACGGCTGATACTCAAGGCCCAGTTGAAGATCCTTTTCAGCTTTCCTTCCATCCCATCTGAATCTGGAGCCGCCTTAAAGGAGCTCCAGAGGTCTGTCCACAAATGCCTCACGACCCTTCAGCACTCCGAGGTGTCCACCGACAGCTGCTTTGCAGATGGCGTGTGGTGTACCTCATTACCGCGAAGTTACCAAAGGCGACCGTGGAGCTTTGGGAACAATCGGTTCCGAATAAATTCGAGGTTCCGACTTGGCGCGCCATGAACAAGTTCTTAGAGGAGAGATACCTCTCTCTCTCGAGGCGACCGAGGACGGTCATCCAGGCATCGAGCCGCACTACAATTCCCGTCCCACTCCTGCACATCGACGAGTGAACTCCTTTGAGGGGAGAATCTCCAACAAGGCGCGCACTTGCGACCTCTGTTCCAGGAGCTATCATCCTGTGCGATCATGCCCAGAATTTCTTCGCCTGACCGTACAGGAACGGTCAAGCTACATTCAGCAGAAACAACTCTGCTTAAACTGCTTCGCGCGAGGACACCAACTCCGCGACTGCACCAGCGCGTACAACTGCAGTACGTGCAGTGGACGACACCACACCCTCCTTCATCGGGGCGAGCAGACTCCGAGTGGCTCCACCATACAGTCCACTTCCTCTTCTCTTCCTTCGTCCAACGACTCAGCCCATGTCCAGAGCTATTGCGCTACAAATGTACACCAGGTGCTACTGGGCACAGCAATAGTGGACATTTATCATGCCGGCACAAGATACAAGGCTAGAGCCCTGATCGACTCCGGATCTGAGGCCACCTTTATTACTGAGCGGATGTTCAAAATCATTCGGCCCCCTTCCAAGCCGTCCAGGCTCAAGTCTCTGGTTTGAGTCAAACGGTAGCGGCCAAGGCCCAGAAACTCTGCCACTTCACGATCGGCTCCGCCTTAAGGCCCGGCCTCCAGGTTGAGACCACGGCGTACGTTCTTCCGCAATTGGCGGGTAACCTCCCGTCATACCCTGTACCGCAGAACTACATGACAGACCTTCCTAAACTCCATTTAGCGGATCCCTCCTTTCATCGCAGCGCGCAGATAGACGTGCTCATAGGCGCTGATATCCTTCCATCCATCCTTTTAAGCGGCTTCCGGTCCAACATTTGTGGCTCGCTCTTGGGCCAAGAGACTATCTTCGGATGGGTCCTATCCGGTCCTGTCGCAGCTGACTCGTCTCGAATCATCTCTTCCTTCACAACGAAGATCTCGGTCAGCTCTGACGTCCGACTCGAGAAACTTCTCACAAGGTTTTGGGAGGTGGAGGACCTTCCAGGGAGACCTACGAGCGAGTCAGACTCCATTTCTCCAGACCACGCAGCGAGCTCCCGACGGGAGATACATCGTCACTCTTCCATTCAAATGTCCAGAAAAGATAGACTTGGGCTACTCGAGGCCTTCGGCCCACGCCCAGTTTCTGAGAAACGAGCAGCGTCTGCAGCGAAACTTGCCTCTCAAGAAGCAGTACGACGATGTCATTCACGAGTATTTAGAGCTAGGCCACATGAAACAGGTTCCACCTAGTCATGACTCTGGCCATTTCTATCTTCCACACCATGCCGTTTTCAAGCCAGAAAGCACAACGACCAAGGTGCGCGTGGTCTTCAACGCGTCCAGCCCGTCCTCGAACGGAAGAAGCCTTAATGACGTATTGCATTCAGGGCCAGTCCTTCAGTCCGACTTGACCACGCAAATCCTTAAGTGGCGCGTATTCCGTTACGTTTTCAACGCCGACATCAATAAGATGTATCGGCAGATCCTCGTGGCGCCACAACACACTCCCTACCAACGGATAATCTTTCGCAATCCTAACGGGGACGTGTGCGACTATGAACTCGATACGGTCACCTTCGGAGTCAACTGCGCGCCATTTCTCGCCATTCGCGTCCTAAGGCAACTTGCACATGAAGTGCATCCTCGGTTCCCAATGGCAAGCGACATCCTGGCCAATTACATGTACGTAGACGACGTTCTAGCTGGTGCACATACCCAGCCTCAGGCAATTTCCGCCATCGCCGAGTTGCGAGAAGCACTCGATTCCGCCGGCTTTCCACTCCGAAAATGGACCGCAAATCAGAAGGGCGTGCTGAGCGACATCCCTCTCGAGCACTTACTGCGAGCTGATTTCCTCGAGCTCAAGAAAGCAGTATCGCAAAGACCTTGGGTATCCGATGGCAAGCGAGTGCCGACGAGTTTTTCTTTGTCCCTCCCGGATTAATCCATCGGGAATCCTGCACGAAACGCAATGTGTTGTCCCAGATTGCGAAGCTGTTTGATCCAGCGGGATGGCTTGCCCCCTTTGTCATCCAAGCTAAGATGTTCATGCAGGAGGTGTGGTTACGAGAGTTAGGTTGGGACGAGGACCTTCCTGGCGATCTGCGTCAAACGTGGGAGACCTTCCTGCAGAGTTTTCCGGCCATCCAGCAGATCCACATACCAAGGTGGATCCACGTCTGTCCGACTGCCAAGGTGCAGATTCATGGCTTCTGCGACGCGTCTCAGCGTGCCTATGGTGCGGCGATCTACGTCCGAGTGGAGCGGCCGAATGGCATATTCTGCTCTCTCCTGACAGCTAAGACTCGCGTGGCCCCCGTGAGGACGATATCCTTGCCTCGACTTGAGCTGTGCGGAGCGGTTCTTCTGGCAGAATTGTCCGCTGCCATCCTTCCACAGATGCCGCTAGACAGTAGCCAGGTATCCTTCTGGACCGACTCTACCATTGTGCTGGCCTGGCTGCACAAACCAGCGTGCGAATGGACCACGTTCGTGGGCAATCGAGTCGCCAAGATAGCGCGCTGCAACTCCGGCGAGCTGTGGAGTCATGTTCGATCGGAAGACAATCCTGCCGACCTAGCCAGCCGAGGTATAGGACCCATCGACCTCGCGGGGAACGACATGTGGTGGCATGGTCCTGCTTGGCTGCGTCTTCCGCAGTCACAGTGGCCGTGTCCACTGGACCCATTCCCGGAGACTGACTTGGAGAAGCGAGCAGTCAAGGTGCTGCATACAAGTAGCACATCCTCTGACATCCTCAGCCGATTCTCGGATCTCGGGCGAGCTTTGCGCGTGCTTACCTATGTGCAGCGATTCATCCAACGATGCAGAGGAGGGTCAGTCCACAATTCCAACGAGGTAAGCGGGGCAGAGATAGCGGCCGCACTGCAAGCCGTTACCATCGCAACGCAGGGCATGCACTATGCGGACGAACATCGGTGCCTTACAACCAAACGTCCTCTCCCTGCATCGAGTTCCCTACGGAATCTCAATCCATTCATTGACCAGAACGGTGTCATGCGAGCATGTGGCCGAGTCCAAGCCTCCGCTTCCATGTCCTACAACGAGAAACATCCAATCCTACTGCCACCCGCATCCCTCCTCGTTCGCCTGCTGGTGCGCTTCACTCATCACATAGTCCTCCATGGTGGGAACCAGCTGGTCATTCGCCTTCTCCGTGCAACTTACTGGATCCCTCGACTACGTCACGTAGTGAAGGCGGTGATCCAATCCTGTAAGGTATGCGTAATCCATCGCAAGCGACTCCAGACCCAGTTAATGGGTGACCTCCCGTCCACAAGAGTCACATTCTCCAGACCATTCACATACACCGGAGTCGACTTTGCCGGTCCCTTCGACGTCAAGAGCTTCATCGGGCGCGCATGATGCATAACCAAAGGTTATGTGTGCGTGTTCGTGTGTTTCACCACGAAAGCCATCCACCTAGAGGCCACTTCCGACCTATCCACTGACACCTTCCTAGCCGCTTTCGCTCGTTTTGTCGCGAGACGAGGGTGTCCTCACGAGGTCCAATCCGACAACGGCAGGAATTTCGTCGGCGCATCTCGTGCTCTGGCTGTAGATCTTCTCGAAGCCATCCGAATGCGGACTTCTGCGGTATACAGTCAGCAGGGCTTATCGTGGCGGTTCATCCCTCCGGGAGCCCCACACATGGGTGGCCTTTGGGAAGCAGGCGTGAAGAGTTTCAAGACTCTGTTCCAACGGTCGATGTGTACGGCCAAATATACATTGGAGGAGTTCGACCGATCTCTCCTATGTCCGAGGACCCGAATGACCCGCTTGCTCTAAGCCCAGGTCACTTCCTGATCGGCGGGCCGCTACTCTCCGTGGCGGAGCCTGAAATAAAAGAGAGCGCCTCCTCCATCCTGAACCGCTGGCAACATCTCCAGGCTCTAAAGCAGCAATTCTGTTCGCGCTGGAAAACGGAGTACCTACGAGAGTTGCACAAGCGAACCAAATGGCAGCATCCAACAAGAGACCTAGAGGTGGGAGACCTCGTTGTTATCAAGGAGGATAACATCCCCTCTCACGAATGGCGTCTCGGACGGGTACAAAAAACGTACCCTGGGCCCGATGATAAGGTCCGTGTGATAGACCTTAACACTGTCCGAGGCCTTATCAAAAGACCGATTACTAAGGTCGTCCTGCTGCCTATGGAGTCGGAGATCCAGTCCACCTACTCCCGCGTACTACCCGACCCATAAGTATCCGCCTTCTTATCCTTAGGCTTAACACAACTCGTCCGTACAACTCTCCTGCACATCATTACTAATCCTCACTTCCGATTTCCGCAGCCACGGTCTCATTATGGCACCCCAGCAGCCCACACGCACCCAACGCAGAAGCACCGAGGGCCAAGCTCACGACAGCAGACGTACCCGAGGTACTATGTCCTACCGTTGCCGAGTCTGCCGAGGCGTCCATCCTCTTAGGAAGTGCGGGCGGTTCCTGCGGCTAAGCGCTGAAAAGCGGTTGCGGGCAGCACTCATCAATCAGTACTGCCCCAACTGCCTAGCCCATGAGCACTCGGGACGCGACTGCCGCAGCGGAGACCGGTGTCGGCATTGCCACAAGCACCACCACACCCTCCTGCATATCCCGGACACAAATCGTCGTCGCCCCACATCCGTCACACCATCCTCACCAGCTGGACCTCGAGCTCCGACGACGACATCCTCCGCCTCCCGCCGACCTCGAACGCGGGACACAGCGACTGATCGACGGCCTACTCCTCCGAGGACTTCGGCATCCTCCTCCAGCCGACCTCCGACTCTGACCACACTGCTGCAGCACCGCAACCCGCAGGTACTACCGACCGCAAGCGTCACCGTCGACAACGGGACCACCACCTATGAGACCAGGGCGTTGATCGACCCCTGCCGCCCCATGTCAGCGATCAACGCGTCGCGGGCCAAGGCCTTCCATTTGCGCACGTCCATGATCGGGGATGAAGAAGCCTGTGCAGCAGTGCTCCGGTCACCGATGTCCCCGGACTTCCAGTTGGAGGTCGTGTTCCAGGTGGACCCGAAGCTGCATCTGCGAACTCCCTCTGCGTCCATCGGTGATCGCATACGGAGCAAATTCAATCACCTAACGTTGGCAGACGACAACTTTCATTGCCCGGCCACTGTGGCTCTCATTCTGGGAGCGGACGTGTATGGTGACGTCATCCGCGATGGAATGCTGCCGAGTGCCGAGGGGCTCCCCGTTGCACAGCACACCGTCTTCGGGTGGACGCTGTCGGGCGGGTGCCGGCCGTAAAGCATTTCTGCAGCATTGGACTCCCCATTAGTTGCAATACATTGCAAAGGGGGGCGGGATGTTGGCGTTCGACCCCCAGCGTTCCCAACCAATCACTAAGCCACGGCCTCACCGGGTTTTTATATACCTTGCGGGGGAGTTGGAGAAGATAGAGGGATCACGAAAAAGGAAAATGTAAAAGTCATGCTTGGAATAAAACGCATCTTGAATAGACATACTTGTGTTCTCTTTTCTAACGATTTCCCCCGAGATCGCCCACCTAGCCCACATCGCCCTCTGGATTCCCCCGAAGCCTGCGTGCACCTTCAAATACATTTATATTTGAATCAAAGTGAATTCTATTTAATTTTACTATGTTTGTATTTAAAAATGGCATTTTAAATTCAAATATGATTGTAGTTATTTTTACTATCCCTTTATTCTATCAGTGTAGGTTAGGGCAAGGCGGGAGCGCAATACAAGCTCGCTCTTTCGCTCAAGGCGAATTCGCCCCGCTTTGCCACCGTAGGTTAGTTAGGCATAGAATGAAGTGTAATGAATTTTTAGAATATAATCGTTGAAATTGAATTCGATCGAGCGCACCTACATTATTTCGTCCCCGCTTTTAATAAATATTTACGCCACCCAAGTATTTCGGTTTTGTATTATTAGAAAAACTATTCTAAATTTTCATGGCGCCCCCGGGTGGACGATAAAGAATAAAAATAAAGGCAACAAATAATAGTGATAGTGACACAGTGATAGCACAAACAGTGTCACAACGAGAAGGAACGTGTGAGTCGCTTCTAAAGACGCGACTCTACTTATACCCGTACTCAGTCAGTAGAATTTTTAAGAATTTTTTGCCTGCGCTCGCACCCCCAATCACCGCCGGTACTGGGTCTCCGACTCCCTGCACCTTAACTGGTTCTTCGTTACTGGACATTCCCCCATAACGGATGCGTTTTATCCCTACCGCCAGGGTGAACTACTTTTAGCTTCGGCGCTCCCCCAAGACCTGCCTGGCTTGGGTGGCCCTTCTGGCAGCATTACGCTACCGCCAGTAAAGCTCTTGGGTTCCTTACGCTTACTAAGCCCCCTCATCGCGGCAAGATGGTAGTTCTCCGAGGGGGATCATTTCCTTTAAGGTTCTATTGAATCGTTCCACAATTGAGGCCTTTAAACTACTGAATGTTGAGTAATGATTAATATCATGTCGTTTCATTAGCGCCTTGAATTGTTTATTAAAGAATTCAGTTCCATCATCAGTTTGTATGTTCTTGGGTACTCCGCGACCTGATTTAAATATTTTCTCCATCGCTTGAGAGACATCTAATGCACTCTTCGACTTTACCGCCTCTCCCAATGCATATTTAGAAAAAGTATCTATTACTGTGAGCAAATATCTATATCCGTTATTAGTTGATGCGTACACCCCCATTTCTACTAAATCAGCCTGCCACAAATCATTTATACCCTTCATAACAACTCTTCGCCGTCGAAAATTCTTGTATGAGGGTGCATGCAGTTCATTAACAATATCTCGCTTACTCATGTTCTCACTTGATTTATTATAATGGATATCTCTTCTATTTTTAAACTGGTTATACCAATTAAAGAGGTATCACCCGTTAATTCTGTTGGTATTGATGAGGCTGTTGGAACATATTTAATAAGGTAATCTTCTATAGTATCTAATTTGGGCATATTTTCATCTAGAATGGTTTTTTTGATATTCTCTACACGCTCTATAAGCTGTTTTATGATATTTTGTAGATGGGTTACTTTTGGATTTCGTTTTCGAACTATTTTCCAAAGTGTATTGGCTATTTCTAGTTCCACCTCATATATTCTATTATCTAAATATTCTTTTGTAATCAAATCATCAGCATTTGTCGGAATTAGACAATTTTTAATTCGTTTTCCTTCTACATTTAGATGTCCGTCCGCATCAATATGAAAACCTATTATACTTTTGACATCTGTTTTAAATTGTCCAAAGTGTAGTTGATGCTGCTGCTGCTGCTGTTTATCACTGAAGTAATGTCCAAACTTGTCAAGTGACATGATGAATATAAGTTTAATATTGGGTGTGCAGTATATTTATTCTCGATGTGCAAACGGACTTTTCCTAAACTTCGTTACATCTATTTCTATATTTTGTGTCTTTGGAATTTTACAGTTTTCCAGAACAAAACTATTAAGATTATTTACTCGTCTAATAACCTCATTGATTATTCCATTAACAGTATCAATGAGTTTTATAAAATCTTTTACTTGTTTCTCCAATTCTGTTACTTTAGCATTTCGCTGGTCATGCGCTTC
The DNA here is from genome assembly GCF_018151105.1 of Drosophila obscura. NCBI lineage: Eukaryota > Metazoa > Arthropoda > Insecta > Diptera > Drosophilidae > Drosophila > Drosophila obscura. The sequence continues at coordinate 820,160 of NW_024542867.1, read as the reverse complement.
TGAAATAGTTGCAGTTTGTCTAGTTTTCATTTCTGTTAATTTGTCATCAACATATTGCTTCACAACCAAATCATTACTATTTACCGGTTTCGAGGAGTTCTTAATTCGTTTTTTCAGAGCATTTAGATGACCATCTGAATCAAGGTATAACCCCGATACGTATTTAATCTATCTTTTCATGGGCTCTGAACACCTCTTATCATTTGAATAGTGTCCAAACTTGTCGAGAGACATTTTGAATATGTATGCAAATTTCGAGTGCTTATCATATTTATTAGTGTAATGTATTGACACTAGCAGTTCAATAGACATGCGTTCATTTCAAGTCTCTTTTATTGAATGTCTTTCTCATCTCCTTAAACTCTACTCTTATATGTTAGGTGTGACCGTAAATTGCTCTTAACATAATACCTAACACGCCTCTCCTTAGACTTTTAATATGTACATGATTAATGTGACAAGTTTTCTTATGATAATTTTATTACAATTTCTATTTTAATTAATCTATATACAATCAATATATATATATTTCATTTTTGTTTCAATGTTTACGAATGTTTTTTACTTCATTTACTTTCATATTTGACAAGTCAATTTTATTTTATTTAATTTTTAAATACGCTTTACTACTTTCCCTTCCATACGTGGTCTTAACTCTCGTCTGGTTGGTGTTAGTTGAGGAGAAACAATTTGTTCATTTTTGTTGTTAGAATTTACATTTACTGAACAATTGCCTTTGACATCAGGTTCCTTCACTTTAGGTGATGTAAGATTGTCAGTGCCTTGATCTCTAATTTGATCCAAGTGATGTTTTATTTCCCGATTATTATTCGCCAAAATACAACAATACGAACGAGGGCCCAGTTGTTGTTTAACAGTTGCCTGAGTCCAGCTTGCCTTGTTAGGATTTTTATAGTCCCTAACCATGACTTTCTGGCCCTTTAAAAATTCTGTGCTTCGTCTGCCTTTATGATTAAGGATACTTCCATTCTGTTTTCTATTTATTATGTTTTCTACCGAAGGTGGTTTTAACAAAGAAAATCTTGTTTTTAGTGTCCGACAAAAACATAACTTAGCAGGAGGCTCTCCCGTAGTACAATGAATCGTGTTTCTGTAATCTATCAAAAATCTATTCAAGATTGTGTCAAATTCTTGCCTTTCATTGAATTTCATATTTGCGTATAATGATTTCTTAACCGTCTTTACGAAATTTTCTGCTTGACCATTTGTTGCTGGATGTCCTGGTGCTGTAAAAATGTGATTAACACCATTGTTTTTCATAAACGTTTGAAAATCATCAGAAGTGAACTGTCGTCCGTTGTCACTAACTAAAACGTCCGGTAAACCATATCTGCAAAATACTTCTCTAAGCTTGTTGATTGTAAACGATGAAGTTATGTCTTTCATTTTGAATACTTCTACCCATTTCGAATATGAATCTATTATAACCAGCAAATAAAAACCTTTGATTGGTCCTGCAAAATCAATGTGTATTCGACTCCATACCTTTCCTGTAGATTTCCATGGAATTAATAAACTCTTTTCTGGACTTGATTGTAGTTCTTGACAAGGAATACATTCTCGAATTAACTTCTCAATCTCAGAATCCATACCAGGCCACCACACATAAGAACGTGCTAACATTTTCGTTTTTACTATTCCCAAATGCGATGCATGAAACTCCGCTAGAATAACTCGTCTCAGCTTGGTTGGAAGTACTACTCTATACCCCCATAAGATACAATCGTATTCCACAGAAAGTTCATTTGATCTGCAAATGTAACTAGAATATTCGCTGCCTTTTAATCTTGACATCGAACCATCGAATTGCATCACAAACTTTTGATAATATAGGGTCGCGTCGTGTTTCTCGTGCTATTTCTTTGAAACCTATTTTAAACGCCTTATCGGACTGTATAAAATTTATGTAGTTGTACTCTTCGTTTGGTACTGCCGTTTTCCATTGAGGCATTCTAGAAAGTCCGTCTGCTATGTTCAACGTCCCTTTAATGTGCTCGACTGTGTATTGAAAACCTGACAATGTCAGTGCCCATCTTTGCATTCTTGCAGATGCCATCAGTGGAAGTCCTTTCATATCACCGAATATACTTAATAATGGTTTGTGATCAGTTCGAAGAATGAACTTGTTTCCCAAAAGATACTGTTTTAACTTAGTCACGCAAAAAACTATGGCCAGTGCCTCTTTCTCAAGAGTACTGTAATTATACTCGCTTTTGGACAAGGCTCTCGATACAAATGCTATTGGTTTGATATCTTCATTGCATTTATGTGATAAAACACCTGAGACTGCATGGCTGCTTGCATCAGTTGTTAAAACTATAGGTAAATCTGGGTTATAATGAACTAAAATTTGTTCAGAAGTTATCTCTGCCTTAATATCCTTATATGCACTTTGACATTCCCTTGTCCAATTAAATTTCGTGTTTTTCTTTAGCAATGCATATAAAGGACTCATTATTTGGGCGAAATTATTGACAAATTTTGAATAATAATTTACCATGCCTATGAAAGCTCTCAGCTCAGATACATTTTCTGGAGTCGGTGCAAACAAAACACTCGAAACTCTGTCAATATTTTTGCTCAGTCCTATTTTGTCAATTGAAAATCCCAGGTAACAAATTTTGGATTTGAAGAACTCACATTTCTTGTCATTTAATTTTAATCCAACTGATTTCAGTTTGCTTAGTACTGCTTTTAAGTTTGAAATGTGTTCCTGAAGATCTCTTCCTGTAACTGTTATGTCATCTTGATAAACGACAACTCCTCGCATACCCTGAAACAATCCTTCCATTGTTTTCTGAAAAATAGCTGCCGCTGTTTTTATACCAAATGGTAAGCGTTTTACTTTTAATAGCCCAATATGTGTGCTCCAAGTGCACAACATTTGAGATTGCTCATCTAAATTTAGCTGATTGTAAGCATTTGACAAATCTAGTTTGGAATACAAGGTACCCCCTTCAAGCGCTGCAAAAATGTCGTCTATTCGAGGAAGTGGATACTTTACATCGACTAAGGATTTGTTTAATGTAACCTTGTAGTCACCACAAATTCTAATGTCACCGTTTGGTTTTAAAATTGGTACCAAAGGTGTTCCCCATTCAGAACTAACAACCTGCTCTAAAATTCCATCTTCTATGTATTTTCGCAGTTGAGTTTCAATTTTTTTCTTCCACGCTAATGGTAATGGTCTAGGCTTGAAAAAAACTGGTTTTGCTTCTTCTTTCAACAATAACGATACCGTGTTCATGTTATATGAACCTAAACAGGGCTCAAAAACATCATAAAATTCCGATCTAATCTGTTCTATAATTACAGAATTATTTTTGTCTTCATTTACATTGTTCACTTGCACTAACTCAAAATTAAAAGCTCTCAGAAATGTTCTTCCAAGTAAAGGTGGACTCACTGTATTCGTTACAACAACAACAATTTCTTTTTTTATACCTCGATATTCGATTGCTGCATCGTACTCACCAATTACTTTAATAGAATCTCCATTGTAATCTACATATGGTATTACGCATTTTCTAAGTGGTATGTAGTTATTATGACTTTCATAAAATGATTTTGGAACCAATGTGCAAGGTGCACCAGTGTCGCAAGCAATTTTCATATATGCTCCATCAATATTTACAGGTAAATAATAAACTCCACCAGTTGAGGTCGAACCAACGCTATATACGGAAAAATCATATTTATCATTATCAAAATTATTATCAGAATATGAGTTATAATTTGTTTGAGATACATAATTTACTGATTTCTTTACTTTATTATTTTTTTTTTTATTTTTTTTTTTTTCCGATGATCCTATTGGGCTTTGAGGTGGCTCAGAGGGGGCCTAGCTGAGGCCACCGGACGGGTCGCAGGTTGCGGATAGCGAACGGCCTACCCTAGTGGGTAGGTCAGCTGCGAATAAGCGGGCATCCTAAAGAGTATCAACTAAGTTGGCTCTGAGGGAGAGTACCGAAATAAGCAGTCCCGGACAGCCAGTTCGCGACGCAGCAACACTGACGATGCGCTTGTGGTGCCGCCTCTCATTAAGTAGCTCACACAATCCCATCCCTACACAACACCTACCCACATCCCAGCCCCAACACTCACCTCACACCGGGCCGGACTAAGGTGTCACTCGACCCGTGCCAAGAGTCAGCCTGCCTGGGGGCCCGGTATAAAAACTAGCCCAGTCGTGAACGGAGAGCTCAGGGACTTGGCAGCCCCCTGTTCTAAGTATGCCTTACCCGGGTAACGCAGAGCTCTGCCGGGGTGGACCGTTCCCCTTCTCTGCAGCTCGTGGGAATTATATGGACAAATTCAACAATATAAACAACAACAAAAACAAAAACGAGAGAGGCACTCCCCAAATGCCTACAGGGAGCAATCCCAAGCGAGAGAAGGCAACGGCCCAAAGGCCTGGCCAAATCCGCTAAAAAAAAAAAAAAAACGGAAGGGAAAAGGAGAGGGGGGAAAAAGGAGGGGGGGCCGGACAAAAACGGGAAAGGGGGGAAAAAAAAAACCCAAAAAAAAAAGCAAGGGCAGGGAGGAGGAGAAAAAAAACAGGGTGTGCACTTTTGTATTCTCTTTATTACGCCGCACACGTCTTACTTTTCTTAATGCCTCTTTTCGAATGACCGAGCGTCTTTTCTGGAGGCCGTATATTCCGTCTTTTTCTCTAGTGTGACCTTATATTTAGGGGTTATTCATATGCGATAGTGCTGCCGTATTGGCAGTGGGTTAATCTTATAGAGAGGGGCTGATAGGGGTTATCCTACCACAACTCGGCCATCCTGACTGTTGGATCACCTGATTCACTTAGTTATACGGGAGTTTTACGATAGTTTACAGTTTTTTCTTGTACTTCGTATATTACAGTTTTACTTATATATTAACATTTATTTTTGTTGCCTATCCAGTGTTTTATGTTTTGAATACTCCAAACACCTTGATACGGGTTACGGGATACTTGAAAACCTTCTACGTCTTTTAACAAAAACCTGTCATTTCTTAATACTTTTTCGATTACGTAAGGCCCTTTGTTTTTGGGAATTAATTTTTTAGATGCTCCTACTGTGCAATCAAAATTTTTTACCATCACATAGTCTCCTTCTTTATATTCTTTCGGTTTCTTTAGGCCCTTGTCATGTTGCTTTTTGTTGTATGCTTGGGCTATTTCTATATTTTTCGCCGCTTCCTCTCTTAGTTCTGTTAAATCTTTGCTTTCTTGTACATCATTCAACTGTTCTAGTTTTTCTTTTAATTCGTCTACTATTTTTCCTCTCTGTTCTATGCCGAATAATAGTTTACACGGAACTTGTTTTGTGCTTCGATGCTGCGTGTTATTTAATGCATATTCTACTTTGTCTATCACTACATCCCAATGTATACCCTTTTCTGGCTCCACTAATTTCGCTATCATTGGTCCAATGCTTCTGTTGACTCTTTCCACCTGACCATTCGCTTGTGGCGATCCTGTTGCGATTTTAGTGTGTTTAATATCAGTCTCTGTCAAGAACTCATCGAACTCGTTTGATGTGAAACAACTTCCTCTATCTGAAATTATGCATTTGGGTTTGCTGTATGCTCTAAAATAGTCTTTTAACGAAGCGATGACCTCCCGTGTATTCGTTGTTTTTGTTGCATATAAACGCACAAACTTTGTGAAAGCATCAATTACTACTAAGATGTGCTTTTTTGATCTTCCTGAATCAACCGGACCGTAGTGATCGATGTGTATTAGTTCAAATGGCTTATTTCCTTTTGGAATGGAGTGTAAAAATCCTTCTTTTCCTGTTTTAGGCGAAAACGCTACGCATTTCAAACAATTTTCAATATGACCGGAGCATTTTTCTTTTACGTTTGGAAACCAATAGCTTTTGCCTATTATATTCATCATTTTGTCTCTGCCTATATGTCCTAATTCGTTATGATATTTGTATAACACGTGATCTTCCATTTCGGTTGGAACATAGAATAACAATCTTCCGTCATTGCTTTTCCTGTAAACTACCCCATTTCTCATTTCAAAAAACTTGTGTTCATTTTCTTCTAACTGTTGTTTGATATTTCTAACTATTTGGTCCTTGGCTTGGCAAATAACTAAGTTGTCTTCAAACGTGTTTGTTTCTACAATGAGAATGTTTGTGCATCTACTTAGCGCATCTACGTGCTGCATCCTGCTGCCTTCTCTATGGCTCAGCTCATAATCATAACTTTGCAGCTCTAAAGCCCATCTAGCAATACGCGGGTTGAGCTCAATTTTGTTGAGCGTTAGCGTTAGTGAATTACAGTCAGTAACGATCTTGAAACGTTTTCCATATAAATATATGCGAAACCTGCGTAGTGCGTAAATAATTGCCATTGTCTCCAGCTCAAAGCTGTGATATTTTGATTCCGCTGCAGTTGTACGCTTAGAAAAAAAAAAGATTGGATGCAGTTTTCCGTCGTCTTTCTTCTGAAGTAGCACTGCCCCGAAACCAAGAGCGCTTGCATCACAATGCAATTCTATCTCGTCTTTATGATTATAAAGTGCTAAAATGGGTGCTTGCATTAGCATTTCCTTAAGCGATGAAAAGCAATTTAATTCGTCTTCACCAAATTTAAACTCTGTATCTTTTCTCAGAAGATCGTAAAGAGGTTTGGCAACAGTTGAGAAATCTTTTATAAATCTCCTGAAATAGGAGCATAAGCCAAGAAAACTTTGTACCACCTGTATCTTATTCGGGATTGGAAAGTTTTTGATTGCTTCTAATCCTTTTTCATCTGCCCTTATACCTTGTCCGTTGATTGTGAACCCCAGATATTTGATATTAGATTGTAAAAACTCACATTTGTCTATACGCAATTCTAATTTGTTTTGAGCCAACCTAATAAAGACTTCTTTTAGCGTTTCTAAGTGTTCCTGCGTATCTTTGCTGGCTACCATGATGTCGTCCATATATACAATAACTTTGTCATCCCTAATTAAATCATCGAATATTTTATTAACAAACCTCTGAAACACGGCTGATGCCGTTTTCAGTCCCTGTGGCATTCTAAGGAACTCGAATTGTCCTAAAGGTGTCACGAACGATGTATATCTAATCGATTCCTCATTAACGAATACATGGAAATAACCATTTTTGAGATCAAGTTTCGTAAAGACTCTTTTGTTGGCTAATTTGTCCAGCAGATCATCGATGAGGGTATGGGATAGTTGTCCTTAATCAAGGTCTTGTTGAGTTTTCTAAAGTCTATACACAACCTTAAATCCCCCGTTTTCTTTTTGACTAGTACGATGGGTGACGCGTATTCAGACTCGCTGGGTCGTATTATCCCTTTTCTTAAATATTCATCTAACAATGTTTGCAGTTTATCTTTCTCGGTATATGATAGGCGCCTTGGAGCACAACTAAAAGGTTTTGATTTCTCTAAGTTAAGTTTTATCTCGCATTTGACTAAAGGTTCTTTTGGTTTTACCGTCTTTACGTAATAGTCTTCGATTATTTGCCTTAGTTGACACTTAAGCCTATGACTTATGTTCTCCCCGCAGATGTAATCAACTTTTTCATCTTCCATATAATTGATATTAAAGATGTCTGGAACAATAATATCATTGTATGTGTCATCAGCTTTGCTGTTAAGGATTTCATTCATAACCATCGCATCGTTATTTATCGAATTGACTGTTTTCTTTTTAGAATTTTTTGGTCTGGAAGAATCGCTAAACTCTTCAGCAAACATTTCATTAGTTACTCCTGTTTCTCTAACAACGTTACTAACGGTTTTACTAACAATTTCGTTTACCTCTTTACTAATAGTATCACTTACAATTTCACTAACTCCTTCTCTAACGGTTTCACTAACAATTGCACTAACTTCCTCACTAACGGTATCACTAACAATTGCACTAACTTCCTCACTAACGGTATCACTAACAATTTCACTAACTTCCTCACTAACGGTATCACTAACAATTTCACTAACGGTATCACTAACAATTTCATTACCATTATCTATTTTGATTACCTCATCTATAACTATTTTATCTGAATTTTCTCTACTCTTTGTACTACTTATTATACTAGTATGTTTTCCAACCGTTTTGATTTGCATTTTATCATTTTCAATCGGAATTGCTGGATTTTCACTTAAATGATCATTGGCTTCCGAATTCAAAGCGTCTAACGTAACCATTTTTAAAGTACTTAAGTCCAAGTTTAAGTCGCATGCATTCATAAAATTTCTGCCAAGAACCACACCATGACTCATAGACTCGTTCGACACTACGTTCAAATAAAAATAGCATTTTATTCTTCCTTTCAAAACATAACATAAAATTTTTCCAAGTGTTTTCAATTGGCTTTTATTAAGCCCAAAATATAATTCCAAAACTGGTTCCAAACGAATTTCTCTAGAGATTAAGCTTTTCTTGATGAACGATATGGGACTGCCAGAGTCTATGAGGCACGCTGAAATTAATGGTGTTACGATATTGTTGCAAAAGAAAATCTTACAGTATCTTACATAATTATTGTATGTTACGCTCTTCCTCTCCGGGCATTGTCCGACCAGATGTCCAAATACCCCACAGGCGTAGCAGGATCCAGGCTCCCTTTTTGGTTTGAGACAGTCCTTGGCGAAATGACCTCGCGAGTTGCAGTTGGCGCAACGTAGGTCCTTGGTCGCCGAAGAATTTGCCGGGCCTTGTGATGATGTGGCATGCTGCATACGCTCCGGAAGGCGAATCTCCGAAAAAGCACGCAAAATCTGCTTCGGATCGGAGAAGCACTGAATGCGAGCCTGATCTCGCAAGCCCGGGGACGGAATCCCCTCGATTATCTTCTCTTTCAATTCTTCTATGTCTATGTTGATGTTCCTGGCCAGCATCATTTTTTCTTCGTAGTATGTGGCAAAATTTTCTCCATAAAGCCATTGGCGCTTATGGAACCTGTCTCTGAGTTCTCCTTTGGTGACGGTTGCCCCGAATGCCACGATCAATTGCTCGCACAGGTGATCAGCTGATTCCAAGATGCGCGAGGAATCTGCATGGAGCCAGCGCTGAGCGTTTCCTTTGAGCTTGGCAATCAGCAGCATTCGTTTAGTAATATTGTCCAGTTTGTAGATTTGGGCAATGTTCTTCACCTGTATGACCCAGTTTTTGGCGCACTGTGTCCCGTCGTATTCCATAGTCACTTCCTTTGCTAACGTAAGCGATGCTGTCGGAGATTCGCATATGTTGTTTACATTTGTGTCTTGACGTTTTGCAACACCGTCTGAATTGTCGTCTTTTACATTACTGCTGTCAGGGCCGCTATTAACATTGGTGCTGTTAGCGCAAACGGTGTTGTTAACTTCGGGGCTGTTAACTGTAGCACTGTTATCGTTGTCGCTGTTAACTGAGTCGTTGTCTTCATCGATGACGTCATTGGATTGGCCGACGTGAACGATCTTGTTTATTTCGTCATGGATTTGCCGCAGCATGTTTTTTCCTTCTTCAATGTCTGCGCGCAATTTCATCAGAGCGGCGTACTCTGCTTCCACCGTGCTCCACTGTCCCATGCTTGGAATATTTTTCTCCTGCATGCCTCGAGTTGATGGTGTTGCCTCTTCCTCGACCGACGACGCTAAAACTGGTGCTTTGCCTGCCGCCTGTTGATGTTCCACTTGGTCGATCGAACCTTCTGGTGGGTCGCCGCGTGCGTTTGGTGAAATTGCGCTTACGCGTGCGATCAGTTCGGCTTTGGAGCCTTGAGTTGGTCGCCCAAGTCCAGCCAGCCACCTTTTTAGTTGCGCTGACGAGAATTGATTTGGTTCGAAGTCGCACATTGTGAGTAAGGCCCACTTCTGAGATTGTGAGAGATAGAACGGGGTATGCACTTTTGTATCTCTTTATTACGCCGCACACGTCTTACTTTTCTTAATGCCTCTTTTCGAATGACCGAGCGTCTTTTCTGGAGGCCGTATATTCCGTCTTTTTCTCTAGTGTGACCTTATATTTAGGGGTTATTCATATGCGATAGTGCTGCCGTATTGGCAGACTTTAGAGAGGGGCTGATAGGGGTTATCCTACCACAGCAGCTAAGCAATATTGCGGCTGCTCAACCTTCTGGTGAAAAAGGGGGTGAAGGTTAACCACAAACCAGCGTCCAAACCAAAAAATTCAGTTATGCCGAAAAGAGGAGTGCTGTCGGAAAACCAAGCCAGGAACGTCGGCAGAACGCAAGCCAGGAAGTCAGTCCAACAGCAGACTGGCTGAAGAAAGTGGAATGGGCCTCAGATGTTCCCCCCCTCCAGTGTGGAGCCACAGAAGGTGGCCGCCCAACCGAAGAGGCAGCGCTCTCAAGAGACGCCCGGACCTGTCGCGAAGACAGGTAGTGTAACAAAAAATTCCTCCTCGCGGAATTCCAAGGAGAGGACGCTGATAGGCGTTCTTGACAAAGGCAGCGCGGAGGGGAAAATACCCAGAAGCCAGTGGAAGTGGGTGGAAGCGGCACTGGCCGACCGCTGCTTCGAGCTTCTAGAGAAGGATCCCGGGCCACCCCCAGTCTGCAAAGACATGGGATGGTTCCAGGGGAGCATCAAGGTGGTAGCCTGCGAAGATGAGCGCTCCGTAAAGCTATACAAAGCTGCGGTGGCGCAAATCGGTGAGGTCTACGCCGGGGCAAAGCTCATCGCTGTGGACTGGAGCGAGGTGCCCAGTAGGCCAAGGGCCCGTATATGGGTACCGGCCACTTTCAAGGATCCCGAGCGGATCCTCACGATGTTGCAGAGATGCAACCCCACACTGCCAACCTCAGATTGGAGGGTGGTCAAAGTGGAGGCATCAAAGGGCCCCACAAATCAGGCGGTGGTTGTGCTAAACAAAGAATCGCTAGCCCCGATCGAGGCAGCCAGGGGAGAGCTTAACTTCGGGTTCAGCTCGGTGACCATGAAGGTCTATAAGTCGGACGCAGCGACCGAGGCGCGTTCTGTCAACAACCCAGTTGAGCAGGACGTTGCCTTGGAGATCGAGGCACCCGAAGTAGACCCGGAGCCGGCCCTGGAGAGCTACTCCTCGGAGACGGAGCTGATGCTCGATTTTGAGGCGTTGTGTCGGGACGAGATACTCGACGACTCTGACGCCGACATAACAGTGGTGGAGAACGTTTCTAATGAAGTCTCTGAGGCTTCTGCAGATAAATCTCCACCACTGTAAAGCAGCATCCGCTGCCCTGATACTCCGCTTAGTCGCAAGCGGAGGGCCAAGAGCCCTGGGTGGTAGGAGGCAGGGTCTGTGGATTAGCGACGAAGGACTACAAGCTGATTGTAGCCCAAACTGAAGGTAAAATTAGAACCTGCATATTAGCAAGAAAGCACCTAAATATCTTTCTGCTCCACAATTTTAGCAATGGCGACAATACGGCAGCTAGCCTAGAGCTACAAGGGACACGCCTGAACCTGGTGTCGTCCTACATGGCTCACGAGGAAAGCGATCCTCCCAGTGACCTCGTTCGCAAGATTGCCAGCGACAGCGAGAGGTCGGATACAAGCCTACTAATAGGCTGCGATGCCAACGCTCATCACACCCAATGGGGGAGCTCGGATACAAATGTAAGGGGTGAGTCACTTTTCAGCTTCATCCTGAACTCCAACCTAATTATCGGTAATCGGGGTAATGACCCCACTTTTATCATAAAAAACCGTCAAGAGGTTATTGACCTCACTCTATTGTCTCACAAACTGTCAGACATAATGGAAAGTTGGAGAGTCCTAGAGGACCACTCCTTCTCCGACCACAGGTACATCGAGACAATCCTATCGCTCGAAAGCACCATACCCACTAGCTATAATCCAAGGAAAGCCAACTGGGATATGTATAGTGCTAAAATGGAGGAATTACTCCGCCCCTTAGCCCCAAAATGCCCGGACACACAAGACGATCTTAATCGTCTTGTGGACAATTTCACGGAAGCTTGCAACAAGGCATTCATGGCAGCTTGCCCCCCAACCAAACCAAGTGGGAAAAAGAAACCCCCCTGGTGGTCTAAAAATATAGATACCCTCCGGAAAGACTGCAGGACTCTCTTTAACAGAGCCAAAAGCAGCAGCGAGGAAGCGCATTGGGAAAATTACAAAAGTAAGCTAACCCTATACAAAAAAGAAACAAGGAGAGCAAAAAGGGCCTCTTGGCACAAATTTTGCTCCGAAATTGAGGACACGTGAGAAGCCGCAAGGCTACGCAAGATTCTGTCAAAAACATCCCCCTCGGTGGGATACCTCAAGAGAACGGATGGTACGTGGACTAACTCTAGTGAGGACTCCCTACACATTCTACTCGATACTCATTTTCCTGGGTGTACGACCATCGAGCCGGCAGACACCCCAAGTGAAGGCCCGGAAACCTCGATGGGGCACATCCTCACAAAACGGAAGCTGGGCACTAAACAGCTTTAAATCCTACAAATCGCCTGGCCCGGACCAAGTCATTCCGGCTCAGTTGCAAAAAGCCGGGGACATGGACAAAGTATCTTCAGGAAGATACTGACAGTGGGAAAAATCCCCCGAGCTTGGCTAAAGGCTAAAATAGTCTTTATCCCCAAAGCAGGGAAACCCTCACACACAACCCCAAAAGACTTCAGACCAATAAGTCTATCGTCCTTTCTTCTCAAAACCTTTGAGAGACTAGTCGGGCTGCAGCTGAGGACAATTATAAACCCTCAGTGGTTGTCAGGCGCTCAACATGCCTACCGAAAAGGAAAATCCACGGAGACGGCACTCCATGAAGTAATCTCGGCGGTAGAGAAATCTCTACAAGTCAACGAATACTCCTTAATCGCTTTCCTAGACATTGAGGGAGCTTTTAACAACGTCATACCAGGAGCCATCACAGAGGCCCTGACTGACCTGGGAGTGGATCGTCACTTGATGATGCTCATAGATCAATTGCTCACATGCAGGACAGTGACACCATCAATGGGATCGTCCACTCAGTCTAGGTATGTCAACAGAGGCACCCCGCAAGGTGGTGTCCTGTCTCCCCTTCTATGGAACATAGCAGTCAATAAGATACTGTGTGACCTGGAAGGGGGGGGCTGCAAGGTGGTAGCATACGCGGACGACGTTGCCATTATTTTCTCGTGAAAATTCCCTCAAACACTCTGCGATCTAATGACCGCAAAGCTCGCGCTACTCTCAGAATGGACAGAGTCGCGTGGACTGGGAATCAATCCCTCTAAAACGGAACTTGTATTGTTTACAACCAAATACAAAATCCCGTCCCTCAACCCCCCAATACTAAACGGATGTAGGCTCTCCTTCAGCGACAGTGCCAGTTACTTAGGTTTGGTAATTGACAAAAAACTTAGCTGGAACCTGAGCATCAAAGACAGAGTGAAGAAGGCTACGATAGCCCTCTACACTTGCAAGAAAGCCATTGGGCTAAAATGGGGCATGAACCCAAGAATAGTCCAATGGATTTACCTGGCAATAGTCAGACCAATAGTACTCTACGGAGTCGCAGTGTGGTGGCCTGCCCTATCGAAGGGGACCATCACTAAACAACTGGGCAAGGTGCAGCGCACTGCAGCCCTATGCATCAGTGGAGCTCTAAGCACAACACCAACGGATGCGCTAAATGCTATCCTATGCTTGCAGAGCCTTGACCTTGCAGGTAAGGAGCAGGCAGAAATGGCAGCAATCCGTCTTAGAGACTCTAACCAATGGGTGTCACATCACACCGGTCATGCGTCCATCCTAAATGGAAACAAAATCGTCCCCACAAAAACGGACTACTGCGTTCCGAGGGAGTATACAGATACCCCCTTCGAAACAATCATCCCTCACAGAAACATCTGGCTTGAGGGACCACCTGGTCCAAAGGGAGCCATTCGAATCTTTACTGATGACTCAAAGCTGGACAACAAGGTCGGAGGAGGAATCTACTCCGAACAGCTGAACATAAGACAGTCCTTCAGGCTCCCGGATCACTGCAGTGTCTTCCCAGCAGAAGTCATAGCGATCAAGGAGGCTTTGAGCTGTCTTCAGGAAATAGCCCCTGCGGCAACTCATATAAATATCTACAGTGACAGCCAAGCTGCGATCAAATCGCTGAATGCGATAACAACAAGCTCGGCCACCGTGGCAAACTGTCGCAAATCTCTTCATGAGATGGCTTATCAGTTCGTCATCAGCCTAATATGGGTCCCGGGCCACCAGGACATTGAAGGCAATTGCATACTGGACGAGCTGGCCAGAGCTGGCACAACAATCCCCCTTCTCCATGATAAGGAGGATATTCGTATGCCAATGGCCACCTGCAAGCTCAAAATAAAAGAACATTTTAAGCGATTAATAAATGACAGATGGCAAACCGTGTCACTATGTCGCATAACTCGGCAAACATGGCCTAACATTAATAGGAAGCGCACCGATGAGCTTTGCAAACTCAGTAGGAGTAGGTGCAGCTCAGTCATACGCTCCCTCACGGGACACTGGCTAATAGGCACACATGCAAGCAGGCTGGGCGCCCAATATAACGACTTCTGTGGAAGCTGTAGAGATGAGGACAAGGAGGAGACTGTGGAACACCTGTTCTGCTCCTGTCCGGCTCTCAGTAGAAGGAGACTGCAATACTTGGGCGCTCCTTTTCTAATTGACATTTCGGACATGTCTACAATCAGTCCCAGACGGATCGCAGGCTTCATAAGGGCATCCGGATGGGATAATGGATAACATAGGGTCTCACGAGGGAGAAGGGAACGTAATATGCGGTATCACAACGGGCCGAAACCGGCCTAGGTGTGTCGGGTCTCTGACAATCCCGACAGCCGCTTCAACCTAACCTAACCTACTTTATTTTTACATATACTCGCTAAGTGACCTATTTTACCACAGCTGTGACATTTGCACGCCTTATACTTGCAGTTATTTGATACATGATTCCGCCAGCCACAATGTGTGCATGGCTGCTGCTTCTTTTCTCTGCCAGCGCCGCAGTCACCGTCACCTTCGCCTCTGCCGCTTCTGGAACCAGCATTTCGGTTGCCCTTGAAATGACTTCTGCCGCTGCTTATCGGTTGATCTCTATTGTCGCTCCTTTGCTTATGCCAGTGACTAGTCCCG
This sequence comes from Drosophila obscura, assembly GCF_018151105.1. Taxonomy (NCBI): domain Eukaryota; kingdom Metazoa; phylum Arthropoda; class Insecta; order Diptera; family Drosophilidae; genus Drosophila; species Drosophila obscura. The sequence continues at coordinate 805,061 of NW_024542867.1, read as the reverse complement.
TTCTTTTGGTACACGTAGTTGACGTTGTGTTCAGTCTTCTTTATGCTCATCTTTGTCTCCAGTATCATTGCCTTCTTAAGTGCATCAGCAAGAGTTAGTTTTTCGTTAGTTTTACACTGCAATGCCAATTGTTTAACTCGAGCATACCACTCCGCTACAGTCTCATCTTCACTTTTAGTGGACACGTGAAATTTTTTCCGCTCTCTAAATATGAGTGTAGGTGGTGTGTAGTGTGTCTTTAAAATTTAACATAGTTCTTTGTATGTTTTGGACACAGGTGATTCCGGACTACACAAACTATGTAGTACAGTGTAAGCCGCTGTACCGATCGACTTCAACAAAACTGCCTTTTTTGTGTTTTCCTCTTTCACATTCAATTCGCACAAATGTATGTCGAATTTTTCTTTCCAAATGCAGAAAGTTTCTTGATGTGGCGAAAACTCAGCAATTGCTGCCGTTTGATAAAATGTTGGAGCTGTATTATTCGTCATTGCGTGTTCGTATATTATACGAGTATGCACTTCTTTGTATATTAATACGTTTTTATTTCCTCGTCGCCAATTATGTAATGTATTGACACTAGCAGTTCAATAGACATGCGTTCATTTCAAGTCTCTTTTATTGAATGTCTTTCTCATCTCCTTAAACTCTACTCTTATATGTTAGGTGTGACCGTAAATTGCTCTTAACATAATACCTAACAGAAAATTTACTATATTGACCCAGACTTAGCATCGCAATTCGATCTTGAAGAATTGTGCGTCTCAACTAAAGCGTCATTAATATCTCTTAAAAGGTCAGATAAGCTTACTTCTTTGGACGAGTCAGCCCTAAACACCACCATGTCACATACACGGCATCTGCCTAAGATGAAATTGCCCAAGTTTGGTGGGAGCTATTCTGAAGTTAAGAATTTCTTGAGTTTATTTTCGAGCAGTATAGATTGTGATATGTCTTTAAGCAATGCTTAATGGCTAAGCCTAAAGGCTTTCCCGGTGACAGATCAGAATTATTCCAAGGCTCTCGAAGCGCTAAAGCAGGTTTATGATAATGAGTGCATTATTTTCCTTGATGGCGTATCTAGACTCTTTGAGTTACCGGCGATGCAGACTCCATCGGCAAGCGCATTACGGTCACTCATCTAGACGGCATCTGCCATATACGAATCGTTACTGTCAGTGGGGGATAACAGGGATATTGCTCACGCCCTTCTGATACACCTTGTTCTTGCGAAAGTTGACGCGAAGACTCACTCTAGATGGAAGGAAAATTTGGATTATCAACAGATTCCGTCGTTTGTTGCTTCATTGAGCAAGCGTTATCAGCATTTGTCGGCTGACGAATCTACTTCCGGGCGGTTAAAGGGTTGAAAGGGCTCCCAAGAACCCAAAAATAGGCGATTTGGGAAAACATCACTTGCTGTAGCCCAAGCAAACAAGTGTCAGGAAACAAGTTGCGCGTATTGCAAATCAGCTGATCATTGCATTACAAATTGTTCGTCATTCTCAGGTGTGTCCGTCATGACTCGATTTAGGTTTGTAAAGGGAATCCTGCTTTGTATAAATTGTTTGCGAAAAGGGCATAGTGTCTCAGCCAGCAAGTCTAACCATTGCCGAGTATGCTCTAAGCCCCACCACACATTGTTGCACCGCCATAATGTTTACTTGGGCGTAACGCCAACCGCCCGTGAGGCTGTCGGGTTTCTGGGAGCGGTAGCTGATGAGAGTACGAATCAGTTGTCGTCGAATCATGCTATGGCAGTGGATTCAGATCAGGTAGTTATGGCTACAGCGATTGTGGACATTAATGTGGCCCCGGGTTTTCCGTAGTTGTTAGAATGATCCAGGACGACAGTGTTTATTATATTTAATGTTTTATTTGTATTATTATTAGATATTTGCTCTGGTTACAATGGGTGTATGTTTAAAACGAGGTTATAATATTGGATATAATACGTGTTTTCGAGAGAAACTTTGGCACCGAACTGTCTGGCGTCGATCGTTAACTCTTGTTCTCTTTATTCTTTCGACTGCCGCTTCTGGTCTCTCTATCTGTTACGGGCGCTGTTAGCTTAACAGACTCTGCTGCTTCTCACCAAATCCCACATTCGGCCCTCCTGACGTTAAGTTCGACCCGAACTCCTTCATAAATTCCGCAACTGTAGAGGTCTTAAAAGGACCTTCTCCTTCTCCTACTTTCTCTACATCATACCGGCCATGCTTGCGAATCTTGACCACTTTATAGGGCCCCAGAAACTTCCCCTTCAACTTCAAACCAACACCATATTGGGTACGCCTGATCGCAACTAAGTCGTTGATACTATATTCCTTTTCATCCTTTCTCTTTTTGTCAAAGGCTCGTTTATTCTCTTCCTGCAATGACTGAATATTGTCCCTAGCATTCTTTCCTTAAACGCTCACGATCTTCATCTAGCTCATCTGTGAGGGACTGCTGCACCAATTCTCTCAACTCAGCTATACCAGTTATACGCATGTCTACTCCAGTTAGCAGTTTGAATGGAGTTACTTTGGTGCTCCTAGGCTCAATGTTATTAATCATTTGCTGCACTCTACCTATGTGCTTATACCAATTACCTGGACTTTCCAAACTCATCTTAGATAGCATCGGTACTACTATCTTGTGTATTCTCTCGACCTGTCCATTTCCTCGAGGTACGCCTGTAGTTATTAACAAATGCTGTATCTTCTGCTTCTCACAGTACTCCTTGAATAAGTGTGATGTGAAAGCCGCGCCACGGTCCGTTACAACTCTGAATGGGTTACCGAACGATACTGCCTTCCTCTCTAAGCAATTCACCACCTCATCTACTCCAGTGCTACGTGTCGGATATAACCAAACGTATTTTGAAAATGCGTCAACAACAGCCAAAATGTGATTATATCTTTTCTTTGTAATCTCCATCGGTCCGACGTGGTCTATGTGATAGGTAACCAATGGTTTATCACCTTTATCAATGGGAGTTAAGTACCCTTCTTGTCTATGTGCAATCTGTATTATCTCCGTTTCCATTTGCGATGGAACTACTATCAACTCTCGGTTTGGGTCTTTAAACAGTACTTGATTTGCTATATAATAATCCTCGTATCCCCTATTTTCCACCAGATTCCTAATTACCTTGGTCCATTCATCTGCACACTGTGCTTCCTTAAGCCTGTGCATCATACTCTCTGTCAACATGTAACAAGCAGTCCGGCTGAGTGCGTCTACGTGTCGCATTTCCGATCCAGAACGATGTTCTATTGCATAGTTGTAATCTTGCAGATACATCGCCCACCTAGATACTCTCAAAGGAACGTCTTTCTTTTTTATTGTCATCGCGAATGCGTTACAGTCCGTAATGATTTTGAATTCCAGTCCTAGCACATACACCCGCCATTTAGTTAAAGCCGCTATCACCGCTAGAACCTCCAGTTAGTATGAATGATAGTTTTCCTCACATGGCGTTGTTTTCTTACTCACATACATTACTGGGTGCAACTGACCATCTTCTGGGTCCTTTTGTAGTAGTACAGCTCCAAACCTCAATTTAGATGCGTCCGTGTGTATCTCTGTCGACCATTTAGGATTGTATCACTGGTTAACACTGGTTTGCTCGTCAGAGCTGTTTTCAACTGCTCAAATGCAACTCGCTGCAAGTCCTTAAACTCGAACTTAGCATCTTTCTTTAGTAAATCTGACAATGGCCTGGCTATCAACGCGTATCCTTCAACGAACTTTCTGAAATACGAAGTTAACCCAATGAATCTTTGTATAGCCTTTCTATCCTTAGGTATAGGAAAGTTTGCTACACACTGCGTTTTCTCGTCGCTGGGTGTTATAGTTCCATTTTCCATAATATACCCCAAGAAATCTACCTTAGTTTTCAAAATTTGTCCTTTACTCCAGTTTATCTTTAAACCATTCTTTTCTGCTACCTCCAGCACTCTTTTCAACTTCTCTAAACCTTCCTCAACATCTATACTCGGTATAATAATATCATCCATATATACTACCGCGTCACCGTTCTGAATTAGTTCTCTCATTACCGCTACTATGAAACGGGTAAAACTTGCTGACGAATTCGAAATACCAAACGGTACAAAAAGAAACTCATATTGTCCTTTCTGTGTTACAAACGCTGTATACTTTTCAGACTGTTCTTCGACCGGTACGTGGAAATAACCGTTTTTTTTAAATCTAATGTAGTAAAAATCAAAGCTCCTTGCAATTTATCGATAACATCCTGCATCTGTACCATCGGAAAGTTATCCCGCACTATTCTCTCGTTCAACTTGCGATAATCGCAGCATAAACGTTTCTGTCCATTCTTCTTTAGCACTAATACAATCGGAGAGGCATATTCCGATGTACTGGGCTTGATTATCCCTTGCGTCAACCACTCGTTGACCTGCTCGTCTACTATGTTCTGCTCGCTGTAAGCTATATGTTTCGTCATGTCGTCGTCTTAGTCAATGTTTTATGTTAAGATTATTATACCCGTACTCAAAAAAGAGTTAAGGGGTATATTAGATTTGTGGTAAAAGTGGATGTGTGCAACGCAGAGAAGGAAACGTTTCCGACCCCATAAAGTATATATATTCTTGATCAGCATCAATAGCCGAGTCGATATAGCCATGTCCGTCTGTCCGTCCGTCTGTCCGTCCGTCCGTCTTGATGAGCGCCTCGATCTCAGAGACTATAAGAGCTAGAGAAACCAAATTTGGTTTCCAGACTCATGTGATATCACACTGCTACAAGTGTATTTCAAAATTTCGCCCCGCCCCCTTCCGCCCACACAAAGGACGAAAATCTGTGGCAGGCACAGTTTTAAAGATACGATAAAACTAAAAACGCAGTATCGTAGAGAATGCCCATATCTACCAGATTGCCGAATCTGAATCAGATCGGATCATAATTATAGCCAGAATGAAGAAATTAATTTTCAGTTGCTTCCCCTCCCCATCCCGCCACGACAACTCAACTCATTTTCCTTCTCACTCGCACACTCTGCTGCGTTCAGTGCGCGAGCAACCCCTAGCGGAGGAGATGTAGAATCTAATTGGAACATGTACAATCTACATGTAAGATGTAGAATATACATTGTATATGTAGATGTAGATAGCATATGTAGCAAAAAAATGTAAAATGTAAAATTTTTTTTTTTTTCTAAAATTCTTAAAAATCATAAGCTCAAAAATGTATATACTGACTGAGTACGGGTATAAGTAGAGTCGCGTCCCCAGAAGCGACTCACACGTTCCTTCTCGTTTTTTAATTGTTTTGAAGTCTAGTGTAAGTAGGTTAGGGCAAGGCGGGAGCGCAATAAAAGCTCGCTCTTTCGCTCAAGGCGAATTCGCCCCGCTTTGCCACCGTAGGTTAGTTAGGCATAGAATGAAGTGTAATGAATTCTTAGAATATAATCGTTGAAATTGAATTCGATCGAGCCTACACCTACATTATTTCGTCCCCGCTTTTAATAAATCTTTACGCAACCCAAGTATTTCGGTTTTGTATTATTAGAAAAACTATTCTAAATTTTCATGGCGCCCCCGGGTGGACGATAAAGAACAAAAATAAAGGCAACAAATAATAGTGACAGTGACACAGTGATAGCACAAACAGTGTAACAAAAATACGCCAACATTAGTTATAAATAATATAACTAATTAATTCTATATTATAGAATAAAATGTATTGTATAGTTGCCCGCGTCGTGTGTGTATCAAATAACAAAAGACTTGCCAAATCCATCGTGTCGGCAGCGCAATACCCTCACCCGCTTGCTAATCGTTGCTGCTACCCTGCTGGTTACCTGCCGCTTTACCATCAGACACCGTTGCTGCAACCCAAGAGACCTATGGCCCCTTGTGATTGCACGGACTGCAAGAGGAAAGTGGCAGCTGGACTTAAAGATCCGAACGCAGAGCCTGAGGTATTTGTGCAAAAAATTGAAAGCTAGAGCCGAAGACATACATAAATACATATATAAATTGTCTTGTGCTGGAAAAATTGCACCTCGCTTTCAATTCTTGGCACAGCCGTATGATATAGTAGAGTTTGATTTGCATGCATTTAATTTATTAGTGCACATTCATACATATATAACACCATATAACACATATGTACAAAAACCATACCATACTCTATTTGAACCTGCTGTGTATTTGGTGGGAGAATTTCGTTGCCGCGCTTGATCAAAACGGAGCGCCAAGTGATGCGCTACCCTGTTTTTCGAGGGTATATTGTTTTTCTTGTCACTTCGCAAGTGACGCGCTACCCTGCATTCTTAGGGTATATTGTTTTGGCTCTCAGTTGGAAAATTACGCGCTACCCTACAGTGTGAGGGTATATCGTTTTGGCTGTCACTTGCAACCAACTATACACCTCGTGCCTCGACATTCAATTATTGTCGTTCTCGATTTTCGTTCTTGTTTGAACATTTATTATCTCTTTATCTACAAAAATATTGGTTTTCGTCGCGTAGATTATAAATAGTAAAATGGCACAAGAAAATAAGTCTGTTCTCGATGACTTAAAAAGTAAGCTCAGAAACCGAGTCAAAAGCATTCGCCGCTTAGAGGATCGTTTAGCGGGTGGGTCGATTCCATTGCAATTGACAGAGCTACAATGCAGACTCGATGTTCTGAATTCTGCTATTAACAAGGCCAACCTATTGCAGGAGCAAATAGAAGAAATTGATAGCAAAGATGAATTTGGAGCCGAGCTGGAAGAAATGGCCATTGTAACCAAGGCAAAGATAATGTCGCTTATCGATGCCTTGAAGCTAACAAGCGATCCGCCGCCCTCGGTATCAGCTTCTACAGCCCCAACTCGTGCTCGACTTCCGAAATTGGCACTACCAAAATTTAGTGGTAAATATTCGGAGTTTAAAAATTTTATTAGCCTTTTTGAGACTCTTGTTCATAATGATGAGAGTATACCGGTGATCGAAAAATTTAATCATTTAATTTCGTGCCTCTCTAATGAAGCATTAGGAACAATAAAGGCGTTCCAAGTCACCGAGGCCAATTATGCAAAGGCCATGGACAGCCTAAAGCGAGTATATGACAACGAATGTCTAATATTCTCGAACCAAATCTCCGCACTGTTTAATCTGCCAAAAATCTCGCAACAGTCCGCATCGTCCCTAAGAAGCCTCATCGATACAGTGTCATCGATCTATGGTTCATTATTATCGATAGGAGACGATACGAAGATTTCGAATGCAATGCTCATTCATCTCGTTTTGAACAGAGTCGACCCAGTGACTAGACAGAAGTGGGAAGAACAGCTTGACTTCGAAAAAGTTGCCGCTTTGGTCCGACTTTGAAAAAGTTTTAAATCGTCGATAACAGCATTTGTCTGCGGAAGAGTCGACAAAGCCAAGGCAAGAAAAAGTCATGCCAAGCAAGTCGCACAATCGCAGTTCATTTGCTTGTTCTTCCACTCCCCCCAACAGTAGAGCTCAGCGAACATGCAGCTATTGCAATTCGGGAGACCATGTAGTGGCCAACTGCACGCCATTTTCACGTCTCTCGGTTATGCAAAGGTTCGAGTTCACAAAGTCTGCGTCCTTATGTATAAATTGTCTGCAAAAGGGTCACACTGTTGTAAGATGCAAGGTCGCCAAATGTCGAGTTTGTGGCCGCTCACATCACACATTGTTGCATCGATACACAGTGACTGATAATAGTCTCGCGTTGCCGCCACCCCCAGAGAGTTCGTCTCCTCCTTTAAATCAGGACCACCCTTCCACCTCTCATGCTCTGCATGCGACTTCGTTGGACAGGGTGATTTTGGCTACGTCGATCGTAAGAGTCAGAACAAAAAATGGTGAACACATTTTGGCCAGAGCTCTCCTTGAGCCAGGACCCCAGCGACGGCGAGGCACTGACGCCCGGGCACCTGCTGACAGGCGGGTCGCTCATCGCCCCCCCAGCACTGCGGACTCCGGACCAGGAGGGTCTCAGCTGCTTGCGGCGATGGCAACTTGCCTCGTCAGTCAGGCAAGCGTTCTGGCGGCGATGGTCCAAGGAATATGTCCTGGGACTTCAAATTCGGGGCAAGTGGCACCAGCGGAAATCCGACGTCAAGGAGGGAGACCTCGTCCTCGTGGCCGAGGACAACATGCCTCCACAGGAGTGGCTCCTCGGGAGGGTGATCGCCACGCACGCCGGCGAGGACGGCATGGTCAGGGTCGTCGACCTTAGGAGGAGCGATGGGGGCATTTTTCGGCGGGCCATCCACAAGTTGGCGCCGCTACCAATGTGTTGAAGCCGCTCAGGCCTTCAACGGGGCCGGTGTTTCGTCATGTCGTCGTCTTAGTCAATGTTTTATGTTAAGATTATTTTTGAATTGTTTTGAAGTCTAGTATAAGTAGGTTAGGGCAAGGCGGGAGCGCAATAAAAGCTCGCCCCGCTTTGCCACCATAGGTTAGTTAGGCATAGAATGAAGTGTAATGAATTTTTAGAATAGAATCGTTGAAATTGAATTCGATCGAGCGCACCTACATTATTTCGTCCCGCTTTTAATAAATATTTACGCCACCCAAGTATTTCGGTTTGGTATTATTAGAAAAACTATTCTAAATTTTCACTATACGTCTGGGATGCTGATACACAGGTAAATCATCGGTTAACACAATTTTCATCTCTATCGGGCACTGTACATCTCGCCTCGGCTTGTATTCCTCAATTATCTTTCTTATTTGACCTCTCTGTGAATAGGGCAAATGCGACAAATCAATATCAATGGTCTCATTCTGCTCAAAACTCACCATACACAAACTCCTAAACTCATTCATCAACTCCCTGCATGACTTAACATCTTCTTTTTTATATGCATGTTCCTGAACCTTTCCTGCAGCACCCAATGTACTTTCTGATCTGAGAACAAAGGACGTGCCATCCCTTGTCACCGTCATGTCTACACTCTCTAGAAGAGTTCTACCCAAGATACCATCAAAGGCCATGTCTTCGTCCGCAATCACATGAAATTCTACTATTAAGTCAATATCATCAATCTGTACAGGTATGGTGATGCTTCCAAGAGTTATTCTTTGAATTTCACCAATTCCTGTTAGACATTTTTCACGTCCAGCCAATCTTTCTTTACCGATCTTCAAAAACACACTTCTGCGTAAAAGACACAAGTCGGCACCTATATCGACTAGTCCTTTAAACGCTACTCTTCCATACCTTACCGATTTCAACTCTAATCCGGAAGGCGTGAACGTGCTTGATGGCTTAGTCATACCTTTCTCCAGAACTAGATTGGTTGCCTTTTCCTGTCTAACTGTCATCTCGACCTTGCATTGAGCAGCCCTATGTCCCAACTGGTTGCACCTAAAACACCTGTTATCTTTCTTTGGACAATCCCGTTTAATGTGCGAGTCATCTCCGCAATTATAACACTTTTTAAACTTTTCAGCACCTTTCACTAACTTGTTTTCTCCTTTGTTGAAGTGTGAGTCAAACTTCCCTTGCAGTCCATTGACCCTGACATCTTCTGGTATGCCTGGATTTGCACCTTTAACTGCTTCGTACTCCTAGCCTGATACAGTAAAGCCTTATTGCATTAGATTCTGGAATCCCATGAACAAAATATTCGATTAAACTTTCGTCCTCCATATCGATCGGCTTTGCCAACTCCATCAGAGCGTACAGATACTCGTGCAACGTTTCGTTATTTTTCTTCTGCCGTTTCCCTAGTCTACGATGTACCTCCGCTGATGACACCCTCACACCAAATTCGTCGATCAATGCACTCTTCAAACCATTCCAATCACGAATATCGCGCTGACTCCTTACAAACAACTTCGCTGCCCCACTGAGCAATTGTTTTGCATATATAAACACCTGCAATTTGTTCCATTCCACCGTCAGTGCGCACTCTTCAAGTTCTTCTATCCATTGATTTACGTCTGGCGAGCTTACACCTGAAAACTGCGACACACTGCTTTCTAAATCTTTCAATGTAAACCAGAATCTACCTGAACTAACCATGTCTGCTTGACGTCTTGGACCCGATCCACTTGGATTTTCATCTCGCCTTTCCCTTCTACCCTGCTCTGCAGTATTCGAATCTGCCGTTGTAAAAGACAATCCTTCATTAACGTCCTCTTGTATCTCTTCTTCATCACTCACTTCATCGTTATTCTGATTTGTCTGAATACCATAGTGAGCCAGCAGTCTGTCTTACAACTCAGCTTTTCTTCCGTTTCTATTTAAACCTGTTTCGGACAATTTCTCAGGCAACCCTGCCACAGCCAATGCCAAAATCTCGTCTCTATTCATTTTTACAAACTTTTACAACAATTTGAAAGAATAAGAAATGGATCTATGCCGTTCGCTCGGCTAAATACAGTTTGAGAATCTCAGCGCTTCTTAGACCTTAATACTTAACAGGTTCCTTTCTTCAAACTTTATGTTAATTATTATGTTATGTTATTGAACATGCAAACTTAACACTATGTTAAATGACTCTGTTAAACAACAGCACAATTGCCAAATGCAATCTGTTATTCTTCCAATACCACAACAAAATTTTTGCCTGTCTGCTTTTCCAGGTCGTTTGTCGGTTCCTCTTTGTCAGTCGAAATTCGGGAACAGACTTATCTCGCTTTGGAATATTCCGCTGCCACTCACCCTCACCAACTAATTCCAGAATTTTCGTCGTCCTCTCACCAACACAGCTTTAGAATTGTCGTTGGTCTCTCTCTTTCACCAACACCGCTCCAAACTTGTCGTCGCCACACCAATACAGGAACGACGAAAGAGGTTCGCCGCACTAGTCGCCGGAACACTCTCGCAGGATGCCTGGGTTCGACTGGCAGACCTCGAACGGCAATACACCAGACCAGCAGGACGCTCCAAGTCGCCCATGCCCACCACTACTGGGCCATCTGACCAGCGAAAAACCGAGCCAAAAGCAGGGTTACAAGTCCCCACCGCGGCCTAATACAGCACACCCTGCCCACCACGCATCGTAACGCCCGCCGAGTTGCCCAGACCTCCAGTTACGGAGACCAGTCGCTCGCCCACACAGAGGATCGTGCCAGCCATGGACTCTTACACCGCCCACCTCGCGGAACAGATTCGGAAATGGGGAATCAGGTTCGACGGACTTGACGACCCACTTACATTTCTGGAACTACTCGAAGAACGTGCGCTATGGGGTGCGTATGGGGTGGACACAAATCAGCTACCTCGGGCCATGACAGAGCTTCACACCGATCGGGCCAGTCGCTGGAACCGCACCAGCCAACTACAAGGCAGCTCATGGGCATATTTCCGCCAAGAATTCTTGACTTTCTTCTTGCCGCCACGGTATTTTGAACAATTGGAAGACCAGATCCGAGCCCGAGCCCGACCCAAGCAAGCGGTAGGAGAATTTTTCAAGGATTACCTCATAAAGATACGTCTACTCATGCACCACGCCAGGTACGACGCAGCCAAGGAACTGAACAGGATCTACGATAACGCCCTGCCAGCATACCAGATGTACGTGCGGCGACACGAACTACAAAGCCTAGCACAGCTCACAATGTTGGCCACCGAGTTCGCGAGCATCAAAGAGCGGACCATCCCGACCACTTTCGCACCCCCGCGGAACCCTCCAAGATACACAAGGCCGGCTTCAGAGCAGTTGAATTTCTACTGGCGCATATCAAGCTGGATCAACGAGAGGTTCAAAACCCGCTCCTGGTCCTGCCAAACATGTTGGTACATGTCATTGTCGGCATGGACTTCCTAGGTGCCACCGAAACGACGATCCAATGCGGATCCACGCTGCTACAGCTACGAGACCGTCACCCCATGCCCACTGAACCCGTGCTTACTACCATCCACGTACAAGACGCCGAACCCCGATGCCAGAAACCCCAACAAATTGCAAAGAACATACGTCCACGACCTACCACAACGCACACGGCACCCAATAACGCAACACTGCACTTGACACCCAAACCAATCGCAACGAATACGAAGCAACGGCACACTTCGGAGAACACGAACCCAAGGTCAACACCAGCAAACAGCAATCAAGCAATCGGGAAAACGAGTCCCACGGTCACTACGGAGCAACCGCGTCCAAGGCCAACCACAGGGGACACATACCCCAAACAAACCACGAGGATCTCACACACGAGACAAACACACTTGAACCCGGCGCTCGACACAGGAAGCCCAGGTCCAAGACAAGCAACAGAGCAAGCACGCACAGAATCCACAACGGAAGAATTGAACGCACGGACACCCTCAAAACCGACCATCAGCATCGAAAAAAGACAACGGCAACCACCATCAGACAGCCCAGCAACAAGGGAAACAGCCACGCTAACCCTACGCTGGTCGGGGCCCATAATCGAACTGATATCCACAGAGCCCCTCAACGCGGGCCCGGAAACCACGACGATGCCCCCACGATGCACAGACCGCCGCCCTGTCGTACCCACGGCCGACGACACAATGGAGTACCTTCCGCGTACTAACATGATTCTTAGTGCCATGCAACGAGCCATGTCCGAGATCTTCGTCGGCCACACAAGTCGTTGCTGCGATACCAGAGGCGTCATCGCGACTCACCTGTTCACGTACCAGTCTGGCTGTAATATAACACGAGTACTACACCCGGCATACCAAAATCTCGTACCCGTGGTCGACACCACACCCATTGTCGCCCACATAAGAGACTACGAACGGAGGATCGAAACGCACAGCGCCTTCGACACAACCCTCTTGCCCGAAGACCCCGGCCAGCTATTTGACTCCGAAGCAGCCGATCCAACCGAAAATGAACCTGGGCTTCCTGTGTCGAGCCGGAACCAGTCCCGGAGCCGTGGGCGTCCGACTTGGCCCCGCAGACCCAAGCATCCGTCGCCCAAACAAGCCATTGGTCCAACAAAAGAGACATCGTCGAGACCAGCCAGTTCATGCACCAGTCTGGAGACAATACCACCCAAGTGTTCCGCCAGAGCTACGAAACTACTCTACCCACGTCCAACGCCTCCCCGATCATCGCCCACATAAGCGATTACCACCGGAGCATCGATCCGTCAAGCACATTTGACAAACCCATCCTTCCGGAAAACCCGAATCAAACCTTTGACCCCGGAGCCACCGAACCCACCGAAGACGACCCAGAACTACCGAGGGATCCTTGGCCACCAGACATAGCACCGCAGGTTCGAGAATGCCTGGACAAATAACTACCAAAGAAAACTGCCGAGAAAACCATCGTCATATGGGATAGTCGACCCACCAAGCAGAGACCAACTACAAAGCACCCAGAACAGCAGAAAGATCACGATCAGAGCAGCAGTAGAAAATAGAACGTTACCGACGCCACGCTAAAGTGACTAGATTAACACCGACGAATCCAAAGACTCGGCACAAGCCAAAGGACAGGAAAAAGGCGAACCTAAGCACACGCCAAGCGACGCCACTAATCTCTCCATCACCCACCCGGAAGAAAGGGGGGGGGGGGTGTAACGAACCATGGCTCTAGCCATATCTCGTTACAAACAGCTCGGGAACAACAGTCAAACTGATAGCCGCAGAGACACCGAACCCTGGCTCTGGCCACGTCTCTCCTCACAAATAGCGGTGCGTCAGCACCCCGGAAATAAAATAGTCTTAAGCACACAATTAATTAAGAACTCTCGATCAACAACACCCCACCTCTTGGGACATTGAGCAATATACGGCCTACATAAGAAATATCATTTGCGTTATTTCACAATAAGTCAAGGCAGCATAAAATTATCGACTTACCACTCAACTTCCGCGATGCAGAGTTAGCAAAAACTCATTTTTTTTAAACCAAATACCCAATTCCCAACTGCACCTTCCGGGATGCAGCCTCAGCAAAAACACCCTGACCCACTAAAAATTGTCAATGAAGCACCAATCTTCGACCTAGTTACCACACCCTACAATTATTATTATCCAATAACCTCAAGTCAGCAAGAATTAATTATTTCTGGGTCTCAGGTGCGATCGCCAGCTGCATAAAAGGGCCAAGATCGGCCGAAAGAGTAGGCAGTCCATAAGCCCAAACACAAGACACTGCACAAGGCAGTCCCTCAGTCACACACCCAAGACACTGCACTACGCAGTCCCTCAGTCACACACCCCAGACACTGCACTAGGCAGTCCATCAGCCCGAACACGAGACACTGACTAAGCAGCCCACCGGCTCACAGGCCAAGTAACAAGATCCGCGAGTAATCCATCGTAAACAAACCCAAAAAGAATTAAGTAATAAGGAGAAGGAACGTGTGAGTCGCTTCTGGGGACGCGACTCTACTTATACCCGTACTAAATCAGTAAATACATTTTTGAGCTTATGATTTTAAAGAAATTTAGAAAAAAAAAAAATTTTACATTTTACATTTTTTTCTACATATGCTATCTACATCTACATATACAATGTATATTATACATCTAACATGTAGATTGTACATGTTCGATTCATATTCTACATCTCCTCCGCTAGGAGGATTCAGATTCGGCAATCTGGTAGATATGGGCATTCTCTACGATACTGCGTTTTTAGTTTTATCGTATCTTTAAAAATGTGCCTGCCACAGATTTTCGTTCTTTGTTGGGTCGGAAGGGGCGGGGCGAAATTTTGAAATACACTTGTAGCAGTGGGATATCACATGAGTCTGGAAACCAAATTTGGTTGCCCTAGCTCTTATAGTCTCTGAGATCTAGGCGCTCATCGAGACAGACAGACGGACAGACAGACATGGCTATATCGACTCGGCTATTGATGCTGATCAAGAATATATATACTTTATGGGGTCGGAAAATTTTCCTTCTCTGCGTTAGACACATCCACTTTTACCACAAATCTAATATACCCCTTAACTCTTTTTTGAGTACGGGTATAAAAATAATAAACACCAGCAAAACCACAAACCACGATTTTCTTGAAGTATTTTTGTCAGCAACACAACGCTCCTCCTGTCACCTACCTCTCTTTCGGTCAGACCAGGCCGCTCCGAACCTAAAAGTTCCAGCAATCTACAAATTTTCTTGTAGCGGACCCTGGACAGACTGATGCATACCTCAGCCTAAAATAGGACCTCACACTACCTACTTCGTTGTTATAACCCTGTCCTGTCTGAGCGGTGCGACTTACAATATTTCTGGGGTCCCTGTCTTAATTAATCCCCTCAAGGGCGGTCTATACGTAGCTTACGGCTTAGTTGGCGATGCCCATTTCGGGGCGAGGACGTTAAGCGGCGCACTGTAATAAGTGGCCCTCATGATCGCTGCTGCTGGTCTGGTATCGACGACATTAGTATTCCCTTGCTGGCTCGCCGGGTCCTGCTGGTTTGGCGTCGTCGTCATCTTCGTCGATGTCAGGGTCGTTGAATGGCTTGAGATCCGCTATTTCGGCGGTCTTGCGTTGTCGTCCTTCTTGCAGTTTCAGACGCACGATGTTTGGCGCCAGAAACTTTTTCACCTGGTATGGTCCCTCGTATTTAGGGGCCAACTTCGCCGCAAAGCTTTCGGCTGCCTTGAATAGGTGGTGTTGGCGCAACATTACGGGTGAGCCGATTGTGGGCCGCCACTCGCGTCGTCGAAGATTATAAGCCCTGCTTTGCTCATGCAATGCTTGCTGTGTGTTATCCTGAACCAGCAGGAATATAACCTGGAGTCGGTCGGCCTTTTCCCGTGGTGCTTCGGTGGTCTCTCCTAACCCTGGGGTTGTTTTCTCGTATAGGGCCACTGATAACCGCGGCTGTCGGCCGAATACAATGAACGCCGGGCTGAATCCTGTGGTGTTGGAGGCGCTGCTGTTGATGGCTAAGCTGAAGTCGGAAAGTAGATCATCCCATGTCCATTGGTCCCCGTCGACGTATTGGGCGATCATGGTTTTGATCGTCCGATTTCCCCCTTTCGGTAGGGTTCGTAATACGAACTTCGTATATTACATTCCAGCTTGTTTGCTGAAGCTCTGGAAGGAGCGACTGGTAAATTGGGTCCCGTTGTCGCAGACGAACCTTCTTGGGACCCCAAAGCGACTGAGTATCCGTTCACGGAACGCCTTCTCCAACTCTGCTGTGGTGGCTTTACGAAGTGGCACCAGTTCCACCCATTTGCTGAATACGTCAAAGAAGACCAATAGCATCGTATTTCCATGCTTTGACCGGGGTAGTGGTTCGACAAAGTCTGCGCACAGAATGTCAAGTGGACTCTGGGGCTGCCGCATGTGCATCTGTCCTGCTGGTTTTAGTTGGCTCACCTTGAACTGCTGGCAGCTGGAACATTTGTTGACGTACCGACGTACCACATATCGATGGAGTCCATGCCAGTAGTACCGTTGAAAAACACGTGTCGTCGTCTTCCTGATTCCCAGGTGTCCTGCTGTCGGGTGATCGTGGCACTCATTAGGCACCCGATGCCTGTGGTCCTGTGGTCCGATGCAGTCCGCTTGTAGATCTGGTCATTCTCCATGACCATGAGCAGGTGGTCTCTTCTTCTTTGGCTTGTTGCAGTGTCTCGACTGGTTACCGTGAGAGGGCGTCGGCCACGATATTCTGACTACCAAGCCTGTAGTGAACATCAAACTGGTACTGCTGGAGCTCTAAAGCCCAGCAAGCGATGCGGCCTGTTGGATTGTCAATGGTATTCAGCCATTTTAAAGCCAAGTGGTCTGTGATTACGTCGAAGTGATACCCTTCCAGATAGCACCGAAGTTTCCGTATCGCCCAGACGATGGCTAGACCCTCCCTTTCGGTGGCGGAGTATTTCTCATCCGCTTTTAGGAGCCGTCGGCTTGCTTAGGCGATGACTCGTTCTTCTCCGTCGAGTTGTTGCGTTAGTACGGCCCCTAGGCCGCAAGCACAGGCATCTGTTTGTAGGATGAACCTCTGCGTGAAGTCTGTGCATGCCAGTGACGGCGCTTGAGTCAGTTTTTCCTTCAGGTCCTCGAATGCAGCTTGTTGTTCCTTAGGCCAGTTCCACTTGTGTTCCTTCCTCAAAAGGCTAGTCATAGGCTGAACCACCGTGGCGAAGTTTGGTACAAATCTTCTGTACCACGAGGCCATCCCGAGACAGCGTCTCAACTCCTTCAGAGTGCCTGGCGGTGCTAACTTCCGTACTGCGATGATCTTTTCTGGGTCGGTGGGTCGATGACGTGGCCCAGGTAAACAATGCTCTTCTGAAAGAAGCTGCATTTCTTGCGGTTCAGTCGGAGGTTCGCTTCCCTTAGTCTTCTTAATACTTCGCGTAGGTTGTCCTTGTGCTCCTCCAGTGTTGCTCCAATGACGATGATGTCATCGAGGTAGGCGAACGTTCCATTTTTGGTCCGATGACGTTGTCCGCTGAAATGTTGCTGGAGCTGAATGAAGGCAGAATAGTATGACTTTCCAGTGGAAAAGTCCTCGTCCCGGCACGGTAAATGCCGGGGCTTCCCTGCTACCTTTCGCCACCCTTCGCCATCAGCCAATAGCCATTCTTGAGGTCCAACGTCGAAATGTAGAGGGCCTCTCCAGGATGTGATTGATCCGGGCCAACGGGTACGCATCTGACACCGTTCGAGCGTTGAGTTGCCGATAGTCCACGCACATTCGCACTCGATGCGTCCGCCGCGTAGGAGCTCCTCTACTTGTTCGTCGATAATCTTCTGCATTGCTGGGTTTTTAGGGAAGTAACGTTGTTTCACGGGTCGGTCGTCCCGCATAACGATCGTATGCTCGGCGATTTGCGATGTCCCGTTGAGTCCTTCGAACTTGGCAAGTTTCTGCTCCAAAAACTCTGCTGCCGCTGGTGTGGGCGGAGGTTCGGGCTCTTCCGGGGGCAATAGCGGCAGCTCATCCGTCAGGATGGAGGCCAAGTTCACAGTGTCGTGAGTATCCGGGCCTGCAGTGCGGAAGTTTGATACCTTGCAATGTCGGCGTCGTCTAATGGCTCCAGCGGCCGCCTTGTGTTTGTATACAACGTATATATGCTCAGCGCTGCAGATAGCGGGGAGCGCGAGGGGGATCGTATGCGCGTGGAATGTATGTATCGTCAAGCTATGGGAATATGCTGACGATACATTTATGTCGCCCGAGGCACAACTTGGGCGATCGTATTATGTTTCGCTCAAGCTGTGTCTGGGACTTTGTTTACGTAACTGCATCAAATACATTGTATATTCTTTAAGTACCGTTGTTACAGTGGGTACTAACTATATGAGCATACTACATCTCCCTCCTTTTAAAAAATATCGTAACATATATGAAGTTATTTTATTTGTTTATTTTTTTATATTTTATATTAAAGTTTACTAAACTGTATAAAAGTAATATATATATATTTTTTTATTTTTATTTTTTGTATATCATAGCATATGCAATGTTTTATAATAAGATTTTGTTTGTTCGGTTTTTTTCTTTTTTTTATACCCGTACTCAAAAAAGAGTTAAGGGGTATATTAGATTTGTGGTAAAAGTTGATGTGTGTAACGCAGAGAAGGAAACGTTTCCGACCCCATAAAGTATATATATTCTTGATCAGCATCAATAGCCGAGTCGATATAGCCATGTCTGTCTGTCCGTCTGTCTGTCTCGATGAGCGCCTAGATCTCAGAGACTATAAAAGCTAGAGCAACCAAATTTTGTTTCCAGACTTATGTGATATCACACTGCTACAAGTGTATTTCAAAATTTCGCCCCGCCCCTTCCGACCACACAAAGAACGAAAATCTGTGGCAGGCACATTTTTAAAGATACGATAAAACTAAAAACGCATTATCGTAGAGAATGACCATATCTACCAGATTTCCGAATCTGAATCAGATCGGATCATTTTTATAGCCAGAATGAAGAAATTCCTTTTCAGTTGCTTCCTTCGCCTCCACCTGCCAGAGACACTACTCATTCTCTTTCTCGCTCGCACACTCTGCTGCGTTCAGTGTGCGAACAACCCCTAGCGGAGGAGATGTAGAATATGAATGGTACATCTATAATCTACATGTTAGATGTAAAATATACATTGTAGATGTAGATAACACATGTAGATGTAGATAACACATGTAGCAAAAAAATTTTTTTTTAATTCTAAAATTCTAAAAAATCATATGCTCAAAAATGTATATATTGACTGAGTAAGGGTAAAGTAGAGTCGCGTCCCCAGAAGCGACTCACATGTTCCTTCTCGTTTTTTAGGTTAGGTTAGGTTAACCCAGACGGCCCTCACGGTGCCACGCATAGGCCAATATGGCCCTTAGTTGTCCGGATGGGGTTGTATGAACCTTTCGAGTATATTTATGAAGTTTTGAAGTCCGTAAGGATCGAAGTGTTTTTGGCAAGGGCTAGCAGTTCCCCTGGCGTCCTCTTGGAGGCATCTTCCAGTGATGCCAGTACCGGGGCGCCCAGGTATATTCTCCTAGCCCTTGAGAGAGCCGGGCAGTTGCAGGGTTTCAGTTGCCCCGGATTCCTCGCATTTCCTGCAGTTGCCACTGTTGGTGATGCCTAGTTTGACAGCATGTGCCGCGGCCAGACAGTGACCTGTGAGTATTCCCATAAACATTCTGCAGTCCTTCCGTGGGAGGTGCAGTATGTAGTGGCTGAGTTTCCTATTGCGCTCCTTGCACATGGGTTTTGAGGTTCTGCAGGTGGTGGTTCTGCTCCACCTGCTTTTTGCCTGTGTGTCGGCCCGTTTCTCTAAATCGCTTTGGAGCGTTCTAAGGGAGACAGTCACGTTCTCAGTTCTGTCGTTTGCCAGCCCGACGCCGTCCTTAGCCAGACCGTCCGCCATCTCGTTGCCATCGATGCCTTGGTGGCTGGGAACCGAGTAGATCCGCACTGACTTTGTCGTTCTTAGGATATCTAGTGCCTCCCTGCTTGCCAAGACATTTCTGGAACTGACCGCCGACGACTGCATGGATCTATCGCCGCCTGGCTGTCTACGAACAGGTTGATCACGTCGTGTGGACGATCCGTAGACTGAGCAGCCTCTGCCGCTTTCCGTATGGCGAAGACTACCGCCGGGAATATGCTGCATTGGTCCTGTAGCTTATAGGACAGCATTATCTCAGGGTCTGTAAAGTATATGCCTGCTCCTACACCTCCTTTCATCTTGGAGCCGTCGGTATAGATGTTGAGGTGTTTAGTCTGGTCCCGACCCCTTTTCCAGTCGTCGGGTCCTATAAATGAGGTTGTGTTTACGTCCAGGAAAGTTTGGGGGATCATGTAGTCAGATATACTGGTCATGACTCGGCCAATTGAACTGTGCCCGAATCCGTGTAGAGACATGTTTCCTGATGCTACAAAGCGTTGTGCCGCCTTTCCTGCAATCAGTTGAGCGTAGATGTCCAGGGGTCGATTCCGATTATGGTTTCGAGTGCTTTTGTTGGAGTTGACCTCAGCGCCCCCGTAATGCAAAGCAGCGCCTGCCGCTGGGTCCTTTCCATAAGCTTATTGTACGTCTTCTTTTCCGTCGCTTGCCACCACACTAAGACTCCATACAGCAGAGTCGGTCGGTGCAGGTGACAGGCCCCATGTGCTGCTGAGCATCTTCTTGGATGCATATAGCGCAATGGTGGCCTTCTTCACCCTTTCGAAAACATTGGGTCTCCACGCCAGCTTGCTGTCCAGTACTATGCCGTGGTATTTGACTTGTGTTTTCGGGGTCAGCCTGGTTTTTTCAATTTTCGGGGGGATCTATGCCGGTTCCTTGTATCTCTTGGTAAAGAGGATGAGGTCCGTCTTGTCCGCGTTGATACTGAGTCCTACTTTTCCTGCCCACTCACATATCTCCCTGAGTGTTGATTCCATTATGGAGCTGAGGGTCGATGGACATACTCCCGTAATAATTATGCTTATGTCATCTGCATAGGCTGTTATTTTTGGGGCTCTCCTCTCGAATCTCTTTATTAAGTCGTCGACCACCAGGTTCCACAGGAGGGGCGACAGGACCCCACCTTGTGGTGTGCCTCTATGCGCCCCCCTCACCATGGAAGCGGTGCCCCACTCTGATTGCACCCATCTGCAACTTAGAAGGTTCTTTATCCAGAGGTTGATTGCGGGATGTGTGTTGGTCGCTTCTAGGCGGTCCATAATAGCGCTCGTAGTGACGTTGTTGAATGCTCCGGATATGTCTACGAACACTCCTAGAGCATACTTTTTATTATGGAGGGCTCTCTCGATGGTGGCTACTAGCGAGTGCAGTGCCGTCTCTACCGATTTCCCTTTGGTGTAGGCATGCTGGTTGGTTGACATCAGTCTCCCTACATCATTCCTGATGTGTAGATCCAGCAGCTTTTCTAGTGTTTTGAGTAGAAAGGATGTAAGGCTTATCGGTCTATAGTCCTTGGGGCTCATTTGGCTGCACTTTCCTGCCTTTGGAAGGAAGACAATCCTCGAGGTCCTCCATTGGATAGGGATATAGCCTGTGCTCAGGCACGCTGAGTATATTGCAGAGAGCCATGGGGTGATCACGTCTTTGGTCACCTGTAGCATGGCTGGGAATATACCGTCTAGTCCATGTGCTTTTGTACCCGCAAAGGAGTCTATAGCCCAGTGGATTTTCTTAGACGATATGAGACCTGTTGGGGGATGCTCTTCCTCAGTTACTAGGTCCTGATGCGTTGTAGCGTCAGCAACCTCGGTGCATCCTGGGAAGTGAGCTTCCATTAGTGCTGTTAGGGCTTCTTCTCGCTTCAGCTGACTCTGTATGGTTGCTTTGATAGCAGCTTCCGAAGTCTAGTCGTTTCTGGGACTTTCTCGATATTGGAGCAAAAGTTCCTCCACGAGTTTCTTTGTGCCCTGCGTATTTCCTTCTTGTACTCCCTGAGTAGGATTTTGTATTCCTCATTGATTATCTCCTCGTTCGCCTGTTTGGCGATTTTGAAGAATTCTTTGAGGTTGTTTCTTTGAAGCGATAAGTCCCGGTTCCACCAGAGTGGTTTGGCCCTCTTTTTCGTTCTCGAGGGTGGGCATGATGCGTGGTACGCAATCAGTAGTTCCTTTTACAGGGTCTCTAGGGACGTTTCTATGTCTTCCGGGGATTTCAGTGTGCCCGGGCGAGTCGCGAGCTTCGAAGTAACTGTTTTTTTAAACTTTTCCCAGTTTGTGTTCCGGGGGTTTCTATAAACAGTTATCTTCGGAGAGTGTTTAAATTCGCACTTGAATTGAATGTACTTGTGGTCTGAGAAGGATGGTCTTTCAAGGACTCTCCAGCCAGATACCAAAGTACTCTTTCCCGTTACGAGTGTTAGATATAGTACGTTGGACGAGGTAGGACCTACGAAGGTGTGTTCCTCCCCTACGTTTGCTACATCTAGGTTAGTTGATAGTATGAAGTCTAGAAGTGACTCACCTTTGTCGTTGATGTCGGGGCTTCCCCACACGCTATGGTGGGCATTGGCGTCCGTACCAACCAGAAGTTGCTGGTCTTTCGGGCTGGCATCCGCCACCAGACTCCTTAGCTCTTCCGGTGGAGCTGGCCTGTCGTGTGCCATATAGCAGGAAGCTACCATAAGGTGCTTTTCCTCGCTTTCTAGCATTACAGCATCAGTGCTGTAATGAGACAAAAGTTAAGCATGGATGCCCTTCCGTACGAGTACGGCGTTTCTGGTCCTGCTTACCGATGGTGAGTGGAAAAGGTTGTAGTTAGAGGACTTTAGTCCGGCCACAGCGTTGCCAGAGGCAATCCATGGCTCCTGGACCAAAGCTATGTCGACGGGCCCTTGCTCCATGGCGATGAGGAGCTCTGTCGACGCGAGCTTGCTTTTATGTAGGTTGAGCTGCAGGCTCACTGACATGGGAGGCTAGCTCAACTACACTCGACGGGTTGACTATTATTGTCAGGTCTCCGTCCTCCTCCTCTTCGGAGTCGTCCAGCGCCATACCCTGAGCGGCCTCCACGATGGACTGTTGCTCAACAACACGGGGATTGTCCATAGATAATGGGATATTTTGAAATAATTTTATTTAATTAATTTTTTTTTATTTATTTATATATATATATTTGTGTTTATAAAGTGGTTGTTGCGTACTTTTTCTTTAATATCTTATTGTGCATTGCATATAATTTTAGCAAAAGCATTGTGGATAGCAAAATAATTATTATTAGTAATAGTGTCCACAGTGAACCTATGTCTTCTGTGTGGTCTACTATTTCAAGTTTATTGACGACATTTGCCGTCGGATTTTCGATCTTTGATTCTGTTTTACCCATGATTGAATTATTAGGTTTTTCTTTTATCTCAAAAATTATTTTTAAAATTTGATATATTATTATACCAATTATCATTACATTTGTGTCCTACCTAATAGCCGAATGGCTTTACAGGCCAATCTATTTTACCGGTCGACTCAATTGTCGTCGGGTATTACAAAAATTAAATTTATTTATATTGTTTTAATAGTATTTAATATTATTGTTCGATCAAACTCTTAAGGCCATAATATAATATAATAATAACTTAAATGACCCTCGCCTTGTAGTACCTTACGCTCATGTTTTACTCTCTTTGTTACGCTCTTGCACTAAATTTTTTAATTGAATTCACCACACAGAAGCCCGCTTATGCTCAGTGCTCATGCACTTAGAAACCAAATAAATAGTCATTGGCTAGCACTCAACTGAACCCCCTCGACTTTTCGGATTATTATTGGATTCCAGCAGATTTCTTCGCATCGAGTTAATTAGCTCACTTGGAGATTGACACACCCCCATCCTTGAACAACGATATTGAGGAAAACGCTCCTCGATCAAACATTTTGGCGCCCAACGTGGGGCACGTGTGTTAATTCTGTGAACAATTAAATTACTCGCATTTTATGTATATTCCATCAAACAGCTTCGTCGGTACATAATTTGCAAGTGCAACAACTACACTTTCGTTCGTCTCGCAGTCGCCGTCGAAATTTCTGAAAATCATATCAGAAGCGAACTGATCGATCGCGGGTTCATCAACCTCTCACTGTGCTCTCGCCATTCTCGCTTAATTCTATCATTCGCTTATCACCCACATCGCATTTAACGGCGCTTGCGCTCTCGTTTCGTTTGCATTGCTGCTACCTGCTGTGGTCCATCGGTCAACGCAGTTATCTATCTCTTCGAATTTCTCTGCTTCACTTTCGCTTTCGTTGCCGTCGTTGGAATTTTTGCTCACTCTCTGGACTGGAATTGCGCTCAACCCTTTTTTTTTTGTCGCCGTCGCTCGCTTCTAAATTTGTTCTCTTGCTGCTGCTGATCTGGTGCCTGCTTGCTGTTGTTGCGTGCATTTGAATTTGGAATCTCTAGTTCTGTGTGCGTGTAATTTACACTACACAACAAAATGACGACGCTCGAAGATTTGAAACGCCAACGGAGCAATATAAAGCGCAATATTTCTCGTATCAAATCTGTGGTGGAAGGCAAATCGGAAAACCCAATTTGTAATGATGAGCTTCGCTATCGCTTGAGCATCTTGGAAACGTATTTCAAGAAAATTCTAAACGTTCAATCTGACATCGAGGATCTTAGTCCGAACGATGAAGGACGTGCGGACTTGGAAGATACCTACATAGCAATAAAGCTATCCATAAAGGAAAAACTAGGAGGAGATCTGAACGCTAGCATATTGACGCCGGATCACCACCCGCCACCAGTGCGGTCATCGTTGCCGAGGTTGTCGCTGCCTACGTTTGACGGCACTTATGCGAATTATAAGAATTTCATAAATTCGTTCGATCAACTTATTGTGCGTGAGTCTGGACTGTCTAACATAGAAAGGTTTAATTATTTTCTGACCTGCCTAAAGGGGCCGGCGTTAGACACAGTTCAGGCATTCCAGGTTACCAGCGAAAACTTTCCGAAGGCTCTTGAAAAACTCAAAGAACGTTATGACAATTCTACTCTTATTTTTCTAGAAGGAATCGAATCATTGTTTTCACTACAACCTGTGGAAAGGGCTAACAGTCAGCAGCTTCGTAGTTTAGTGGATAAAGCCTCCGCTATCTTCAGCTCTTTGGAATCCATCGGCAAACCTGAGAATATTGCTCAAGGTATGCTCATATATATAGTTATGGAGAAGTGTGATCAGCCAACTCGGATTAGGTGGAAGGAATCGCTGGACTACAAGACTCTGCCGACCTGGCTAAAATGTACACAGTTGTTGGAACGCCACTGTCAGTTTCTCCATTCGTCTGGAACCTCGGCTGGTACTTCGTCGCAACGAAAGGCTGAAACCAATAAGTCCAATCGTCATTCAAATCACCATACAACCTCATCGTTTGCCATTACTAATTTGTCTTGTACCCTTTGTTCTAGTTCTGGTCATAAAATTACGAACTGTTCGCAGTTCAAGGCTATGAACAGCAATCAACGGTTCGATAATGTGAAACGCCTCGGTCTCTGCATCAATTGTCTTGGAAACGGCCATAGAGTGGCACAATGCTCATCGACTCATCGTTGCCGTACCTGTAATCGGAATCATCATTCAACCTTGCATCACTCTCAGCCGCAACAAACACCACAATCGTCAGAAGGACAAACCTCAACTCCAGCACAAGAAACACAATCATCGCTACCCTCCTGGCCACCTACTGCTAGTCAGTCTCATCAAGCAGCGTCTCATTCACACATGGAAGTAGCAGCAGAGGATCAGATACTGTTAGCGACAGCGATGGTATTGGTCAAGGATGTCTCAGGTGAATACAAACTTGGTAGAGCATTGCTTGATTCGTGTTCGCAGGTTAATTTTGTAACCGAGAACTTCGCTCAAAAACATCGCCTTCATCGTGAAAAGCACCACATCGGAATCCGCAGTATCGGAGAGTCCCTTACTAACCTTAAGGCTCGTACGACGACTTCTATTAAGTCGCGCACATCTGGCTATCAGCTAACTCTCCAGTTCGGAATAACCTCTCACATTGCCTACCAGCCAGATAGTGAGATCGACATATTAAATTGGAACCTACCTGCCAATACTCCACTGGCAGATGAATCGTTCTTTAGGTCTAGGCGCATTAATTTGTTATTGGGAACCGAAGCCTTCTATGGAGCTCTTGCTGTTGGCCAGATTCGCATTGGTCCCAATCTTCCCACGTTGCAGAAGACTCTGTTCGGTTGGGTTGTTGCTGGGAGGTACCAACGCCAGCAGAATATACAGCCATCGTTGTGCTTGGTGACTGTAGAAGAGGCGATCGACAAAAACTTACAGCAGTTATGGAAGGTTGACTTAATCGGCGATTCAAGAGCTAAAAGTCTCCCAACTCATCGTCGCTGTGAGGAACACTATAGGGATACAACACAGAAGGATGCCAGTGGGCGAATTGTCGTGCGCTTGCCATTCCAAGAAGACCCAAACTGTCTTGGAAATTCAGTCGATACAGCTCGTAATCGATTTTATGCCATTGAGAGACGTCTTGCTCGTTTACCGGAGATTCGCTCGCAGTATCTATCGTTTATGCAGGAATATGAAAGTCTTGGTCACATGTCCATAGTACCGAAGCCAAACTTAGAGGAACCACATTATTACATTCCTCACCATTTCGTTCTCAAGCCAAGCAGCACCTCGACGAAGCTCAGAGTCGTATTTGACGCTTCTTGCCGTACAACATCGCAGAAGTCACTTAACGATATTCTGTTAGTCGGTCCGACCATTCAGGATGATTTGTACCTGCAATTGCTACGATTCCGCATGCATAGGTTCGGCATCACTGCTGACGTCACTAAGATGTATAGACAGGTGCTTGTGGGGGAGAAGGATCGAAAATTCCAGTATATTTTGTGGCGAACGTCCCCAAATGCCGAGCTTCAAACCTATCAACTCAATACCGTAACATATGGGACCGCGTCCGCCCCATACCTCGCAACTCGTAGTTTGCATCACTTGGCGGATGATTGTAAGGATATGTGGCCCTTACGAGCTGCGGCTGTTAAAAAGGCGTTTTATGTTGATGATCTTCTGGGAGGGGCTGATGAAATAGAAACTCTTCTCAAACTCAAAACAGAAATCACAGCTACCCTCGCTTATGGTCAGTTTCCCTTATTCAAATGGCATTCCAATCATCCAGGCGTGATGGAAGATGACTCTATTAAGAAACTAAACACATCAGAGAATGAGAGTAGTAGCACACTCGGCGTAACGTGGCATCAACAAATTGATGTATTTAGCTTTACCTTCACTCCCAAGGAAATCTTTGCCACCACCACAAAACGAACAATCTTATCCACTGCATCATCGCTATTCGATCCAATCGGTCTGCTGTCGCCGCTAGTCATCGTCGCTAAGATTATTCTTCAGGAGTTGTGGCTGTTAAAACTGGATTGGGACGAGTCTATTTCACAGACTCTAAGCAATGCATGGAGCAACTGTTTGGAGTCATTGAATTCACTCTCGTCACTATCGGTACCGCGGTTTTGTTTGCAGCCCGACGCCAGGACTATTCAACTGCATGGATTTTGCGATGCCTCGATTCGGGCATACGGCTGCTGTATTTATGTGCGCACTGAGAATTCGCTAGGACAGGTCGCAGTGAAATTGTTCACGTCTAAGTCGAGAGTAGCACCAGTGAAGAAACAGTCTCTTCCGAAGCTTGAACTGTGCGGCGCACATTTGCTGTCTCAGCTGTTCTACAAAATCAAGGATATATTCTCTGAACACAACATCACGTCATATTTTTGGAGCGACTCACAGCTCGTATTGCATTGGCTGCAACAACACTCAATCACGTTATCGACCTTTGTTGGGAATAGGGTTTCTGACATTCAGGAGATGACGTCTGGTGGGAAGTGGCGCTACGTCCCAACATATCAAAATCCAGCTGATCTTCTGTCGCGAGGCTGCAACTTTAGCGAGCTTATCAAATCGACATGGTTTTCTGGTCCCTTATATCTGCTGGAAGAATCGTTGAAATGGCCCACCAGCAGTAAACAGCTTGTCATTGACATGGACGTGGTCAACTCGGAGAAGCGGAAAAGCATGTTCACCGCGGTACAGGAGAGAAATTATATCCTCGAGATAGTCTATAATGTCAGCTCGTACAGTCATAGTCTTCGTCTCATTGCCTGGATGGTAAGGTTCATAAAGAGATGTCGGAAGCAATCGACGCCTACTACATCCTCACCGACACCAAATGAGCTTCGTTTTGCGTCGCACTGCCTTATTTGGAACATTCAACAAACTCATTTCACAGAAGATATTCGTTTACTTCAGAAGCAAAAACCATTGAAGAGTAGTTTGAAGTTTCTTACTCCCTTTTTAGAACTCGTAAATGGATTCGAGCTCGTCAAGGTTGGTGGACGATTGGAATATTCAGACCTACCAGACGGTCAAAAACATCCGTTGCTGCTGCCTAGCCAGTCTAAACTTGTTTGGAATTATATTCGTCACTTGCATATTCGCAACTATCACGCTGGCCCTAAGGCTTTAGTCGCTCTCATTCGTTTGGAATACTGGATCGTTAACGCCAGAGACTTGGCACGTCGAATTGTCCGCTCCTGTGTACACTGTGTT
Organism: Drosophila obscura; assembly: GCF_018151105.1. Lineage (NCBI taxonomy): Eukaryota > Metazoa > Arthropoda > Insecta > Diptera > Drosophilidae > Drosophila > Drosophila obscura. The sequence goes on along the minus strand of NW_024542867.1, from coordinate 776,612 downwards.
CGCTACAGACCAAAGCTGCTACACCAACTTATGGGCTCATTACCACCATCTCGACTCTCTCCTGCCCGACCGTTTGAACGCTGAAGTGGATTTTTGTGGACATATTAATACCTATCTACGGATTCGAGGAAAGGGGCCTTCGTTTGCCTTCTCACCAAAGCCGTTCACATTGAAGTAGTTTCGGACTTATCAACGAAGGCGTTCTTGAATGCATTGAAGCGGATGGGAGGTCGTCGAAAATTTCCGGCAGACATTTTCTGCGATAATGCCACTAATTTTGTCGGGGCATCAAATCAACTGCTTGAACTCAAAAGGTTTATGTTCAAAAAGGAGACCCAAGATGAAATTTATAGATTTTGCGCCACAGATTTGATTAATTTCCACTTTATTCCTCCCAGGGCACCTCACTTCGGAGGCCTTTGGGAAGCGGCCGTCAAGAGTGCGAAAGGGCTCTTGAATCGAACATTGGCAAACACAAGGTTTACGTTTGAAGAACTGAGCACCGTCGTAGTGGAGATAGAAGCCATCCTTAACTCGCGCCCGATATCACCACTCTCGTCAGACCCGAACGACTTCAACGCTCTTACGGCTGGTCACCTCTTGGTTGGCGAATCATTGCGTTCGTTGCCTGAGAGATCCCTCGAAAACGTCAAGTTGTCGAATTTGGACCGCTACGACATGATCACCGCCGTCAAGCAACGGTTTTGGCAGCAATGGTCGATGGATTACGTCAACGAATTGCGATCTCGCACGAAATGGACAGCACCCTCAACGAATCTCACTGAGGGCACAATGGTCATCATTCATGAGGACAACCTGCCCCCACTACGCTGGAAACTAGGCCGAGTGCAGCCTACAGTGCTCGGAAGGGATGGTCGTGTACGCGTGGTGCACCTCCGCACCGCGAACGGAACTTGCTGCAGGCCAGTACACAAGTTGGCAATTCTTCCGGTAGTTTGAAAGCAATCCTTTCAACGGGGCCGGGATGTTCGATCAAACTCTTAAGGCCATAATATAATATAATAATCACTTAAATGACCCTCGCCTTGTAGTACCTTACGCTCATGTTTTACTCTCTTTGTTACGCTCTTGCACTAAATTTGTAATTGAATTCACCACACAGAAGCCCGCTTATGCTCAGTGCTCATGCACTTAGAAACCAAATAAATAGTCATTGGCTAGCACTCAACTGAACCCCCTCGACTTTTCGGATTATTATTGGATTCCAGCAGATTTCTTCGCATCGAGTTAATTAGCTCACTTGGAGATTGACACACCCCCATCCTTGAACAACGATATTGAGGAAAACGCTCCTCGATCAAACAATTATTTTGATGGGCGTTCTCTGTAACGCTATCGGTCCGTGGCGCAGCTTGTCGCGCTGGCGGTGCCGGTGCTGTGTCTTCGCACAGCCTAGTTGGATTGGGTGCTGGAGCTGGTCATCTAGCAGGCTGATGGGGTGCCGGCGCTGGTCATCTCTTTCCGTTTCGGCAACACCCATATGCAAGTGTTGTTGCACGTCGGGCTGTAGAGTGGTCCTTGGCAGTCTCCAGGGCACTTCTTTTGTTGTTTTGGTATGGCTCTGGGGGCAGGGCGGTGATTAACAAGTTGTCTATTTTGTTTTTGTGTTGTGGCACAGGGTGAGCTTTTACTTTTTAATAGCGACTCGAGGTGTTCGAGTTCGCTCTGTAACTTCACTGCGACTTCCCACTTCGGGGTATTGTCGTTTTTTCTGATCCGTTCTTTTAAACCACTTCTTCTGGGTTTAAGTTTAATTTGGGTGCTCATCCCTGTACTCACTCAGATATTTCTTTGCTGTTTCTGTCCTTATTATTCCAGTTGTGCAAGTTGTTCATCACTGTCCTTGTTGTTCCAGTTGTTCCAGTTGTTCCAGTTGTTCATCATTGTATTTATGCAGCAGTAACACCATAGCACGGAACACAATAATGCAATCACACAATTTAACTGTTCCTTTGGCATTGCCACAGCTTTTAATATGATTTGATTAAGATGTTAAAATTATTAAGTTGTTTTAATCGAGTAGCGTCGAATTTGTCACGGTCGCCATGTTATGTTGAAGCTCAGCGAAGTCATACCGCATCGGTTGGTGGCTTAATTCAGAATGTTTATTGAATATCTTTTTGTTCTTATCCTAGGGTACAATCGTTCTTATGTATAACGGAGAGCGAGAGTTCTCCCATGCATTATATGAAAAGAGTACCACCGCATAAGTATTAGTGCGCGTGGTCTCTGCCTGAGTCTAATGGAAATGCATGATCAGCATTAAGGGGCTTTTGAGAGTGAGACCCATTGCCTAAGTGTTAGGGCGTTTGGGTTCTGTCTGAGTTCGGGTAAATGCCTGCTCAGCAGTTTTGGTAGCTGTCCGATCTGCGTTCAAGTCTTAGATCGTTGCTGTGCAAAAGGAATGTGTAACATAAACATAAGTTGTTTATGTCACTGCTCATATGTATATATGTATTTATATATATAACAGAGTGTTACATATGTTGATATGGTGTGTGGGGAGGGGGGTGGTAAAATACCCGTAAGACTTGTAAACATGGTCTAAACATTGTCGTACATTCAAACAAAATACTCTCACTCGTACTCGTACGCTAAACATATGGCAGCAAGTACGAGTCCAAGAGCAGAGTCCAGAGACCAAAGAGCATATCCAAGTGTGAACCAGAAATAGACTCTTAAATTTAGCCTACGCCTCCGTTCATCTAATCCGACTCGTGTTTGTCCGATGGCATAAGTAATGATTACCAGAAGCAACGAGGCCTGGCTGTCAATTTGTGGATTTGGTTAGGGGCTTTACAGCGCCACTTCATGCCACTTTATTAGTGGCAAACAAATTGACAAGTGAATGTTTGTCTGTCTGTCTGTCTATTGCTTTTGGGCTTTTCACCAAGACCTCTTGACATTTATGCAATGCATAAGCCACAGGCATAAACGGTTTCGAGTGGGGGCGTGGGTGGGCAGGGCACTCGGGTGAAGTCTTACCCCTAATTGGAGGAGTTTCCTTTGGCATAGCCTACTTCTGGGATCAATGACCACGTGGATGCCTCCGCCACCGCACCAAAGTTTGCAGCAGAACAAGTGGAAAAGTTTTTCTCAGTTCAATAAATAAACTCATACGTGCCATGCCCACGAGAGACGACACAACGACAGCTAATCTACAAATTAAACTTTTAGTCACACACAAACACAAACACCAACACAAAGCACACACTCGTCTCGAAAGCTCTCGCTTCTTATCCTTGATTATCGTCGCACAAGTGCGGATGATGGTAGGTGTTTTCACATAAACATATAAGCGAGATTATCAGCGGCCCCAGCACCAGCACAAGCGCCAGACACAGACACAGTCACAATCACAGCCCCCCATCCACCCCGATAGATCAACGTTAAGTGCTCTTCCATTTGGGGGATGATGGAAAAAGCAAGCATGATACATTAGATAGCTGCTGAGGCAATTAAGCGCTGATTAAATAAGTCAACTACTTGGCCAAGCAGTACTTAAACATGAAGTCTGATTAATCGGGGAACCAGTGCTGGCATCAAGTACAAAATATAGCAGACATTTCGGGAGAATAATTGTAAGTTTTTTGTTACTTTTATGGCAGCCAATCCCACACCCCACACCAGCCCCCCTGTGCTGTGCATGGTTCTCAAAAAAAGAGAAAAATTTGTTTTTTTAATTTTTCGTAGAATTCGTATAAATTGTTATCGATTTGGCGGGAAATTTAAGCTCATTACGTTAGGAGATACACTCGCGAGTTTCACAACACAGTTAGCTGGGAAGAAAGCTCGTAAACTCGATTGTTTTGGGTGGAGCGAGAATAAGTTCTTGTCGAGCTCAGCGAATTTTCTCTAAAAACGCAGTATCGTAGAGAATGCCCATATCTACCAGATTGCCAAATCTGAACTAGATCGGATAATAATTATAGCCAGAATGAAGAAATTAATTTTCAGTTGCTTCCCCTGCCCCTCCTTCCAACACCAACGCAACTCATTTTCCTTCTCGCTCGCACACTCTGCCGCGTTCAGTGCGCGAGCAACCCCTAGCGGAGGAGATGTAGAATATAAATGGCACATGTAGAAAATACATGTTAGATGTAGAATATACATAGCATATGTAGATGTAGATAACAGAAGTAGCAAAAAAATGTAAAATGTAACATTTTTTTTTTTTTATTTCTTAAATTCTAAAAAATCATATGTTCAAAAATGTATATGCTGACTGAGTACGGGTATAAGTAGAGTCGCGTCCCCAGAAGCGACTCACACGTTCCTTCTCGTTATATATTATGTTATTATTTAATTAAAACTTCTTTTCAGCGGTAGTATATGTGAAAGAGAATATGAGCAAAAGCAACGAGATTACAAATTAGTAAGAATAGAATTTATCAAAGAAAATGTTTGAGCAATAATAATGAAAATAGGGTATAAAAGTCTAGTTATGGAAGCAAAAGAATATTATTATGAAGTATTTAAGTGGTGTTGGCTTATTAAATGAGTTATGAATATTAAATGTAATGGTTTCAAGTATTAAGTTTTGTGTAAAAATTTTGGAGTAAATAAAATAATTAATATTTCCTTGATGTAATGTGAAGAAGAAGAGAGAGAAGAGATATCGTTTTTGGGAGTTTTTCGAATATTTATTGCGCGCAGAAAAGCTCAATGGTCGGGAGGGTTGAGACGCGTCACTGCATACCATCAAGCAGACTCACGGTCCACACATCTCAATGGAATGGGTGTATTAGTGAGAAATTGAAGAGAGTAGAGTCTGGTTCAAAGTTAATCATTTTTCATTCGTTGTGAGTCGCGTTGCACTTTGCATTGCGTTGATCGATGGAAGTAAACATTAAGGCAAGGGACATTATTCAATGTGTACTCTGAGGTTGGAGATGGAATGGGTCAAGAACCCCCCCAGAGGCTATTTTGCTAGCTGTGTCCCATCGACCTTCTTCACTGCCAACAGGATACTCAGGGAACGTCCAACGTTAAGACCGGCCTCACGCTTCGGTCTGCACTGTGCTATATGCGTAGAGGGGTTTGGTACATTACATATTTTGGCGCCCAACGTGGGGCAGCTAAGCTCAAGAGCCTAGATAGACTAGGGATTGAATTAGTGCTTCATTTTCAGTTCCAGCTTTGGTGAAAAACAAAATTTTTCCTTTTCGTGTCCAGGGATCAAGTAGAATTGACTGGCGAAACAGATTGTTGGCGGGACCGAGAATCTACCGCGAGTTAACTGCTTTTGATGTTCCTGTATACAACTGTTATGGATCAAAGATGGTACCGAATGTTAGTCCGAGCATCGAAAGGGTGAACTGGCTTTTACGGGATTAAATACCAACCAACTATTTGAGAATACCTTGTGGCGAGCTTACACAACAGGTTGACTCAGAATTCTACAATTGGATTGATTCCAGTAAGAACTAGGTCGACAGGTGTTAGCTTGAAGCAGTGAGGTTAGTCTCTTGGAAAGTTGGATGATCTTAGGAATTTTGTCGGGTCATTAACATGGCATGTGGTTGGGGTAGCATTGAGTCGAATACAATTTCATTGGTAACAGCATCCGAGATTGTACGATCAATAGCTGGCGTAACTAACATAGCCTTATTGAATTAATGCACCTGGGAAACAAATTCTTTAATTTGTTTGGTTTATTGAACTAGACGATTACCTAACTCATTTGTTTGAACTCTTTTTCGGATCGTTACGGATAGGAAAAATTTTATAAAATTAGAAAAAAATTATTCAAACGTTTAAAAAGAAAAAAAAAAATTATATTAATTTTTGTTACAAATTCATCCCAAAGAAACGATGAATAGAACAATTGTTGAACATAGTCCCAGAGCGGGTCGGGAACAACCTATGGACGACATAAGGATATTCGAAGTGGAACATCGTTGCAATATTTGCAAGAAAGCAATCGTAGCAGAGGAACAGTGCGGTGTAACTCCCTGCGATCACCTCTTTCATCGGAATTGCATTGTACCGCATATTGAGGAGCATAAGGAATGTCAAGTTTGTAGGAAATTGATTAGTGTTAGAGACATTAAAGCAGTCCAAGTGGGTTCGGGTGAACAAGGGGCAACAGGTACGACAAGTAATCCACCGCCGCCAACAGGAGCCATTCCGAAAGGATATAATACGAGGAGCACTGGAAATAGGAACTTGGAAAAAGGAGTAGGAAAGGAACTAAGGAAAAAACACTTAGCTAATAGGGAACGACGACCGGCTAAACAGGCAAAAGCACAGGCCATAGCTAGTCAAGAAAATCGTCTAGGTAATACCCAAGGTTTAGATTTACCGAACAGGCAAGAAACGGATAGTGTAAACCACTCGGTGACTAGTTCAGTTAGCTTCGGAAGTACTAATTGGTCGGCACTATTAGAGAGTCTGGAAGCAATAATCGAGGCGAAACTAGCAGGAAGGTCCGTACAAAATTCACCGTCGGCAGCTCATAATACGACGGAAGCTAGAGATTCGGTCCACAGTAACACTAGGGAAGTTAATAGGGATAGCACGAAAATTTGGACTGCCCCGAGAACAGGGCGAAGCAATGCACTATAAGCAGTACTGGCATATGTGCGTGTGTACGGGAACGTACTGAGAGAGCGATAAGTATAAGCAGTATAAGAGATGATATATGACTATATGATATTAAGAAGAACTATTATCGGCTGCTGCTCCGAACATACTCCCCCCGTTGAAAGACTAGGGCTTTTAACAGGATCCTCAACGGGTAGGACGCACAGCTTGTTGACAGCTCGACGAGTGGTTCCAGATGGTGTTCTCAGGACGGCAACTAGCACAGTGCCATCAGCTCCAGCGATGATGTCGATCACCCGTGCTAATGGCCACTTCAACGGCGGCAAGTTTTCGTCCTTTATAAAGACGATGTCGTTGACTTGGATCGATGGCTGCGGTGCGCGCCATTTGGCACGTTGTTGTAGCAGAGTCAAATACTCCTCACTCCAACGCTTCCAAAAGATCTGCTGAGCACAGGCGACTCTTTGCCAGCAATCTAGTCTGTTAAAGTTTAGATTTGTAACATCTGGTTCGGGAAACTCCATCAGCGGACGACCAATTAGAAAATGTCCTGGTGTAAGGACGCCAAGATCTTCAGGGTTTTCTGAAATTGCGAGAAGAGGACGAGAATTTATTACAGCCTGGATTTGGCAGACCAATGTCCGCAGCTCGTCAAAGCCAAAGAGTGACGATCCCAGGGAGCGATATAAATGCTGCTTGGCCATCTTCACTGCTGCCTCCCACAAGCCCCCGAAGTGGGGTGAGCGAGGCGGGGTAAACTTCCAATTGAAGCCATTGTTGATGCAATGATTATGAACTGCATCACGATGCTTCTCGCTCATAAACAGCCGCCGAAGTTTCTCCAACTCGTTCCTTGCGCCCATAAAATCGGTGGCATTGTCCGACCAAATGCATCGGGGTATGCCGCGCGTGGCAACGAAGCGTTTGAGGGCACTCAAAAATCCAGCAGTTGTGAGGTCCTTCACTAATTCCAACCAAACGGCCTTTGTTGCAAAACAGATGAAGACGCTGATGTAGCATTTTGTAGGCGTTCGAGTGCGGCCATCTGGCTTGTAATAGAAGGGACCACAGTAATCGATTCCAGTGACGCTGAATGCAGGCGAATCCTGCACTCGATCCTTCGGTAGGTCAGCCATTATGTGTTCCACAAGACGAGGTCTGGACCTGCAGCAGATGATGCATTTCCGCAACGCTCGAGCAACAGTTTTCATGCCGCCGATGGGCCAGAACTGCAAGCGAATAGATCCCAGTAGAGACTGCGGCCCAGCATGGTGATGCTTCCGATGAAAGTGCATAATGATGGCGAACGTCAATGGATGATCCCTGGGCAAAATTATTGGGTGGCGTGCATCGAAGCCAAGAGTTGAGTGCCGCAAGCGACCACCAACACGAATCAAACCAACGTCATCTATGAAAGGCGATAGAGATATAATGCTGCTGGAGGACTCCACACAGTTCCCCTTCCGCAGAGAACGGTACTCGGGATAAAGGTGGGCTCGTTGAACGATGCGACACAACAAGTGCGATCCTTTGCGAAGGTCTTCAGACGAGAGATCAGGTGACCTTTTCTTGCTGACGAACTTATGAACATATCCGAAAATGCGCATCATGACTCCGAATGAGTTAATGTGCTTAAACGAAAGCGAGATGTCGACACGCTCAGACGACAGCAATACTCGATGCCTAATTTCCGGCAGACTGAGTTCGGGCGAACAACGTTCAGGCCAGCTACTTCTTTCGCCTTGCAAGAAAGAAGGTCCATTCATCCACAACCTAGACTGCAAGAGCTCCTGAGGCGCTGCTCCCTTTGAAAGAATGTCAGCCGGGTTCATTTCAGTTGGTACATAGCGCCAATCCATGCCCCTCGTAAGTTGCTGTATTGCGGAAATCTTGTTAGACACAAACACGTTAAATTTGGATGGTTCCTCTCGCAACCAAGACAGTACCACAGTTGAATCCGACCAGCAATGGATCGGGCAGTCGAAGGTATCGATTTTCCTAATTTCGCGAAGTAAATTGGCTAACAGGAACGCTGCACATAGCTCAAGCTTAGGCACCGTGAGGGTTTTCAATGGTGCAACTCTAGCCTTCGAGCAAAGCAAATGTACCTCATCGGCGGTATCCCTAAACGAACGAGCGTAGATACAAGCCCCATAGGCCTGGAGGCTGGCATCACAAAAGGCATGCAACTCAAACCTTGCCTTAGGTTGAAGTATATAACGCGGAAATGTAGCGTTACCCACAGTAGCGAAGTGGCTGAGGAAGACTTTCATCCCAATGCAGCTTGTCTCTCCACATGCGCTGCATGATGATTTTCGCTCTGGTCAATGTGGGTCCAATCAATCCCATAGGATCATAGCACCGTGCAATGGTTGACAACACCGAACGCTTAGTGTGCTTGCCAACACCGATTTGAGGTGCAAAAGTAAACAGGAACTTGTCCCTCTGGGGTTCCCAGATGAGTCCAAGCGCCTTGGTCACATCGCTGCCATCATCGAGCTTCAGAAAACTTTCCCTTTCTGCCTCAGGGACTTCACGAAGAACATCAGGAGAGTTTGAACACCATTTCCTTCACTGAAAATTGCCACAAGCAAGAAGCTCCGTGGTTTGACGCATAATATCCAGCACTTCCTCGACTGAATTTCCTCCAGAAATCATATCGTCTACGTAGAAGTCCTGTAGAATGGTTTCCGAACCCAATGGATACGAAGACGACTCATCCATGGCCTGCTGATGCATAGCTCGAATAGCTAAAAACGATGCAGGCTTAGTCCCATAGGTGACGGTGTTTAGCTTGAAGATCTTTATATCGTCGTCAACAGAGTCCCTCCACAAGATGCATTGGAGCATGGTGTCGGGCATTGAGACACGCACGCACCTATACATCTTACCGATATCGCCTGTAAGAGCAATGGAAAATGTACGAAATCGAAGGAGAGTGTGAAACAGCTTGGATTGAATGGTGGGACCTGACATAAGCAGATCATTCAACGAGAGACCAGATGTGGTAACTGCAGAGCCGTCGAATACGACTCTCAGCTTTGTCGTGGAGCTATCCTCTTTAATGACGCAATGATGCGGCAAGAAATATCTGCACTTGTGTCTATCTTCATTTGGAACCAGAGACATATGATCAAGGGACAGGTACTCCTTCATAAATGCCGAATATTTCGAATATAAAACTGGATTACGCACGAACTTGCGCTCCAAATTTTCCAACCGCCGCTTTGCTTGCAAGTAGGAATCGCCCAAGGACTCCAGACTTCGCTTCATGGGCAAGCTAACAGAATATTCTCCTGAGGGTAATCGAGTGTGATGTTTGACAAAGTGGTCCTCGCAGTGCAGCTCCTCCTTTGTTGCCCTAACGATTGGCTCAAAGATGTGCTCCACTTCCCAAAATTGACGAACCAACTCATCGAGCCGAGTGCTGTGATTGATGTCATCCGAAGATTGGGTTGCGATGAACGACGAGTTATTGAGGGCCGAGTGGCCGCCACCAGAAAGAATCCATCCTAGATGTGTCTTCTGCAGCAACGGTAGTCCAGGCGCCAGCTGAATTTGCCCCACACAGAGCAACTCGAAGAAAAGTCCGGCTCCGATGAGCAGGTCAATCCGCTGTGGCTTATGGAACGAAGGGTCAGCAAGCTGGATATTCGACGGTATAGGCCAACTAGCAGTGCTAACTGTGATGCTAGGTTGATGGTCCGTGATCTTCTGGGCAACGACGGCAGTGATGCTAGTGGTGAACTCTGAAATCCGCGATTTCAGAACGAGATCCACCGAGATACCTTCTGTTGGGAAGCTAGCATCTCCTATGCCAGAGACAGCGGTAAGCGATTTGGTTGTTCGAAGTTTTAGCTGATTAGCTAGACGACTAGTTATGAAATGCAATTGCGATCCCGAATCCAAAAATGCGCGACATTATATGAAAAGAGTACCACCGCATAAGTATTAGTGCGCGTGGTCTCTGCCTGAGTCTAATGGAAATGCATGATCAGCATTAAGGGGCTTTTGAGAGTGAGACCCATTGCCTAAGTGTTAGGGCGTTTGGGTTCTGTCTGAGTTCGGGTAAATGCCTGCTCAGCAGTTTTGGTAGCTGTCCGATCTGCGTTCAAGTCTTAGATCGTTGCTGTGCAAAAGGAATGTGTAACATAAACATAAGTTGTTTATGTCACTGCTCATATGTATATATGTATTTATATATATAACAGAGTGTTACATATGTTGATATGGTGTGTGGGAGGGGGTGGTAAAATACCCGTAAGACTTGTAAACATGGTCTAAACATTGTCGTACATTCAAACAAAATACTCTCACTCGTACTCGTACGCTAAACATATGGCAGCAAGTACGAGTCCAAGAGCAGAGTCCAGAGACCAAAGAGCATATCCAAGTGTGAACCAGAAATAGACTCTTAAATTTAGCCTACGCCTCCGTTCATCTAATCCGACTCGTGTTTGTCCGATGGCATAAGTAATGATTACCAGAAGCAACGAGGCCTGGCTGTCAATTTGTGGATTTGGTTAGGGGCTTTACAGCGCCACTTCATGCCACTTTATTAGTGGCAAACAAATTGACAAGTGAATGTTTGTCTGTCTGTCTGTCTATTGCTTTTGGGCTTTTCACCAAGACCTCTTGACATTTATGCAATGCATAAGCCACAGGCATAAACGGTTTCGAGTGGGGGCGTGGGTGGGCAGGGCACTCGGGTGAAGTCTTACCCCTAATTGGAGGAGTTTCCTTTGGCATAGCCTACTTCTGGGATCAATGACCACGTGGATGCCTCCGCCACCGCACCAAAGTTTGCAGCAGAACAAGTGGAAAAGTTTTTCTCAGTTCAATAAATAAACTCATACGTGCCATGCCCACGAGAGACGACACAACGACAGCTAATCTACAAATTAAACTTTTAGTCACACACAAACACAAACACCAACACAAAGCACACACTCGTCTCGAAAGCTCTCGCTTCTTATCCTTGATTATCGTCGCACAAGTGCGGATGATGGTAGGTGTTTTCACATAAACATATAAGCGAGATTATCAGCGGCCCCAGCACCAGCACAAGCGCCAGACACAGACACAGTCACAATCACAGCCCCCCATCCACCCCGATAGATCAACCTTAAGTGCTCTTCCATTTGGGGGATGATGGAAAAAGCAAGCATGATACATTAGATAGCTGCTGAGGCAATTAAGCGCTGATTAAATAAGTCAACTACTTGGCCAAGCAGTACTTAAACATGAAGTCTGATTAATCGGGGAACCAGTGCTGGCATCAAGTACAAAATATAGCAGACATTTCGGGAGAATAATTGTAAGTTTTTTGTTACTTTTATGGCAGCCAATCCCACACCCCACACCAGCCCCCCTGTGCTGTGCATGGTTCTCAAAAAAAGAGAAAAATTTGTTTTTTTAATTTTTCGTAGAATTCGTATAAATTGTTATCGATTTGGCGGGAAATTTAAGCTCATTACGTTAGGAGATACACTCGCGAGTTTCACAACACAGTTAGCTGGGAAGAAAGCTCGTAAACTCGATTGTTTTGGGTGGAGCGAGAATAAGTTCTTGTCGAGCTCAGCGAATTTTCTCTAAAAACGCAGTATCGTAGAGAATGCCCATATCTACCAGATTGCCAAATCTGAACTAGATCGGATAATAATTATAGCCAGAATGAAGAAATTAATTTTCAGTTGCTTCCCCTGCCCCTCCTTCCAACACCAACGCAACTCATTTTCCTTCTCGCTCGCACACTCTGCCGCGTTCAGTGCGCGAGCAACCCCCTAGCGGAGGAGATGTAGAATATAAATGGCACATGTAGAAAATACATGTTAGATGTAGAATATACATAGCATATGTAGATGTAGATAACAGAAGTAGCAAAAAAATGTAAAATGTAACATTTTTTTTTTTTTATTTCTTAAATTCTAAAAAATCATATGTTCAAAAATGTATATGCTGACTGAGTACGGGTATAAGTAGAGTCGCGTCCCCAGAAGCGACTCACACGTTCCTTCTCGTTATATATTATGTTATTATTTAATTAAAACTTCTTTTCAGCGGTTGTATATGTGAAAGAGAATATGAGCAAAAGCAACGAGATTACAAATTAGTAAGAATAGAATTTATCAAAGAAAATGTTTGAGCAATAATAATGAAAATAGGGTATAAAAGTCTAGTTATGGAAGCAAAAGAATATTATTATGAAGTATTTAAGTGGTGTTGGCTTATTAAATGAGTTATGAATATTAAATGTAATGGTTTCAAGTATTAAGTTTTGTGTAAAAATTTTGGAGTAAATAAAATAATTAATATTTCCTTGATGTAATGTGAAGAAGAAGAGAGAGAAGAGATATCGTTTTTGGGAGTTTTTCGAATATTTATTGCGCGCAGAAAAGCTCAATGGTCGGGAGGGTTGAGACGCGTCACTGCATACCATCAAGCAGACTCACGGTCCACACATCTCAATGGAATGGGTGTATTAGTGAGAAATTGAAGAGAGTAGAGTCTGGTTCAAAGTTAATCATTTTTCATTCGTTGTGAGTCGCGTTGCACTTTGCATTGCGTTGATCGATGGAAGTAAACATTAAGGCAAGGGACATTATTCAATGTGTACTCTGAGGTTGGAGATGGAATGGGTCAAGAACCCCCCCAGAGGCTATTTTGCTAGCTGTGTCCCATCGACCTTCTTCACTGCCAACAGGATACTCAGGGAACGTCCAACGTTAAGACCGGCCTCACGCTTCGGTCTGCACTGTGCTATATGCGTAGAGGGGTTTGGTACATTACATATTTTGGCGCCCAACGTGGGGCAGCTAAGCTCAAGAGCCTAGATAGACTAGGGATTGAATTAGTGCTTCATTTTCAGTTCCAGCTTTGGTGAAAAACAAAATTTTTCCTTTTCGTGTCCAGGGATCAAGTAGAATTGACTGGCGAAACAGATTGTTGGCGGGACCGAGAATCTACCGCGAGTTAACTGCTTTTGATGTTCCTGTATACAACTGTTATGGATCAAAGATGGTACCGAATGTTAGTCCGAGCATCGAAAGGGTGAACTGGCTTTTACGGGATTAAATACCAACCAACTATTTGAGAATACCTTGTGGCGAGCTTACACAACAGGTTGACTCAGAATTCTACAATTGGATTGATTCCAGTAAGAACTAGGTCGACAGGTGTTAGCTTGAAGCAGTGAGGTTAGTCTCTTGGAAAGTTGGATGATCTTAGGAATTTTGTCGGGTCATTAACATGGCATGTGGTTGGGGTAGCATTGAGTCGAATACAATTTCATTGGTAACAGCATCCGAGATTGTACGATCAATAGCTGGCGTAACTAACATAGCCTTATTGAATTAATGCACCTGGGAAACAAATTCTTTAATTTGTTTGGTTTATTGAACTAGACGATTACCTAACTCATTTGTTTGAACTCTTTTTCGGATCGTTACGGATAGGAAAAATTTTATAAAATTAGAAAAAAATTATTCAAACGTTTAAAAAGAAAAAAAAAAAAAAAATTATATTAATTTTTGTTACAAATTCATCCCAAAGAAACGATGAATAGAACAATTGTTGAACATAGTCCCAGAGCGGGTCGGGAACAACCTATGGACGACATAAGGATATTCGAAGTGGAACATCGTTGCAATATTTGCAAGAAAGCAATCGTAGCAGAGGAACAGTGCGGTGTAACTCCCTGCGATCACCTCTTTCATCGGAATTGCATTGTACCGCATATTGAGGAGCATAAGGAATGTCAAGTTTGTAGGAAATTGATTAGTGTTAGAGACATTAAAGCAGTCCAAGTGGGTTCGGGTGAACAAGGGGCAACAGGTACGACAAGTAATCCACCGCCGCCAACAGGAGCCATTCCGAAAGGATATAATACGAGGAGCACTGGAAATAGGAACTTGGAAAAAGGAGTAGGAAAGGAACTAAGGAAAAAACACTTAGCTAATAGGGAACGACGACCGGCTAAACAGGCAAAAGCACAGGCCATAGCTAGTCAAGAAAAGATTTACCCAAGGTTTAGATTTACCGAACAGGCAAGAAACGGATAGTGTAAACCACTCGGTGACTAGTTCAGTTAGCTTCGGAAGTACTAATTGGTCGGCACTATTAGAGAGTCTGGAAGCAATAATCGAGGCGAAACTAGCAGGAAGGTCCGTACAAAATTCACCGTCGGCAGCTCATAATACGACGGAAGCTAGAGATTCGGTCCACAGTAACTCTAGGGAAGTTAATAGGGATAGCACGAAAATTTGGACTGCCCCGAGAACAGGGCGAAGCAATGCACTATAAGCAGTACTGGCATATGTGCGTGTGTACGGGAACGTACTGAGAGAGCGATAAGTATAAGCAGTATAAGAGATGATATATGACTATATGATATTAAGAAGAACTATTATCGGCTGCTGCTCCGAACATACTCCCCCCCGTTGAAAGACTAGGGCTTTTAACAGGATCCTCAACGGGTAGGACGCACAGCTTGTTGACAGCTCGACGAATGGTTCCAGATGGTGTTCTCAGGACGGCAACTAGCACAGTGCCATCAGCTCCAGCGATGATGTCGATCACCCGTGCTAATGGCCACTTCAACGGCGGCAAGTTTTCGTCCTTTATAAAGACGATGTCGTTGACTTGGATCGATGGCTGCGGTGCGCGCCATTTGGCACGTTGTTGTAGCAGAGTCAAATACTCCTCACTCCAACGCTTCCAAAAGATCTGCTGAGCACAGGCGACTCTTTGCCAGCAATCTAGTCTGTTAAAGTTTAGATTTGTAACATCTGGTTCGGGAAACTCCATCAGCGGACGACCAATTAGAAAATGTCCTGGTGTAAGGACGCCAAGATCTTCAGGGTTTTCTGAAATTGCGAGAAGAGGACGAGAATTTATTACAGCCTGGATTTGGCAGACCAATGTCCGCAGCTCGTCAAAGCCAAAGAGTGACGATCCCAGGGAGCGATATAAATGCTGCTTGGCCATCTTCACTGCTGCCTCCCACAAGCCCCCGAAGTGGGGTGAGCGAGGCGGGGTAAACTTCCAATTGAAGCCATTGTTGATGCAATGATTATGAACTGCATCACGATGCTTCTCGCTCATAAACAGCCGCCGAAGGTTCTCCAACTCGTTCCTTGCGCCCATAAAATCGGTGGCATTGTCCGACCAAATGCATCGGGGTATGCCGCGCGTGGCAACGAAGCGTTTGAGGGCACTCAAAAATCCAGCAGTTGTGAGGTCCTTCACTAATTCCAACCAAACGGCCTTTGTTGCAAAACAGATGAAGACGCTGATGTAGCATTTTGTAGGCGTTCGAGTGCGGCCATCTGGCTTGTAATAGAAGGGACCACAGTAATCGATTCCAGTGACGCTGAATGCAGGCGAATCCTGCACTCGATCCTTCGGTAGGTCAGCCATTATGTGTTCCACAAGACGAGGTCTGGACCTGCAGCAGATGATGCATTTCCGCAACGCTCGAGCAACAGTTTTCATGCCGCCGATGGGCCAGAACTGCAAGCGAATAGATCCCAGTAGAGACTGCGGCCCAGCATGGTGATGCTTCCGATGAAAGTGCATGATGATGGCGAACGTCAATGGATGATCCCTGGGCAAAATTATTGGGTGGCGTGCATCGAAGCCAAGAGTTGAGTGCCGCAAGCGACCACCAACACGAATCAAACCAACGTCATCTATGAAAGGCGATAGAGATATAATGCTGCTGGAGGACTCCACACAGTTCCCCTTCCGCAGAGAACGGTACTCGGGATAAAGGTGGGCTCGTTGAACGATGCGACACAACAAGTGCGATCCTTTGCGAAGGTCTTCAGACGAGAGATCAGGTGACCTTTTCTTGCTGACGAACTTATGAACATATCCGAAAATGCGCATCATGACTCCGAATGAGTTAATGTGCTTAAACGAAAGCGAGATGTCGACACGCTCAGACGACAGCAATACTCGATGCCTAATTTCCGGCAGACTGAGTTCGGGCGAACAACGTTCAGGCCAGCTACTTCTTTCGCCTTGCAAGAAAGAAGGTCCATTCATCCACAACCTAGACTGCAAGAGCTCCTGAGGCGCTGCTCCCTTTGAAAGAATGTCAGCCGGGTTCATTTCAGTTGGTACATAGCGCCAATCCATGCCCCTCGTAAGTTGCTGTATTGCGGAAATCTTGTTAGACACAAACACGTTAAATTTGGATGGTTCCTCTCGCAACCAAGACAGTACCACAGTTGAATCCGACCAGCAATGGATCGGGCAGTCGAAGGTATCGATTTTCCTAATTTCGCGAAGTAAATTGGCTAACAGGAACGCTGCACATAGCTCAAGCTTAGGCACCGTGAGGGTTTTCAATGGTGCAACTCTAGCCTTCGAGCAAAGCAAATGTACCTCATCGGCGGTATCCCTAAACGAACGAGCGTAGATACAAGCCCCATAGGCCTGGAGGCTGGCATCACAAAAGGCATGCAACTCAAACCTTGCCTTAGGTTGAAGTATATAACGCGGAAATGTAGCGTTACCCACAGTAGCGAAGTGGCTGAGGAAGACTTTCATCCCAATGCAGCTTGTCTCTCCACATGCGCTGCATGATGATTTTCGCTCTGGTCAATGTGGGTCCAATCAATCCCATAGGATCATAGCACCGTGCAATGGTTGACAACACCGAACGCTTAGTGTGCTTGCCAACACCGATTTGAGGTGCAAAAGTAAACAGGAACTTGTCCCTCTGGGGTTCCCAGATGAGTCCAAGCGCCTTGGTCACATCGCTGCCATCATCGAGCTTCAGAAAACTTTCCCTTTCTGCCTCAGGGACTTCACGAAGAACATCAGGAGAGTTTGAACACCATTTCCTTCACTGAAAATTGCCACAAGCAAGAAGCTCCGTGGTTTGACGCATAATATCCAGCACTTCCTCGACTGAATTTCCTCCAGAAATCATATCGTCTACGTAGAAGTCCTGTAGAATGGTTTCCGAACCCAATGGATACGAAGACGACTCATCCATGGCCTGCTGATGCATAGCTCGAATAGCTAAAAACGATGCAGGCTTAGTCCCATAGGTGACGGTGTTTAGCTTGAAGATCTTTATATCGTCGTCAACAGAGTCCCTCCACAAGATGCATTGGAGCATGGTGTCGGGCATTGAGACACGCACGCACCTATACATCTTACCGATATCGCCTGTAAGAGCAATGGAAAATGTACGAAATCGAAGGAGAGTGTGAAACAGCTTGGATTGAATGGTGGGACCTGACATAAGCAGATCATTCAACGAGAGACCAGATGTGGTAACTGCAGAGCCGTCGAATACGACTCTCAGCTTTGTCGTGGAGCTATCCTCTTTAATGACGCAATGATGCGGCAAGAAATATCTGCACTTGTGTCTATCTTCATTTGGAACCAGAGACATATGATCAAGGGACAGGTACTCCTTCATAAATGCCGAATATTTCGAATATAAAACTGGATTACGCACGAACTTGCGCTCCAAATTTTCCAACCGCCGCTTTGCTTGCAAGTAGGAATCGCCCAAGGACTCCAGACTTCGCTTCATGGGCAAGCTAACAGAATATTCTCCTGAGGGTAATCGAGTGTGATGTTTGACAAAGTGGTCCTCGCAGTGCAGCTCCTCCTTTGTTGCCCTAACGATTGGCTCAAAGATGTGCTCCACTTCCCAAAATTGACGAACCAACTCATCGAGCCGAGTGCTGTGATTGATGTCATCCGAAGATTGGGTTGCGATGAACGACGAGTTATTGAGGGCCGAGTGGCCGCCACCAGAAAGAATCCATCCTAGATGTGTCTTCTGCAGCAACGGTAGTCCAGGCGCCAGCTGAATTTGCCCCACACAGAGCAACTCGAAGAAAAGTCCGGCTCCGATGAGCAGGTCAATCCGCTGTGGCTTATGGAACGAAGGGTCAGCAAGCTGGATATTCGACGGTATAGGCCAACTAGCAGTGCTAACTGTGATGCTAGGTTGATGGTCCGTGATCTTCTGGGCAACGACGGCAGTGATGCTAGTGGTGAACTCTGAAATCCGCGATTTCAGAACGAGATCCACCGAGATACCTTCTGTTGGGAAGCTAGCATCTCCTATGCCAGAGACAGCGGTAAGCGATTTGGTTGTTCGAAGTTTTAGCTGATTAGCTAGACGACTAGTTATGAAATGCAATTGCGATCCCGAATCCAAAAATGCGCGACAGGGTACGAAAGTTCCAACGCTGTTTTTTACGAGAACGACGGCAGTGGCTAAAAGCACAGCATCAGATGGACTGTGGGACATAAAGGCTTGAGGCAAGGAGGGCGATACTGCAACCATGGCGTTACGACTTGGTTGTGCTGGTGAGGCTTCAATTGGAGGAACAGATTGGGCAGCCTCTGTTGGACGAATGAAATGCAAAAGAGTGTGGTGCTTCGATCGGCAAGTGCGGCAGGGACCTGATCTACAATCTCTCAATTGATGGCCTTTTCGTAGGCAATTTAGGCATAGCAAGAGCCTTTTGGCTTCCAGGCGACGATCATTCGGCGATAGAATTGCAAACCGTTGACAATTGGCAATCATGTGATGAGTACTCTCGCACAGTTCACAAGAAACTGGAGCGTTCGATGCTACAAATGTCTTTCTTTGATGCGTACTCACGGTTTTTCCGGACTTGCCAACCTGACCATCTTGTCCTTGTCCTTGTCCTTGATCCACATTTTCAAGCGTGCGACATCTTTTTTCCAAGAATCCAGACAGTTTCTCCCAAGATGGCAGCCCTTGATTCGACGAAGACTCCTCCCATCTATTTTGAGAGGCTTTGTCCAGCTTCTGAAGAACAGTCTGCACGATAATGCAATCCGCCACTTCTTCCTTGCTTGCAAGCGACTCCATAGCACGAATATGCGATGTAACTCTGTCGGTCAATTCCCTCAATCTGCCCACCGATGCGTCAGCCTTCTCCAACCCAAATATCCCTCTGATGTGTGCCTGCAAAATAAAACGTTTATTATCAAAGCGTCGCTTCAGAATGTCTAATGCTATGATATAATTAGCTTCATTTATTTCCAACGAGCTGATGGTATTTAGGGCTGCGCCACTCAAGCAGGAACGTAGATGCTGCAGCTTTTCGATAGGGCTCAGCTCAAACTCCTTGTCAATAATCGCGGTGAACATTGAGAAGAAATTGGCCCACTCCGTATAAATTCCACTGAATTTGGGCAGCTCCAGATGAGGTAACCGAGATCGATTAGACATTATGACGATTGACTGCGATTCACTAGAGTTGGCGTTGAATGTGGAACAATGCTTATTGCTCGAGCGACTTCCAAGCTCGCGCTGAAGAATGGTCCTCAACGACAATATCGACGAGTCGGCAGGCAGGCAGGAATTTCACTGGACATTGACTCGAAATCCAAATCCTCCAAACTGGTGTGTGCCACAACAAAATTTGACTTAAGCTCCGTCAATGATTCCAACAGCCCTCGCAAGTCGTATTCATCCATTTGACGCAACTTTTCACTATCCATCTCTGTGCGTATGGACTCTAGCCGATCGAAAATAGCTCTAGAGTTCAGTCTCATGAAGGAAATATGAGATACCGGAACAGGGACTTGGGTGCTGGCTGCATTCGCACTAAAACTTCCGCCCGATGGAGCAGCGCCAAATGTCACAGAATCACTTTCATTTTCCATAGCAAACGATCCACTCTTTCTGCTGTTCTTTTTCTTGCCCATGGTTTTGGTTATAGAAAACGGTTGACGCGGAGGGTGCTAGTCGATCACAATTAAATATTATTACGCATCGCGCGAGTTCAAACGAGTTCAAAACGAGTTCAAACGCCTTTGCGTTCACTTTTTTGGCACTTATATATGCGATAGGTATGCACCGGTAAAAGAAACGAAGCGACGACGGAAAACCAACAATTATGCAAAGAGAGATGTACTCTGCTTTCGAGTTCGAATTTCAGAGAGTTATTACTGCAGCCTCTCACAAGAGCTGGCTGAAGCAAACGACCACAGAGGAGGCGAAGAAAACTAACGGACCACGCTTAGAACTCTATGCAGCCAGTCTCGACAGTGCGTTGCGCAGGCTGAAGCAGACGGTGAAAGAGAATACGAAAACGAATAGCGGGCCGCTAGAACTGCTAAGGTCGGTCACAACGACTTTTGGTTCTCTACTTTTTCACAAATGTCACGTTAAACCTTAAAATTTGGATTGATTGAATGGTTTAAACACTTTTAACGCACTGTAAGTCCACGGCAATCACGTCGGGGTCACCAAAATGTTGGAAGCTGCCGAGCTTTTTCGGCAACTCTGACTCCACATTTACAATAATTTACTCCGTTGGTTAAGTTTACAAATGTTTTTTTATTTTCACGACGGGTTACAAAGGTTTTGAGGCCGTGGCCGTGAACTACGACTCGATGCGTTCGACGAATATTTGGACTGCCCCGAGAACAGGGCGCAGCAATGCACTATAAGCAGTACTGGCATATGTGCGTGTGTACGGGAACGTACTGAGAGAGCGATAAGTATAAGCAGTATAAGAGATGATATATGACTATATGATATTAAGAAGAACTATTATCGGCTGCTGCTCCGAACACCCCCTTAAGAAAACAAAAACAGTAACGGTTCACACTATCAATCTTAATTTCAACCTTTTTGTTTCATTACAAAATGAAAAAACACACAACATGTATACATTATTGGTAGATACAGGTGCGGACATATCTTTAATAAAAGAAAATACAGACACATTTCGTAACATAGATTACAAAAATATCACACAAATATCAGGTATTGGTGAAGGTTCAACGAATTCCAAAGGATTAGCATTCATAGTAGATTCAAACTTTCCCATTCCTTGCGATGGAATAATTGGCATAGATGTTGGTTATGGAGGACCGAGAGAGACACGAAGCGTCCGTAGTTTCGTCGCGTCGTCTGTATAGGCAGCCTTCGGCTCTGAGAGAGCCGAGAGCAAAGAAGGAGATCAGTCGAAGTCGAGAGTCAGAGACAGTCAGTCGTAATTCAGCCAAGCATCGTACGAAAATCACACACATAAGTTAAGAACTTAACTGTACCACAAATTGTACTTGGAGCTAAGAAATATATATAATAAGTTCAACATCCATACTTATAAATAAATTGCCATTAAGCAAACAAACTATCTACAAATTGGGGGCTCGTCCGAGAAATAAGCCCAAGACTACATCTAAATCTGTGGTTTGTGTGTGTTTTTGGAGCAATTTGGCGAACACGAGACTGTGTGCACTGGAAATCGGTCGCTGTGCCAAATTGAAGCGGAGTCTGGCGTACAAGTGCGAGAGAGACAACACCACAACTGTCGGAAAGAAAAACGCAAGAGTGTATGCTGATGTTCAAGGGCACGAGAAGCGACAAAGCGACGAGAGACAGCAAAGGACGCTAAAGCTACAGGGAGACAAGCGGCACAGAGACGACAATCTGAGCGCGTTCGTTCCAACGAAAGCAGAAGCGACAAAGCGACGAGAAACGGCAGAGGACGCTAGAGCTACAGGGAGACAAGCGGCACAGAGACGACAATCTGAGCGCGTTCGTTCCAACGAGAGCAGAAGCGACAAAGCGACGAGAGACGGCAGAGGACACAGCAAAAATCAAAGAACATTGGTTGTTGTTGTGCATTGCGTCTAGGAGAGGCGTGAGCTACGAAAGGCAAGCGACAAAGAGACGACCATCCGAGCGCGCTTGTATTCGTGAGCATAAGCAACGACGAACAACGAACAGCGAAGCAAGACAAGCGGCAAAGAGACGACCATCTGAGCGCGCTTGTATTCGTGAGCATAAGCAACAACGAACAACGAACAGCGAAGAAAGGCAAGCGGCAAAGAGACGACCATCCGAGCGCGCTTGTATTCGTGAGCAGAAGCAAGGCAACAAAGAGAGGACGACCAAAGCAAGATCGACAGTCAAGCGAGATCTGGATGTGGCAGTGTGTGTGCGTCGTATTTGGAGTCTGGAAAGTCTGGAGCGAAACAAGGGTAAAGCCCTAGTAAGGGGAGGTGAGTGTTAACAGAGAAGCGATCGTTAACAGAGGCTGTAAAAGCGAAGCTGTGTTTACATAGAAGATTGTTAACAGGCCAACGTTAAGACCTTAATTGTTTGATTTATATCGTTTGATTTATATTGTTTGATGTAACTTAATTTCTTAGATATAAGCTAATATTAATCAAATTGAAGAGATTATGACACTGAGAGTCGCAGATTTGCGAGTTAAGTTGAGAGAGCTTGCGTTACAGACGACGGGTCGGAAACGCGATTTGCAAGATAGGCTGTTAGTTCATTTCGGTTACCAAGTTGAGGAAGATGAAAATGAAGGTTCAGATGATGAGTCTGTAGTTACAGCAATCGACGATACCGTGGCAGTCCAACGAGGTGCACGACAGTTAGAGAATAGATCATGGTTTACGCTGAAAGACGTGGAAGGTAGCGTGTCATAATTTTCTGGTTCTAATAATCCCGACATTAATCAATGGATAGAGGAATTGGAGGAATGCGCATCTACTGTTCAGTGGAGTCAATTACAAATATTCATATATGCCAAGCAGTTGTTGGCTGGTGCCGCAAAATCGTTTTCTCGTAGTTTGCGTGATATTCGTGATTGGAGTTCGTTGAAGCTCTGTTGGAAGAGTTTAGTGTAAAACTATCGTCAGTGGAAGTACATAGGATGTTGCAGAAGCGTCAGCAGAAAAAGGGAGAGTCGTTGCATGAGTTTTTGTACGCGTTAATGGAGATAGCCAAGCCAATTAAACTAGATGATTCTAGCTTGATCGAATATTTTGTGGATGGTATCCCAGACGCAAGGACAAATAAGGCAATGCTGTACCAAGCTAGAAACATAAAGGAGCTTAAATTTCAGATTGACGTATACCAGAAATCAAGAGGCGGATCCAAGCCAGTGAGCAAGAATTGGTTGCAGGGTATCAAAATTGAGAGTTCGACGAAAGATTCGATAGCAGAGAACTTCAAGAAATGCTTTAAGTGTGGGGAAAAATCGCATTTAAGGAAAGACTGTCCCAAAAATGATTTTTGTTGTTTTAAGTGTGGTAAGCCAGGGCACCGTGCTGCTAATTGTGAAGTTAAGGTCGAAACCGGACAAGAAAGGAGGATGAATACGAACATTATTCGAGATAAGGAAGTCGTTGCTAAGCCGACAGGTATTTTCACTCCATCAGGTTTGGAATTAAAGAATGTAAAGTATGCTACATTTGTATTCCAAGGTTTAATTGACACGGGAGCAGATTTGTGTTTTATTCGTAGAGGTGTATTCTTGAAATTCGGAAATGTTAAACTGATCGGCCGCGAGAAATGTTTAACAGGTATTGGAGATAGTCAAGTTGTGACTTTCGGTAGCTTTTCGATACCAGTGAAAGTGGATGAGATTGAAATGGAGGTAGAATTTCATGTCATACCTGACGAGGATATTGGTTTTGAAGCCATTTTAGGAAGGACTATTCTTGATCATGTTGATATGCAAGTTTCTAAGGCAGGAACAAAGTTTGTTCGTAGAGTTTTTATTGAGGAAAAAGATCAGAAACCAAATAATGTAGAATCGTCGTCATGTGAGGAATTGTTTGATGAGTTTGGAGGCATTTGCATGTCAAGTATTGATGAAGTTGAGAAGGAGTTCTCAGTGGACGTATCGCATCTAGTGAGTCAGATGCCAGATCAGTTATGAGTATGGTCAAAGAGTACCAGCCTCAGAGGAATGTTGATGCACCTGTCAAAATGAAAATCATATTAGCGGATGAGATTCCTGTTTTTCAGCATCCAAGACGCTTAGCGATGTGTGAGCAAGAAATCGTAGATAAGCAAGTGGAAGAGTGGTTGGCTCAGAAGATTATAAAGCCAAGTACTTCGGAGTACGCATCACCAGTAGTGTTGGTAGGAAAAAAGAATGGCAGCAAAAGGTTATGCTGTGACTACAGAAAGCTTAACGAGAAAATAATTCGCGATAACTTTCCAATGTCACACATGGATACAGTGTTGGAGAAGCTGCAGGGTGCAAAGTTTTTTACCACATTGGATTTAACGAATGGTTTCTTCCATGTACCAGTAGAAGTGGAGTCTCAAAAATATACGTCTTTTGTAACTCAAAAGGGCCAGTTCGAATTTTTATATGTACCATTTGGAATTTCGAACTCCCCAGCGGTATTTACCAGATTTATAATGGCAGTTTTGAGAGATTTGGTGAAGAATGACGAAGCAGCAGTCTATATGGATGACGTAATCATTTCGAGTCAAGACATAGAAGAGGGTTTGTTAAAGCTGAGAAATGTTTTGAAGGTAGCTGAATTGAATGGGCTACGTATAAATTGGAGCAAGTGTCAGCTGTTACAACAAAAGGTTAATTTTCTAGGGTATATAGTAGAAAATAATACGATAAGACCAAGCGATGAGAAGACGTGGGCTGTCGAAAAGTTCCCAGTGCCAGGTGATAAGAAGGCAGTACAGCGTTTCATAGGATTGACTTCTTATTTCCGAAAGTTTATTGAGAGTTATGCTGCTATTGCAAAGCCGTTGACAGATCTGTTGAGGAAGGATGTTAAATTTGAGTTTAAGGAGATCCATCAAGTTGCGTTTGAACAACTAAAGTTAGCATTGACTAGTAGGCCTGTTTTAGAAATGTACAACCCGAAATTGGAGACAGAAATCCACACTGATGCTTCAAAATGGGGATACGGAGCAGTGTTATTGCAAAAGAGTTTGGAAGACGGCCAATTTCATCCTGTTCAGTACATGAGTCGTAGGACTAAGCCGTGTGAAGAAAAATATCCTTCGTATGATCTCGAGGTTCTGGCAATTATCGAAGCGTTAGTAAAATGGCGTGTATATGTTTTGGGTATACAGTTCAAAATCGTCACAGACTGTAATGCGTTTACAATGACGATAAAAAAGAAAGATGTTCCTTTGAGAGTAGCACGTTGGGCCATGTACCTGCAAGATTTCAATTATGTTATTGAACATCGCTCAGGCACGAAGATGAGGCACGTTGACGCGTTAAGTCGTGTAGCTTGTTTTATGTTGGAAGAAAGCATTAGTCATCGTCTCAAAGAAGCTCAGCTAACCGACGATTGGGTGAAGGCTGTTAAAGGTATTGTTGAGGACAAGGAATATGAGGATTATTATATTCAGAATCAGATTTTGTTTAGGGATCCAAACAGGAAGCTTATTGTAGTGCCAGCTCTAATGGAAAAAGAGATTATATCGATAGCTCATAACCAAGGGCATTTTTCAGCCAAAAAGACACAGGATATAATCGAAAAGTCGTATTATATTCCAAAATTGAAGGATAAAGTATCGCAGGTAGTTAATAGTTGTGTTCAATGTATCATCGTTAATGAAAAGTCAGGGAAACGTGAAGGTTATTTGCAACCGATAGACAAGGGCGACAGGCCACTATTAACTTATCACGTTGATCACGTTGGACCGATGGAAATGACCAAAAAGCAGTATAATTATGTACTGGTAGTCGTTGATGGGTTTTCCAAGTTTGTTTGGTTATATGGTACTCGTAGTACAGGCGTGGAAGAAGTCGTGAAGTGTTTAGAAGTTCAGGCAACTAACTTTGGTAATCCGAACAGAATAGTGACGGATAGAGGTGCAGCATTTACTTCCAATTTGTTTCGTGAGTACTGTGAGGGGCAGAAAATTCAGCATTTAATGATCGCCACAGGAGTTCCAAGAGGAAATTGAAAGTTGAAAGGATGCACAAGATAGTGATTCCTATGTTGTCGAAATTGTGTCAGGGTAGTTCTGGGAGTTGGTACAAACACCTAGGAAAGGTACAGCAGATTATCAACAGGGTTGAGCCACGAAGTACTAAGACAACGCCGTTTAAGATACTAACTGGATTAGACATGCGCATACCTATTGATCCGAACATAAAAGAAATACTAGAACAATCGCTAATAGAAGAGTTTGATAAAGAGCGTGAAAAGATTAGAGAGGAAGTATTAGAGAACATAGCACGGATACAGCAGGAGAATAAGAAGAGTTTTGACTCAAACAGGAAGATAGATAGACAGTATAAGGATAATGACTTGGTAGCTATAAAGCGTACTCAGTATGGTACTGGGTTAAAACTATAAGGAAAGTACCTAGGGCCGTATAAAGTTACCAAGGTAAAGAATCATGGAAGGTACGAAGTCGAGAAGATTGGAGATACTGAGGGACCCTATAAGACTTCTACAGTTTCAGAGTATATGAAGTCTTGGCTAGACCCATCCGAGGCGAATGGTCCGTCAGGACAGCCGATTGTAGGTTATGGAGGACCGAGAGAGACACGAAGCGGCCGTAGTTTCGTCGCGTCGTCTGTATAGGCAGCCTTCGGCTCTGAGAGAGCCGAGAGCAAAGAAGGAGATCAGTCGAAGTCGAGAGTCAGAGACAGTCAGTCGTAATTCAGCCAAGCATCGTACGAAAATCACACACATAAGTTAAGAACATAACTGTACCACAAATTGTACTTGGAGCTAAGAAATATATATAATAAGTTCAACATCCATACTTATAAATAAATTGCCATTAAGCAAACAAACTATCTACATAGATTGCATGAAAAAATTCAATTGTCAAATAGACTTAAAACCAGAAAATGATTGGCTCATCCTGAGACCAAATAATTTCAATTATCCCATCAATATTCCAATATATCATACACTAGAAAACAATTTAACAATTTTACCAGCACGATCCGAAGTTGTCCGAAAGATTGCTATAAATACAGCAACTGAATATGTATTCATACCAAATCAAGAGATTCAAAATGGAGTATACATTGGAAACTCTATTTCAGACTCTAAAAACACTCTAAAAATGCAATCATTGAATTAAATACTATAAAATTCGAACCATTAGATGATTATGACATAGTAAATACCAATCCTAATAATAATAACACCGAAATTTTAGACAAGTTAGATAAAAACTTCCCTATCCAATTCAAAACCATTCTTACAGAATTATGCACCAAATACTGTGATATATTCGGAACAGAAACCGAATCGATATCAACTAATAATTTTTATAAACAAAAGATAAGAATGAAAGATGATGAACCGATATATATAAAAAACTACAGAATTCCCCACAGTCAAAAAGAGGAAGTAACAAAGCAAGTGGAAAAGCTAATAAAAGACAAAATAGTAGAACCCTCAGTCTCTGAATACAACAGTCCATTATTAATTGTCCCGAAATTACCGAATTCAGATAGTAAGAGATGGCGCCTAGTGATTGACTACCGCCAAATAAATAAAAAAGTTTTATCAGACAAATTTCCACTTCCCAGAATAGATGATATTCTTGATTAATTAGGTAGAGCTAAATACTTTTCATGCCTAGATCTGATGTCAGGTTTTCATCAAATAGAACTTGAAGAAAGTTCAAGAAATATAACTTATGTTTCAACGAGCAATGGCTCCTATCGCTTCACGCGATTACCATATGGTTTAAAAATAGCGCCCAATTCTTTTCAAAGAATGATGACAATTGCATTTTCAGGTATCGAACCTTCTCAGGCATTCCTGTATATGGATGACCTAATTGTCATCGGTTGTTCCGAAAAACTCATGATTAAAAACCTCACCAGCGTTTTTGATATGTTTAGAAAACACAACCTTAAATTGCAGACACGAAGTAACCTTTCTAGGTCATAAGTGTACTGATAAAGTTATTTTACCAGACGACAAGAAATATGACGTTATAGAGAAATACCCAGTCCCAACGGACGCAGATAGCGCTAGAAGATTCGTTGCATTTTGCAATTATTATAGACGTTTCATTAAACATTTTTCCGATTAGTCATGTCACATAACAAGATTATGTAAAAAGAATGTTAACTTCGAATGGACAGATAAATGTCAGAAAGCATTCGAATATTTAAAAGTACAATTGATGAAACCAACCTTACTGCAATATCCAGATTTTAGCAAAGAATTTTGTATAACAACGGATGCAAGTAAACAAGCATGTGGTGCTGTTCTAACACAAAATTATAATGGAACTCAGCTACCAGTAGCGTATGCATCAAGATCATTTACAAAGGGAGAAAGTAATAAAAACACAACAGAACAAGAATTAGCTGCAATACATTGGGCAATAAATCATTTTCGACCATACATTTATGGCAAACATTTCACTGTCAAAACTGACCATAGGCCACTTACCTATTTATTTTCTATGATTAACCCCAGCTCAAAATTAACACGTATGAGACTAGATTTGGAGGAATATGATTTTACTGTGGAGTATCTTAAGGGAAAGGACAACCATATAGCAGATGCGTTATCAAGAATAACCATTACAGACTTAAAAAATATACAAACAACCAATACAGTATTAAAAGTCACTACAAGAAATCAAAGTAGACAAAAAACCTGCGCAGGTTCAAACACAGAATTGCAAAAGCAATCGATCTCTTCAAAGCCCAATATATACAACGTCATACAAAATGATGATGTTAAAAAAGTAGTGACCTTACATTTATCTTCGACTAAATGTTTCTTTAAACATGGGAAAAAGATATTTGTGAGAATTAAAGTTAGCGACCTTTATACTAATGGAACCTTCGACTTAGGTCAATTTTTCCAAAGGCTTGAAAAAGAAGCCGGTATAAATAACATCAGCCAACTTAAAATGGCACCGAGCGAAGAAATCTTTGAGAACATTTCAATAGATTCTTTTAAGAACAAGGGCAATAAAATATTAAAGAATTTAAGAGTAGCGCTACTCAAGCCGGTGACCATAATAAAAGAAAATAAAGAAAAAGAAGAGATACTGTCTACATTCCATGATGATCCAATCCAAGGAGGTCACACAGGTATAGCTAAAACATTAGCGAAAAAAAGAAGGCATTATTATTGGAAAAACATGACACGTCAAATTACAAATTATGTGAGAAAGTGTTCTCAAAATTGAGGATCTGAGGGAGATGCAAGCTGCTACTGAGAGCCCTGCAGCTGGAGACGAGAATAGCTCGTTTCGTCAATAATATAACCATAGGCAAATTTTTCATGTTAGCTATAAGTATTACCCATCTAACCACCTTCCTGTATTTTATTTTTAAGTGGGCCCTTAACTGTACTTACTGTAATGAAATTTTTCGTTGTGTTAAAACACACTTGATATGGACGGTTCATTAGAACTAACAAATGTGAATACATCTCAGGTCCTCAGAATTCTGGTGAAGCAAAAATCGGGTCTGCAAATCTGCCATATCAATGCACAAAGCCTGACAAAAAAAATTGACGAATTCAGACATATGTTTATCGACTCTGGTGTGGATGTTATATGTGTGTCCGAGACTTGGTTTGTCCCCGACTTAAGTGACTCGTTAATTGAATGTAGAGGATACAATGTATTTCGTTCTGATCGTGTAGGGCATGCCGGGGGCGTTGCAATATACATAAATAACAAGATATCCGCAAAAATCCTCTGTAAGCAAGGACCAGATAGTGCCATAGAATACTTATTTCTAACGATCACCATCAATAAAAGAAAGATGCTTCTTGGTTGCATATATCGACCAAATCGAAACATTGACTACTCAGACCTGACATCACTTATTACTGACATTTCCTTGACTTATACAGACGTAATCCTAGCAGGTGACTTTAATTGTGATATTCTTAGAGAATCCTCATTAGCAGATAGCATGTTGAGCCTTGACTTAAATATAGTGAACCACCAGCTCCCCACACACTTTACAAAAACAAGAAACACACTACTAGACCTATTCTTTGTCGACAGTACTGACAAAATTCTACTATATGACCAACTCACAGCACCAGGGTATTCAAAACATGACCTTATTTTCTTGACCTACGATTTTAATCCTGACTACAATAATTATGACACCTTTTACAGAGACTTCAAGAACATTGACCTTGAAAAACTACACACTGACATTAGCATCCTTGACTGGACGTCAATACATTATATGTTGTCTGTAAATTCTCAGCTTGCCCAACTTCAATCAAACATTGACTATCTTTACTGTGAACATGTACCTATTAAGAGAAAGACAGTCAAACGAACAGATAACTCATGGTTCAACCCGGAGATAAAGCTGAATATCATCAAACGAAATGAGGCTTTTAAAAAATTTAAAAGATATAAGACTGAAAGCCACTTTAATATGTACAAATCATTAAGATCAAACGTAACTAAACTAATATACTCTGCTAAGACCGCCTTCTACTCGTCAAAGTTTAACAACGCTCTGTGTAGCAAGCAGAAATGGCAAGTGATTAAAAGTATAGTAATTGGCAAAAAAACAAGAAACTCACTAGTTGACATGGACGTAAATGAAGTTAACAAAAAATTTTTGCAATTAGTTGTACCGGACCCAACACCAACCCTGAACTTGACATCAGCGCCCTATAATTATACTGTTCCTAGCTTTAGTTTCTGTTGTGTTAGTCCTTGTGATGTTCTAGAATCCATTCATAAGATTAAATGAAATGCTACTGGCCTAGACGATATGAACCCGAAATTTTTGAGAATAATACTCCCTAGAATCATCATGCACGTTACTCACATTTTCAACACAGCCATTACCACATCAACGTTCCCGGAACAGTGGAAGGAGGCTAAAATAATCCCTATCCCAAAAGCAAACTCTGCAGAATATAGGCCAATATCCATACTCCCGACCCTGTCAAAAGCGTTCGAGACCTTGGTAGCTAAACAAATAAATTCATTCCTTACAGGGCACACATTACTAAACAACAATCAATCTGGATTCAGAACAAATAGAAGTTGCACAACTGCAATGATAAAAATTGTAGAGGATATCCGTGAAAGAATAGACGACGGAAATGTAACATTCCTAACTCTTCTTGACTACACTAAAGCTTTTGACTCAGTTGACCATCGCATCCTCATCGCAAAGCTTCGCGAATCCTACAACTTCTCTGACTCTGCAGTACGGTTGCTATCATCCTATCAGCTAAATAGGAGCCAGGCTGTTGTTGCTGAAGGGAAAATGTCGTCCTTTGCCTATGTTAAGTGTGGTGTCCTACAGGGATCAGTACTTGGCCCGATATTGTTCTCCATTTATATAAATGATTTGCCAATAGTATTGTCCGACTGTAAAGTGCACATGTACGCCGATGACGTCCAATTATATGTTAGTCGACCGTTAAATCGAATAGATGAGTGCATAAATGTTACCAATAGAGAGCTTGAGAAAATTAGTGCGTGGGCAACCAAAAATCGTCTATGCCTCAATCCAACAAAGTCAAAATGCTTGATTATATACAAAAACAAGAAAAAAATAAATGAAACTATATTGAGACGTGTAGAAATATCAAACACTCCCATTAGCTACATAGAGAAGACAACTAATTTAGGCTTTATAATAAATAGTACTCTGTCGTGGGATGATCATGTGAGCAAAGCAGTTGGAAAAACATATGGGATCTTAAGGGCACTTAATATTACCAAGCAATTTATACCAGTTAGCATCCGGATGCAGATAGCAAAAGCATACCTAGTACCTGTACTCACTTATGGGATTGAGGCATTTGGAAACTGTGGCTACGAAAACAGGCAAAAGTTGAGCGTTTGCTTTAATAATATAGCTAGATACATATTTAGATTAAGGCGCAGCGACAGAATCTCTGCATTCTCATATAAAATTTTCGACATGACTCTTTTCAAATGGATTGACTATAAGATGCTTACGTTCCTACATAAAATAATCCTCACCAGACAACCCCAATATCTGTATGAAAAATTAAGATTTACCAATTCCGCAAGAACGAAAAATATTATCACCATACGATATAGAACACTAAACTCTGAGAGACATTTCTTTGTGAATGTTATTCGCATATGGAATCATCTTCCACATCACATGAAAACAATACGAAACCTTTCACAATTCAAAACACAGTTAGGTGCCCACCTTACACTAGACTAAGATTTAAAAATCAAATTCAATTTAAAATAAAATAACACGAACATAAGCATAAGAAAACAAATCAATATATGTAACCACTTATTAGTATGTCATATTAAAAGATTAATTTAGATCTAAGTTTAATCCCAAACTAATGTGACACCTAGTGACTAGTGCTCTAATTATAAGCCCCTTGCTTGTAGCACTAGGAAATACAATAAACAAACAATACAATACAAAGCAGCGGAGTGCTGGTACCGCGTATCGGACGAACGCGTTCGTGCCTACATATACTAAGTGTGGTATGTAGATGTGGAGTAATCGGTATTTTTTAGGTATTTTCCCACCGGGATTAATGAGGTTTATTATTTATGAGAAGTATTGAGTGAAAATAAGATTGTAAGAATATACAATTCGATATACACAATAAACAATAAATACAATAAACAACGCCAATAAATTACTTCGGATGAGTGTTTAATTGGGGGCGGGGTATGTGTGTGCGAATCAGGCACAACATATGCACATGCATATATACATACGTGTCGGACGCCGGTATTGTGGCTGTGTAGCGGATAATTGCTAATAGCTAACGGAAAGTGTTAGTGAGATCGGACAATATGTACATAAGAATATATGTACATATGGATAAGTGGACACTCGGACGTGAATAGTGCGGAACGCCAATCGCGGAAGGAATCGATTGGCGGCACAATATGAGCGTACTTATCTGCAGTTCTCTCTGGAATCCACCGATGCAGCAAGAATCCGGCTCGAAGGACCAATGTTTGTAGTAGGGCGCTTCCTAGTGCTGCAGATAAGCCCTCAGAAGATCCAAAGTGTCCCGCAATGAATAGGCACAGTTTGATGGTTAACAAATCGGTTTATTGGGCACTCGAAACGGCGCGGTTGTTTGATTATATGTGTGTATGTATGTGGGTGTGAATATAAACGATTCTATGTATCGACGCGTACCGGAATGTACGGGGGTGGGTAGAATACTAAACTCCCGCTTAGTGAGCTGGCTGCCCGCCAACTCGCTAGCGCCAGGCAAGAGAGAGCGCGCTCCGTCTGTTAACAACAGCCCCCTGCCAACTCGCTGCTGCTACTCTCAACAATGATAAATTAATAGTTGTCAACAATCACCACTTAAAATATGGAACATTTGGTACCTTCCAAAAGTTATTTTTTGTTCATTTTTTCCATATTTTAGGTTTGGTTAACGAATTTTAGCTCCAAAGTCTCTACATAGATTTTAATGAGCGATACCTTGAACGACGCCAAATTAATGCACCTATACACAAAAAAATAGAGGACACAGGATATACTTTTTTTCCGACTTTTCCTGAGTTTTTAAAGTCAAAATTTCGTTAAAAATACCGCACAAAAATCATCATTTTTGCATTTCAATGCTTTATATTTCCCAGACGGTAAGCTGTAATCACAAAGTTTTTGGGCTTAACTTTTAGATGTTCTAATTATCTTTTGAAAATAGCAAAGTTCTTTACAACCAGACGTAAGATACTAGAGTTATGTGAAAAAAACAAGCGCTACCTCTGAAAAAAGCTTAAAAAAAAATACCAGTTTTCAAAAATACTTTAAAAAAAAGTTCTGCCATAGAAAAAAAAAAAATATCATCAAACCATTTCTAAGCCCCAAATCTTTAAGAAAAAGTTCGTTTTGTTCCTTGAGGAAAAATCGTGTTGACTAGTGTTATCATTACATTTGTGTCCTACCTAATAGGCGAATGGCCAATCTATTTTACCGGTCGACTCAATTGTCGTCGGGTATTACAAAAATTCAATTTATTTATATTGTTTTAATAGTATTTAATATTATTTTGATGGGCGTTCTCTGTAACGCTATCGGTCCGTGGTCCAGCTTGTCGCGCTGGCGGTGCCGGTGCTGTGTCTTCGCACAGGCTAGTTGGATTGGGTGCTGGAGCTGGTCATCCCTTTCCGTTTCGGCAACACCCATATGCAAGTGTTGTTGCACGTCGGGCTGTAGAGTGGCCCTTGGCAGTCTCCAGGGCACTTCTTTTGTTGTTTTGGTATGGCTCTGGGGGCAGGACGGTGATTAATAAGTTGTCTATTTTGTTTTTGTGTTGTGGCACAGGGTGAGCTTTTACTTTTTAAAAGCGACTCGAGGTGTTCGAGTTCGCTCTGTAACTTCACTGCGACTTGTCGTTTTTATACAGAAGTTTATCAGATATCAGACTTTCTCTTTCTGATCCGTTCTTTGAAACCACTTCTTCTGGGTTTAAGTTTAATTTGGGTGCTCATCCCTGTACTCACTCAGATATTTCTTTGCTGTTTCTGTCCTTATTATTCCAGTTGGGCCAGTTGTTCATCACTGTCCTTGTTGTTCCAGTTGTTCCAGTTGGGCCAGTTGTTCATCACTGTCCTTAGTGTTCCAGTTGTTCCAGTTGGGCCAGTTGTTCATCATTGTATTTATGCAGCAGTAACACCATAGCACGGAACACAATAATGCAATCACACAATTTAACTGTTCCTTTGGCATGGCCACAGCCTTTAATATGATTTGATTAAGATGTTAAAATTATTAAGTTGTTTTAATCGAGCAGTGTCGAATTTGTCACGGTCGCCATGTTATGTTACAACTTAGCGAAACAATACCGCTCCGCTTGGTGGCTTAATTCAGAATGTTTATTGGATATCTTTTTGTTCTTATCCTAGGGTACAATCGTTCTTATGAATAACGGAGAGCGAGACTTCTCCCATGCATTATATAAAATGAGTACCACCGCATAAGTATTAGTGCGCGTGGTCTCTGCCTCAGTCTAATGGAAATGCAAGATCAGCGTTAAGGATCTTTTGAGAGAGAGAGACCCATCGCCTCAGTGTTAGGGCGTTTGGGTTCTGCCTGAGTTCGGGTAAATGCCTGCTCAGCAGTTTTGGTAGCTGACCGATCTGCGTTCAAGTCTTAGATCGTTGCTGTGCAAAAGGAATGTGTAACATAAACATAAGTTGTTTATGTCACTGCTCATATGTACGCGCTTATATATGTATTTATATATATAACAGAGTTTTACATATGTACATGCATGGGTTCACTACAAGACATTTCCATTTTAAAAGAAAATACAATAGACTCCACATTAATAAATACACAAAAAATTATTGACATACAAGGAATAGGACAAGGAGTGCTAAACTGCATTGGTATAGCTTCAATACATATTCAAACCACAAAATATATAATTCCTCACGATTTCCATATAGTTAATTCAGTTTTTGCAATACCATGTGATGGAATAATAGGCATTGATTTCATAAAAAAATACAATTGCCAACTTGATTTCAAACCATCGGAAGATTGGTTTATAATTAGACCAACTAATTTAAATTTTCCTATTTACGTAACAATTACGTACACAGCTGGAAACATCTCAACACTTATACCAGCACGTTCAGAAGTAATCCGAAAAATAAAACTTAGCTCTTCAGAACAAAATGTTCTAATTCAAAACCAGGAAATACAACCTGGAATCTTTATAGCAAACATGATAGCAACAACTACCATTATACCAGGGCTATAATAGCCCCCTGCTACTTGTACCAAAAAAATCTCTCCCAGGCTCGGATACAAAAAAATGGCGTTTAGTAATTGACTACCGATAAATAAAGAAGAAATTACTGTCAGACAAATTTCTTCTACGAGCAAAATACTTCTCGTGTCTAGATCTAATGCCTGGTTTTTACCAGATAGAACTAGAAGGTAACTCAAGAAATATAACGTCCTTTTCAACGAACAATGGTTCGTATCGCTTCACGCGATTACCATACGGATTAAAAATAGCACCAAATTCATTCCAAAGGATGATGACAATTACATTTTCTGGTCTAGAACCATCTAAGGCATTCCTTTACATGGATGACCTAATTGTCATCGGTTGTTCAGAAAACCATATGATCAAAAAACTTACAAACGTTTTTGATTTATGTAGAAAAAACAACCTCAAACTACATCCTGTTAAATGTTCATTCTTCATGCACGAAGTGACCTTCTTAGGCCACAAGTGTACTGACAAAGGTATTTTACCCGACGACAAGAAATATGACGTCATAGAAAAATACCCAGTCCCTACGGACGAAGACAGTGTTAGAAGATTTGTTGCATTCTGCAATTATTATAGACGATTTATTAAAAACTTCGCCGACTATTGACGGCACATAACAAGATTATGTAAAAAGAATGTTCCTTTCGTAGAATGCCATATGAATGCCAAAGAGCATTCGAACATCTTAAAAGGCAGTTAATACATCCCACTCTATTTCAATACCCAGATTTCAGCAAAGAATTTTGCATAATAACTGATGCAAGTAAGCAAGCATGTGGAGCGGTTTTAACTCAAAACTAAGATGGACTCCAACTTCCAGTTGCATACGCATCCAGATCATTCACAAAAGGTGAAGGTAATAAGAGTACAACAGAGCAAGAATTAGCAGCTATTCACTGGGCAATAACACATTTTCGACCATATATCTATGGCAAGCATTTTTATGCTTATCTTATCTTTTCTCAATGGTTAACCCAAGCTCAAAACTAACAAGAATGAGATTGGAATTGGAGGAGTATAATTTTATTGTAGAGTATCTGAAGGGCAAGGACAATTTCGTGGCAGATGCACTGTCACGAATAACCATTGACGAACTAAAAACTATGAATACAAATGTATTTAAAGTCGCTACGAGACAACAGAGTAGACAAAAAAAATCCTGCGCAGGAAAAGAAACGGATACTTTGCTTAGGAAAGTTCCGCAAAATGCTTCCAACGTATATGAAGTCATCAAAAACGACGATGTACGAAAAGTAGTGACCTAGTAAGTTAAAAATATGCTATGTTTCTTTAAACATGGTAAGAAAATTACATCAAGATATGATGTTAGCGATTTATATACTAATGAAACTATTGATTTAGGACAATTTTTTCAAAGGCTTGAAGTGCAGACCGGTATACATAAAATCAGCCAACTCAAAGTGGCACCGTGGGAAAATATCTTTGAACACGTTTCAATTGATAATTTTATAAAAATGGGCAATAAAATATTGAAATCAATTAGAGTAGTGCTACTCAACCCGGTGACTGTAATAAAAAATAAACAAGAAAAAGAAGATATTATGTCTACATACCATGACGACTCCATACAAGGAGGTCACACTGGCATCACAAAATCCTTGGCCAAGGTCAAAAGACATTATTTCTGGAAAGGTTTGACTCGAGATATAACTGAGTACATCCGAAAATGTCAAAAATGCCAAAAATCGAAAACAACTACGCACACTAGAACTCCACTATACATGCTTTCGACAGAGTGATAGTGGATACCATTGGTGCACTACACAAATCAGAGAAAGGCAATGAATATGTAGTCACTTTAATATGTGACTTAACAAAATACTTAGTTGCCATACCAGTTGCAAATAAAAGTGAAAACATTATCGCATAAGCAATATTTGAGTCTTTTATTCTGAAGTACGAACCAACAACTTACCGAAACAATTAAATAGTGCAGACAACATACAACCGATTTATAATATAGACGATTACGCGATAGAAAATAAGTATAGACTAGAAGTAGCATAGAAAAGAGCTAGAAATATGTTAGAGGAAAATAAGAAAAAGAGGAAGGAATTATATGATTTAAAATCCAAGGACATAGATATATCAATAGGAGACAAGGTACTATTAAAAAATGAAGTAGGACATAAATTAGACTTTAAATACACAGGGCCCTATAAGGTAGAAAATATATATATAGCAGAGATAGCATAGTAATCTCAAATGAAAGAAATAAGAAACAAAAAGTTCTCATAAGGATAGACTAAAAATTTGTATTTCATAAAAAACGAGAAGGGCCGGCGAAAATCCTCCAGCTGAACCCGCCCCGAGGGTGCCGGCCGGACAATGGGCACTGCATTATCCCGGATCGGGTAATGCACTGCCGCTTGCTCTGCGCGGGGTAATGCAGTGTCTAGCCAAGGCCGGGTCCAGGTCCTCCCGACCAAAAATTGGGGGAACTGAACCATGGCCATGGCTGGAGGTGCCTGGCGGCTAGGCAGAAACGCTAGGGGGTGGTTCCCCCGATAAATATCAACTACGTATGGACCTTCGGGCCTAGTATGGAGCGGACAGACGGTCAAAAACGGGTTGGGATGTCAACCCAAACGTCGGTGGAAAGCGTGACTGCTACCACCGGCGGGCACGGGGATGAGCAACAACGATGAACAAAAGCAATTGTAAGAATTAGAGCAGTATTTGATAGATCTTTTAAATGTTTAAATAAAAATGTGCATATCACAATACAAACTATAACAAAGCATACAGAAATACTTATTGCACAATATAATAAAATAGTACTTATCTATCAAAATTGCCAAGAAAGACTTTCAGATTTACATGAAACCCAAATTATAGAAGTATTAGCAAACCTACAAGAAAAACTCCTTAAAATCAGTACAATACATAGCTTGCAACTTTCCTTACCAAACAATTACACCAGTCTAGCCAGCTTTAATAAATCATTTCTGCCCGATACAATACATATAGCAGAACAAGTAATACTAAAAACTGAACTAGAAACTCACCAAGAAATAGAAACAACAATGGCACAAACAAATATAGAATTTCTCAGCTCAGCCTCCAGGCTTATACCAGATTTCGATGGTAAACACGAAAATCTGAGAAGTTTCCCAGACGCACTAGAAATAGTAGATTCCATTAAAGTTTTAGCAGTATCCGTCCTTAAATCAAAACTTAAAG
Organism: Drosophila obscura; assembly: GCF_018151105.1. Lineage (NCBI taxonomy): Eukaryota > Metazoa > Arthropoda > Insecta > Diptera > Drosophilidae > Drosophila > Drosophila obscura. Next base: position 737,336 of record NW_024542867.1, on the reverse strand, counting down.
GACATGCCAGGAACTTAATAGAATCAGAAACAACAATAGCAGACGTCATTCGTAAGCTTAAAAATGACGTAAAAGGCGAGTCAGTTGAAGTACTAAACGCTAAAATGTTGAACGTCCAACAGAAAAATAAAACTGCAAACGTCTATACTCAAGAAATTCAACAATTGACAAAGGCTCTAGAAAGCGCCTATATTGCAGACGGAATTTCTCTTTCCCTTGCCACTAAATATTCAACCCAACAAGCTGTAAAAGCTATGACAAAGAATTGCTCCATCGAAAAAGTTAAACTTATCATGGAAGCGGGACAGTTCAATAACAGGAACGAAGCTGTCTCCAAGTTCGTAAACAGTTGCACAGATGCAACCGGTAAAACTGATACCGTACTGTACTATAATCGGCAGAGTAATAACTCATATAGAGGGAACTCATACCGAGGCGGAAGCCGAGGTGGATACCAAGGTAATTACCGAGGTAGTTACCAAAGTAGCCAAAGCCGAGGACGCGGAAATTTCAGAGGAAATTTTCGACGTTACAACAATAGTAATAACAACAATACAAACTATAGAGGAAACAACCGTCAGAACGGTGGAGTCTATAGTGGTAATAATGCCAACTCCAACAGGCAAAATAATAATGTCCGACAGGTGCAAACCACACCGGAAAACCAGTAAGCCCCCTGTTGGAAGCTGCCGAGCTTTTTCGGCAACTCTGACTCCACATTTACAATAATTTACTCCGTTGGTTAAGTTTACAAATGTTTTTTATTTTCACGACGGGTTACAAAGGTTTTGAGGCCGTGGCCGTGAACTACGACTCGATGCGTCTGTACGTAAATCGATCAATCTGTACTTTGAGTCCAGAAAAGATCACTCATCTAATTCAAAATTGGAGTTTACGGTTTGATGGTGCATCAAAAGGTCTACCGGTTGAAGAGTTTTTATACAGACTTAGTAGTGATTTTAAAGCCATCTGTAGAAACCTACACATTCTGCTTGCAGGAAACGCGAGAGATTGGTGTTGGCAATATCGCAAAGATGTCGTCGTGATCGAATGGCAGGAGTTCTGTACGGCACTTAAACGACAATACGTGGATTTACGTACAGACGATGAGACCGAAGAAGAGATGAGGGCTAGAAAGCAGGAAGTTGGAGAAAGCTTTGATGATTACTACGATGACGTCATGAGTATTGCAACACGGTTGACAGTACCGCTGGAAGAATCGCGCCTCATCAAAATTCTCATTAGAAATCTTCGTATGGAAATTCGACATCAGATTTTGTTTGAAGAAATTTCATCCGTGGGTCAATTAAGAACGATGTGTCGCATGAGAGAAAATTTGATAGCAGAACAAGCGGGATTGAAGTCTCAGAACAAGATTTTTGATAGATTTGGGAAGCAGAAAAAAGTATCAGAACTGGAAATGGAACAAGAGCATTTTGAAAGCGTACAGGGAGAAATAGATGCGGTGCAGTTGGCAAAGCGTATCTTAAAATGTTGGAACTGTGAACAGGAAGGACATTGTTGGGACATGTGTGCTCAAGTAAGAACAATTTTCTGCTATGGATGTGGTCAGAAGAACGTTTATAAGCCGCAGTGTGCAGTTTGTCTTAGTCGAAAGTCGGATAACCCGAAAAAGGGTCCATTCGATCAAGATCGTCGTATGGCCCCGAAGTAGATCAGAATAGTACTCGTTTTGTGCAGGTGGTCGTTCCAAAAGAGGCAGAATTAAAACCACAACCAGCAGAACAACAACATTCACCGGATATGACAATTTTAATACCAGATAGGAAAAAGTTCGAAACGAATAAAATTCAAAGTCGTATTCAGGGATGTCATCGTCATGTTAGGCCATATCATGAAAGGCTAAAAGATTACGAAACAACGCGAGAACGAATATTTAAGAATTCAGAAAAGAATAAATTATCTACGCAAAGAGCGCGGAAGTTTTGGAACGAGGTGAAAACTACCAGAAAATTGCTTATATCGTCAATTTTAGATTGCAAAGAAGATGGGCGACTTTACGCTAAAGTTTCCTTTGTAGATTTTCAAGAGCTCGGTTTACTAGATACCGGAGCAAACATTAGCTGTGTCGGATCCGATCTTGCCACAAAAGATTGGTCAAAATACCCAGATTTTAAACGGATTGTGGGACAGGTGAAAACAGCAGACGGAAAAGGACATGAAATCGTAGGAAAACTTAGAGTTACCATTACGTACAATAACCTTAAAAGAGATTTGAACTTCTTCGTCATTCCATCATTGAACAAAAGGGTTATATTGGGAATAGACTTTTGGAAAGAATTTAATTTGGTTCCAAATGTAGTCGCTAGTCTCGAAACAGACACACTCATTACAAAAGAGGCGAGTCAAGAACATAAATATCCATTGACAATGCAGCAACCACATCAGCTAGAGTCAGTAGTAAAATTGTTTCCAAATTTTGAAATTCAAGGCCTAGGGCGAACATCTTTACTAGAACACGATGTTGATAAGGGTAAGTGTAAACCAGCCAAACAGCGATTTTATCCAGTATCACCAGGTGTAGAAAAACTTGTATATCAAGAAGTTGATCGCATGTTAGCTATGGACGTCATTGAAGTCTCTTCGAGTCCGTGGAGTTCTCCAATGCGCATGGTCATAAAACCAGGCAAAGTAAGGCTTTGTTTGGATGCGAGAAAAATCAATGCAGTTGCTGAAAAGGACGCATATCCATTACCTAATATTGAGGGAATATTTTCGAGAATGCCCAAGGCAAATATCATTACAAAGTTGGACCTGAAAGATGCCTTTTGGCAGATTAAGTTGTCAGAAGCAGCACGTCCGATTACGGCTTTTACTATTCCGGGACGTCCTCTTTATCAATTTAAAGTTATGCCTTTTGGGTTATGCAACGCACCACAGACAATGTGCAGATTAATGGATGAGCTAATTCCACCAGATTTAAAACATTGCGTTTTTGGTTACCTGGACGATTTGGTTGTAGTATCAGATACATTTGATTCTCATTTGGAGGTGCTCAAGCGGATTTCAGAACAATTTCGTCGAGCTAATTTGACGTTAAACATTGCGAAAAGTAAATTCTGTTTTACTCAAACTAGATATTTGGGATACGTGATTGGAGGTGGAGGTATTGCCACAGATTTGGGGAAAATCGAAGCTATTATGTCATGGCCAGTGCCAAAAACATTACGACAAGTTAGGGGATTTCTCGGACTTGATGGATGGTATCGAAGATTTATTCCAAATTTTTCGGATTTGACTTTCCCAATCACACAATTAATTTCAAACAAACGGAAATTTCAATGGACAGAGGAAGCTCAACATCAGCACCGGTCTTACAGAATCCAGACTTTTCACAGAAGTTTTATTTACATTGTGATGCGAGTGACTTTGGGGTAGGGGCAGTTTTGACTCAACGAGGGAATAATGATGAGGAAAGACCTATCGCGTATATGAGTAAGAAACTGAATACCGCACAACGGAACTACAGTGTAACAGAACGAGAATGTCTTGCGGCGCTGCTACCGATTGAAAAGTTTAGATGTTATCTAGAGCTTCAGAACTTTGAAGTGATTACGGATCATGCTAGTCTTATTTGGCTAATGAGACTAGCGAAGCTTAAAGGTAGACTTGCTAGATGGGCGATGCAATTGCAAGGGTATCGATTTTCTATTAGCCATCGTAAAGGAAAGGATCACTTCGTACCAGATGCCTTGTCGAGGTTATATGAAAACGAAGTATCGATAGTTGAAGGAATAGGACCGTTAATTGATTTAAAAGCAAAGAATTTCAAGGATGCAGAGTATCTATCTACACAAGCTAGGGTGACGGGAGATCAGTGTAAATACCCAGACATGAAAGTTGAAGAAGGATTGCTTTATTTACGTACCGAAAAGGATGAAGGAACGGAAGATTTGCAAGATCAGGTTTGGAAACTTTGGATACCACAGAGTTTAACCAAGGAGGTGATCTCAAGAGCTCATGACTGTATTGTAGCAGCTCATGGAGGGATGGGGAAAACTTTGGATGTGATTAGGAGACAGTTTTATTGGCCAGGAATGGTTCAAAAAATTCGCGATTATGTTCGAAATTGCGAAGTGTGCAAAACAACCAAAGCACCGAACATAATTCTGCGACCACCAATGGGAAAGCAGGCAGAATCTACTAGACCATTTCAGAGACTCTATATAGATTTTTTAGGACCACACCCCAGAAGCAAAAGTGGATTTATAGGCTTACTTATAGTATTGGATCACTTTTCCAAGTTCCATTGGTTATGTCCACTACGAAAATTTACTACTTCTAGTATTATTTCGTATTTGCAAAATGAGATTTTCTTTGCGTATGGCGTTCCAGAAATTGTGATAAGTGATAATGGAGTACAATTCAGAGCAAAAGAGTTTGAAAGTTTTTTAAAATCATTACAGATCAGACACATGCTGACCGCTATTTATTCTCCCCAAGCAAACGCATCTGAACGCGTGAACAGGTCTATCATTTCGGCGATTCGAGCATATTTGAAAGAAGATCAGAGAGATTGGGACAAGAATGTGGCTGCAATTAGTTGTGCGTTAAGGAACTCTTTACATCAGAGCATTAAAGTTTCACCTTACCGAGCGATCTACGGCATGGAAATGATAACACATGGATCCGAATATGAACTATTACGAAAATTAAATCTTCTAGAAGAGTCCGTACATCCTCTTAAGAGAGAAGATAAATTGGCTTTATTAAGAACCGGGATTAAGATAAATATTACAAACGCTTATGAAAAACAGGCAAAGCAGTATAACCTACGTGCTAAGGAAGTTCGTTATCATGTAGGACAAGAAGTTTTTAGAAGAAACTTTGTACAAAGTAATTTTGAGAAAAATATCGCAAGCAAATTGTGTCCATCATTTGTTAAAGCTCGAGTGCGAGAAAAGGTTGGAAATTCTACTTATGTCTTAGGAGACTTAAAAGGCAATTTAATAGGAAATTTTTTCGTAGAATTCGTATAAATTGTTATCGATTTAACGGGAAATTTAAGCTCATTACGTTAGGAGATACACTCGCGAGTTTCACAACACAGTCAGCTGGGAAGAAAGCTCGTAAACTCGATCGTTTTGGGTGGAGCGAGAATAGGTTCTTGTCGAGCTCAGCGAATTTTCTCTTCCTATTTGATCGTACCAGCGTAACTGACCAGACCTAATTTCTCGTATCGAAATTAAATTACGCGCTTAACCCAGGTTAATAGTATAAGTCCTAAATATTCAAAGAGCAATCTCGAAATATTTAAGGCATCCGTGGGAATTTTAAATAAATCTTCGTGAAGAATTGTTTTGAAAGTGGTCTATAGTTCGGCCAGGTAAATATTTCGTGGAAGATTGTAGGGAGTCACATGGAATTTATAAGACTGTATTCCAGAACAGATTTTGATTCAAAGCAGGCGCTTTTAAAACATTGCTGTGCCCAACAAAAACATAGCGAAGGAAAATAATACACACGGTTTTAAACAAAAAGGGGAGAAATAAGGGGTTTTTATAGTCCAAGACAATTTTCTGACCTAACCTCTCCTCATAGACCAGATCAGGGTCAAGTCAGGGGCAGAAGAACCCGTGGAAAGGGCCGAGCTCCCCGACGCAACTTTCTTTGGCAGACCAGCAGCCGCAGCAACGTTACATATGCGCTGTCTGAGTTTGTTCGATTGACATTAGCGGGAGAGCAGGGTTAACGACCGGAGCAGAACGTTTGGAAAACGGAATACCGGAAAACAAGCAGAAGAAGGCGAAGCAGCAGCAATTAGTGAATTAGTGAAAATTTAGGGTTGATTAAAAGAAATTCGCAATTACATCAAAAAGAAGACATGTAAACGAATAGGCACGTTCAAGATCACCAACACATGTACAACCGGACAAAAGAATAAAGTATAAAGTAACTAAGACATGCAAAGTGAGTGAAAAGGCAGAGTGAAAATAACCCAGTGAAGCGAGACTTGTAATGCTCTATCACCCCAAACTAATTACCTAAATTTAAAATCAATCATAAAATCAAACTGATCTTCTACAAGGCCTTCTACGATAAATCTGGGTGAGTCCAAAATACCGAATAAAAACAATCAATAAAAACCAAAAGAAATTAACCATGTAAAAGAAAGCGTGGAAACCGACATACCCGTCTCTGTGAGATAGAGTGTGCGATCGAAAGAAGAGGTGAAGAAAGAGAGTTAACAGAGATAACGATGCAATCCGCAAAGCACCTGCACCGATTATTTGCGTGTTTGTTTTGATTTTGCGTTTGCTGACTTTCCTCGTTTTATTGGTTTCACTTTGATACAAGAAAACCTTAACCCCTTATGATATATTTGCATTGAATTTATTTTTCCATATTATTATTAGTTTTTATATATTATGTTATTATTTAATTAAAACTTCTTTTCAGCGATTGTATATGTGAAAGTGAATATGAGCAAAAGCAACGAGATTACAAATTAGTAAGAATAGAATTTATCAAAGAAATTGTTTGAGCAATAATAATGAAAATAGGGTATAAAAGTCTAGTTATGGAAGCAAGAATATTATTATGAAGTATTTAAGTGGTGTTGGCTTATTAAATGAGTTATTAATATTAAATGTAATGGTTTCAAGTATTTGTAATATAGCTGATTTTGTTGGTTTAGTCGGAATTGCCCGTAGGGCCAGGCAACTGCGAAATGTTCTTTATTTGTATAGTAAACGTTATGTTCTTTATATATGTTCTTTTATATGCTCTTTATAGCTTAGTAGCTAAGGCTAGGGCTGCCCGAAAGGCCAGGCAGCTTCTGTTTCGGTCCATGAAGGGCATGGCCTTTTTATGCTAATTGGAATAGTCAGTGCTTCAGGTTTGACATTATATCGGCAGCAGAGCCGATCTGCTATCAGCGTCGTCGCGTCATCATCTTCGGCTTGTGATAAGCACAGATATGCATACGTATATACGTATGCATGTGCACACATAGCGGCAGCGCAGCGCCGACGAAGCGACGACGCTAACTTTGGCACGATCGGTCTATGCTTGCCGTTTATGTTTATACAAATGTTTTGTTAATCTATTTGGTAGTTCTTATGAGTGACTGCTTATACTACACCTCCCTTTTTAAGAAGAATAATGTAATTATTCTTTAAGTCTGGGAATGTTATTCTTTTGTTTTATACATATATCTAAATTTATTTATTTAAAATATTTTATCTATTTCGTTTTTTTTTTTTATTATATATATTTTTTTCTTAATTCTTATAGGCTAATTTTAATCGATTTTTGTGTACTATTATTTTCTTTTTGTTATTTTCTAATGTAAAATTATGTGTTTCGTCTATGTTTATTACTTTATAGGGCCCTTTATAAGTGTTGTCTAACTTATGTCCTGTTTCGTTTTTGACCAAAACTATATCTCCTAAGTTAATTTCAATACTATTTATATGTTTGTCATAGTTGTCTTTCTGTTTATCTTTTGCTTTCCTTATAAGCAAGTTTGCTCTCTTATGGGCTATTTGAAGTCTATATCTAACCTCTTTGTCGTAAGCTTCATAATTATATAGCGGACTTACTATATTAGTTTGTAGAAATGTGTAGTTTGGTGAATTTTTTGCGAATACCACTGTTGATGGAGTTGTATTATAACAATAATTGAAATATTTTAACCATGTGTCCCAGTCATCTTTTTCTGTTGATATGTATGTTCTAACGTATTCATTGAAGCTTCTATGTGACCTCTCTACTACACCCACAGTTTGGTGATGATGGGGAGTGGATGTTTTATGGTTAATTTTTAGCAATTTGCATAGTTCTGTTAAAATACTATTTTTGTATTCCGTACCCATGTCCGTTATGAGCGTCCTCATTGGACCATAGATAAGAATACAATTTTCAAATATGGCTTTGGCTACAACTTTTGCGTGTTTGGACGGTATTGGTATTGCTATTAAATACTTTGTTAAATCACAAACTACTGTTACCGCATATTCGTTTCCATTCTCTGATTTAGGTAATGGTCCAATTGTATCTATTTGTACGATTTCGAATGATTTTGTAGGGGTCTCTGTAATAATTAATGGTTCCTTGTTATGTCTGGTAGTTTTGTTTTTAATACAATGCGCGCAATGTTTAACATACTTTTTTATATCCTTGGTCATATTTTTCCAATGATAATTTTGTTTTATCTTGTTTGTTGTACGATTGATTCCTGGGTGGCCACCTTTAACAGGATCATCGTGAAAGTCTTTCAGGATTTTAGTGATCACTTTTTTGTCGTTTACATATATGGTTATTGGCGTTAACGCAATTTGAATGTCATTGAGGTGTTTATTTCCCATATGTTTAAATTCTTCTACCCGGGTATATTTAAACAGATTGTCGCCTAAGGACAATTAAGCCTCGAAAATAATTGTTCTAAATCAATTTTCTCGGAAGTAACTAGGTCATTCAAGTTAATATAGCTCAAAATTGTTTTCCCTTTTTTAAATAAAAAATTAGGGAAGTTAAAAATAAGCTCGACATGTCGTTTAACTTCACATTTATATAGCGCTTCGTAAACATTGGGAACCTCAAGACCGCCTTGGCTGTTATTTAGTTCTAGGTTATTATTAGTTTTCTTTGTCTTAGACCGTGTAATTATGTTGTAAATTTTACAAGCTTCATTTGTAAGTTTTTTAAAATCTGTGATTTCTATACGGGATAGAGCGTCCGCAGTATAATTTTCTTTTCCAGCAATATATTCCACCACAAAATCGAATTCCTCTAAGTCAAGTCTCATACGTGTTAATTTGGATGACGGGTTTTTTAAAGAAAACAAATATGTTAATGGTCTGTGGTCTGTTTTTACAAGAAATTGCTTTCCATAAAGGTAAGGTCTAAAATAGTTTATTGCCCAGTGTATTGCAGCCAGCTCTTTTTCTATAGTTGCTTTATTTGATTCGCCTTTGGTGAATGTTCTGGACGCATATGCTATTGGTAATTGTTTTTCTTCATATTCTTGACTTAACACAGCTCCACATGCAAAACCACTGGCATCTGTTGTGATGCAAAATTGTTTATTGAAATCTGGGTATTTTAAAATTTTTGGAGTTAGAAGACTATTTTTGCGAAATTCAAATGCTGTCATGCATTGATCTGTCCAAATGAAATGTGTGTTTTTTCTACTTAGCCTTGTTAAAATACGCGAATACTCTGCAAAATTTGGAATAAATCTTCTATAATAATTACAAAACGCTACAAATCGCTTAGTGTCATCTGCTGATTTAGGGATCGGGTAATATTTAATAGCACTATATTTGCTATCATCAGGTAAAATTCCATGATCTGTGCATTTATGACCTAAATATGTAACTTCATGACTAAAAAATGTGCATTTATCTGGATGTAGTTTAAGATTGAATTTTCTACAGATTTCAAATACATCTTGAAGGTTGGTAAGCATATGTTTTTCTGAGCATCCAAGGACCACTAAATCATCCATATACAAAAAGGCTTGAGCTGTCGTGAGACCTGCAAACGCTATGGTCATCATCCGTTGGAATGAATTATTTTTAGTCCGTAAGGTAATCTTCTAAACCTATATGTACCATTATCTGCAGTGAAAGATGTAATATCTCTTGATTCAGGGCATAATTCAATCTGGTGAAAACCTGACATTAGGTCCAAGCAAGAGAAATACTTAGCTCTTCCAAGTTGGTCTAAAATATCATCTATTCTAGGCAATGGGAACTTGTCTGCAATAAGTTTTTTGTTGATACCTCTGTAATCAATAACTAATCTCCATCTTTTTTCGTCGCTATTAGGTAACGATTTTTTGGGAACCAATAACAATGGGCTGTTGTAAGGTGATACGGATGGTTCAATTATATCATTTTTTATTAATTTTTCGATTTCATTGTTTATTTCTTTCTTTTGGGTATGAGGTATTCGATAATTTTTTATATATACTGGGTCATCGTCTTTTATTCGTAGTGTTTGTTTGTAAAAGTAATTGCAAGATATTGACTTTTTTTTCGGTTGCGAATATGTCTATATATTTAGAACAGAGGCTATGTAGTGTAATTGCTACAAATTTTGGGAAGTTCTTGCTTAATCTGTCTAATTTTTCTTGATCGTAATTGTTGTTCGGTAACTGTTTGTTATTAAGAAGAATATCATAGTTTTCTAGGTTCTCAAATGCAATGCTACTATGATTGATAGCTACGTTTTGGTTGGTTGGGTTCACTATTCGAATGTAAGCATTATTGCTTTTGCAAATTGAATTCGCTATGAAAATTCCAGTTTGTAACTCTTGTGCTGGGATGAAAATATCTTTGTATTTGGATTTAATTGCTATATTTCTTATTACTTCTGACCTTGCAGGTATTGTAATTATATGAATTTGGGGCGAACTACACATTGGAATTGCGATTGTCTGAAAATAGTCCTACTGGCCTGAGAATAATCCAATCTTGATTGGGGCGATAGTTAAAAGACAATTGTATTTTTTTATGAAGTCCTGCCCTAAAATCCCTGTACAATTTATTGGAAAGTCTCCCGGTACTATGTGAAATGTGTGTTCTATTAACAAATTTTCGCAAATTAAATCAGCATCTACAGTACCTAATGTGGTAATAGTTCCATTGCCAATACCGTTAAGGTTTGTTGTTTGTGAAGGGTCTGTTTTGCTATTAGAATTTATTTCATTTATTTTAAACACCAGATGTCGGCACCTGTATCCACTAAAAATGTACTTTTGCTATTATTTAAAGTTGTTTTTGTTGTTATGTAGCTGCTAAGATGGAGATTAAACGTATATATTGACATAGAATTTTTCTTTATTGCTGGTTTTGTGGTGGAGCATTTGGGTTTTTTGATGCTTCAGTATCTATAGTACGAATGCTACTGGTTCTTTTCTGGTTATTGTGGTTGCCGTCATTGTTGTTATTGTAATAATTTCTTCTGTAACTATTTCCTCTATTATAAAAACTACCACGCCCACGTCCCCGATTATTGTTAAAAGGGCGGTTTCCATATTTCCTTTGGTAAAATAATATGGTGTTTGTATGCCCTGTGTGTTGGGTGCAGGCATTTATAAATTTGGAATCTGCCTCGTCCATGGTATTAAATGAACCTGCTTCCATGATGAGTTTAACAGTATTGTTCAGTCGCATATTTATGCAGTAATTAATATTACATAATATACACTTATCGAATAAGTCAGGTCGACCCATGTAACGGGAGACATAATAACAAACGACAAGGCATTGTAGCTGAGTCAACAATAACCGCTTCTGCAGCAATTTCTGCCAACGATGCGATCGCTCGTCAAGGGGCAAAACACTGGTGCAATTGCTGACTATCACAATTGCCCAATAACACAATATCATATTAAATCCAAATTAATTCAATATTAATTCCAATTCCCTTTTACCATATTCTTACTAGACTCAGCACTTTCTGTACCTTTTGTTACCTATAAATAGAAATTAAGTTTGTTGAATAAAATCAGTATCAGAAACAGTACCATCACTGCCTGTTCACTCATTCTCTACAACTGCAATCAACAGAGGCTGTCGCCGTGTCTTCAGACCCTCATTTGCTCGACGTAGGAATCTCTCTCCGCAGTCCAACTGGTTCAAGTTCTAGTTGCGACGACAAATTTGTAGACGGTTTATGTACCGTATGCATACCAAAACACACACACAAACACACATTAACATTTGGTGACCCCGACCCCAAGTAAGAGGCGAAATGGAGGAACACGCTGTCACCACGGAGACTTACAGCAAATTGCCTTCACTATGTCGCCGAGAAAAGGCCATAGTAGCGTCCATAAAACGCATTCTGAGACAATTCTCAGAGGCGGGAGGACGTACATCAAGTGATTTGATAAAATCACTATGGACTCAAGCTCAAGAAGTCCATTTTACTATTCACGAAGAATACGATAACCCAGAGGAAGGAGGATACAACATGGAAGCCTACCTGACCCTGGAAAAAGAGGTTCAAAGTGCATTGGCAAAACCAGCCACATCAAACAATAATGACGTGCAGCTTCCACGCATTAACATTCCCAAGTTTGATGGGGACATACTGAAATGGTCCCAGTTCTATGACCTGTTTTCATGTATGATACATGAAACAAACATGCCCACAGTTCGGAAGATGTGGTATCTGAAAACAACCGTAACTGGAGAGGCAGAAAGATTGATCCGACATATCGATCTAAAGGAAGAAAACTATTTGAGCGCCTGGGAAATTCTGATTGATACATACAACAATCCCAGAGACGTCGCTAGCACGGTATTAAACCGCTTCCTAAATTATAACACAGTTAATGACGACTCCAAGTCATTAAAAGAGTTGTACGTTACAACTATCGAATCCCTGGCATCACTAAAGGGATTGGGCATCAATATATCCACATGGGATCCAATATTGATTGCCGTCATAAAAAATAAGCTGGATGTCACTAACAGAGCCTTGTACGAGCAATCATTGGGAAGCTCAAAGGAAATACAGGCCTTGGACACAATGCTTCAGTTCCTAGAACAAAGAGTTCGAGTTCTAGGAACAGGCAAAAAGACACAAATGTCAAGGAAAGAGCCAAAAGGCACAACATGTGCAACAGTAAATACTGGAAAATCGAAGACGCCTCTCTGCTCATTCTGCAAGAAGGCAAGCCATTGGCTCTACGGATGCGATGAGTTTCGCTCCAAATCACCATCAGAACGACTAAATTGGGTACAAAAGAAATTGTGTGTCAACTGTTTTAAAACAAGCCACAAAACAAATGCATGCCCAGGTCGGACATGTTTCAAATGCGACAAAAAACACAATACACTGCTGCACTTGGACATACCATCGGGCGTTATTACAGAACCAAGAGCACCGACGGTTGGCGCAGCAAGTAACAATAATTACAACCTGTTAGCTACAGCAAAAGTAGCAGTAGAAGCAAACAATGGACAGAGAGCCAATTTCAGAGCCTTGCTGGATTCAGGATCACAGATAAACCTGATCTCTGAACGAATGGCATCAATGTTGTCAGTAAAACTTAATGATACAACATTACGCATCGAAGGAATTGGAGGTCAGTCAAAGACCAGCAGAGCACGAGTAAATGTTCTAATAAAATCACTTCACGGCGGATTTACGCAAAGAATTGAAGCATTCGTACTACCTCAGATAATTGCTGATCAACCAGCGCAGGCACTCGATGAAATGAACTTGAACATACCAAACAATTGCCCATTGGCAGATCCGGATTTCTATAAACCGGGAAAGGTCGACATGCTCATCGGAGCAGAACACTATTATTCGCTACTACTCCCAGACCAAAAACAGCCAAAGTCAGGAGGTCCGTTACTGCAAAATACAAAATTGGGATGGATTGTGGCAGGAAAAATCAGGTCTGCACACAACTCCGCATCCATTTGTGCAATTGGACTCAACGAGCTAATGGAAAAATTCTGGACTCTTGGACAATTTAGAGACGGAAGAAAAACCACGCACGCCAATCGAAGCACATTGCGAAGCTTTCTTTATAGAGAACTTACAAACAGCATCGGATGGCAGGTTGATAGTAAAACTCCCTTTTTCCGAACACTCTTCAGCCCTGGGGGGGTCTTTGGAAACTGCAACGAAACGATTCCTGGCATCAAACTAGGTGAAACATTAGAGCAATACAGCGTGAAAACGCTGGGTCTCATTTGGAAGCCAAAACAAGACCAATTGCGAGGACGAACCACAAAAGGCCAAGCAACACACATCACCAAAAGGGTCGTGTGCTCAGAATTGGCCCAAATCTTTGACCCACTGGGTCTCTTTGCCCCGGTGATAGTCAAGGCAAAAATATTTATGCAACAGCTGTGGGAGATTAAACTCGATTGGGACGATGAACTGCCATTACAACTCCAAAACGAATGGAAGGAGTACCGGGAGGACCTACAATCATTAAACTCAATGGAGATTCCCCGGCACGTATATGATGGAAAAGTGCCAGTCACCCAGGATCTACATACCTTTGTAGACGCATCGGAACGAGCCTATGGCGCGGCAGTGTACGTACGAGCCACCTACAAAAACAATCAGGTCTCTGTACGACTATTATGCTCAAAATCTCGAGTAGCACCCACCGCCAAACAATCCCTACCACGTCTAGAACTGTGCGCAGCAGTTTTAGGTGCCGAACTCAATCGAGTTAGAAAGGATCTCCATATGAATCTTGACACAGTATCAAGAAGCTTCTGGACTGATTCCACCGTTGTACTGTCCTGGATTAACGTATCGGCGTCCACATACCACACATTCGTGGCAAATCGAATCGGCAAAATCCAGGCATTGACGAACCAATTACAATGGCGTCATGTTTCATCAGCCAACAACGCAGCAGATGTCCTTTCAAGAGGAATCCTAGCAAGCAAGCTAAGGGATCATAGTCTATGGCTATACGGACCATTATTCTTGCACGGATCAGGAGATAAATGGACAAAACCACCCATCATTGAGCCCAGCAATCTCGAGAGAAAGGCTAAGCATGTCAGCTTGCCAATCGCATCTAGCTCTCTCGGAGAAGAGTTATACACATGCAGACATAGCAACTCGTTCAACAAACTACAACGTATTGTAGCGTACATGTTTCGCTTCTGCTACAGAACTAATAGAGCACCTACAACGACACTTTGCGCAGGAGAACTAAGGCTTGCCCGTACTATGATTTACGAACGATTCAACAAGTTGAGTTCACAGCGGATTTAAAAACAATTAAAACGCCATAAAACAGTGGATAAAAAGAGTTCGATCATTTCGTTATCTCCCTTACTAGGAGATGATGAGCTCATCCGAGTTGGCGGAAGACTCGAAGAAGCTCAAATTCCGTTCAACGCAAAACATCCAATCCTGCTACCGTACAACGACCCAAAAGTCAAAATGATTATGCGAGAGCTTCATGAGGAAAATCTGCGTTGCGGTGCCCAAGCATTAAGGGCAATCGCAAGACAACAATATTGGATTATCAACGACAAGACGATGGCTAGAAGCATCATACATAGCTGTATTACATGCACCAGAGCCAGACCAAAGCTGATGCACCAGATCATGGTAATCTTCCAGCACAAAGAGTCACGCAAGCACGCCCATTCCTTAATGCAGGCGTTGACTACTGTGGACCAATTATGATCCACCATAAAACCGAGGAAAACGGCCAGATAAGGCATACATTGCCGTATCTGCTGCTTCTCCACAAAGGCTGTACATCTGGAGTTAGTAAGTGACTTAACCACAGATGCATTCTTGGAGCACTCCGGCGATTCCTTAGCATACGCGCGAAGTGTCAGCTATTGATTGCGACAACGCAACAATTTTCGTCGGCGCAAATAACAAGCTAAAGGAATTGAAAGAAGCAATATTTAGCGAAAAGGCATATGCTCTGATCACAAATCATTGCAACAAAAAACAAGTGGATTTTAAATTCATTCCTCCTCGGGCCCCATCGTTTGGCGGCCTCTGGGAAGCTGCGGTAAAAGCGAAAAGGCTGTTAGTTACAACCACAGAAACAGCATCCTTGACGTTTGAGGAGCTGAACACAGTCATAATCGAAATTGAAGCAATTCTGAACTCCCGACCCATAACTCCAATGTCAAATGATCCAACGGATACAAGTGCGCTTACTCCAGGGCATTTCCTGATCGGTGAACCTTTGACCGCAGCACCTGACGTCAACACCGATCGTCAAGAGAAAACTCTGGTTAAGCGCTGGGAATTGGTTTCACGCTTAAAACATGCATTTTGGAAACAATGGTCTACGGAATACCTCCACGAACTACAAACTCGGCATAAATGGAAAACCACCGCTCCAAACGTGACCGAAGGATTATTAGTTTTGGTGAAGGAAGACAACCTTCCAGTAATGAAGTGGCCAATAGGTCGCATCATCAAAACTTATCCTGGGCAAGACAACCATGTACGAGTGGTTGATGTCAAAACATCGTCCGGCGTATACAAACGCCCCATCAGTCGTCCTCGCCCCATTATTCTCAGAGGAGGAGCAACAAAACGCTCCAAAAATGCTATTCAAGATATTGCTGAAACAGAGGAGCCACCAACACAGCGAAAAAGGTTATCATTACCTACACTAACATCCACATTGTTAGTGTTACTTCTCATGCTGCCAATAGCATTTTCACAATCAATAAATGTGACGCAATTTGCAAACAAGCCTGGAATTCTATATTCTATGAGAAACTTGGAACCTCAAGAATGACCACTTCCGAATGGACCATGATTGTATACTACGACTTGAATCCATATTGGAAGGATATGCAAGTCATGTCAACCGGAATGTCCGAACTAAGACACATGTGCCCTGATCTAAAAAATGTTCCAGCTTTCAACATTTGTACAAAGAACTACAAACAGGAAATATGCTAATGAAGGCCTCTCGACAACGCAGATCACCGCTGGATATAGTAGGTGTACTTGACTCTACATATGCTGAGAAAATGGCCAAAGTAATCGAAAAGGTACAAACCAACGAAGACTTTCTGCTACATCTACTACGAAATCAAACGTCAATTGTCGACTCCACAATGGACGTGATCAGGAAGGATAAGTCAGCCATGGACAACCGCCTAAAGGTATTGGAACAACAAGTGGCAACCATCAGCCGAGAAAGAGGAACATATCACGGCGATCATCTAATTCAGTCATACCTAGGGCTCACAGCACAACTAACTCTGCTGACAACGAGTCTTCAACGTATGCAGTCTGAACTAGCAACTAGACCAAATCCGGGATCACTTGCCAGCTGATCAAATGCTGCCTGTCACAACACAAAATGTGATACAATTATACAGGCTAATGCGAGCCGAAGGAACACTGACTACCACACACGTCATTTTCAAGGTGACACTACCGTTAGTTTCAACAGTGCAGCTCGAAGTTTTCAGTATCATGCCGATTCCTGTCTGGGACTCAACAAGTTGGAGCTTGTTCAATCTCAAAACGACCATAATCACTGTAAACACTCACCGAGATCAATTCATGGGATTTACTCCAGAAGAATTTCGACGCTGCTTTAAACTACTCAACGCAGAATACATCTGCTTTGATCATCAAACAGTCTTCAATGTCGACAATCGCTGTGAGTTTCAGCTGTTTAACAATAAAACAGCACCTTTATGTGAAGTGACCCACACGAAGGCGGACATGGTGTGGTCCAAAACTCAGCAAGCAAATAAATGGATTTTTGCAACACACTCTACAATGAGACTTCAGGCAGTTTGCAACGGGTCTCCATCAACCATACAACTAGAAGGAACTGGCTTGCTCTCACTGTCACCTGGATGCACTGCTCGCAATACAGAAATAAGCATCAGTAACTTCAGCACAACAATCAGTGAAGTCAAATCAACCTACACTCGATTTGGGGACATACGCTTACCAACGACACCCCCTTCGCCAGCAACTGCACAATTGGAGGACCAGACATCAGACTATCTTCAAGAATTGGAAGATTTACGCCTGCAATTAGTGGCAATCAATCAACAAAGGCTGCCACACCATCTCAACACAGTGCAGCATCATCAAATCGCTACTTATGCTGCCCTAGCAATATCAATGCTATTGATTATTGCGTTCATTCTCTGGAAGAAGTATCAATCATGGAACCCAAGGCCGTCAACAATCAACCAAGCAGAGCCACGCGGATCATCACCCCCAATCCCCATTCCACGCCGCTTTTCAGTCGACTTGGGCGATGGTTGAACACCAGTTCAACGGTCGGGAGAATGTTCAGTCGCATATTTATGCAGTAATTAATATTACATAATATACACTTATCGAATAAGTCAGGTCGACCCATGTAACGGGAGACATAATAACAAACGACAAGGCATTGTAGCTGAGTCAACAATAACCGCTTCTGCAGCAATTTCTGCCAACGATGCGATCGCTCGTCAGAGGGCAAAACACTGGTGCAATTGCTGACTATCACAATTGCCCAATAACACAATATCATATTAAATCCAAATTAATTCAATATTAATTCCAATTCCCTTTTACCATATTCTTACTAGACTCAGCACTTTCTGTACCTTTTGTTACCTATAAATAGAAATTAAGTTTGTTGAATAAAATCAGTATCAGAAACAGTACCATCACTGCCTGTTCACTCATTCTCTACAACTGCAATCAACAGAGGCTGTCGCCGTGTCTTCAGACCCTCATTTGCTCGACGTAGGAATCCCTCTCCGCAGTCCAACTGGTTCAAGTTCTAGTTGCGACGACAAATTTGTAGACGGTTTATGTACCGTATGCATACCAAAACACACACACAAACACACATTAACAAGTATCGATGGAGCAGTTATTAGTTATGGATTTGACAGCCTGTTGCGTAGAATATTTGGTTGCTAATTCAAAAGAAAGGCCATCTGATATGTAAGACGTTTCAAGCAATTTTGTAAGGGACTCTACTTCTTTTGTGTAGTCATTTGCTGTTTTCGTTTTTTTTTTTAAATTCATTAACTTGGCAGAGAGTACTTCTACCGACTCTCCCTTGACCGTTGTTTTTAATTTGCTGATAATTTGTTGAAGGGTAGTTTCATTGCCAACGAAGTTACGGGCTGTTCCCTTTAGTTTTGTTTTTACAATGGCGACGGCTTGAATGTCGTGTACTCCTTTAATGGAGTCGACTAGTGTTAGGGCGTCTAAGAAACTTTGCAAATTTTCTGCCTTTCCGTCGAATTCCGAATTAATTTACAGGCAGTGTTTAAAAATTCTACCACTGACTGCGCCATTGTATTAGAGTTTTGGTGTTCTGTCTGAAGTTCTTGAATTGGTTCTTCTTCTAGCATAATGAAAATTATGGGCTTGTTAATGCAGTTCGGGACTGTTTAATGAGTGTTTATCTATTAAACTTTTAAGTTTGGTCAAAATACGCTTATAAATGTCTACTATTTCATGCTTTTGTGAATTGTTATATATGGGTTCTCCTACATGGATTAATTGTTTTATATTGTTTAACGTTTCTACCAAAATAAATGAATGCTTATTTATTGTTGTGCTTGAGATATATGTCGTCTTATTGAGACATTTATATGATTTCTCGAAATCCTCCTTGTACTGTAATATTTTTTCTATATTTAGTGACCATTCCATTACTACTATTCCATAATTTCTTATTTATTATTTATTATTTGTTCATTACCAATATCCCTACCTAATATTTTGTGCAGGATGTGACTCCATTTGCACTCTAGAAAGTCCTGCAGTAAGGGTACCGCAGTGCTTTTACAATTAAATTAATGTATATATGATTTAATTATTTTTATTTTTAATTGTGCACTTTGTTGCATTGTCGGGTTCCAGTTGTCATCCTTCTCTGTGATTCCAACGATGGTACAAGAGGCGGCCATATAGGCCACTCGCACGTTCTTCAGGTTCAATCGATGCATTTGCAATGCATATAGTAATATTATTACTTTGTATTTGGTTTTGATTAGTATTTTTTTTTTTTGGTGATTGGTGTTCGTGTTGCGTGGAATCTCTTTGTCGTCGTTTTTGTTCAAATTTTTCTTTTAATTGGTCCAATTCTTTTGTTAGAATATTAGCATTTTCCCATGTGGGCGGTGGTTGTTGTTGATAGAGGATGTATTTGAGGTAGCTTATTCTTTTCTTGTCTTTGTATAGTTGGCCTCCTCGTTTTAGGGGTACTTTTACTATCGGTATGCGGCACAATTCAGCATCTTTTCTTCGCGCTAGACGCGCTTTATATTCCTCAATGGTTAGCTTGGACATTCGCTTTTTCTCTCTTTTTTTTTTGAAACAAAACTAATATTGACCACGAACACGCACCTTTTCTTTTTTTTTTTATATTTACGTATTTAGAAATACATAAATATTTTTATTTTCTTTTAATATATGTATTTTTATTATTATTTAGTTATATATTATTTATTAAAATTTTTTTTTTTTTCACTTATATATTTTTATATGTTTTGGGCTCCTGGCAGGATCGCCATGTAATATAGGTGATTTTGTTGGTTTAGTCGGAATTGCCCGTAGGGCCAGGCAACTGCGAAATGTTCTTTATTTGTATAGTAAACGTTATGTTCTTTATATATGTTCTTTTATATGCTCTTTATAGCTTAGTAGCTAAGGCTAGGGCTGCCCGAAAGGCCAGGCAGCTTCTGTTTCGGTCCATGAAGGGCATGGCCTTTTTATGCTAATTGGAATGGTCAGTGCTTCAGGTTTGACATTATATCGGCAGCAGAGCCGATCTGCTATCAGCGTCGTCGCGTCATCATCTTCGGCTTGTGATAAGCACAGATATGCATACGTATATACGTATGCATGTGCACACATAGCGGCAGCGCAGCGCCGACAAAGCGACGACGCTAACTTTGGCACGATCGGTCTATGCTTGCCGTTTATGTTTATACAAATGTTTTGTTAATCTATTTGGTAGTTCTTATGAGTGACTGCTTATACTACATATTAAGTTTTGTGTAAAAATTATGGAGTAAATAAAATAATTAATATTTCCTTAAAGTAATGTGAAGAAGAAGAGAGAGAAGAGATATCGTTTTTGGGAGTTTTTCGAATATTTATTGCTCGCAGAAAAGCTCAATGGTCGGGAGGGTTGAGACGCGTTACTGCATACCATCAATCAGACTCACGGTCCACACATCTCAATGGAATGGGTGTATTAGTGAGAAATTGAAGAGAGTAGAGTCTGGTTCAAAGTTAATCATTTTTCATTCGTTGTGAGTCGCGTTGCACTTTGCATTGCGTTGATCGATGGAAGTAAACATTAAGGCAAGGGACATTATTCAATGTGTACTCTGAGGTTGGAGATGGAATGGGTCAAGAACCCCCATTGCTAGCTGTGTCCCATCGACCTTCTTCACTGCCAACAGGATACTCAGGGGACGTCCAACGTTAAGACCGGCCTCACGCTACGGTCTGCACTGTGCTATATGCATAGAGGGGTTTGGTACATTACACCCCACCCAAGCAGCTGCTCCATTAGCCGATTAGCCAGTGCTTAAGCTCTGGTCGTCCGTTTATCTTGCATCCCTTGCGCATTTCAAGTGCATGCCACATGCCACACAGCAATGCGAATGGCGAACGCTCTGGGAGAGCGAAACCACAGCAATGCAATGCAATTGGAATGCAGCACGCGGCAGATGACAGAAGTATTCAACATTTTGTAACAGCAAACAAATTATCGGACTGTCCGTGCCACCGCTGTGTGGCACATATGACAAATCAATGCTTCATCGCCTTTTGGCTGTTGCAACAATTCGAAGGGTGTATTTCCGTTTGGTTTGAATGTCGCTGATATTCTTCGATATGTCTGCACTCAAATCGCATCATTCACGATTATCTTTTTGCTGGCAGTTGTTTTGTTCGTCGTCGTCGTCGATGGCACTGCTGACCTTGACACGAGAGAACATGCACATGCCGAAAGGGGCAATGGGGGGGCGTTGGTCAAGGTTGGTCAAGGCAGAAAGAGACAGAGAGAGACAGAGAGAGAGAGAGGGAAGGACGAAAGCCTAAGCTGTTTACGGGCTTATTAAAGCAACTGCAGCAGCAACAACAACAACAATAACAGTTACAGTGTCAGCTGCTTGTTCTTAATTATATGCTGCCTCACTTCCGTAACCCACGGTATCTTGAGGACGCTGTGGATTGTGGCGTTGTCGTGGTACATATGCGCATTACTGACTATGCGCAGGGCTTTATTTTGAAAAGTATGTATAATCCGCCTGTTTCTTCGTCTGGCAGTTCCCCACAGTTGAATGCCGTAGGCCCATATTGGTTTAATGATCGCCTTGTAGACGAGCAGCTTCGACCGAGTGTTGAGTTTGCTTTTGCGGCCAATTAGCCAGTAGTGTTTCTTCAGCTTGTAATCCGCCTGCTTTCTTTTCTTTATCAGGTGAGCCCTCCAGGTTAGCCTCCTGTCAAGTGTCATGCCAAGGTATTTCGGCGCTTTTTCGTCCGGGATTATGACCCCTTCCAGGTATACAGCTGGACAGTTACCCGGCCTTAACGCGAATGTAGTGGCTGTGGAGTTCTCGTTGTTGACCGCGATGTTCCACCTCCTCTGCCAGTCGTTGACTATATCCAGCTCAGATTGCATTATTTGAGAGGCCTCCTCCGGAGTATCAGCAGTGGCTACGAATGCTGTGTCGTCGGCGTAGGTGGCGACAAGTAGCTCGGGGCTCTCAATCACTGGCAGGTCTGCAGTGTATAAGCAGTGGGCCGAGCACACTGCCTTGAGGGACGCCAGCTCTGATGCTCTTCAGTGTTGAGCTCGCATTTCCGCATTTCACCAGGAATTGCCTGTCAGCCAAGTATGAGGCAAGGAACGCGTAGTAGGCCTTCGGTAGATTCCTCCTGATTTTGAAGAGTAGCCCGGTGTGCCAGACTCGGTCAAATGCCTGTTTAACGTCAAGCATTACAGCACAGCAGTATTTCTTGGACTCAAACGCGTCCAGGATTCGTTGGACGACTCTGTGGCATTGCTCCGGGGTTCCATGACCACGCCTGAAGCCAAACTGGTGATCGGGTATCAAACCAGCCTCGTGCAATACTGGCAACACTCTACGCAAGAATACTCTTTCGAGTATTTTGGAGAGCGTCGCCAGCAGACTAATCGGACGATAAGAGGCGAGATTGTCCTCAGGTTTTCCAGGCTTTGGTATCATTACTACCTGGGCTCGTTTCCATTGCGCTGGAAAGTGCCCAATCTGTAGGCATCAGCCGAAGAGCTTAGTAATAAGTTCGATGCAGACTGGGGGTAGTAGCTTCAGTGCGATTGCATTGATACCATCATCGCCTGGCGCTTTATTGTTCCTCAGCGCCAAAATACATTCCGTCGTCTCCTCCTCCAGTACCGGGGGTATTTGATTGCTGCCTTGTTGAGATGTTGGCTCTGGAGCCCCACCAGAAGTGCTTCGCGTTGAAATCACCGCCGATGATAAATCTTCTACCAAGTTCTTCTCATCTCTCGCATTGTGCCTTGGTGGACAATAGGCAGCAGCGATCATAAGCTCTCCTAGCGCGGTGTTGACTCTGATGGATGCACATTGCACCCAATCCTTCTGGATAGGTGGTAGCTCTGTGTACTCCATGTTGCTTCTGACCAGGATGGCCGCTCCGCCTCGGGCTCTTCCGTTAGAATGGTTAGCGTAAATGAGGTCATATCCTCTTATGGAGAAATACGACCTTGACGAGAAGTGCGTCTCGGAGATGAGCAGTATCTCGATTTGATTGGTCTTGCAGTAGTGCTCGACCTCTGACCTGCTATTGCACAGGCCGTTCGCATTCCATATGGTTACTTTCAAGTCTATTTGCATAGCTTCGACATGACTGTAGCCAACATGTTTTTCATTTGGCTAAACATTTTGTCGAGCATCCGCTCCATCATTGACTCCATACGGGCAACTACTGCTTCTAGGTGATTTTCAGGCCCTGGGACCGACTGGGGTACCTGATTATTCTCGCTATTGTTGCAGCCTCTGGCGCCATTAGCGATGGCGATGGATTGGCCGTTGCCACCCTGTTAGCCTGGTACTGTGTCCTGGTTGACCTTGGTGCTGCCAGGTTCTTAGCCTTTTTATAAGCTGGGCATCCCTTGTAGGAGGCCACATGATCACCTCTACAGTGCAGGCAGAGAGCCGGGTCGTTTTTGCCCTTGTCGCATGTGTTGGACGCATGGTCACCTCCGCATTTTACACATCGCTCCGCTAAGCGGCAATATCGTTGGGTGTGCCCAAAACCTTGGCAACGGTAGCACTGTACTACATCATCGAATTTCAGAGGGGGCTCAACGGTGACAACTGAGTGGCAAATCCTTTTGATGTTGTAGGCCTCTTTGTTGTTGCTTGCCGGCTCAAGGTTTGCAAAAACAATGCTGTACCGCTGTTTTTTCGCCTTGTTGACCAGGTTATGGACATCCCTGGCGACATGGCCTTGGCTGTGCAGAGCAGCCTTAATATCTTCGATGTCTGTGGAGTAGTGTAGTCCCTTGATGACGACACGATATGGCCTCTCATCTCTGGGCTGGAATGTTTGGTACCTTTTCCCTGATTCAACCAGAAACTTCTTCAGCGCCGAGTAGCTTGCCTTCTCATTTGTCATCACCCTTATGTTATTGTCCCTGGTCGCCCTGTAAGTGAACTCCATGCCCTCTCCAATAACCTGGGCAATGGCACTGGCGAACATTTTGATGTTTGTCACATCGGGGATGAAGATTGGCGGGGGCTTAATTGCTCTGGGCTGGGGTGCCTGCTTCGGCTTTTGAGCTGGGTGGCCCTCCTCGGAAGAGTCCATGCTGTCGTCATCAAGGTCCTCATCATTGGACAGAGCCGCAAATCTGTTGTTGACAAGCCCGGCCCTGGCTGCAGAGCTGGTGCTAGGCCCATCTAGTTGATTAGCGGGAAACTGCTTTCGGGCAGGCTTCCTTTTAATCTCTCCAGGCTCCATTCCTGAGGGGGGGGGGGGGGGGGGGGGCTTGTGGGGGGGGGGGGCGGGGGTTGGGGGGCCCTGCCCCCCCCCCCCCCCCTTGGCCGGGGGGGGGGGGGGGGGGCCAACAAAAAAAAAAAAGAGGGGGAAAAAAAAAAAAGGAGAGGAGAGAAAAAAAAAAAAAAAAGGGGAAATTGAAGGAAACCCCGGTGGGAGAAAAAAAAATTTCGAAAAGAACCAAACCTATACATGATGGACAGTTGATGTCCATCGATATTGTGTGCAATATTTGGTATAGTATTGTATATGGTGTTATTATACGTTGTCATTATTCTCATAGTAGTTTAATAAGTGATATTTGTTGTTAAAAAAGTTCTTTAAATATTAAATGCTTGGCTACCACAAATTGATCTTAAGATAATATAGTGAAACTGGCCAAGATATATTGAAGCGTGAATTCTCTTTAGTATATATCATTTTGGTTTCGAATTATTATCGTGAATGTCCGGAAATGGTCTTATATGATTTATAATTGTATGAGTACCATTTCACCAATGTACCAGCATATAATCAAAGCGATTTATATGAAAATTCAAATATTGCCAATATATCAAAATCCATTCTACATGAACACTCATGTGTTTGGTTTTATTTAATGTATATCGCAAATAACGTATACGAAATTGGATAAATTTTAAATTTGTTGTCAAAATACAAAGCTCAAACACAATTTATATTGGTTTAAGCAAATACACGTGTGATAATATATTAAGTGCAAATAAAAAGATATTTTTGAACGAAAAAATGTATATATTTAAATGGATATATTTAATAATCGAATGTTGTACATATTAAACAAATGAGAGAATATTAATTCTCTCGTTATATATTGCTAAAATTTTATATTAAATGTATATAGAAAAATATATAGAGAAAAATGGCGAATGTGAATGCTATATAAAAATGGCCGCATTCGTTTAACAAATTCTCATAAACTGTTGTTAAAAACTATGTATTATTATACTGTTTTTTTTATTCAAAAGTATATTGAGTTGTCAAATATTTACATATGTGTGCATGTGCGCACGAAACAAAAACATTATTCTGGTTGATCCTGCCAGTAGTTATATGCTTGTCTCAAAGATTATGCCATGCATGTCTAAGTACACACGAATTAAAAGTGAAACCGCAAAAGGCTCATTATATCAGTTATGGTTCCTTAGATCGTTAAAAGTTACTTGGATAACTGTGGTAATTCTAGAGCTAATACATGCAATTAAAACACGGACCTTATGGGACGTGTGCTTTTATTAGGCTAAAACCAAGCGATCGCAAGATCGTTACATTGGTTGAACTCTAGATAACATGCAAATCGTATGGTCTTGTACCGACGACAGATCTTTCAAATGTCTGCCCTATCAACTTTTGATGGTAGTATCTAGGACTACCATGGTTGCAACGGGTAACGGGAATCAGGGATCGATTCCGGAGAGGGAGCCTGAGAAACGGCTACCACATCTAAGGAAGGCAGCAGGCGCGTAAATTACCCACTCCCAGCTCGGGGAGGTAGTGACGAAAAATAACAATACAGGACTCATATCCGAGGCCCTGTAATTGGAATGAGTACACTTTAAATCCTTTAACAAGGACCAATTGGAGGGCAAGTCTGGTGCCAGCAGCCGCGGTAATTCCAGCTCCAATAGCGTATATTAAAGTTGTTGCGGTTAAAACGTTCGTAGTTGAACTTGTGCTTCATACGGGTAGTACAACTTACAATTTTGGTTAGTACTATACCTTTATGTATATAAGCGTATTACCGGTGGAGTTCTTATATATGTTTAAGTACTTGTATTTTTTTATATATTCCTCCTAATTAAAAACCTGCATTAGTGCTCTTCATCGAGTGTTATTGTGGGCCGGTACAATTACTTTGAACAAATTAGAGTGCTTAAAGCAGGCTTCAAATGCCTGAATATTCTGTGCATGGGATAATGAAATAAGACCTCTGTTCTGCTTTCATTGGTTTTCAGATCAAGAGGTAATGATTAATAGAAGCAGTTTGGGGGCATTAGTATTACGACGCGAGAGGTGAAATTCTTGGACCGTCGTAAGACTAACTTAAGCGAAAGCATTTGCCAAAGATGTTTTCATTAATCAAGAACGAAAGTTAGAGGTTTGAAGGCGATCAGATACCGCCCTAGTTCTAACCATAAACGATGCCAGCTAGCAATTGGGTGTAGCTACTTTTATGGCTCTCTCAGTCGCTTCCCGGGAAACCAAAGCTTTTGGGCTCCGGGGGAAGTATGGTTGCAAAGCTGAAACTTAAAGGAATTGACGGAAGGGCACCACCAGGAGTGGAGCCTGCGGCTTAATTTGACTCAACACGGGAAAACTTACCAGGTCCGAACATAAGTGTGTAAGACAGATTGATAGCTCTTTCTCGAATCTATGGGTGGTGGTGCATGGCCGTTCTTAGTTCGTGGAGTGATTTGTCTGGTTAATTCCGATAACGAACGAGACTCAAATATATTAAATAGATATCTTCAGGATTATGGTGTTGAAGCTTATATAGCCTTCATTCATGGTGGCAGTAAAATGTTTATTGTGTTTGAATGTGGTTTGTCCCATTATAAGGACACTAGCTTCTTAAATGGACAAATTGCGTCTAGCAATAATGAGATTGAGCAATAACAGGTCTGTGATGCCCTTAGATGTCCTGGGCTGCACGCGCGCTACAATGAAAACATCAACGTGTATTTCCTAGACCGAAAGGTCCGGGTAAACCGCTGAACCACTTTCATGCTTGGGATTGTGAACTGAAACTGTTCACATGAACTTGGAATTCCCAGTAAGTGTGAGTCATTAACTCGCATTGATTACGTCCCTGCCCTTTGTACACACCGCCCGTCGCTACTACCGATTGAATTATTTAGTGAGGTCTCCGGACGTGATCACTGTGACGCCTTGCGTGTTACGGATGTTTCGCAAAAGTTGACCGAACTTGATTATTTAGAGGAAGTAAAAGTCGTAACAAGGTTTCCGTAGGTGAACCTGCGGAAGGATCCTTATTGTATGCTTCTACCGTTAACAAATATTGCCAATTTACCAAAACATAAAATTTTTTTATAAAATCATAATTGTAAAATAAATATGTCCAGTTGTATATATTATATGTATATATTAATAATATTGCCAATAGTGGCTATACAAATGACATGGTTCTATGTGTGTAGCAATTAATATAAAAATACATATTGATGATATATTACAATATATTGATTTATAAAATCTGTGTGCATATGTACCATAATATGCACGCGTTGCGAATATGTATTGTCCATCATAGCTATGGACATACATTGGTTAATGCAACAGCCTAAAAAGTACAATGTTGTACCTGAATTCAGGTTAATACTTTTATATAAATTGATATTTATCAAACAAGCTAAACTACACAATATATATTTATAAATATGGTAATATATCGTTTATATAAAACTAAGACATTTCGCAGCATTCTTTTAGGATACAAATAAAGTTTATTGAAGGAATTGATATATGCCAGTAAAATGGTGTATTTTTAATTTCTTTCAATAAAAACATATCTGACAAATAATTTAATAAACCAATTTTAATCACTCTAAGCGGTGGATCACTCGGCTCATGGGTCGATAAAGAACGCAGCAAACTGTGCGTCATCGTGTGAACTGCAAGACACATGAACATCGACATTTTGAACGCATATCGCAGTCCATGCTGTTATGTACTTTAATTAATTTTATAGTGCTGCTTGGACTACATATGGTTGAGGGTTGTAAGACTATGCTAAATAAGTTGTTTGAAAATTTTACGAAATTTTTAAGCAAATTGTATATTATTGGATATATATATATAATTATACATATGTATAAAAAAATATATTTTATATAATTATTATAAATAAATATAGGTATGTATGAAAATCCTATCCTATATGATTTTACATATATTATCAAATATATGTAAATATGAATATGCAGAAAGAGAGAACACTTTAAGAGATATATGATTGAAAATATTTGGTAAATATTATATAACTTATATATGTTTTATAAAGTTATACAGAAATTGTTTCTATAAGGAGCAAATGATATACATAAATATTTTATGATTATGAAACACAATATATTAAGATACATTTTATATAAATATATGAAATAAGTGGAGACCATGGATATAAAAGCCAATAAGAGAATATGATATAATTGGAAATAACTTGGAAAGTTCATATCAAATAATATAATATACAAAGGATATATAAAATATAGCAACTTACATAAATAAGAAATGAACAATATGATATAAATGCAAGTCGTAAGTTGTTATATATTATAGCTTCAGCATGATATGAGTATGCAGCAAAGATATGATATGATTATTTCATATAATATTTCGTATGAATCATACATTGATACAAGATACAAGTTTAAAGTTGTTATTATAAAATAACAAAATTATGGCTTATATGGATATGGGAATTTTTCCAATATAGCTTCAGCATGAAATAGCTGTAGAAAAAGATAAAAGACGGAACTATATATTTTGAGAACATCCGTTCTCTTGAGGTTTGATTTATTGAATGTCTTACTGAAATGTATCTTAGGTTCTACTTAGCTAAAACCAGCGTAGCTGCGCTGCCAGGAACGTCGGCAGCGGAGCGGCCGCATTTATATATTCGTTATATATATGCCCAGCGCTGCTGATAGCGTGGGGCGCGAGGGGAATCGGATGCGCGTGTACTTTATGTATCGTCAAGCTATGAGAATATGCTGACGATACATTTATGTCGCTCGAGGCACAACTTGGGTGATCGTATTATGTTTCACCCGAGCTATGTCTGGGACTTGTTTACGTAACTGCAACAAAGTGTTACAGTGTATATTCTTTAAGTATTGTTGGTACAGTGGGTACCAACTATGTGCGCATACTACATCTCCCTCCTTTTGAAAAATAACGTAACCTAGTGAAGTTATTTTCTTATTATTATTATTATTTCTTAAAATGTAATAAAATATATAAAGTAATGTATATTTTTATTTTTATTACTATTAAAATATTTTTTTTTTTTTATCATTAAAAATATATATATTTTTTTTGTTTTATGAAATACAAATTTTTAGTCTATCTTTATGGACAGTTTGTTTCTTTTTCCTATCATCATAGAGTTTTCTACTCTATAAGGGCCTGTATATTTAAAATCTAACTTATGACCTGTTTCGTTTTTTAGCAAAACTTTATCACCTACTGACATATCTATATTTCTTACTTTCTGATCATATAATTTCTGATTTCTTTTCTTATTTTCTTCTATCATAATTCTAGCTCTTTTGTATGCTACCTCTAGTCTATATTTACTTTCCTTAGCATAGTCATCTATATTATATATCGGTTCTATGTTATCTATACTGTTAAATTGTATTGGTAAATTAAAGTTTCTGCCAAATACCAATTCATATGGACAATAATTGTGTGCCATAGATGGTGTAGTGTTAAAGCAGAAGACGAAGTATTGAAGCCATACGTCCCAATCAGTCTTATCAACTGATATGTATGAACGTATGTATTCATTAAAAGTTCAATGACTTCTTTCTACTGTCCCTACTGTCTGGTGGTGGTGTGCTGTGGAAGTTATGTTTTCTATTTCTAGAAATTTACATAAGTTCGTGATTATTGAATTCTTGTATTCTGTTCCCATGTCCGTAATGAACGTCTTCATTGGACCGTACTTCAGAATAAATTCTTCAAAAATAGCTATCGCTACTGTGTTAGCACTTTTATTTCTAATTGGAATGGCAACTAGGAATTTTGTCAAGTCACAGATTAAAGTGACTGCATATTCATTTCCCTGTTCTGATTTAGGAAGTGGACCGATCGTATCCACTATTACCCGATCTCTTTGGTCATACCTTTCCAAAAGTAATATCTTTTGACCTTGGCCAAGGTTTTTGTTATGCCTGTATGTCCTCCTGGAATTGGATCGTCATGTAATGTAGACAAGATTGCTTCTTTTTCTTTAATGTTCTCAATTTTTTATTGCCCATATTTTTAAAATTATCTATTGAAATGTATTCAAAGATATTTTCCCACGGTGCCACTTTGAGTTGGCTGATTCTTTGTTTACCGGCTTGCATTTCAAGCCTTTGGAAGAACTGACCTAAGTCAAGGGTTCCATAAGTATACAAATCGCTAATCTCATATCTTGCTGTAATTTTTTTTTCATGTTTAAAAAAACATAAATTATTTTTTACGTGCAAGGTCACTACTTTGCGTACTTCGTCATTGTTAATGACTTCATATACGTTGGGCTTTGAAGCTTTTTCTAGAGATTGCTTAGGCAATTCTATCTTTTCTTTTCCTGCGCAGGATTTTTGTCTACTTGTCTGTCTTGTAGTGACTTTTAATATATTTGCTGTTATGTTTTTTAATTCCTTTATTGTTATTCGTGACAGTGCATCTGCCACGAAATTGTCTTTACCCTTTAGATACTCGACTGTAAAGTCGTATTCTTCTAATTCAAGCCGCATGCGTGTAAGTTTTGAGCTAGGATTGACCATTGAAAATAGATATGTTAATGGTCTGTGAAATTTTTGATAAAACATCTGTAATAATTGCAAAATGCAACGAATCGTCTAGCGCTGTCCGCGTCATGCGGGATTGGATAGTTTTTGATGACGTCATATTTTTTGTCATCTGGCAAGATTACTTTATCTGTGCATTTATGACCGAGAAAGGTCACTTCGTGCATGAAAAATGAACATTTTTGTGGGTGTAATTTTAGGTTGTGTTTCCTGCATACCTCAAAAATATCTTGTAAATTTTTGAGCATATGTTTTTCGGAACAACCAATGACTATAAGATCGTCCATATATAGGAATGCTTGCGAAGCTTCAAGTCCAGAGAATGCTATAGTCATCATTCTTTGAAATGAATTTGGCGCTATTTTTAAACCAAATGGTAGTCGCGTGAAGCGATAAGAGCCATTGCTCGTTGAAAAAGACGTTATATTACGTGAACTTTCTTCTAGTTCAATTTGATGAAAGCCTGACATTAAGTCAAGGCATGAGAAGTATTTTGCTCTACCTAGTTGATTTTAAATGTCATCAATTCTAGGTAGTGGAAATTTATCTGACAGGAGTTTTTATTTATTTGACGATAGTCAATTACTAATCGCCATTTCTTTTGCTCTGTGCCCGGGAGGGCTTTCTTTGGTACAAGTAATAAGGGGCTATTATACTCTGATACGGAAGGTTCGACTATTTTGTCGTCTATTAATTTTCCTACTTGTTTTTGTATTTCCTCAACTTGGCTATGCGGGCTTCGATAGTTTTTTATGTATACTGGTTCATCATCCCTCAATCTCAATTTCTGTTTATAAAAATTATTTGTTGTTATTGCTTCGGTGTCAAGTCCGAATATGTCACTATATTTGGAACATAATTCCGTTAATGGTTGTTTGAATGCAACTGGAAAGTTCTTTGTGAGCTGAGCTAGGACAGTTTGTTCCCTTATTTTAGGATTTGGTTGAACTACATTGTATTTCGAAAGTGGTTCATATTTTAAATTATTTAAATTAATTAGCTGGTCTCTACTGGTTATATTTAGTAATCGGACAAATGCGTTTCGAGTGGTTGCAACGGTGTTTGCAACATAAATACCAGTTTGAATTTCCTGGTTTGGGATTAGCACATTATCTTCACTCGAAGTTAGTAATACTTTTCGGACAACTTGTGATCTTGCTGGTAGAAGTATTGTATTGTTACCAGAACTGTATGTTATTGGAACATAAATTTGAATGTCTATATTATCTGGTCGTATTATATACCAGTCTTCTGAAGGTTTCAGATCTATTTGACAATTTAGTGCTTTTATAAAATCGATTCCTATTATTCCATCACATGGGATTGCGAAATTTTTGTTAACTAAATGGAAATTGTGTGGAATTATGTAATTATCTGTCTGTAGCTCTATTGGGGCAAGGCCTAGGGATTTTATAATACCTTCACCTATGCCTTGAATATCTATTTTACTATTTATTTGTATGTCGTTGAAGACATCTGAAGTTTCTTTTATTAGCGATATGTTCGCTCCTGTATCTACTAGGAATGTTAGATGTTTTCCTGTATTGGCATTGTTAAATGACACGAAAATGTTAAGATTGAGATTGATGGTTTGAACATTTGCTCTTAATAATTTGGAGTATCTAAAGGAGTTTGGGAGTTTCCCGAAGCCGTCTGGGTAACACGGACATTATTGTTGTGTCTTGTGTTCCCATTTCTGACGTAATTTTGGTTGTTATGGGATGTGCCGTTACCACGGTTATTTCCTCTATAAGTACCACGACCTCTATAATTATTTGACTGATAGTTACTATTAGAATTGTTGTTATTGTAGTAGCCACTACCATTTCCTCTACCTCGATAGTTACTTCGGTAGTTACTACCGCGGTAGGCTTGTCCTCTTCGCGTGTACAGTATTGAACTTGCGTTGCCCGTCATTTCAGTACTACATTGTATATACTTTGTGACGGCATCGTTCATGGTTGTGAAGTTACCTGCCTCTAAAATGTTTTTTAGTTTACCATGCTCACAATTTTTAACCATTGTGTTAATGGCTTCTTTTGTACTGAATTTTTTAGCATGTTCGGCTGGTAGCCCTTCATCGATCAGATGTCAGGTCAGATGTTTCACCGATTATAGTGTCTTTTAGTTTCTTTATGATTTCGTCTATTGTGTTAAGTTCTTGAACTTTGTACAGTGTTGTTCCTATAATCTTTGACTTTATTACTTCGATTGCTTAGGATTCATGAGGTCCTTTTGTTAGGTTAACTAATTTAATTGCTGTTATGAATCGTTGCAAATGAAGTTTCTGTCCATTAAATTCAGGTATGGCGTGCGAAATATCTTTGATATATGCCCGTTGGGCAACTGGGTCGTCTGCCATTCTGATATGTTTTTGTTCTATCACACTATTCGATGAATCTGAATCAGACAAATCTTGATCTTGATATTGTGGTACTGTTAACACAGCTGGGATCGTTAGAACGTGTAGATTTTTTCTTCCACGTTTGTTTCATGATCAAGTAATTCAACCTCTTGGTCAACTTCTATATTTTGACTTGTTCCAGGTTGTGCTATGTCTATGGTCAATGGAGTATTCAAAACTGTTGGGATTGAAATATCCAAGTTAAATCTATTTTTAACCGATATCAAGTTTGATCGAAGTCTGATCAAGAGCTTTGATACCTGTGTCCAATGTGCTTCCTTTATATGCGCTTTGTTTTCATGAATTATTTGGCGTGCTTCATTAAAACATTCAACTAATATTGTCGCATGTTTTGTTATTGTGGCATTTTGAATATGGCTGTTTTGCGTAATGGACTTGTTTGATTTGTCAAACCTATTTTTTATACCCGTACTCAAAAAAGAGTTAAGGGGTATATTAGATTTGTCCGTCTGTCCGTCCGTCCGTCTGTCCGTCTGTCCGTCCGTCTGTCCGTCTGTCCGTCCGTCCGTCTTGATGAGCGCCTGGATCTCAGAGACTATACGAGCTAGAGAAACCAAATTTGGTTTCCAGACTCATGTGATATCCCACTGCTACAAGTGTATTTCAAAATTTCGCCCCGCCCCCTTCCGCCCACACAAAGGACGAAAATCTGTGGCAGGCTCATTTTTAAAGATACGATAAAACTAAAAACGCATTATCGTAGGGAATGCCCATATCTACCAGACTGCTGAATCTGAATCAGATCGGATCATAATTATAGCCAGAATGAAGAAATTAATTTTCTGTTGCTTCCTCTGCCTCCCCCTGCCGGCGACCTAGCAACTCATTTTCCTTCTCGCTCGCACACTCTGCCGCGTTCAGTGCGCGAGCAACCCCTAGCGGAGGAGATGTAGAATATGAATGGAACATGTACAATCTACATGTTAGATGTAGAATAGACATTGTATATGTAGATGTAGATAGCAGATGTAGCAAAAAAATGTAAAATGTAAAATTTTTTTTTTTTCTAAAATTCTAAAAAATCATAAGCTCAAAAATGTATATACTGACTGAGTACGGGTATAAGTAGAGTCGCGTCCCCAGAAGCGACTCACACGTTCCTTCTCGTTATATTTGTTAATGACTTATGGATTTCATTCCATTCCATTCTTGGGATTTAAGGTCAAAATGCAAATTGAACGCAGATTGTAAACCAGTTCAGGTAAGTTGTTTATCGGCGTTTAATTATCCCTATTGTCTTGATTGTCTATCCATTTTACTTTAAAGCTCAAGAATCTGCCTAATTTTGGGACATTTACTTTTCTACCATAGATTTGGCAATTAGGAATTGTACCTAATATATTTGCTTTTCGCACTAATGAACAACCAAACATTGGGGAAAAATCTATATTATATCTTTCCATATACTCTGCTTCTAAGTCGTAAATACTAATGGGTGTCATATGGGATTTTAAGATTTCTTGCACTTTTTGTACGAATTGGGGTTCTTTATTCAATTTTTCCTCCATTGAGGCATGTTCAAATTGCGTCATTATAAAAAAATTT
Organism: Drosophila obscura; assembly: GCF_018151105.1. Classification (NCBI taxonomy): domain Eukaryota; kingdom Metazoa; phylum Arthropoda; class Insecta; order Diptera; family Drosophilidae; genus Drosophila; species Drosophila obscura. The sequence continues at coordinate 702,302 of NW_024542867.1, read as the reverse complement.
TTTTTTTAATTAAAATTTGTATGTTATTCCCAAACCCTGTCCAAATCATTTGCCCTACTCATATATCTTTTTTTTATGATCTTATTATGCTTAACATATAATGTTAGCAAGAACTGCAATGAACTGACTATGGTCAGTATTAGAAGCAACACAAACAGGGCTTGGATACCATCTCTGTGGTCGATTATTTTGACATTATTGACCACGTTGGCCGTATTGTCTTTGGTTTGGCTATCATCTGAACCAACCCAACCCATGTTTGTGGTTGTGTTTTTTTTTTTTAAATTGAAATTAGATTAGATCAGGAGAAAACAAACTCTCAATTTGAAAGTTCAAGTCATATATATGTATTCGGAATTTAGTGAAGTAAGAAAGATAGTGTATCTGCTAGGAAATAGTGTTTTAGGGCATATGGCTGCTTTACATTGGTTTGCTCGATATAATTTCAATATCAGCCATATGTTGTTAGTCATAGCCTTTCGTTAAAAAAATTGGTTAGTGTTTCCAAGCAGCGTTTTCACGCATCTGCTTGTGGTTTTTTAAATTATTTTATATTAATGGTAAATGAAGGCATTTGCATAACTGCAGCCTTTTTTCGTCTTCTCCCGTTGCGGCGCGCACCATTTCCTTGGCTAATCGCCGCTGGCGGAGGAGTTTTGCTTTTTTCCCTCCCCGCTTCTTTTTCTGTTTAGGCTGCTGTTGCTGCTGCTGCCGTGCCCGGTACTCAGCTATTGTGAGTGGGCGTGGTCCATCGGTTGGACAAGCCTCCAGAGCCTCCTGTAGGCTTGGCTTGTCCCTTTGCTCGATAGGAGCAGCGTTGAGGAGATCCGTCTCCAGTTTTTCCACCGATGGCGTAAGGGGCGAGAGGCCTCTCACGCGTAATGTTTGCCGCTGCAGTTGTCCGGGGCCTATGGGCTCAGGCGGTGCCGGTGCCGGTCATCGCACAGGTCATTGAAATACGCTCTATGTAGCGTTGTCGGTGCCTTTTCAGGTCTTTATCTTCTTTTATTTTTCTTGTTGGGTTTTTTTTTTTTTCAAGGCAAACACATTCAATAGTTTCTTAACAAAATGTCACGAATTTTCAACCATTCTATCTGCATCTGTTTATATATCTGTCTGGTGTCCCATAATTGTATAACAGCTTGCATGTAACGTAACGTAACGATCAACTTTACTTCGTTTGATTAAAAAAATTTAACATTTCAGCACCGTTATTTAATTTATTTTCTCGGTGGGCCGTTGTTCTCCAAAGATACGTTCAATGCTCATTTTCACAGTCTTTGAAATATTATATTGTATTCCAACTTGGACAGCCCACTTAACACTTGCACTTGTTTTATTTTAGTTAGTTTTTTTTTTTCACTGTCACGGTCGCCATGTAGAAAAAGATAAAAGACGGAACTATATATTTTGAGAACATCCGTTCTCTTGAGGTTTGATTTATTGAATGTCTTACTGAAATGTATCTTAGGTTCTACTTAGCTAAAGCCAGCGTAGCTGCGCTGCCAGGAACGTCGGCAGCGGAGCGGCCGCATTTATATATTCGTTATATGCGGGGGGCGCGAGGGGAATCGGATGCGCGTGTACTTTATGTATCGTCAAGCTATGAGAATATGCTGACGATACATTTATGTCGCTCGAGACACAACTTGGGTGATCGTATTATGTTTGTAATATGTCGTTTGGTCGAGTAGCTATATACTAATACAGTATATATATAGTACACCCTAAAAGTAGACACCGATCAAACAGCACTTAGAACAAAAGTAGACCCGTACGGTTTTGAAGGGGAAGGGCAAGCTTTAAGCTTATATATACGTATATACATATGTAATATATTAAAGCTTGGTGTTGACTGCCTGGGAACAGTTTACTATGAAAGGGAACGCCAAGCTTTGAAAAGGCAGTTAGGTATATACATATATTTTAAAATATTAGCGGCTGCATCTCTATCAAACTAGGGTGAGAAGGCAAAGACCTGATAGGGCCCAAACGGCAGAGATAGGTAGCAGGCAAAGTTAAGGGTACTCGAAGCCGTTAAAACGCCCCCAAGCGGCGATCAAGAAACACTGAGGGCCGAGAGACCAGCTATTAGGAGCAAATGTCAAGGGACAAGGATGCAAAAAGGAGAGAAGAATGACACTGAGCCTCCCAGTAGTTTCCGGTTCTGGGTTCTTTCTTTCTTCTAACGACCCGCAACTGGAGAAGACGCGTGGCTCATACCCTCCGAGTTCAGACACAAAAATTTACCGCAGATATTATCGCAGGTGCCAAACCGAATCAGGGTAAATATTGTCCGGGCCTGTTGGTTCCAGCTAATACCGAAAGTTCCCATATATGCGGCATTCGGCTTAGCATTTTCTTACTTTCATTTTCATTTGTATTTCTGCAGAATGGCACCTATTTGGTAATTACCTATTTTGCAATTACCTATTTGGCAATTACCTATTTGGGAATCACTTATTTAGAAGCTTGGAACTTCTCGAGAAAAGCTTCCTGAGATTTGGCGCTGTTAACCGCTGCAGCAGGAGCTGTTGTGTCGTACGCACACAACCTCACATATGCCATATATGTGCATAACCTCCCACGAAATCCCCGGCAAGGCATAACCGCTTAACAAGCAGCACCTAGTTTCACACGGATGGCTCGCGGAGAGGTTACAACTTTCGCCAAAGCGGTGTGTGTATACCGGAAAATCGCGGATCCCAACTGTTGGGTTTAATTCCCCCATCAAAGTCTTATCTTAGCCGATAAAACAAAAAAAATCCCTTACGCAACCTCAAAGTGCAGTGGCCCCAACGGCAGCCGAAGGTTAGGCCCGAAAGCTCCTAAGCGCTCTCTCTCTCTCTCTCTCTCGTTTTTTTTGGTGCTTTCTTGTCTTTTCTTTTCTTTTTCGCAGCACAGGTGGAACCTTAGTCCCCCAGCGAAAGATCTTTCGGCGATGAATTACGGTACCAACATAACTGCATGTGAGTTTTAATCACCGCTGAAGCTTGGTCTTGCCAAAGAAAGTGGCTTGTACGAGCGAGAGAGCGTGTAATGGGCAGAGCCCGATAGCACTGAGGAAAGCTCTTGTGCCATAGAGCCGAGCATAGCTATGCTTTAAAGCGGGTACAACGGAACCGCAAGAACCGCAATTTCTTTGCATTTTTCTGCCGATACAATGGGCATCATTCTACTTTTGCTGCTCATAATTTTGCATTCCCTTTCCAACTTTATCCGTTAATATTTTTATTGTTTATTCTCTTAATTTACGAATTACATATATACCCTATATTTCATATACCCATATCTACACATATCCATATATATACTTACACATAGAATTTATCTGCCTCCATTTATACCTAAACCCTCACTATGCACGTTACTAGACGTTAAGATTATTAGTAGACCCCTATTAACATAAGAAAATATCAACTGGTTAGATAATGAAGTACAAACAATTTCTCTTTTATTTTTATGAATAAATAGCAGTTAAGCAAAATGCACTAATATTATTTTTTTGTTGGACCCATGCCGACCTTGAAGCCACAGTCTAACGCCGGAACGGCGTTGGGAGGGATCTCTATGTAACCTTGGCACCTAAGAGATCATGGTAGGGAGGGCGTCCGTGCGATTTCGCACATGCAGCCCAATGCCCAGCATCGCCTAAAACCAGTACCAGTCTGTCCGTAAATCTTCTCGTCCCCTTCTTTTCAGTTCCTTGCTGTACCGTGGTCTTCCTCCCCCATTCCCTATCCTAAAGTACGCGATTTTTGTTGTCCTATTTATTTGAACGCGAGATCCTTAACTGTCGGCCAATTCCCCGTAACCCACCCCCAGCCGACCCGAGAAAAGCCGGAAGCAAACGCGTACCCCGCTCAGTTAAACGAACATCTCCTCGCAGGTTATATGTTACAGATACATATATATATAATAAATAAGATAAAATGGCGCCCAACGTGGGGCCCGATTCGGCTGGCCAAATTCCGGCTTGCCCCTAAAGCACATAGAATACAGGAACAAAGTCTATAACAGCTACAAGACTTTAACAGCTTCCTTTCGCTATTGCTATGTTAACGTTACGAAATAGCAGGTGCGCTCTTTATAGAAGCTTACAGGTGGACCAGATCTACCAACGGCGCGGAGAACGTAGCTATTCGTGGTCATAGTAACGGCTTTCTATGATTTCTTGTGGGACGGATATGCTTGTTTCGCTTTGGAATTAGTTTTTTTTGTGGACTTGATCTACAGGCTACCGGGAAAGCGAGCATATAATTTCCATAAGGAACCAGGTTCCGTTCGAATTATACAGCTTGGCTGGAATAAAGGAATATTATCAGTCACGTTGATGGCCTTGCCGCTAGCTAATTAATTCGAACACTAATACCATTGGTACAGCAACAACTTTCTTTGAAGTTAGTTTGAATCATCTTCATGGTTCTTCTATTGTTTTCCTTGTATTTCATTTTTCCTACTCCAAAACCAAGCAGTGAGGTGCAATGCATATGGGAACTGTCAGTTGGGATGACCATTAGTGAGTTCTCTTTGTGTTTTGTGTTACGGTGCACTATGTCCGATGTTTTATTTGAAAAATAGTGAAAATCCTAGCACGTATGCAGCCTCGAATCCTTACGGTTACGAGTAACTCGGTATTCTCTCGCCAATCGAGATCGGCGGATGTTTGTGGAATTCCTGTCGTGGTGGTTAACTACGGTATAGGCCCCTTTCAATCCGGCCGGTATCAATAAAGTTTTTGTATTTTCTTTCTCCTTTTGTATGTTCGATGCTATAGGTAAAATAGACTGTGAGCATGAAGGTTTGGGTTAGGGTCCAACTATTATTGATATACATTGTTTTTTTTTTAACAAAGTTTTTTTATATTTTTGGAATAAATCAAATTATTAAAAAAGGAAAAAAAAGAATAAATTAAAATATATAAAAAAAAAATAAAAAAAATAGTATGAAAAGTTAGTTATTAAGTGTCAGCATTAGTATAGTGTGATATAAAACAGCTAGTTAGTATAAAACTAAAAGTCACAGGAACATGTCCCGCACACAACGCGGGTCGCGAGTTGAACAAAGACTAACTTGTGGGATTTGTGTAATTGAAATTGAAGACCCAGCGCAGTGTTTTAAGTCTGTGTGTAATCATATCTTTCATATTGGGTGTTTTCGGAATCGGGGAGGAGAAAAAACAGTCTGCCCAGTTTGTTTTGCGTATTTGGGGATTCCAGCGCCTAACTTGGCAGAAGAACTCGCTTCCGCGCAGAGCTCTAGATCCCAATCAGAAGCGAGCAACATGCCTAGGACAAGATCGCAGGTAATTCCTGTTCCTGAGGGTACAGAGCAGCAACCGGTCGCTCAGGCAGTAGACCCCCCAATTATCAATCCCGAGGATAGGCAGGGCATATCAATCCATGATGGACTAGCGCAAATGACCCAATCGCTGACTCAAGCAATGTCACAGATCGCACAAATGGCACAAGCCATGGGGCAGATGACGCAATCGATAGAAGCGGGTTTCCAGCGATTAACCATTCAGAGTATGACCCCAAGGACACACGCGGAAATGGGAACGCAAGCTGAGGCTACACCCCAGACCTTTGAACAACTGTTTCAAATACCTCCGAGAGAATCAGTAGGGCCGATGAACAATGGTGGCATTGAAGGGCGATCCCCGTGGGGATCCCAGGGTACCTCGGAGTTACGACCAGACAGAATAAGTCAAATCATTTCCAATTGGAAGCTACGTTTTTCGGGATACTCGTCTATGGGAGTGGATGATTTTGTTTACAGAGTAGAGGCTCTTACTAGGCAGACTTTAGATGGAAATCTGGAATTGCTTGCTCGATATGCCAGCAACCTATTTGAGGGTAGCGCTAGCGAGTGGTTCTGGCGATATCACAAAAGTGTCGCGATAGTAACTTGGCCTCAACTAAGTTCAGCACTGAGAGCGCAGTTTAAGGACGGCAGAACCGATCTGGAAATTCGTACAGCGTTATCGCAGCGAAAACAGAAAGGGAATGAAAACTTTGATGCTTTCTATGAAGCCATCATTTCAATAGCCGATAAACTGGTGCAACCCCTGACGGAACCAGCACTGTTGGAAATCCTAAGAGCTAATTTGGCGGCGGATATTCAGTACGAAATTTTGCATGTGTCGATCATGTCGGTGGCGCAGCTACGGCATGTAGTTCGCACTCGCGAACGTTTTATGCAGTCGTTGACCAAGCCGGCTACGCCAAGTCATCGGCCTGATCCTTCTTTTCGACCACGAATAAGAGAAATTGCAGTAGCCATAGATCAGGATGATGACGAAGAACAAGATGAAATGTCCGAAGACCTAGAGATTGCTGCTGTATCTCTCTTATGTTGGAACTGTGGAGTGCATGGTCACCGGTACCAGGAGTGTGTAGCAGAACGCAAGGTCTTTTGTTACGGCTGTGGTCGACCAGAAACTTACAAGCCATCGTGTAATCGATGTAATGCAGCAAAAAACTTAAAGGGGCGTGCACCGTTAGTCAGTGCACGCAAACCAGTAGCTTCCCGCGGTACGAACACCGAACCATAGTGGAACCGACTAGTTCCAAACTACCAGATTTTTCCGAGTTTCCAGATGGATCTCAATTACCGGATGTGTCAAAATTAACAGAAATTCCATTGCATCTTCCGGCTCCGATGCAAGCTAAGGTGGGAAAAAAATCGTTAGTCAATAGGTCGAGACAGCGTCGACTGCAATATCGTTAAAAACAAGAGGCAGAAAAGCGAACTGTACTCGCAGCAATAGTTAACGATTCCAAGGATTGGCGACCGTACGCAGAGGTGAATTTATTAGGCAAAACCGTCACAGGCCTAATGGATACGGGGGCCTCGATCAGCTGTATAGGCGGCACTTTGGCGGCTGAAATTCAAAAGGGAAGTTCAATCTACAAGCCTATTAAAGCGTCGGTTAGCACAGCAGATGGCAAGCATCAACCAATTATTGGACGACTTAATACTACTATTCGGTTTAGGGGAGAGTCCCAGGCAGTTAGCTTGTGGATTGTTCCATCTTTGTCGCAAGATTTGTATTTAGGGATCGATTTCTGGACGAAGTTTAACTTTCTGCCGGCCTTTCTTTCTAACAAAACCCTTGGTGCGACCATCTCAGGCGTGATGCTGGAGGATCCGAACCAATTGCCTCTGTCCGTACAGCAGAAGGTCCAGTTAGTCGAGACGATAAAGTTGTTTCCTTCATTTGCGGAGAGAGGGCTAGGGAAACGACCTTGTTACAGCATGATATCGATGTGGGAGATGCTAAACCCATCAAGCAGAGACACTATGCCGTCTCGCCAGCGGTCGAGCAACTCATGTATACCGAACTTGATAGAATGTTGTCTCTGGGGGTAATAGAAGAGTCGAATAGTCCTTGGTCCTCGCCAGTCGTTATGGTACGAAAACCTGGCAAGGTTCGGCTATGTATCGATAGTAGAAAGCTTAATGAAGTGACGATTAAAAACGCCTACCCAATTCCTCTTATTGACGGGATTCTTAGTCGGCTTCCACGAGCCGAATTCATATCAAGCATTGATTTGAAGGACGCGTATTGGCAGATCCCTCTAGAAGAAAGGTCACGGGATAAAACTGCATTTACTGTGCCGGGACGACCTCTTTATCACTTCACCGTCATGCCGTTTGGCCTATCTAATGCACCACAAACAATGTGCAAGCTCATGGATAAGGTTATTCCTTCTGCGCTGCGGAATGAGGTATTTTTGTACCTTGACGACCTGTTAGTCGTTTCCGATTCGTTTGAGAAACACGTGAAGGTTCTCACCGAAGTAGCGGGCCGTCTGCAGCAAGCGGGTTTGACAATAAATGTCCAGAAATCACATTTCTGCCTAAAAGAAGTCAAATACCTCGGACATGTCATTGGGCAGGGCACAATTCGGACGGACCCTGAAAAAGTGGATTCAATAAAAGAGTTTCCTATCCCTCGGTCTCTAAAGCAGGTGCGGCGTTTCTTAGGTCTCACAGGGTGGTATCATAAGTTCATCAAGGACTATGCAGGATTGGCCTCGCCAATAACCGATACGCTCAAGCAAAAGCTAAAGTTCAAGTGGACCGAAGAGGCCCAGAAGGCCTTTGAGTTGCTGAAAACAAAAATGTGCGAAGCTCCAGTTTTGCACAGTCCCGACTTTAAAGTGCCGTTTGCGATCCACTGCGATGCCAGTCATACTGGAACGGGAGGGGTGCTCATGCAAACGGATACTGCTGGCAACGAAGTTCCCATTGCATTCATGTCACGGAAGCTGAACCAATGTCAGCGTAACTATTCCGTAACGGAAAAAGAATGTCTGGCAGCCGTGATGTGTGTGAAGAAGTTTAGGCCATACATAGAAGGACAGGAGTTTTCCATAATCATAGACCATGCGTCCTTGAAGTGGCTTATGTCCCAAGCGGACCTAAGCTCCAGGTTAGCCAGATGGGCACTGAAGCTTCAGGGTTTCTCCTTTAAAATCTTCCATCGAAAGGGATCGCAGAACATTGTTCCGGATGCCCTTTCTCGGGTCTTCACTGAAGATCTGTCAACTATTCAATTTGATAGCGTTATTGATTTACGATCCCCTCAATTCTAATCAGCTGACTATCAAGACATGATGTCTAAAATTCGGGCTAACCAAATGCGATTGCCTGACGTGAAGATAGTCGACAACCTTATTTATCGGCGAGCTGAGCATGCCACGGGAGAACAAATTGCCGACGATCTACGTTGGAAATTGTGGATCCCAAAAGGATTAGTACAGGAGGTGCTAAAGCAGGCTCATGAACACCCATTAGCAGCTCATAGTGGGATAAACAAGACTCTTGAGCGAATTCGTCGTTATTATTATTGGCCAAATCTCGTGACGGATGTGAAAGAGTTTATAGGCAGCTGTGACATTTGCAAAGGTAGCAAGCATCCAAACCACACTTTGAGACCGCCAATGGGGAAGTCAGGTGAATCACACAGGTTCTTCCAGAAGCTCTATGTGGACTTTTTAGGGCCGTACCCTCGCAGTAAGTCCGGAAACATAGGCATATTCGTAGTTTTAGATCATTTTTCGAAGTTTCCGTTTTTGAAAACGGTCAAGAAATTTACGGCGGAGGCCATTACTCCATTCATAGAGGAAGAGCTATTCCATTGTTTTGGCGTTCCGGAGGTTATAGTGTCGGATAATGGAGTGCAATTTAAGTCGCACCGGTTTAATGAGCTATTGCAGAAATACAGCATTAAACATTCATACACCGCTGTATACGCCCCACAAGCTAATGCTTCGGAAAGGGTCAATAGATCGGTTATTGCCGCAATAAAGGCGTACATTAAACCCGACCAAAGCAACTGGGATGAGCAGATGAGTGCGATAGCTTGTGCATTGCGGTCAAGTGTGCATGCCGCCATAAATAGCAGTCCGTATCGGGTGGCCTTTGGTCAGAATATGATCACGAGTGGTACTGCCTATCCGTTGCTACGCAACCTAGGAGTATTGGAGGATCGGTCCTTTGCATTTAATAGGGAAGACTCGTTCGACCTGATTCGCAAAATGGCCCAACAAACCATGCAGACACAACATCGGCGGAATGAAAACTCCTATAATCTGCGAAGTCGGGAGGTATCATTTCAAACAGGGCAGGAGGTTTTTCGGCGAAACCATCAACAAAGCAACTTTGCAAAGGGATTCAATGCGAAACTCGCACCGACGTTTGTAAAAGCAAGAGTACGGAAAAGGCTAGGACAAAGTTACTATGAGCTGGAGGATCTCCAGGGAAATTTAGTGGGAAAATACCATGCCAAGGACATTAAACAGTGACGAACATAGCTACCTCTCCGAACGAGGATCACCCTTTGGAGTCTTGAACCCCTAAGTGTGATTTTGGCGGGGGGGTGTGTAATAAGTCGTTTGGTCGAGTAGCTATATACTAATACAGTATATATATAGTACACCCTAAAAGTAGACACCGATCAAACAGCACTTAGAACAAAAGTAGACCCGTACGGTTTTGAAGGGGAAGGGCAAGCTTTAAGCTTATATATACGTATATACATATGTAATATATTAAAGCTTGGTGTTGACTGCCTGGGAACAGTTTACTGTGAAAGGGAACGCCAAGCTTTGAAAAGGCAGTTAGGTATATACATATATTTTAAAATATTAGCGGCTGCATCTCTATCAAACTAGGGTGAGAAGGCAAAGACCTGATAGGGCCCAAACGGCAGAGATAGGTAGCAGGCAAAGTTAAGGGTACTCGAAGCCGTTAAAACGCCCCCAAGCGGCGATCAACGAACACTGAGGGCCGAGAGACCAGCTGTTAGGAGCAAATGTCAAGGGACAAGGATGAAAAAGGAGAGAAGAATGACACTGAGCCTCCCAGTAGTTTCCGGTTCTGGGTTCTTTCTTTCTTCTAACGACCCGCAACTGGAGAAGACGCGTGGCTCATACCCTCCGACCCGGGAAAAAAAGAAGCCAATACCAGTGGAGTTCAGACACAAAAATTTACCGCAGATATTATCGCAGGTGCCAAACCGAATCAGGGTAAATATTGTCCGGGCCTGTTGGTTCCAGCTAATACCGAAAGTTCCCATATATGCGGCATTCGGCTTAGCATTTTCTTACTTTCATTTTCATTTGTATTTCTGCAGAATGGCACCTATTTGGTAATTACCTATTTTGCAATTACCTATTTGGCAATTACCTATTTGGGAATCACTTATTTAGAAGCTTGGAACTTCTCGAGAAAAGCTTCCTGAGATTTGGCGCTGTTAACCGCTGCAGCAGGAGCTGTTGTGTCGTACGCACACAACCTCACATATGCCATATATGTGCATAACCTCCCACGAAATCCCCGGCAAAGCATAACCGCTTAACAAGCAGCACCTAGTTTCACACGGATGGCTCGCGGAGAGGTTACAACTTTCGCCAAAGCGGTGTGTGTATACCGGAAAATCGCGGATCCCAACTGTTGGGTTTAATTCCCCCATCAAAGTCTTATCTTAGCCGATCGTGTCGGTCTGGTCTGTGCGGGCCTAAGACCCACCAATATTGTTTTTTTTTGTGCTTGTGAGTGGAAGTGATCCGAAATGGAGAGGCGAGGAAGGGCAAAAGTAAATCATATTGTGAAAAAGTGAAATGTTGTAAAGGGTTCGAAAGGGCACGGCATAATATATGCTAGCAAATTTTAATAAAACAGTTTATAAAATAAAGAAAGAAGATTAAAACAAAAAAAATCCCTTACGCAACCTCAAAGTGCAGTGGCCCCAACGGCAGCCGAAGGTTAGGCCCGAAAGCTCCTAAGCGCTCTCTCTCTCTCTCTCTCTCTCGTTTTTTTTGGTGCTTTCTTGTCTTTTCTTTTCTTTTTCGCAGCACAGGTGGAACCTTAGTCCCCCAGCGAAAGATCTTTCGGCGATAGATTACGGTACCAACATAACTGCATGTGAGTTTTAATCACCGCTGATGCTTGGTCTTGCCAAAGAAAGTGGCTTGTACGAGCGAGAGAGCGTGTAAAGGGCAGAGCCCGATAGCACTGAGGAAAGCTCTTGTGCCATAGAGCCGAGCATAGCTATGCTTTAAAGCGGGTACAACGGAACCGCACGAACCGCAATTTCTTTGCATTTTTCTGCCGATACAATGGGCATCATTCTACTTTTGCTGCTCATAATTTTGCATTCCCTTTCCAACTTTATCCGTTAATATTTTTATTGTTTATTCTCTTAATTTACGAATTACATATATACCCTATATTTCATATACCCATATCTACACATATCCATATATATACTTACACATAGAATTTATCTGCCTCCATTTATACCTAAACCCTCACTATGCACGTTACTAGACGTTAAGATTATTAGTAGACCCCTATTAACATAAGAAAACATCAACTGGTTAGATAATGAAGTACAAACAATTTCTCTTTTATTTTTATGAATAAATAGCAGCTAAGCAAAATGCACTAATATTATTTTTTTTGTTGGACCCATGCCGACCTTGAAGCCACAGTCTAACGCCGGAACGGCGTTGGGAGGGATCTCTATGTAACCTTGGCACCTAAGAGATCATGGTAGGGAGGGCGTCCGTGCGATTTCGCACATGCAGCCCAATGCCCAGCATCGCCTAAAACCAGTACCAGTCTGTCCGTAAATCTTCTCGTCCCCTTCTTTTCAGTTCCTTGCTGTACCGTGGTCTTCCTCCCCCATTCCCTATCCTAAAGTACGCGATTTTTTTTGTCCTATTTATTTGAACGCGAGATCCTTAACTGTCGGCCAATTCCCCGTAACCCACCCCCAGCCGACCAGAGAAAAGCCGGAAGCAAACGCGTACCCCGCTCAGTTAAACGAACATCTCCTCGCAGGTTATATGTTACATGTTTCACCCGAGCTATGTCTGGGACTTGTTTACGTAACTGCAACAAAGTGTTAGAGTGTATATTCTTTAAGTATTGTTGGTACAGTGGGTACCAACTATGTGCGCATACTACATAGCTCTAATCTGCCAAAATAGCTTTATATATTAATGTTCAAAGTGACCGCCACGATATATAAGTTATCGATCTCAAAGCAACACTGCGCATATACACTGATGCTCCGAGGAACTATCGATACGAGTTTTTCGTGTGTCGTGTGCCTATATATTTCTCGTGAGCACGTCTCCATACATTTTTCTGTACACATTATTATCCTACTCAATACATAACTGAAACAGGTTATGGGCTCAGGCACCCAGATAACTAAAACAGTGAGAAACAAAAAACATTGTTTGTGCTTAGTGAAAAGCAGTGTCGAAAAAAAAAAACGACTTAGACTCATTGGTGTGTGCGTGTGTGTACGGTAGAGAAAAGTGGAACAAAAATTTAAACAGACGTTCGCAGCGTGTTTTTTTATCAGAATTCTGCAGCGAGCCGGACCGTTGCCGTGGTTAAAAGTCCAAAATAAAGAAGTCCCAACAGATCAAGAAACACAAAAGCGAACGGAGACTCAAGTGTGTATACCAAGGCACAGAAAATCGTGCGTGTGTGTCGCTAACAAAATTCAACCGAGCAAAGGAGAAAAGGAAACTGAAAAAAAGAAAAAAAAGGGACAAAAGTATTTTCGTCGTAGTTGCTTTGTGCATGAAACAAGCGACAGATTTATACATATGTACGTAAGCATTTGCACAGTCGGACAAAAACAATAAAAAATGAGTGGAAATATGAATTTCAATATTGAGAAACTGGACGAAAACAATTATAGCACATGGGAAGTTTTGATGAGAAGTGTTCTCATACAAAATGATTTGTGGCCAGTAGTAAGTGGTAAAATAGAGCTGAGTGAAAATGCAACTAATGAGCAACGCGCAGCTTTTGAGCTGAAAGATCAAAAGGCGTTGGCGTCAATATTACTTTGTGTTAAATCGACCCAACTGAACAATGTTAAAAATTGTGTATCATCTTCGCAGGCCTGGCAAAAGTTAAATGCAATTCACAGACCAAGCGGTCCAGCAAGATGTGTGCTGCTAATCAAACAGTTGTTGTCGCTGAAAATGTCGGAAGACATGAGTGCACAGGAATATTTGCACAAATTCCAGGTGGTACATGAGGCTTTAGCAGAGGTCAGCATAAAGGTTGATGAAAAGCTTTTATCTGTTGTTTTGCTAAATGGTCTACCAAAATCGTATGAAAGTTTTGTTGTTGCGATTGAGACGCGGGATAATTTACCGAGCTTAAGTGTGCTAAAAATTAAAATTTCTGAAGAAGCGAATAGGCAGGAAGATATCGTTTACAAGGAAATAACAAGCAGCGCAGAACTACATGTTAGCCATGACATCAAAAACTTTAAGAAAAGCTTTAAGAAAGGCAAGAAGTGTTTTAATTGCGGAAAAGAAGGGCATTTTAAAACAGATTGTCGTGTCAAAAGAAAGCAAGAAGAAGTAAACAATAAGGGCGAAAGCTACAAAAGTGGGGAAAAATGGGGTACATTGCTTTGTGTAACCAGAGATACCAAAGTGGAACCTGAAAAATATGTACCAATTTTAAATGTTGCTAAGTCTGATGACCGGATGGTAAATGCATGGTGCATAGACAGTGGCGCAATGGCACATTTATGTTGCGATAAGGATCGCTTTGTGTCGTTCACGAAAGATAATCAAAAAGTATTTTTAGCCGGCGGGAAATCACTTATTGCTGAAGGGCATGGAACTGTAAAAGTAAAGTTCGGTGATAGAGCGGTTACAATGGATAATGTTATCTTGGTACCAGATTTACAGTACAATTTTATATCAGTCGCAAAAGCATTAAGCAATGGCAAACAAGTTTTGTTTGAGAAAAATCAAGCGATGATTTTTGAAAACGGAAATGTGTTAGTAAAGGCACATTTAGAAAATGGATTGTTTATGGTTAATGACAATCAGGAAAAGTGCATGAACATTGTAAATGTTGAGACAGATACATTTAAATGGCACAACAGGTTCGGTCATGTACATTTTGGTGCACTAAAGGAAATGGCTAGTAAGGAGATGGTAATAGGTCTCAAGGGCATTTGCAACCCAAAAAAGGTATGTGCAACATGCGCAAAAAGTAAGATTTGCGTTCAACCATTTAAATCGAGCTCAAACAGGTCAAAGGGTGTACTAGACGTGATACATAGTGACATATGCGGTCCAATGCAAAAGCAATCGATAGGAGGAAATCGATATTTCGCAACATTTATTGATGATTGTTCCAGATATGTATCAGTATATTTTCTAAAATCCAAAGATCAGGTTTTTGATGCTTTTAAGGTGTTTAAAAGTCAAGTTGAGTGCCAAACTGGGAAACAAGTTAAAGTTCTACGAAGCGACAATGGCCGAGAATACATTTCAAACGTTTTTGATAAGTATCTGAAAGAAAATGGAATAATGTAAAACTTAACAGTGCCATATACACCGCAACAAAACGGAGTTGCAGAAAGGGCGAACAGAACATTGGTTGAAATGGCAAGAAGTATGCTGTTGCATTCTGGGTTGAGTGAATGCTATTGGGCTGAAGCGATTCGAACTGCCGCGTATTTGCGAAATAGAGTGGCAACAAGTTCCCTGAATGGTGTTACACCATTTGAAATCTGGACAGGTAGAAAGCCAGTGGTATCGCGCTTGAGAGTTTTTGGCTCAGTAGCAATTGCTTTAGATAAAACTAAGAAATCAAAGTTCGCACAAAAAGGTTTTGAGTATGTAATGGTGGGATACTCCGATACGGCCAAAGCATATCGATTGGTCAGTAAAGAAAACAGAAAACTCGTAGAGAGTAGGGATGTCATTTTTGTAGAACCTGAAGGGGACAGACTAGAGCCATCAGATTCTAATGACATGGCATCAGTTGAGGTTCAACAAAACCAGGATTCTAAATACGAGATAGAAAATGAGTCATCTACAGATCCAGAAAATGCACCAGATATTCAGGAGGAGAATAGGTCCGATAACGAAATTCTTGCATTTCCAGAACCCAAGAGAGGACCAGGTCGTCCATCCATCGTACGTACGGGCAAACCAGGAAGACCGAGGAAAGAGTATCATATGGTCAATGCGATACTAGCAGCAGACGTACAAGTTCCTCAAAACTACGAAGAAGCTGAACGGTCAACTGAAGGTGAGCTATGGAAAGCATCCATGAAGGACGAGTACGAATCCCTCGTCAAGAATGGCACGTGGTCGCTTACTGAATTGCCTAGCACCATGAGGGCTATTGGATGCAGATGGGTTTACGCTCTCAAGTCAAATCCGTATGGAAGCGTGAACAGACTGAAATCACGTTTGGTAGCAGAGCAAGGTTGTAGCCAACGCTACGGGATCGACTACAAGGAGACATTCGAACCGGTCGTTCGCCATGCAACTATCAGGTTGATAATTGCACTTGCAGTCGAACATGGCCTCCACCTACATCAAATGGATGTTGCAACCGCATATCTAAACGGAGAATTGCAAGATGAGGTCTTTATGAGGCAACCCAAAGGCTTCGTCAGCGTTGATTATCCAAATCACGTTTTGAGGCTTCACAAGAGCATATACATATGGGCTTAAACAGTCAGGAAGAGTTTAGAACTCTATGTTAGATGCAACGCTGCGACGCATTGGATTTGTGCCGACCGCCAATGAACCATGCCTCTATTATAGACCAGGTAATAATATGTGTCTATTAGCTGTCTACGTAGATGACATTATTTTGGCGTGCAACGACCTGGACGATCTATCTGATATCAAAACAAAAATCGCAGCAGAATTTGACGTAGTTGACATCGGGCCTATGCAGTACTTCCTAGGTATTGAAGTGAAACGTGAAGGCAGTACTGGAGCAATTTCAATCAGCCAACGGAAGTACATTAGAGAATTGCTCGAACAGTACAACATGAACGATTGTCGACAGACGCCCACGCCGCTGGAAGCTGGTTACCAGGTGTCATGCAACAGAAAGGACAGCCGCAAGGTCGACATGACATCGTTTCAAAAGCTAATTAGGGAGTTATCTTATCTTGCAGTTATGACTCGTCCGGACATTGCTCATTCAGTGAACAAGTTGGCACAACGCAACAAGGATCCCCATTCCGAGCATGAAGCGGCAGCTAAGCATATCCTTCGATATCTAGCCAAAACTATCGACTGGGAAATATGCTACACAAAACAAGGCAAGGCAATTGAGTGTTTTGTCGATGCAGATTGGGCAAGTTATATAACAAACCGCAAGTCATTCACTGGCTATGTATGCACCTTGGCAGGAGGAGCGATTTCTTGGGAGTCAAGAAAGCAATCGACAGTCGCGCTTAGTTCCACGGAGGCTGAGTACATCGCCTTATCATCTGCAGCAAAGGAGGCGATATACATTCGAAACCTACTCATCGACTTGAAGCTGATGTCCAAAGAGTCAGCTATTCAGATGTACGGTAACAACATAGGAGCACAGCAGCTGGCTAGAAACCCTATGTTTCATGCACGTACAAAACACATCGACGTCAAGGTTCATCATGTTCGAGAGGTTCTTAAGAGAGGTGAAGTCGACATTGCGTATCTACCAACCGATGAAATGATAGCAGATGTCCTTACAAAGAACTTAGCCAAAGTTAAACATCATAAATTTGTATTCGCCTTTGGCTTAAAAGAAAGTTTATAATTTGCCTTGACATGTATTCGAATGCTAGTTTAAGTAGCATCAAGTATGTTTAAATTTTGTAAGCATGCGTTGTGTTGAGGAGGAGTGTTCAAAGTGACCGCCACGATATATAAGTTATCGATCTCAAAGCAACACTGCGCATATACACTGATGCTCCGAGGAACTATCGATACGAGTTTTTCGTGTGTCGTGTGCCTATATATTTCTCGTGAGCACGTCTCCATACATTTTTCTGTACACATTATTATCCTACTCAATAAATAACTGAAACAATTAATGATATTAATTTTAAAAATATTATTATTTTAATATTTGGTCCTTTCGTACTAAAAAATATTACAATACAATTTTTAAAGATAGAAACCAACCTGGCTTACACCGGTTTGAACTGAGATCATGTAAGAATTTAAAAGTCGAACAGACTTAAAATTTGAACGGCTACACCCCAAAATTATTTTCTTTATCCAACATCGAGGTCGCAATCTTTTTTATCATATCGATAAAAAAATTACGCTGTTATCCCTAAAGTAACTTAATTTTGTAATCATTATTAATGGATCAATTAATCATAAATTAATGTTTTTAAAAATTAAAAGTTTTTTAAATTTTAATATCACCCCAATAAAATATTTTTTGTTATTAAAATAAAATTAATCTTAACAATTAAAATAAAAAAAAATATAAAGATTTATAGGGTCTTCTCGTCTTTTAAATAAATTTTAGCTTTTTGACTAAAAAATAAAATTCTATAAAAAATTTAAATGAAACAGTTAATATTTCGTCCAACCATTCATTCCAGCCTCCAATTAAGAGACTAATGATTATGCTACCTTTGCACAGTCAAAATACTGCGGCTATTTAAAATTTCAGTGGGCAGGTCAGACTTTAAATTGAATTCAAAAAGACATGTTTTTGTTAAACAGGCGAACATTATTTTTCCGAAGTCTTTACTTAAACTTTTCATTAAAATTTATTTTTACATAAAAATATACTAATTCTATCATTATTACTCAATTAAAAAATTAAAATTGATATTCTAATAAATAATTAAAATTTAATAAATAATTTAATTTATAAAATAAATTATAACACATTTTTTAATAATTGCTAATTCTAAGCATATATTTATTAAATTTATTTATTATTTTTAAAAATTTATTTTATAGGTTATCCCATAAAATATTAAAATTATACATTATTAAATTATACAAAAAATTTAATAAATTTATAATTTCTAAATTAAATTCATTTCTTAAAAAGTAGATACCTTTAAAAACGAATAACATTTCATTTCTAATATAATATTTTAAATAATTTTTGTTACATTAACTTATATATTAACTCTTTTAATACTTTAGAGCGAAAATCAAATTATTTATCTTTATAATTTTACTACCAACACCTCAAATTTTCTAACCGTATAAATAATTTTATTGTAACCCATTATTACTTAAATATAAGCTACACCTTGATCTGATATAAATTCTTATAAAAATTATTGAATATTATTATTCTTATAAAATATTCTGATAACGACGGTGTATAAACTGATTACAAACTTAAGTAAGGTCCATCGTGGATTATCGATTACAAAACAGGTTCCTCTGGATAGACTAAAATACCGCCAAATTTTTTAAGTTTCAAGAACATAACTATTACTACTTTAGTATAAACAATTACATTTTAAATAATAGGGTATCTAATCCTAGTTTTTTTCAAAAATTTTTTAGCTTCAATTAATAACAAATAAAAATATTTTGAATTTAAAATTTCACTTAATAAATTCAATTTTATTTTAATAAATAAATTTAACTATTACTAAAAAAATTTATTTGTATTATTAGTGTAACCGCGACTGCTGGAACCAATTTGGTCAATACTCTTTAATATTGCTCTTTCTAAATTTCTTTAATCAATAATATTAATTACTGCGAATAAATAAATTAAAAATATTTTTAAAATAAATACAAATTCATACAAAAATTTACATATAAATCAAATTAACAATAAATTTTTAAGCCAAAATAAAACATTAAACTTTTAATTTTATTCAAAAAAAATAATTTATTTTTTTTTTATTTATTTATTGAAGACTAGCAACTATGTTAATAAAAAATAAAAAAAAAAAAAAAAAAAAAAAAAGTGGATATAGGAAATAATTAGAAAAAAAGGGAAAACGAGAAGGAACGTGTGAGTCACTTCTGGGGACTTGAGCTTATGATTTTTTAGAATTTTAGAAATAAAATAAATAAATAAAATAAATTTTACATTTTACTTTTTTTTGCTACATCTCCTATCTACATCTACATATACACTATATATTCTACATCTAACATGTAGATTGTACATGTTCCATTTAGATTCTACGTCTCCTCCGCTAGGGGTTGCTCGCGCACTGAACGCGGCAGAGTGTGCGAGCGAGATGGAAAATGAGTTGCATTGTTGTTTGCCGGATGGGGCGGGGGGAAGCAACCGAAAATTAATTTCTTCATTCCGGGTATAATTATGATCCGATCTAATTCAGATTCGGCAATCTGGTAGATATGGTCATTCTCTACGATACTGCGTTTTTAGTTTAGGCTGCCACAGATTTTCGTCCTTTGTGTGGGGGGAAGGGGGCGGGGCGAAATTTTGAAATACACTTGTAGCAGTGTTATATCACATGAGTCTGGAAACAAAATTTGGTTCCTCTAGCTTTTATAGTCTCTGAGATCCAGGCGTCAAACAAGACGGACAGACGGACAGACAGACATGGCTCTATCGACTCGGCTATTGATGCTGATCAAGAATATATATACTTTATGGGGTCTGCGTTATGGTTTATAGTTTATGGTTCTCTGCGTTACACACATCCACTTTTACCACAAATCTAATATACCCCTTAACTCTTTTTTGAGTACGGGTATAAAAACTGTTTTTGGACCGACTCGAGAATGGACTGTTGCTCCTTGTACTGTGGACTCCACACACAAGAACAATATTCCAGAATCGGACGAACCAAGGAGACGTACAGTGTTTTGGTGACACGCTTTATAAACGCTAGAACACCCTTAGCCTTATTTACAGTTGCAGCTATATGGTTATTAAAACACAGTCTATGATCGAGAAGAACTCCAAGGTCATTAGAACTCGAAATTCGTTCGAGGGCATGAATTCCTACAGTGTAGGAGACAAAGTGTGGAGTGCGACGGTAAAAAGTCATAAGTTTGCATTTAGAAAGGTTCAGAAAGAGGAGATTTTTTGAACACCAAATTTGCAACTCGTTTAGGTCGAGTTGAAGGCGTTTGTGCAGGTACCAATCAGAGTAGGAGAGATAGATTTTAACATCGTCAGCGTACATTAGTGTAGAGGAGTATGTTATAACTTGAGGAAGCTCATTCACAAATAAAATAAACAGAAGTGGACCTAAATGACTACCTTGTGGCACTCCTGATGTAACATTAACGACATTCGACAACACATTAGTAAACAAAACACGTTGTGTGCGGTTACAAAAAAAAAAAAACGAAAGCAGCTTTGGAATGGCGGAAAGCTTAGCAATACCTCGGTAGTTCTCAATGTGAGATCTTGAACCCTTTTTGTGAAGCGGAATGATATAGGATTCGTTCCAAATCACTAAAAGAAAGGACCGTTCCAATGATAGGTTGAAAAGATATGTCAACGGTTTGCATAAGGACTGGGCACAGTGTTTTAAAATACAACTTGGTACCTTGTCCGGACCCGCCGAGAATGATAGGTCAATCGTTGACAAACCTTCTAGAACATCACTTTCCTCAAAGAAAGGCAGAAAAATGCTGTTGGCATAAGGTAAGTGGTAGGGATACGGAGTGGATGCATGGTAGATATGACGAGTACGTTGATTGGAAGAAGGTGGCAAATAAATTTGCAACACCAGCAGGAGAAGATTCAGATTTGTTTTGATAATGGAGGGATGGAGGAAATGCATTGGACTTACGTTTAGAATTAACGAACGAATAGAATTTTTTTGGATCACTACGAAAATGTTTACTACATCGGGAAAGGTATTGATTATAACAAAGACTATTAACAGTGAGGAATTGAGAACGAGCGGAGGAATATTGGGCGAAGACAATCATAGATCCAGTATTCTGATACTTTTTATAGAAATGGAATTAATGGAATTAATTTGAACTAGGGAGACATCGGTAAGCCCGTCAATAAAATCGCCAAGAAAGAAGTGGTAAGTTAAAATCACCCATGACAATAATATGATCGTTGCAACCTAAAGTAGATACAATAGTCTGAATTGCAGAAAGGTGATAAGAAGAAACCTCAGCATCTGATTTGCGAGGAATGTAAGAGCAAGTCAAATAGATCGATACCGATGCAACACAAACTTTGACTGCAATGAATTCAATGCCATAGATATTGTTGAATGGGAACAACTCGGATGAGAAATCCGTTTTCACAGCAATCAGAACCCCACCAGTAAAAGATGGACGGTCCAATCTATATGTGATAAACTTTGGAACGAAAATTTCATGATCATAGACGGAGGAGTTAAGTCAGGTTTCAGTTAAAGCGACAGCGTCAAAGTCAAAAGAGGAACTATTCGCATGTATTTGACACAATTTGCCTAACAGACTGCGTACGTTCTGGTAATGAATAATAAAAAGGTTATTTAGTTTTTTGAACAACCAGGGCCAGTAATATTGGGACTCTGGATAGAGTCATGCATAATTGTATGCTCAGGCCAAATAGACGGGTCGAGTGATCTGGATAGTAAAGAATCGGGAAGAAGAATCTTAAAGGAGGAAATATTGCGCTTATGTCTAAAAACGAATTTGGTCACAATTATATCATTAAGCGAGGCGTTAAGTCTAGAGCAAAGATGTTGTTTGACATCCTCTATTGTAGCCTCCGGTATAAGACGGGAGACAAAGATAGACTTTCGAGGTACCACTGCTCTTAGTTGAAGTCCCGAGCGAGAGAGAGAAGGTGGAGCCACTCCCAAAAGAGATCTCGTGGCAGAAATGATGGCAGCGTCTGTAGCAACGGAAGGAACAGGATCAGTGACAGGAACGGTGAGGACATCATCAGCGGTCAGCACGTCCACACTGGGAGCAATCACTGCGGAGCGGACAATGATGGACGTAGTAACTGCTTCATTGCTCCTCGGTGTGAGAAACACCGGAGCGACTGAAGGCGGATTGACTAACGGCGAGGCATGACCGCTCGGAGTAGCAAAGAATTCCGATGTATGTAAATGAGAGGCAGGCGTTCCAACTCCAATAGGTTGCAAGAGGTTGTTGTTATCAGTATGAGGGATTTTCCGTCTAGGAGATTCACTCAAGAGTTTGAGGCCAAGGAATTGTGTTTCCAGGGACAGGAACTTGTCGTTGAGAGCGATAAATTGCTTCCGGACATCCTGAAAACCGGTACGAGTCTGTCTCATAAAAGTGCGCATTTCGGCCTCAATCTCACGGCAGGCCAAACAAGACCAAGTCAGACCCATGCGTTTTGAGATGAGATCGTGTAGACGTCCAATGCCATTGAGTACCTAGCAGGCTATGTTATCAAAAAACTGCGACTTTCCAATGAGTTTGCCGAAAATTCGACATTTACCTACGTAGATGAGGTCTCGCATGGTGGACTCATAAAACCTTCTGCACAGTTCAAAAATGAACTGAAAGAGCTGGAAATAATCTTTTTAAACATTATAAAATAACATTTTAACATAAAAAAAAACGTTAAGGAAAAATTGATAATGGCTTCCGAAAATGTTAATATTAATTTAGATATAAAAAGGTTTTATTTTAAGATAAGAATTTATTTTAGAATTAAGAGTCTCAACAAAAAAATTTCTATTCAAAAACAAAAACAGCGCTTAATTTCAAATTCAAAACTATTAAAAATTAAATTATAAAAAACACATCAACTCCTTTTATTATAACCGGCAACTTTAAGCCCCATGGACCATCAGAGGGTTAATCCACACGCTCTATTGTTGTTTCACTCACACTTACTGCGCTGAGCCCTTTCACTCGCACTTATTGTAAGTATTGTTAAGGGCCTGCTGCTGCCGACGAGACCACCTTATATAATTGCATCATGCATACAACCAAACAAACTTGGAAAAACCATCAACGACTACAAGTATATAATTATACTGCTTTTTGGTCATTTCCATCGGTCCAACGTGATCAACGTGATAAGTTAATAGTGGCCTGTCGCCGTTGTCTATCGGTTGCAAATAACCTTCACGTTTCCCTGACTTTTCATTAAAGATGATACATTGAACACACTTATTTACTACCTGCGATACTTTATCCTTCAATTTTGGAATATAATACGACTTTTCGATTATATCCTGTGTCTTTTTGGCTGAAAAATGACCTTGGTTATCAGCTATCGATATAATCTCTTTTTCCATTAGAGCTGGCACTACAATAAGCTCCCTGTCTGGATCCTTAAACAAAATCTGATTCTGAATATAATAATCCTCATATTCCTTGTCCTCAACAATACCTTTAACAGCCTTCACCCAATCGTCGGTTAGCTGAGCTTCTTTGAGACGATGACTAATGCTTTCTTCCAACGTAAAACAAGCTACACGACTTAAAGCGTCAACGTGCCTCATCATTGTAAACGCATTACAGTCTGTGACGATTTTGAACTGTATACCCAAAACATATACACGCCATTTTACTAACGCTTCGATAATTGCCAGAACCTCGAGATCATACGAAGGATATTTTTCTTCACACGGCTTAGTCCTACGACTCATGTACTGAACAGGATGGAATTGGCCATCTTCCAAATTCTTCTGCAATAACACTGCTCCGTATCCCCATTTTGAAGCATCAGTGTGGATTTCTGTCTCCAATTTCGGGTTGTACATTTCTAAAACAGGCCTACTAGTCAATGCTAACTTTAATTGTTCAAACGCGCAAGAGTGTGCGAGCGAGATGGAAAATGAGTTGCATTGTTGTTTGCCGGATGGGGCGGGGGGAAGCAACTGAAAATTAATTTCTTCATTCCGGGTATAATTATGATCCGATCTAATTCAGATTCGGCAATCTGGTAGATATGGTCATTATCTACGATACTGCGTTTTTAGTTTTAGCGTATCTTAAAAATTGTGGCTGCCACAGATTTTCGTCCTTTGTGTGGGCGGAAGGGGGCGGGGCGAAATTTTGAAATACACTTGTAGCAGTGTTATATCACATGAGTCTGGAAACAAAATTTGGTTCCTCTAGCTTTTATAGTCTCTGAGATCCAGGCGTCAAACAAGACGGACAGACGGACAGACAGACATGGCTCTATCGACTCGGCTATTGATGCTGATCAAGAATATATATACTTTATGGGGTCTGCGTTATGGTTTATAGTTTATGGTTCTCTGCGTTACACACATCCACTTTTACCACAAATCTAATATACCCCTTAACTCTTTTTTGAGTACGGGTATAAAAACTGTTTTTGGACCGACTCGAGAATGGACTGTTGCTCCTTGTACTGTGGACTCCACACACAAGAACAATATTCCAGAATCGGACGAACCAAGGAGACGTACAGTGTTTTGGTGACACGCTTTATAAACGCTAGAACACCCTTAGTCTTATTTACAGTTGCAGCTATATGGTTATTAAAACACAGTCTATGATCGAGAAGAACTCCAAGGTCATTAGAACTCGAAATTCGTTCGAGGGCATGAATTCCTACAGTGTAGGAGACAAAGTGTGGAGTGCGACGGTAAAAAGTCATAAGTTTGCATTTAGAAAGGTTCAGAAAGAGGAGATTTTTTGAACACCAAATTTGCAACTCGTTTAGGTCGAGTTGAAGGCGTTTGTGCAGGTACCAATCAGAGTAGGAGAGATAGATTTTAACATCGTCAGCGTACATTAGTGTAGAGGAGTATGTTATAACTTGAGGAAGCTCATTCACAAATAAAATAAACAGAAGTGGACCTAAATGACTACCTTGTGGCACTCCTGATGTAACATTAACGACATTCGACAACACATTAGTAAACAAAACACGTTGTGTGCGGTTACAAAAAAAACGAGAAGGAACGTGCGAGTCGCTTCTGGGGACGCGACTCTACTTATACCCGTACTCAGTCAGTATATACATTTTTGAGCTTATGATTTTTAAGAATTTTAGAAAAAAAAAAAAATTTTACATTTTTTTGCTACATCTGATATCTACATCTACATCTACAATGTATATTCTACATCTAACATGTAGATTGTACAATGTACATGCTCCATTTAGATTCTACATCTCCTCCGCTAGGGGTTGCTCGCGCACTGAACGCGGCAGAGTGTGCGAGCGAGAAGGAAAATGAGTTTCGTAGTCGTCGTCGGGTGGGTGGACAGGGGAAGCAACTGAAAATTAATTTCTTCATTCTGGCTATAGATATGATCCGATCTGATTCAGATTCGGCAGTCTGGTAGGTATGGGCATTCTCTACGATACTGCGTTTTTAGTTTTATCGTATCTTTACAAATGTGCCTGCCACAGATTTTCGTCCTTTGTGGGGGCGGAAGGGGGCGGGGCGAAATTTTGAAATACACTTGTAGCAGTGTGATATCACATGAGTGTGGAAACCAAATTTGGTTGCCCTAGCTCTTATAGTCTCTGAGATCTAGGCGCTCAACAAGACGGACAGACAGACAGACGGACAGACGGACAGACAGACAGACGGACAGACGGACAGACAGACATGGCTCTATCGACTCGGCTATTGATGCTGATCAAGAATATATATACTTTATGGGGTCGGAAACGTTTCCTTCTCTGCGTTACACACATCCACTTTTACCACAAATCTAATATACCCCTTAACTCTTTTTTGAGTACGGGTATAAAAAACGAAAGCAGCTTTGGAATGGCGGAAAGCTTAGCAATACCTCGGTAGTTCTCAATGTGAGATCTTGAACCCTTTTTGTGAAGCGGAATGATATAGGATTCGTTCCAAATCACTAAAAGAAAGGACCGTTCCAATGATAGGTTGAAAAGATATGTCAACGGTTTGCATAAGGACTGGGCACAGTGTTTTAAAATACAACTTGGTACCTTGTCCGGACCCGCCGAGAATGATAGGTCAATCGTTGACAAACCTTCTAGAACATCACTTTCCTCAAAGAAAGGCAGAAAAATGCTGTTGGCATAAGGTAAGTGGTAGGGATACGGAGTGGATGCATGGTAGATATGACGAGTACGTTGATTGGAAGAAGGTGGCAAATAAATTTGCAACACCAGCAGGAGAAGATTCAGATTTGTTTTGATAATGGAGGGATGGAGGAAATGCATTGGACTTACGTTTAGAATTAACGAACGAATATAATTTTTTTGGATCACTACGAAAATGTTTACTACATCGGGAAAGGTATTGATTATAACAAAGACTATTAACAGTGAGGAATTGAGAACGAGCGGAGGAATATTGGGCGAAGACAATCATAGATCCAGTATTCTGATACTTTTTATAGAAATGGAATTAATGGAATTAATTTGAACTAGGGAGACATCGGTAAGCCCGTCAATAAAATCGCCAAGAAAGAAGTGGTAAGTTAAAATCACCCATGACAATAATATGATCGTTGCAACCTAAAGTAGATACAATAGTCTGAATTTCAGAAAGGTGATAAGAAGAAACCTCAGCATCTGATTTGGGAGGAATGTAAGAGCAAGTCAAATAGATCGATACCGATGCAACACAAACTTTGACTGCAATGAATTCAATGCCATAGATATTGTTGAATGGGAACAACTCGGATGAGAAATCCGTTTTCACAGCAATCAGAACCCCACCAGTAAAAGATGGACGGTCCAATCTATATGTGATAAACTTTGGAACGAAAATTTCATGATCATAGACGGAGGAGTTAAGTCAGGTTTCAGTTAAAGCGACAGCGTCAAAGTCAAAAGAGGAACTATTCGCATGTATTTGACACAATTTGCCTAACAGACTGCGTACGTTCTGGTAATGAATAATAAAAAGGTTATTTAGTTTTTTGAACAACCAGGGCCAGTAATATTGGGACTCTGGATAGAGTCATGCATAATTGTATGCTCAGGCCAAATAGACGGGTCGAGTGATCTGGATAGTAAAGAATCGGGAAGAAGAATCTTAAAGGAGGAAATATTGCGCTTATGTCTAAAAACGAATTTGGTCACAATTATATCATTAAGCGAGGCGTTAAGTCTAGAGCAAAGATGTTGTTTGACATCCTCTATTGTAGCCTCCGGTATAAGACGGGAGACAAAGATAGACTTTCGAGGTACCACTGCTCTTAGTTGAAGTCCCGAGCGAGAGAGAGAAGGTGGAGCCACTCCCAAAAGAGATCTCGTGGCAGAAATGATGGCAGCGTCTGTAGCAACGGAAGGAACAGGATCAGTGACAGGAACGGTGAGGACATCATCAGCGGTCAGCACGTCCACACTGGGAGCAATCACTGCGGAGCCGACAATGATGGACGTAGTAACTGCTTCATTGCTATTCGGTGTGAGAAACACCGGAGCGACTGAAGGCGGATTGACTAACGGCGAGGCATGACCGCTGGGAGTAGCAAAGAATTCCGATGTATGTAAATGAGAGGCAGGCGTTCCAACTCCAATAGGTTGCAAGAGGTTGTTGTTATCAGTATGAGGGATTTTCCGTCTAGGAGATTCACTCAAGAGTTTGAGGCCAAGGAATTGTGTTTCCAGGGACAGGAACTTGTCGTTGAGAGCGATAAATTGCTTCCGGACATCCTGAAAACCGGTACGAGTCTGTCTCATAAAAGTGCGCATTTCGGCCTCAATCTCACGGCAGGCCAAACATGACCAAGTCAGACCCATGCGTTTTGAGATGAGATCGTGTAGACGTCCAATGCCATTGAGTACCTAGCAGGCTATGTTATCAAAAAACTGCGACTTTCCAATGAGTTTGCCGAAAATTCGACATTTACCTACGTAGATGAGGTCTCGCATGGTGGACTCATAAAACCTTCTGCACAGTTCAAAAATGAACTGAAAGAGCTGGAAATAATCTTTTTAAACATTATAAAATAACATTTTAACATAAAAAAAAACGTTAAGGAAAAATTGATAATGGCTTCCGAAAATGTTAATATTAATTTAGATATAAAAAGGTTTTATTTTAAGATAAGAATTTATTTTAGAATTAAGAGTCTCAACAAAAAAATTTCTATTCAAAAACAAAAACAGCGCTTAATTTCAAATTCAAAACTATTAAAAATTAAATTATAAAAAACACATCAACTCCTTTTATTATAACCGGCAACTTTAAGCCCCCATGGACCATCAGAGGGTTAATCCACACGCTCTATTGTTGTTTCACTCACACTTACTGCGCTGAGCCCTTTCACTCGCACTTATTGTAAGTATTGTTAAGGGCCTGCTGCTGCCGACGAGACCACCTTATATAATTGCATCATGCATACAACCAAACAAACTTGGAAAAACCATCAACGACTACAAGTATATAATTATACTGCTTTTTGGTCATTTCCATCGGTCCAACGTGATCAACGTGATAAGTTAATAGTGGCCTGTCGCCGTTGTCTATCGGTTGCAAATAACCTTCACGTTTCCCTGACTTTTCATTAAAGATGATACATTGAACACACTTATTTACTACCTGCGATACTTTATCCTTCAATTTTGGAATATAATACGACTTTTCGATTATATCCTGTGTCTTTTTGGCTGAAAAATGACCTTGGTTATGAGCTATCGATATAATCTCTTTTTCCATTAGAGCTGGCACTACAATAAGCTCCCTGTCTGGATCCTTAAACAAAATCTGATTCTGAATATAATAATCCTCATATTCCTTGTCCTCAACAATACCTTTAACAGCCTTCACCCAATCGTCGGTTAGCTGAGCTTCTTTGAGACGATGACTAATGCTTTCTACCAACATAAAACAAGCTACACGACTTAACGCGTCAACGTGCCTCATCATTGTAAACGCATTACAGTCTGTGACGATTTTGAACTGTATACCCAAAACATATACACGCCATTTTACTAACGCTTCGATAATTGCCAGAACCTCGAGATCATACGAAGGATATTTTTCTTCACACGGCTTAGTCCTACGACTCATGTACTGAACAGGATGGAATTGGCCATCTTCCAAATTCTTCTGCAATAACACTGCTCCGTATCCCCATTTTGAAGCATCAGTGTGGATTTCTGTCTCCAATTTCGGGTTGTACATTTCTAAAACAGGCCTACTAGTCAATGCTAACTTTAATTGTTCAAACGCAACTTGATGGATCTCCTTAAACTCAAATTTAACATCCTTCCTCAACAGATCTGTCAACGGCTTTGCAATAGCAGCATAACTCTCAATAAACTTTCGGAAATAAGAAGTCAATCCTATGAAACGCTGTACTGCCTTCTTATCACCTGGCACTGGGAACTTTTCGACAGCCCACGTCTTCTCATCGCTTGGTCTTATCGTATTATTTTCTACTATATACCCTAGAAAATTAACCTTTTGTTGTAACAGCTGACACTTGTTCCAATTTATACGTAGCCCATTCAATTCAGCTACCTTTAAAACTTTTCTCAGCTTTAACAAACCCTCTTCTATGCCTTGACTCGAAATGATTACGTCATCCATATAGACTGCTGCTTCGTCTTTCTTCACCAAATCTCTCAACACTGCCATTATAAATCTGGTAAATACCGCTTGGGAGTTAGAAATTCCAAATGGTACATATAAAAATTCGAACTGGCCCTTTTGAGTCACAAAAGACGTATATTTTTGAGACTCCACTTCTACTGGTACATGGAAGAAACCATTCGTTAAATCCAATGTGGTGAAATACTTTGCACCCTGCAGCTTCTCCAACACTGTATCCATGTGTGACATTGGAAAGTTATCGCGAATTATTTTCTCGTTAAGCTTTCTGTAGTCACAGCATAACCTTTTGCTGCCATTCTTTTTTCCAACCAACACTACTGGTGATGCGTACTCCGATGTACTTGGCTTTATAATCTTCTGAGCCAACCACTCTTCCACTTGCTTATCTACGATTTCTTGCTCATACATCGCTAAGCGTCTTGGATGCTGAAAAACTGGAATCTCATCCGCTAATATGATTTTCATTTTGACAGGTGCATCAACATTCCTCTGAGGCTGGTACTCTTTGACCATACTCATAACTGATATGGCATCTGACTCACTGAGATGCGATACGTCCACTGAGCACTCCTTCTCAACTTCATCAATACTTGACATGCAAATGCCTCCAAACTCATCAAACAATTCCTCACATGACGACGATTCTACATTATTTGGTTTCTGATCTTTTTCCTCAATAAAAACTCTACGAACAAACTTTGTTCCTGCCTTAGAAACTTGCATATCAACATGATCAAGAATAGTCCTTCCTAAAATGGCTTCAAAACCAATATCCTCGTTAGGTATGACATGAAATTCTACCTCCATTTCAATCTCATCCACTTTCACTGGTATCGAAAAGCTACCGAAAGTCACAACTTGACTATCTCCAATACCTGTTAAACATTTCTCGCGGCCGATCAGTTTAACATTTCCGAATTTCAAGAATACACCTCTACGAATTAAACACAAATCTGCTCCCGTGTCAATTAAACCTTGGAATACAAATGTAGCATACTTTACATTCTTTAATTCCAAACCTGATGGAGTGAAAATACCTGTCGGCTTAGCAACGACTTCCTTATCTCGAATAATGTTCGTATTCATCCTCCTTTCTTGTCCGGTTTCGACCTTAACTTCACAATTAGCAGCACGGTGCCCTGGCTTACCACTGTTATGTTGAAGCTCAGCGAAGTCATACCGCATCGGTTGGTGGCTTAATTCAGAATGTTTATTGAATATCTTTTTCTTCTTATCCTAGGGTACAATCGTTCTTATGTATAACGGAGAGCGAGAGTTCTCCCATGCATTATATGAAAAGAGTACCACCGCATAAGTATTAGTGCGCGTGGTCTCTGCCTGAGTCTAATGGAAATGCATGATCAGCATTAAGGGGCTTTTGAGAGTGAGACCCATCGCCTATGTGTTAGGGCGTTTGGGTTCTGCCTGAGTTCGGGTAAATGCCTGCTCAGCAGTTTTGGTAGCTGTCCGATCTGCGTTCAAGTCTTAGATCGTTGCTGTGCAAAAGGAATGTGTAACATAAACATAAGTTGTTTATGTCACTGCTCATATGTATATATGTATTTATATATATAACAGAGTGTTACATATGTACATGCATGGGTTCACTACACCTCCCTTTTTAAAAAAATAACGTAATATATGAAGTTATTTGAAACAATATTTGAATTTTGTGAACTAACATGTATGTTTATGTATATAAAAATTTTCTTTTTTTTTTTTTAATTTATTTATATATTTATTGTTTTTATTATTATTTTTTTATTTTTTTTTTTTCCGATGAACTATGTATCATGGTTATATACGTGTGCTTACTTAAGTCATGGTTACCTAAATCATGGCTATTTTACGTATGCCTACCTAAGTCATGGTTACCTAAATCATGGTCATGACAGGATAAAATGAAATTATTATGAAATGAAAAGTTTTAATCTATCCTTATGTACTTTTTGTTTTTTGTCTTTTATATTTGAAATTGTTATATTATCATTTTCTCCCTATACTATCTACCTTATATGGTCCAGTATATTTAAAATCTAACTTATGACCTGTTTCATTTTTCAATAAAACCTGATCTCCTGTTTTTAATTTTAAATCTAAACAGTTTTTATCATAATTAATTTTTTGTTTCTGTTTATTAGATTCTATCATTAATCTTGCTCTTTTAAAAGCTTGTTCTAGTCTAAATTTTGATTCTTTAGCGTAATCATCTATATTATAAAGAGGATCTATTCTATCTATGCTCAATGAGTTTGCCGAAAATTCGACATTTACCTACGTAGATGAGGTCTCGCATGGTGGACTCATAAAACCTTCTGCACAGTTCAAAAATGAACTGAAAGAGCTGGAAATAATCTTTTTAAACATTATAAAATAACATTTTAACATAAAAAAAAACGTTAAGGAAAAATTGATAATGGCTTCCGAAAATGTTAATATTAATTTAGATATAAAAAGGTTTTATTTTAAGATAAGAATTTATTTTAGAATTAAGAGTCTCAACAAAAAAATTTCTATTCAAAAACAAAAACAGCGCTTAATTTCAAATTCAAAACTATTAAAAATTAAATTATAAAAAACACATCAACTCCTTTTATTATAACCGGCAACTTTAAGCCCCATGGACCATCAGAGGGTTAATCCACACGCTCTATTGTTGTTTCACTCACACTTACTGCGCTGAGCCCTTTCACTCGCACTTATTGTAAGTATTGTTAAGGGCCTGCTGCTGCCGACGAGACCACCTTATATAATTGCATCATGCATACAACCAAACAAACTTGGAAAAACCATCAACGACTACAAGTATATAATTATACTGCTTTTTGGTCATTTCCATCGGTCCAACGTGATCAACGTGATAAGTTAATAGTGGCCTGTCGCCGTTGTCTATCGGTTGCAAATAACCTTCACGTTTCCCTGACTTTTCATTAAAGATGATACATTGAACACACTTATTTACTACCTGCGATACTTTATCCTTCAATTTTGGAATATAATACGACTTTTCGATTATATCCTGTGTCTTTTTGGCTGAAAAATGACCTTGGTTATGAGCTATCGATATAATCTCTTTTTCCATTAGAGCTGGCACTACAATAAGCTCCCTGTCTGGATCCTTAAACAAAATCTGATTCTGAATATAATAATCCTCATATTCCTTGTCCTCAACAATACCTTTAACAGCCTTCACCCAATCGTCGGTTAGCTGAGCTTCTTTGAGACGATGACTAATGCTTTCTACCAACATAAAACAAGCTACACGACTTAACGCGTCAACGTGCCTCATCATTGTAAACGCATTACAGTCTGTGACGATTTTGAACTGTATACCCAAAACATATACACGCCATTTTACTAACGCTTCG
This sequence comes from Drosophila obscura, assembly GCF_018151105.1. Taxonomy (NCBI): domain Eukaryota; kingdom Metazoa; phylum Arthropoda; class Insecta; order Diptera; family Drosophilidae; genus Drosophila; species Drosophila obscura. The sequence goes on along the minus strand of NW_024542867.1, from coordinate 669,188 downwards.
ATAATTGCCAGAACCTCGAGATCATACGAAGGATATTTTTCTTCACACGGCTTAGTCCTACGACTCATGTACTGAACAGGATGGAATTGGCCATCTTCCAAATTCTTCTGCAATAACACTGCTCCGTTATCCCATTTTGAAGCATCAGTGTGGATTTCTGTCTCCAATTTCGGGTTGTACATTTCTAAAACAGGCCTACTAGTCAATGCTAACTTTAATTGTTCAAACGCAACTTGATGGATCTCCTTAAACTCAAATTTAACATCCTTCCTCAACAGATCTGTCAACGGCTTTGCAATAGCAGCATAACTCTCAATAAACTTTCGGAAATAAGAAGTCAATCCTATGAAACGCTGTACTGCCTTCTTATCACCTGGCACTGGGAACTTTTCGACAGCCCACGTCTTCTCATCGCTTGGTCTTATCGTATTATTTTCTACTATATACCCTAGAAAATTAACCTTTTGTTGTAACAGCTGACACTTGCTCCAATTTATACGTAGCCCATTCAATTCAGCTACCTTTAAAACTTTTCTCAGCTTTAACAAACCCTCTTCTATGCCTTGACTCGAAATGATTACGTCATCCATATAGACTGCTGCTTCGTCTTTCTTCACCAAATCTCTCAACACTGCCATTATAAATCTGGTAAATACCGCTTGGGAGTTAGAAATTCCAAATGGTACATATAAAAATTCGAACTGGCCCTTTTGAGTCACAAAAGACGTATATTTTTGAGACTCCACTTCTACTGGTACATGGAAGAAACCATTCGTTAAATCCAATGTGGTGAAATACTTTGCACCCTGCAGCTTCTCCAACACTGTATCCATGTGTGACATTGGAAAGTTATCGCGAATTATTTTCTCGTTAAGCTTTCTGTAGTCACAGCATAACCTTTTGCTGCCATTCTTTTTTCCAACCAACACTACTGGTGATGCGTACTCCGATGTACTTGGCTTTATAATCTTCTGAGCCAACCACTCTTCCACTTGCTTATCTACGATTTCTTGCTCATACATCGCTAAGCGTCTTGGATGCTGAAAAACTGGAATCTCATCCGCTAATATGATTTTCATTTTGACAGGTGCATCAACATTCCTCTGAGGCTGGTACTCTTTGACCATACTCATAACTGATATGGCTGATAACTGATATGATATCTGACTCACTGAGATGCGATACGTCCACTGAGCACTCCTTCTCAACTTCATCAATACTTGACATGCAAATGCCTCCAAACTCATCAAACAATTCCTCACATGACGACGATTCTACATTATTTGGTTTCTGATCTTTTTCCTCAATAAAAACTCTACGAACAAACTTTGTTCCTGCCTTAGAAACTTGCATATCAACATGATCAAGAATAGTCCTTCCTAAAATGGCTTCAAAACCAATATCCTCGTTAGGTATGACATGAAATTCTACCTCCATTTCAATCTCATCCACTTTCACTGGTATCGAAAAGCTACCGAAAGTCACAACTTGACTATCTCCAATACCTGTTAAACATTTCTCGCGGCCGATCAGTTTAACATTTCCGAATTTCAAGAATACACCTCTACGAATTAAACACAAATCTGCTCCCGTGTCAATTAAACCTTGGAATACAAATGTAGCATACTTTACATTCTTTAATTCCAAACCTGATGGAGTGAAAATACCTGTCGGCTTAGCAACGACTTCCTTATCTCGAATAATGTTCGTATTCATCCTCCTTTCTTGTCCGGTTTCGACCTTAACTTCACAATTAGCAGCACGGTGCCCTGGCTTACCACTGTTATGTTGAAGCTCAGCGAAGTCATACCGCATCGGTTGGTGGCTTAATTCAGAATGTTTATTGAATATCTTTTTCTTCTTATCCTAGGGTACAATCGTTCTTATGTATAACGGAGAGCGAGAGTTCTCCCATGCATTATATGAAAAGAGTACCACCGCATAAGTATTGCTCAGCAGTTTTGGTAGCTGTCCGATCTGCGTTCAAGTCTTAGATCGTTGCTGTGCAAAAGGAATGTGTAACATAAACATAAGTTGTTTATGTCACTGCTCATATGTATATATGTATTTATATATATAACAGAGTGTTACATATGTACATGCATGGGTTCACTACACCTCCCTTTTTAAAAAAATAACGTAATATATGAAGTTATTTGAAACAATATTTGAATTTTGTGAACTAACATGTATGTTTATGTATATAAAAATTTTCTTTTTTTTTTTTTAATTTATTTATATATTTATTGTTTTTATTATTATTTTTTTATTTTTTTTATTTCCGATGAACTATGTATCATGGTTATATACGTGTGCTTACTTAAGTCATGGTTACCTAAATCATGGCTATTTTACGTATGCCTACCTAAGTCATGGTTACCTAAATCATGGTCATGACAGGATAAAATGAAATTATTATGAAATGAAAAGTTTTAATCTATCCTTATGTACTTTTTGTTTTTTGTCTTTTATATTTGAAATTGTTATATTATCATTTTCTCCTATACTATCTACCTTATATGGTCCAGTATATTTAAAATCTAACTTATGACCTGTTTCATTTTTCAATAAAACCTGATCTCCTGTTTTTAATTTTAAATCTAAACAGTTTTTATCATAATTAATTTTTTGTTTCTGTTTATTAGATTCTATCATTAATCTTGCTCTTTTAAAAGCTTGTTCTAGTCTAAATTTTGATTCTTTAGCGTAATCATCTATATTATAAAGAGGATCTATTCTATCTATGCTATTAAAATGTAATGGTAATTTCGAAGTCTTACCGAAAACTAATTCATATGGACAATAATCATGTGCCATAGAGGGGGTTGTGTTGAAGCAATATACGAAGTATTGTAGCCATACATCCCAATCTGTTTTGTCAGTTGAGATGTATGAGCGTATGAACTCATTAAAAGTTCTGTGGCTTCGCTCCACGGTTCCTACAGTCTGGTGATGATGTGCAGTGGATGTTATGTTTTGAATATTTAAGTTTTTACATAAATCTTCAATTGTTGAATTTTTGTATTCCGTTCCCATGTCCGTAATGAACGTCTTCATTGGACCGTACTTTAGAATAAAATCTTCAAATATAGCTTTAGCTACTGTTTTTGCACTTTTGTTCTTGATTGGTATGGCTACAAGGTATTTTGTCAAGTCACAGATTAAAGTGACTGCATATTCGTTTCCTTGTTCTGATTTAGGAAGTGGACCGATCGTATCCACAATTACCCTATCAAACGCCATTTGTGGTGTTTCAGTTATAGTCAATGGGGTCTTGGTATGTTTAGTCGTTTTGGACTTTTGGCATTTGGGACACTTTCTCACATAATTTGTAGTTTGACGTGTCATGTTTTTCCAATAATAATGCCTTCTTATTTTCGCTAATGTTTTAGCTATACCTGTGTGACCTCCTTGGATTGGATCATCATGGAATGTAGACAGTATCTCTTCTTTTTCTTTATTTTCTTTTATTATGGTCACCGGCTTGAGTAGCGCTACTCTTAAATTCTTTAATATTTTATTGCCCTTGTTCTTAAAAGAATCTATTGAAATGTTCTCAAAGATTTCTTCGCTCGGTGCCATTTTAAGTTGGCTGATGTTATTTATACCGGCTTCTTTTTCAAGCCTTTGGAAAAATTGACCTAAGTCGAAGGTTCCATTAGTATAAAGGTCGCTAACTTTAATTCTCACAAATATCTTTTTCCCATGTTTAAAGAAACATTTAGTCGAAGATAGTAGTGTAATAATGCGGGTTCTGAGCCAAGAGGTGTTGACAGGTGGGGGTGGGGGTGATTGATGGGTCATTAATTACAATTAATGGGGGTGGGGGGATGATTAATGGGCCATTAATCACAATTAAGGGGGGTGGGAGGGTAATTAAGGGGTAATAAATCATAAAAAGGGGGGTGAGAGTTGACCTAGTTACGTTAATGAGGGTGAAAGTTGACCTAATTAGGTAAAAAGTGGGGGTGAGAGTTGACCTAGTTACGTTAATGAGGGTGAAATTGAGGGGTGTGCGCTCATGCGTGAGGGTTGGTTGGTTGCAGCTGCGTACATGTATGCTCATGCGTGACGGTGGTTGGTTGCACATGCGTATGGGGTTGAAGGGTGTGGTCTCATGCGTGACGGTGGTTGAATTTGATTGGTCGGGTAGGTTGCACATGCGTACAGTTGCTGGCGAAGGGAGTGTTATAGGGTGAGTTCTCGTTAGCCGTAATGAAGTTGTATACACCCTCCCTACTCTCTGACACCTGTTTAAGTCGGGGGGTGGGGAGTGCGTGCGTTTGCGTACAGCTCAATCCGAGGTTAATTTTTAATTGTCTGTATTGTTAACTTCTACTAATTTAAGGGTCGCTGTCACAACAACTAGTCAGATCATGGCAGTTGACCTAGTTTCCTTAATGAGGGTGCTATTTAGGGGTGTGCTCTCATGCGTGAGGGGTGGTGGTGGTGATATACTAATTAAAGGGTCGCTGCCACAACAACAACAACAACTAATCAGATCATGTCTGTTATGTTCTGTTCTGTTCTGTTCTGTTAATGACCTGTGACCTGTTGACCTAGTGACCGATATTTGCCCCCCTCATTTACCCTGCAGAGCAGGTGCTCAGGTGTACAGTTGACATATGTATGGTACCGCACCACCACCCGCATATGCGGGTACCCTAATATATTATATTTGAGTCTAAGGGTCTGTTTGTGTGCGTGTGTGCTAACAATGATCTACTAATTTTAGGGTCTACTAATTTTAGGGTCGCTGCTAGCAAATCGTAGCATGTACTATTGTCAAGGTTCTATGACCAGGTGGGAAAATGAATACGAGAGGTCACAGGCCACCCTACCAAATATAGGATACAACTTGTATTTGTTAGGGGGAGGGATTTTACCTGTTTCATTTCAAAAACGAACAACGTTAGAACTACAAATTAAAAAATATGAAAAATATTTTTCAGTTTCAAACAAGTTGTTCAAACATACAAACGTATTCGTATTCGTATTCTATTCCCACATAACCCCCGTTTATCGTATCTGTGAAAAATAAATTTAAAAAAACAAAACAAAAGAAAAAACTCCGCGTGCGCGATCCACATATCGTACAAGTCGAGGACAAAGAATCAATTAGTGAGTGAGTGAGTGAAATTGAGTTGAGTGCCAGTGAACCAACAACAACAACAACAACAACAACAACACAACTACTACAAAAGCATCAAAAGCATCAAAAGCATCAAAAGCATCAACAACATCCATCCTCAACAAGATCATCTTCACGAAAAGCATCAAAAGCATCACTACAACATCAACAACATCATCTTCACGAAAAGCATCCAAAAAACAAAACCATCAATATGAATCGCACCCCGATCTATTGCCCCGTCTGTGACGTGACCCTGTCAATCAATGTGAGATGGCATCAACATCTCAGATCAGAACAACACAAAATTAAGGTTATTGAGCCGGTTGATGATCGAATCAAGCGAGTATCGGCCGGATTCGGTGGACGAATCATACATTATGTGTATGAAAATCGGGATGAGGGAATAAAAATGCCAGACAGTCTAAAGCGGAAAAAGGCAATAATAAATGTAGTCAACAGAGACGATGACCTCTGTTTTAAGTGGACATTGATTGCGGCCCTGACCAATCTGGATAATCACGCAACCCGTTGTGCCTCATACAACGTGAGGATATATGATGATGCAATAACAGTGAAAAATATAACTCTGCAGTTTGCTGGACTGGATTTCCCGCTGAACCCAAGACACATCCAAAGGTTTATGGATATAAACCCGGATATTAGTATAACGTTGTTTGGATTCGACAACGAAAAATCACAAGTGTTTGGGCCCTTGTTTTATCCGAAGGAGGTACGCGAGCATCATATTAATATGCTACTCATAGAAAGTGACCACAGTGCTCACTATACCTGGATTAAGCGGTTATCAGCGTAAGTGAACTTTACATTTTATTACCACTGTTGTTCTTGTTTTTGTAGTTCTTGTAGTTCTTGTAGTTCATGTAGCTGTTGCTATTTTTCATTAGTATATATAGCTATTTTTCATCACCCTCCACCCCGTTTATATCTCTAGGTTAATTTCATCGCAGACTGGAAGGCGCAAGGTGAAGCAATGGTTCTGCAACATTTGCTTGAATTATTCGCAGAGTGAGGAGGCATCCCTACGACACAAGGAGATATGTAGTGGGAAGGTGTCCACACTTCCTCATCCGAAGCAAGCAATGCTTAAATTTAAAAATCAGCATCGAGCTCTTAAGGTACCGTTTGTGGTATACGGAGACTTTGAATGTCTTCTGGAGCCGACAAATGTAGCAGTAAGTGCAAACACAATAAATGTTAATACCCATATACCTATATCCTTTTCATATTATTTAAAATGTGCACACGATTCTAGTTTAGATGAGTTGGTTCTCAAAACCGAATATAATGCCGGTGCTAGTTTTATACAGTCTTTAATTAAAAAACTTACCAACATATACATTAATTATTTAAGCAAGGTAGTAGATATAATAATTAGTGATGAAGAAGAGATAGAGTTTGAGGAGGCAATTAGTTGCCATATATGTGGGGGTATTTTAAATACAGATAGGGTAAGAGACCATTGCCATATGACAGGCATATTTAGAGGTGCTGCACACAATGCATGCAATTTAAAATACAAAATAGGGAATTTCATTCCAGTTTTTTTCCACAATTTCTCCAGGTATGATTGTCATCTTTTTATCAAGGATCTGGCACTCATACCTGGAGAAATTAAAGTAATACCCGTCAATAAGGAACAATACATTTCTGTATCCAAGATTATTAGAATAGATGAAGAGAGGACTCTAGAGATTCGTTTTCTAGATTCGATTCGCTTTTTACCGGCTTCCTTGGACACTCTTGCGGGTACACTAGAGGAAGCACAGCTAAAAACAGTGAGACATCATTTCAGTTCAGACAGTCAGTTCGAACTCATGCGTAGAAAGGGTGTATTTCCGTACGAGTATCTGGACTCAGTCAACAAGCTAGAGGAGACTTCTCTACCATCAAGAGATGCATTCTACAGTTCGTTGACTGAGACAGAATGCTCTGAAGAAAATTATGCCCATGCACATAGAGTTTGGAGTGAATTTTCTTGCAAAACTCTACAAGATTATTTAGAACTGTACCTGAAAACAGATGTTTTCTTATTAGCTGATGTCTTCGAAAGCTTCAGAGCGGTCGTCTCAAAAGTGCATCCTCTTGACCCTGCTCATTATTATACACTTCCTGGGTTTGCGTGGGATGCCATGTTGAGAACCACAGATGTGGAACTAGAACTTCTAACCGATATAGATATGTATCGGTTTATGCAGTCAGGTATTCGTGGGGGTTTAACCCAATGTTCTCTCCGCCATTCACAGGCAAACAATAAATACCTGCAGACTTATGATCCAAGTAAAGAATCATCGTATTTAACATATTTGGATGCCAACAATCTTTATGGTTGGGCAATGTCTCAAAATCTCCCTTATGGAGGTTTTGAATGGTTATCTGAAAGTGAGATATCAAATATTGACTTTTTAAACACTTCAGAAAATTCAGAGTATGGATATATTCTTGAGGTAGACTTGAGCTATCCATACAAAATTCATAATGATCATAACGATCTACCGTTTTGCCCAGCTAATAAATTACCCACCGAATCAGCAAAGGTTAAAAAACTAATAGCTGATTTAGAGGATAAAGAGAATTATATTATCCACTACAATAATCTCAAACAATGCGTTGCCAATGGTCTAAAATTGACCAAAATTCATAGAGGTATGCGTTTCCTCCAAAAACCGTGGCTCAAAAAGTATATAGACCTCAACACGCTGCATAGAACGAATGCAACAAATTCCTTTGCAAAAGACCTATGGAAACTTATGAATAATGCAGTGTATGGGAAAACAATGGAGAATGTAGATAAAAGGATAGTAGTTAAATTAACTAATGAGTGGGAATCTGCATCACCAACTGATTCAGCTGGTGCTAAGCGATTATGTGCGAGATCGTTGATTGCTAAGAGTAATTTTCAGAATTGCAAAAAATTCAGTGAAAACTTTTATGCAATTCAACTGAAACAGTTGAATGTGGTGTACAACAAACCCCTATATTTAGGGTTTGTTGTGCTAGAATTGTCCAAGTTGAAAATGTATGATTTCCACTATGGTTACATTAAACCTAAATTCGGGGAAAACGCTACATTAAATTATATGGATACAGATTCATTTATATATACTATAAAAACTGATGATTTTTATAGCGATATTCGTAATGATCTGCAATTCAAATTTGATACATCGGATTATTCCGATGAAGCTATTTCGAAATATAATTTTGAGAGGGTTAATAAGAAAAGGTTAGGGTTCTTTAAGGATGAGCTGAATGGAAGACCCATGCTCGAGTTTGTTGGACTCCGATCAAAAATGTATTCCTACAAAGTAGATGGAGAGGTGATACAGACTTGTAAAAAGTCTAAGGGGGTGAAAAGAAGTGCTGTGGACAAGTTAGATTTCGGCTCTTATAAAAGATGTCTGCTAACAGAACAGCCAGTTAGGGGTGATATGTCGTTGATTAGGTCAGTAGGACATCATCTTACTACATCAACATGCAACAAAGTTGTACTTGATAGTAAAGATGATAAAAGATACATCGAACCAAATAAAATTGATACCTTGGCCCACGGTCATCAGAAGTTGTTTGAAAAACGACTCTTGGCAGAGATTAGAGATATTAGTTTGAAAATTAATGCATATGATTTACAAATAGAGGAACTAGAAAAAAACCCGGGTCGGACTCGTGAACAAACCTCTGAACTAGAATCGTGTAAAAATGAAAAGGATACATCGGAGTGGATGATTGCATTCGCTAACCAGGAGTTAGAAATGCTATATGAAGACTTGAGTAAATAAATAAAAAACAAAAAAAATAAATAAAGAAAAAAAAAAGTCAAAAGTCAAAATTTAAATTTTAAACAAAACATTTTATTGATGTAAATTGAATTAAACTGTAACTTTAAATTGTATAAAAATTTTCATTATTATTAATTCTATTATTACAATTCTATTAGTATTAACATTTTTGTTATTATATATATATAAGTTTTATTAATAAAGAATATAAGTTTTATTATTTCGAAACATTTTTATATATGACACAATAAACAAAGAACAATGAAACAATGAAACAATTAAAATTTTTCAATTACTCAAATTACAAAACGCTTAAAGGTATTTTTTGTTTATAACTATTAAGGCTACTGTTCGGCTAAGCGCCGGCCCATGGCAGCACAATGAGCAAAGAGACCATATGTAACATCTCTTAAAAGTAACGTCTCTCTTTATTACTGTTTTGTTTGCTTTGCTTATGCTCTGTCTGGTGCTTTGCTCTCTGTCGGCGTTCGACAGCCGCTGTGGTGGAGGCTCGTCAGAGAAAGCAGAAGACACTTCAGATTCGATCATCTCCGTAGTTAAACGTTTTGCTGTTTGGCACAGTGACCTGCCTGCCACATAGTTCTAAACTAAACCTTACATAAATCTAACAACTTCAACAGTCTTGAACCGGCCCCCGCGTCTTCAATCGACCCATCGTTAACTCTCGTTATCAAATCCGCACACCTTTCGCTAGTTTTGGATAAAACATATATATTAACTTAAGTACAATAAACTGTGAATACATTAACTGAACGCCTTTTTAATAATATCGCAATACAACGCTACTGAAGAAGCTCAGTAGCTCAACATTTGGTGACCCCGACGTGATAGAAACATAAACTTGTTAAATTTTATCACAAAAAACATAACATTTTCGTTGGATAAATTGGCTTTGAACCACGGTTTTTTCGGTTTGTCGTATGTGCACAAGCAACAGAAACGGTTCTCGCGTCATCTGCTTTGCGGTCTGCTTGCTTGCTGCTGTTTCGTTTCGGTTTCGTGCTCTCAGTGTGCATGCCTTTGTTGTTGTCGGATGCACAAGTTTAGTGCGTTTCAAACTGTTAGCTCACGCTGCTGATCTGTAAAACTGCAAGACCGTGTGTTTTGAGCGCTGCGATCGATTGTACAGTTCATGTAAAACTGCTCGAGGTTATTCACCGGCTGTTAACCTCTACACTCGCTCAGTGACTCTAAACCCAGCTTTCTACTGAGCATACACGATGGCTTCTAATAGCACCCCTTCAATCTCTCCCCCTCACCTTTGTTCGTCGATTCGGAAGCTGCATTCAACAAGCGCAAGGTGCAATCCATGGTAGGAGCAGCACGGAGAATGGAAACTGCCGTCGGCAAGGAGAGGATTGGGGAACTCAGTGAGGAGGAGTTAAATGTGCGACTAAAGTTGCTAGCGGATCTGGTCGCTTCGTTCAACGAGCACCATAATGCCCTGGAGAGGATTGATCTCGATGAGATTGGCAGTCCCTTGAGGGAGGAGTTTGACGAATGCGTGGTCATGCTGGAAATTCGTATGAAGCGCGAGTTGAACAAGCGGCAGCCCACAATGCTCCCATGCTCAACAATGCGGACGGATCATGTTGGAGAGGCCCCAGCTACAGTCATAGTGCAGAGTCGGCCTCGCCTGCCGGAATTAAAGCTTCCCGAATTCAGCGGGGGCTACGCGAAATATGCTGCGTTTTGGGGCATGTTTGCCTCCATAATTGACAAGGATTCTGACCTAACGAATGTGGAGAAGCTGCAGCACCTACGATCCTGCCTGAAAGGACCTGCTCTAGACACAATCTCTTCGCTAGAATTCAGCCACGCCAGCTATCCCATCGCCCTAGACCTTCTTAATAAACGATTCAATAACAAGCGTTTAATATTTCAGGCACATGTCACCGACATTTTGGGTGTGCAGCGTATTGAGACCTCGTCTGTGTCCCAGCTCCGGTCATTGTCAGATACTGTAAATGCCAATCTGCGGGCCTTGCAGAGTATGGGGACAAAGGACCAGATAGCTGACTGCATTCTGATACATATCCTGCTACAGAAAGTGGACAGCGCCACACAAGCCAAGTGGGAGGAATGCTCGTCAATGGATAGCATACCCACAAGCCAGCAATTTACCGCTTTTCTGGAGCAGAGATGCCAGAGGTTGGAGACTCAGGAGCACGCTAAGGAAATGTACACTAATAGCAATCGGAAACACTGCCTAGTTGCAACTACCTTCAAGCCGATTGCCTGCGCGCTCTGCGGCGACACCGGACATTCGATATATCGATGTTCTCAATTCAGCAACCTTTCTCCTCGACTTCGGCTCCAGGAAGCTAATAAGCTATCCCTATGCACCAACTGCCTCCGATCAGGCCATCAGCAAGGTGAATGTCGGTCACGATCCTGCCGAGTATGTGGTGCTAAGCATAACACACTACTTCATTCCGAGTCTTCGTCCTACACTTCTCAAGCCATTCTGCCTCAACTCGTCAAATCAACATCGACTCTACGAATTCCCGCGATACCCTCTGTCGCTGAACATGCCGTAACATCGTCAGCCACGTCGCTCTTGGCCCAGAGTCATCGACGGGACGCTGTGATTTTGCCCACTGCCATAATCAGCGTAAGGAGTCGCTCCGGGATGTTGATTCCTTGCCGTGCCCTGCTCGATTCTGGATCGCAGGTGCATTTCGTCACTTCTCGTCTGGCTCAACAGTTGCAGCTACAGAAGAAAGAGTCGGAAGTTTCCGTTTCTGGTCTAGGCGATTCGTGTGCCATATCCGAAGGATGCTGCGTCGATATCCAACTGGAATCATACGCGTCCAACTATGCCGCGACCATTACGGCACTTATTGCTCCAACCATTACGGGTAACCAACCCAACGGTATCCACGACATTAATCGCTGGAACATGCCCTCCAACATACCTCTGGCGGATCAGAAGTTTCACCAGCCCCAGCCAGTTGATATTCTGATTGGAGCGGCTCTGTTCTTCGAGCTTCTATGCCCTGGCAATATCAAGTTGGGAACTGGACTGCCACGTCTTCAGGAGACCAAACTGGGATGGATAGTTGCAGGAGAGGTTTCTCCGTCTCTCAAGGCAGCTCCACTTTTTGCTTCTCTATTTTCAGGTAGCTCATCTGAAGTGGCCCCTCGCTCGACCCAGCATAGGGTCAGAAATAAAGTCCGGAGTAGCGGTACTGAAGACGGTGCTGAAGACAACAACAGTGCTGCAAAATAAGGACGTTAAAGATCCGCGCTCTTCAACGGGGGAGTATGTTCGGCTAAGCGCCGGCCCATGGCAGCACAATGAGCAAAGAGACCATATGTAACATCTCTTAAAAGTAACGTCTCTCTTATTACTGTTTTGTTTGCTTTGCTTATGCTCTGTCTGGTGCTTTGCTCTCTGTCGGCGTTCGACAGCCGCTGTGGTGGAGGCTCGTCAGAGAAAGCAGAAGACACTTCAGATTCGATCATCTCCGTAGTTAAACGTTTTGCTGTTTGGCACAGTGACCTGCCTGCCACATAGTTCTAAACTAAACCTTACATAAATCTAACAACTTCAACAGTCTTGAACCGGCCCCCGCGTCTTCAATCGACCCATCGTTAACTCTCGTTATCAAATCCGCACACCTTTCGCTAGTTTTGGATAAAACATATATATTAACTTAAGTACAATAAACTGTGAATACATTAACTGAACGCCTTTTTAATAATATCGCAATACAACGCTACTGAAGAAGCTCAGTAGCTCAACAGCTACCCTTAATATAAATGGCTTTATCTATTTCACCACCCACATCAACTAATGCCTCATCCGATGAATTCTCAATTTCAAGTTTAATAACTTGAATATAGTTATCAATTCCGCCTGGAATACAAAAAAAAAAAAAGGAAGAAAGAAAAGAACATATTAATATCAGGTTTGAGAAAAACAAAACAAACGAAAAAATGTATTTAATTTTTTTTATTTTTGCTTACCTTCTACAGCAATTACTGTGTCATCATCCACGGCTGCTTCTTCTTTACTATAAGAAAGGAGCTGTAAAAAATATAATTTTTTAACCCTCTCTCTCTCTCTCTCTCTCTTTCACCTTGTTACAAAACTTTAACATTGAGTTTTGATTTATAATTATTTAAACCTGACACTAGTATAAATTCTTCGGGATCTCCGTCCGACTCTTCTACTGCCTTCAAATGCTCATCAAGCAATTTTTCCGTCAATCGCTTGTTATTTAAGTATGATTCATTAAGAATCTGAGCCTGATCGCTTTGAATTTCGCTAATATATGACTCGATTTGATGATTTGAACTGTTCTCCGCTTTAATGCGACTCACACTTTCATATAACATCTCCCTTAATTTCTTGTCACTAGCTCTCTCTCTCTTCATCGATTCAGGAGTTAAAACTTCAGCAAATTCAAAACAGTTTATTTTTAAAACTGATTTGAATTCTACACTTTTTTCATTCTCAAAATCTCTTCTCAAGATGGATCTATAATGGCACTTTATGCCGACCATTACATCATTAAATTGTAGCTTGAAATATCTATTTAACCCCCTGTGTCCTATATCCATGTGTCCCCCAATTAACTGCTCTGTTCTCACTAAATTCTCCTTAAAATTCTTTATTATTCCTCTCTTGGTCGTTAATACTAATGGATTTTTATTCGAAAGTGATGTTTTTAAAGTTATATTCCGCTTATAAGGACGACTTACGCTATTATCTTTTTCATCATCATCATCATCGTACTCATCGTCAGTACCATGAATACCGAAAAGTATTTGTTTGCTTGGTGAGGTTGAGGTTGAGGTTTCTGCTGTTGATTCCACTTCTGGGGTGCTGGTGGTGGTGGTTGTAGTTTCTGTTGTTGTTGTTGCTGCTGCCGTTGATTCCACTTCTGGGGTGCTGGTGGTGGTGGTGGTTGTAGTTTCTGTTGTTGTTGTTGCTGCTGCCGTTGATTCCACTTCTGGGGTGCTGGTGGTGGTGCTGGTGGTTGTAGTTTCTGTTGTTGTTGTTGTTGTTGTTGCTGCCGTTGATTCCACTTCTGGGGTGCTGGTGGTGGTGCTGGTGGTTGTAGTTTCTGTTTCTGTTGTTGTTGTTGCTGCTGCCGTTGATTCCACTTCAATTTGAGATTTTTTGGTTGACACTAGTGCACTATCACCATCCTTGTAAATGGAACTGTTTTCCAGGATATCAAATGACAGTTCCACTTTAAGACTTCTGTCCGAATGTGGAATGTTTATTATGAATTGGAGATCCTCCAACACTTTCGTAGAATTTGACACTTCACTCTCTATGATATATCTCACAGGAGCGGAGTTTACACCAAACACTAACACAAAAACGGAAAAAAAGAATACACGGACCGTTGGCACAATCATCTTAAATGCCTTTGACTTGCTTGAATTTCCAGCGAGAACTGAACATCAGAAACTTTTCGTTTTATTATTACGCCTCGGTTAGACATATAACATACAACATATACACTCACACATGCACAGATAAGGGCCATGTGTTGTATATTTCGGATTTTATTTTCGTAGAATAAATTAGGTAATTTCTAATCAAAACCGAAATATGTACGCACCCATATGATTGTGAAACCAAATGACCTCCATCCCTTTCATTGCCAGCCGAAATTAAACAACAGCCCCCACCACCACAACCACCACCACCAGCACCATAATACATGCATGCATGCGTACGCATATTTATAGAATTTCGTTTTTATGTATCCAGCTATTTTCTGTTTTTGGGAAACCTAACCAACTCACAAGAACTCTGTCCCCTTTTCGTTTTATGACCTTGTCCACTAGATATGTGTCGGGAAAACGGGTTTTTTTTATTTCTTGTTTATAAAAACCTCCCTCGATGGGACTTCCAGTTAGATCTTCAAGTAAATATGTTGCGGGAAATGTATTTTTAACTTGACGAATTCTAAAAATTTCTGTTGTCCAATTCGGTGTGTAGCCCTTTTCAAATACATGCTTATATTTACTAATGCGTACAAGGTCACCCTTACGAAATTTTCCATCTATAAATATTTTTATATGGTTGTATGCCGTCATCAAGAGATGTTTTTCATTGCTCGAATTTACATCATTTGGTTTCATTTTAATTGTTCTATGCGGGCGATTGTTGTATATTTCAATTAGGTTTTTATAAATGTCAATCCACTTGTATTTACCATTGTAACTGAATTCACGCCACATCATTTCCTTTAAGGTTCTATTGAATCGTTCCACAATTGAGGCCTTTAAACTACTGAATGTTGAGTAATGATTAATATCATGTCGTTTCATTAGCGCCTTGAATTGTTTATTAAAGAATTCAGTTCCATCATCAGTTTGTATGTTCTTGGGTACTCCGCGACCTGATTTAAATATTTTCTCCATCGCTTGAGAGACATCTAATGCACTCTTCGACTTTACCGCCTCTCCCCATGCATATTTAGAAAAAGTATCTATTACTGTGAGCAAATATCTATATCCGTTATTAGTTGATGCGTACACCCCCATTTCTACTAAATCAGCCTGCCACAAATCATTTATACCCTTCATAACAACTCTTCGCCGTCGAAAATTCTTGTATGAGGGTGCATGCAGTTCATTGACAATATCTCGCTTACTCATGTTCTCACTTGATTTATTATAATGGGTATCTCTTCTATTTTTAAACTGGTTATACCAATTAAAGAGGTATCACCCGTTAATTGTGTTGGTATTGATGAGGCTGTTGAAACATATTTAATAAGGTAATCTTCTATAGTATCTAATTTGGGCATATTTTCATCTAGAATGGTTTTTTTGATATTCTCTACACGCTCTTTAAGCTGTTTTATGATATTTTGTATTTGGGATACTTTTGGATTTCGTTTTCGAACTATTTTCCAAAGTGTATTGGCTATTTCTAGTTCCACCTCATATATTCTATTATCTAAATATTCTTTTGTAATCAAATCATCAGCATGTGTCGGAATTAGACAATTTTTAATTCGTTTTCCTTCTACATTTAGATGTCCGTCCGCATCAATATGAAAACCTATTATACTTTTGACATCTGTTTTAAATTGTCCCAAGTGTAGATGATGCTGCTGCTGCTGCTGCTGTTTATCACTGAAGTAATGTCCAAACTTGTCAAGTGACATGATGAATATAAGTTTAATATTGGGGTGTGCAGTATATTTATTCTCGATGTGCAAACGGACTTTTCCTAAACTTCGTTACATCTATTTCTATATTTTGTGTCTTTGGAATTTTACAGTTTTCCAGAACAAAACTATTAAGATTATTTACTCGTCTAATAACCTCATTGATTATTCCATTAACAGTGTCAATGAGTTTAATAAGATCTTTTACTTGTTTCTCCAATTCTGTTACTTTAGCATTTCGCTGGTCATGTGCTTCTGAAATAGTTGCAGTTTGTCTAGTTTTCATTTCTGTTAATTTATCATCGACATGTTGCTTCACAACCAAATCATTACTATTTACTGGTTTCGAGGAGTTCTTAATTCGTTTTTTCAGAGCATTTAGATGACCATCTGAATCAAGGTATAACCCCGATATGTATTTAATCTCTCTTTTCATGGGCTCTGAACACCTCTTATCATTTGAATAGTGTCCAAACTTGTCGAGAGACATTTTGAATATGTATGCAAATTTCGAGTGCTTATCATATTTATTAGTATATAACCTGTGATTCCCGCAACTCCTCTACTATTGACATAATCTCATTGTTATGATTATTATTACCAGCAGTTTGTGATGCAATTAATATTTGTAGGCGTTGTACTAATTCATTGACATCATTCCAATACACATAATTCGGTTTTGTTTGCATTAGTTTCATGTACCCTCCCCCTCTCTTTGATCGCAATGGAGTAGACATAGCCGAGGGCTTTGTTCTTGTTGTAGCTGTTGCTGTTGCTGTTGACGACGACGACGACGACGACGACGACGACGACGACGACGCCAACAACAATCGCTTTATTATTTTTACATATTTCTCTGCTCGACTTCCTTTTATTTGATCATTTGGACTGTAATTTCGTCTATATACATTTGTCTCAAGTAAAATCTGTTTGTATGACTCTAATTCATTTTCAGAGTATCCATTTGGTTTACTATGAAAAATCAATGAATATAGACCCGGTGATAAGGTCCAAGTGTTTCCACTTGATAATTCAATTTTTTTATTTTTTATATTTAGAGTGCTGCTTCCCAACATTAATTGTGAATTAGCACCCTTAATAGGACCATAAGCCTTGTCTAAAACATGGTCTCTTAATAGTTGACTAATATTAAGATTAAATTTGTCAGCGGTTGTATCAAGTTCAGTGGTGTCTTCTAAAGCTGACTGGGAAAAGAATTCATCATCATCATCATCATCATCATCATCATCATCCTGAACATCATCATCATGATAATCATCCTCATCCTCATCAACAGCTTCAAACTTGGAACTTGGATTTCTCTTGATAGAAAACTTTTTACTCCTATTCTTAACGTCAGTGTATTCTTCGTCGTCGTCGTCGTCGTCGTGCTCATTTTTGATACTTTTAAATTTCTCATTTTTATTCTTACTAACGAGTTGATGTAAGGGATCTGTAATCGGTTTTAAACTTTCTTCCCATTGAATTGCATTTTCATTCTTAATTTGTTTAAGGTCATCGAATTTTCTCTTCAAGACGTTTCGTGTCTTAGTCAACTGCTCTAAAATAATTCGACTCATTGTTAGGTCTACCAACAGCCGACTCAAAAGTTATACTGCTATGTTGATAAAATGAATTAATATTTATATGTATATCCCTTCAAAAATATTAATAATAATAATAATAAAGACAAGGTTGGGTTTGGTTTAAAAAAGTATATATTTTTATTTATTTATTTATTTGTTTATTTCCAAATGAAGTTTGTCATCTTCGCTCTTCTTAACTATACGATACTGCTTATTTTTCAATGCACCTATTGCATCATCACTCAAATTAGTATACCTCTCTGGTAGGTATAAAATGAAATCCTCCAGTTCCAGGGCAAGTGAGTCACCAATCCTTGTCTTCTTCCGATCGGCTTTAAGAATTGGGAAGCCAACATCCCAACACATTTTCATTTTGGTTAGCAAGGGCTTATGAATTCTATTGAATTCCTTGAGTACCTGATCGCTACCCTGCTCCTTTTGTTGATTCATGATGGGTTGATGGGTAGAGGTGTTGGAACTGGTGTTGGTACTGGAAACGGTAGAGGTGTTGGTGCTGTTACTGGAACAGGTACTGGAACAGCTACTGGAACAGGTACGGGAACAGGTACTGGAACAGGTACGGGAACAGGTAGAGGTGCTGGAACTGGTGCTGTTTCCTGGGGCTGTTGTTGTTGCTGTTGCTGTTGTTGTTGTGTCTAGCTGATAACTTTATATGTCACTTACTTTCAAGAACAATGAGGTTTTATAGAATACCTGTTCCGTTCCATAGGTACCGTTCTCATTTCATTTGAGGGAGAGTTTTCCACATCCATCCCTATATCACCCTTAACTGTATGTGGTGGGTGCTGGTGGTGGTGGTGGTGGGTGCACCGATGCGTGCGTATGGAGAACAAGTGGTGGGTGCACCACCCCTGTTGTGTTCACTGATCGGTACATTTCACCCAGAGAACGAGAGGGGGGTGGCTTAGAGGAATGTGGAAAACTAACGTTTCGCCCCTCTCTTACTTGTTTGAGGGGGTGGCGGGAGACAGAGAGAGTAAAAAATTGAGAGCCAGATGTCCGCAGTTGAATGTATTAAAGCGTTGCACTCTCTTGTAGTTGTATTGGATGTTCTTACCCAAGTATCTGACTACTTCTTTTGGTGGTTGTAAATTTCCAAAACTATCAAAGTATTGTATTGTCTTTTTGTCTTTATTATATGCTACCCAATGAGTACCCCCTGACGATGAGTCATCTAAATTAATAATTCCACACTCACGCATACGGGGTGGTGTTTTCGGAAGTGTATCTCTCATAAACACCCCTCGAAAATTATTAATATATTTTTGAGCAAATGTCTGAATATCGAAATTTGTTAATGCTCTTTTGGGTAGCAAACTAATTAGTTTTTTCGGTTCCTATTTCCATATGACGTAAGATACAAACCATATCCCTTTCCATACGGTTTTAAATGCAGACCCTCTCCCACACTAATACCTTGTTGTTGTTGTTGTTGTTGTGTACCCTTATCATTTGATGTATCCAGTTTTTGCTTGGCCGACCTTGCATTGGAAATTAACCTTGCAATGGTCGCACCACTTGAAGCAATAGTACCCAGAGTGCTGAGTGCAGTGAGGATAGGTACAAGAGGGAGAAAACCACCAATCTTGGGCACATTTATTACACGAGGAATTTTTACATTTTTTCTGTTACCTCCAATTGAGTTTTTTATTGCTTTCTGTGCAACCTTAATAGCACTCATTATGTCCAACGGTTTTTGTTTTTTTAGGGCTTGAGTACCTGCTCTAATGACATGTGACAATCCATTTAACACCTTCCTACTCTTCTTCTTCTTCTTCTTGTTTGATTTCTTCGTACCCTTTCGCTTTCTTACACCCATACCGAATTTTTTCTTCGCCTTCATCATATTGGTTACAAAATAGGCAGATGCTTTCTCACGAAAATTGCTATCTGGTGCCCGCACACGTTCCCACGCTCTATTAAGTAAAACAGTATCTGCCCTATGACGTTCACTTAGGTTAGGTTAGGTTGAAGCGGCTGTCGGGATTGTCAGAGACCCGACACACCTAGGCCGGTTTCGGCCCGTTGTGATACCGCATATTACGTTCCCTTCTCCCTCGTGAGACCCTATGTTATCCATTATCCCATCCGGATGCCCTTATGAAGCCTGCGATCCGTCTGGGACTGATTGTAGACATGTCCGAAATGTCAGTTAGAAAGGAGCGCCCAAGTATTTCAGTCTCCTTCTACTGAGAGCCGGACAGGAGCAGAACAGGTGTTCCACAGTTCCTCCTCGTCCTCATCTCTACAGCTTCGACAGAAGTCGTTATATGGGGCGCCCAGCCTGCTTGCATGTGTGCCTATTAGCCAGTGTCCCGTGAGAGAGCGTATGACTGAGCTGCACCTACTCCTACTGAGTTTGCAAAGCTCATCGGTGCGCTTCTTATTGATATTAGGCCATGTTTGCCGAGTTACGCGACATAGTGACACGGTTTGCCATCTGTCATTTATTAATCGCTTAAAGTGTTCTTTTATTTTGAGCTTGCAGGTGGCCATTGGCATACGAATATCCTCCTTATCATGGAGAAGGGGGATTGTTGTGCCAGCTCTGGCCAGCTCGTCCGCTATGCAGTTGCCTTCAATGTCCTGATGACCCGGGACCCATATTAGGCTGATGACGAACTGATAAGCCATCTCATGAAGAGATTTGCGACAGTTTGCCACGGTGGCCGAGCTTGATGTTATCGCATTCAGCGATTTGATCGCCGCTTGGCTATCACTATAGATATTTATATGAGTTGCCGCAGGGCTATTTCCTGAAGACAGCTCAAAGCCTCCTTGATCGCTATGACTTCTGCTTGGAAGACACTGCAGTGATCCGGGAGCCTGAAGGACTGTCTTATGTTCAGCTGTTCGGAGTAGATTCCTCCTCCGACCTTGTTGTCCAGCTTTGAGCCATCAGTAAAGATTCGAATGGCTCCCTTTGGACCAGGTGGTCCCTCAAGCCAGATATTTCTGTGAGGGATGATTGTCTCGAAGGGGGTATCTGTATACTCCCTCGGAACGCAGTAGTCCGTTTTTGTGGGGACGATTTTGTTTCCATTTAGGATGGACGCATGACCGGTGTGATGTGACACCCATTGGTCAGAGTCTCTAAGACGGATTGCTGCCATTTCTGCCTGCTCCTTACCTGCAAGGTCAAGGCTCTGCAAGCATAGGATAGCATTTAGCGCATCCGTTGGTGTTGTGCTGAGAGCTCCACTGATGCATAGGGCTGCAGTGCGCTGCACCTTGCCCAGTTGTTTAGTGATGGTCCCCTTCGATAGGGCTGGCCACCACACTGCGACTCCGTAGAGTAGTATTGGTCTGACTATTGCCAGGTAAATCCATTGGACTATTCTTGGGTTCATGCCCCATCTTAGCCCAATGGCTTTCTTGCAAGTGTAGAGTGCTATCGTGGCCTTCTTCACTCTGTCTTTTATGCTCAGGTTCCAGCTAAGTTTTTTGTCAATTACCAACCCTAAGTAACTGGCACTGTCGCTGAATGAGAGCCTACATCCGTTTAGTATTGGGGGGTTGAGGGACGGGATTTTGTATTTGGTTGTAAACAATACAAGTTCCGTTTTAGAGGGATTGATTCCCAGTCCACGCGACTTTGTCCATTCTGAGAGTCGCTCGAGCTTTGCGGTCATTAGATCGCAGAGTGTTTGAGGGAATTTTCCCGAGAAAAAATGGCAACGTCGTCCGCGTATGCTACCACCTTGCAGCCCCCCCCTTCCAGGTCACACAGTATCTTATTGACTGCTATGTTCCATAGAAGGGGAGACAGGACACCACCTTGCGGGGTGCCTCTGTTGACATACCTAGACTGAGTGGACGATCCCATTGATGATGTCACTGTCCTGCATGTGAGCAATTGATCTATGAGCATCATCAAGTGACGATCCACTCCCAGGTCAGTCAGGGCCTCTGTGATGGCTCCCGGTATGACGTTGTTAAAAGCTCCCTCAATGTCTAGGAAAGCGATTAAGGAGTATTCGTTGACTTGTAGAGATTCTCTACCGCCGAGATTACTTCATGGAGTGCCGTTTCCGTGGATTTTCCTTTTTGGTAGGCATGTTGAGCGCCTGACAGCCACTGAGGATTTATAGTTGTCCTCAGCTGCAGCCCTACTAGTCTCTCAAAGGTTTTGAGAAGAAAGGACGATAGACTTATTGGTCTGAAGTCTTTTGGGGTTGTGTGTGAGGGTTTCCCTGCCTTGGGGATAAAGACTATTTTAGCCTTTAGCCAAGCTCGGGGGATTTTTCCCACTGTCAGTATCTTCCTGAAGATACTTTGCAGCCAGTTGATGGCCATATCCCCGGCTTTTGCAACTGAGCCGGAATGACTTGGTCCGGGCCAGGCGATTTGTAGGATTTGAAGCTGTTTACTGCCCAGGTAATATTCCGTTTTGTGAGGATGTGCCCCATCGAGGTTTCCGGGCCTTCACTTGGGGTGTCTGCCGGCTCGATGGTCGTACACCCAGGAAAATGAGTATCGAGTAGAATGTGTAGGGAGTCCTCACTAGAGTTAGTCCACGTACCATCCGTTCTCTTGAGGTATCCCACCGAGGGGGATGTTTTTACAGGATCTTGCGTAGCCTTGAGGCTTCTGACGTGTCCTCATTTCGGAGCAAAATTTGTGCCAAGAGGCCCTTTTTGCTCTCCTTGTTTCTTTTTTGTATAGGGTTAGCTTACTTTTGTAATTTTCCCAGTGCGCTTCCTCGCTGCTGCTTTTGGCTCTGTTAAGAGAGTCCTGCAGCTTTCCGGAGGGTATCTATATGTTTAGACCACCAGGGGGGTTTCTTTTTCCCTCTTGGTTTGGTTGGGGTGCAAGCTGCCATGAAGGCCTTGTTGCAAGCTTCCGTGAAATTGTCCACAAGACGATTGAGATCGTCTTGAGTGTCAGGGCATTTTGGGGCTAGGGGGGAGTAATCCTCCATTTTTGCACTATACATATCCCAGTTGGCTTTCCTTGGGTTGGTATAGCTAGTGGGTATGGTGCTTTCGAGCGATAGGATTGTCTCGATGTACCTGTGGTCGGAGAGGAGTGGTCCTCTAGGACTCTCCAACTTTTCATTATGTCTGACAGTTTGTGAGACAATAGAGTGAGGTCAATAACCTCTTGACGGTTTTTATGATAAAAGTGGGGTCATTACCCCGATTACCGATAATTAGGTTGGAGTTCAGGATGAAGCTGAAAAGTGACTCACCCCTTGCATTTGTATCCGAGCTCCCCCATTGGGTGTGATGAGCGTTGGCATCGCAGCCTATTAGTAGGCTTGTATTCGACCTCTCGCTGTCTCTGGCAACTTGCGAACGAGGTCACTGGGAGGATCGCTTTCCTCGTGAGCCATGTAGGACGACACCAGGTTTAGGCGTGTCCCTTGTAGCTCTAGGCTAGCTGCCGTATTGTCGCCATTGCTAAAATTGTGGAGCAGAAAGATATTTAGGTGCTTCCTTGCTAATATGCAGGTTCTAATTTTACCTTCAGTTTGGGCTACAATCAGCTTGTAGTCCTTCGTCACTAATCCACAGACCCTGCCTCCTACCACCCAGGGCTCTTGGATTAGGACTATGTCCCCTCCGCTTGCGACCAAGCGGAGTATCAGGCAGCAGATGCTGCTTTACAGTGGTGGAGATTTATCTGCAGAAGCCTCAGAGACTTCATTAGAAACGTTCTCCACCACTGTTATGTCGGCGTCAGAGTCGTCGAGTATCTCGTCCCGACACAACGCCTCAAAATCGAGCATCAGCTCCGTCTCTGAGGAGTAGCTCTCCAGGGCCGGCTCCGGCTCCGGGTCTACTTTGGGTGCCTCGATCTCCAAGGCAACGTCCTGCTCAACTGGGTTGTTGACAGAACGCGCCTCGGTCGCTGCGTCCGACTTGTAGACCTTCATGGTCACCGAGCTGAACCCGAAGTTAAGCTCTCCTCTGGCTGCCTCGATCGGGGCTAGCGATTCCTTATTTAGGACTACCACTGCCTGATTTGTGGGGCCCTTTGATGCCTCCACTTTGACCACCCTCCAGTCTGAGGTTGGCAGTGTGGGATTGCATCTTTGCAGCATCGTCAGGATCCGCTCGGGCTCCTTGAAAGTGGCCGGTACCCATATACGGGCCCTTGGCCTACTGGGCACCTCGCTCCAGTCCACAGCGACGAGCTTTGCCCCGGCGTAGACCTCACCGATTTGCGCCACCGCAGCTTTGTATAGCTTTACGGAGCGCTCATCCTCGCAGGCTACTACCTTGATGCTCCCTGGAACCATCCCATGTCTTTGCAGACTGGGGGTGGCCCGGGATCCTTTTCAAGAAGCTCGAAGCAGCGGTCGGCCAGTGCCGCTTCCACCCACTTCCACTGGCTTCTGGGTATTCCCCCTCCGCGCTGCCTTTGTCGAGACGCCTATCAGCGTCCTCTCCTTGGCAATCTGCGCGAAGGATACATTTGGTACGACCCTGGATCGCTTCGCGACAGGTCCGGGCGTCTCTTGAGAGCGCTGCCTCTTCGGTTGGGCGGCCACCTTCTGTGGCTCCATACTGAAGTTGGAACACCACCGAGGCCCATTCCACTTTCTTCAGCCCGTCTGCTGTTGGACTGACTTCTTGGCTTGTGTTCTGCCGACGGAGTATGTGCCCAGCACTCCTCTTTTCGGCATAACTAAATCTTTTGGTTTGGACGCTGGTTGATGGCAAGCCATCACCCGCCGCTTCACCAGAAGGTTGAGCAGCCGCAATATTGCTTAGCTGCCCTACCATGGTATCAGTTTTGGGTGTTGTCTTTCCACCCATCCCAGGTTTGGGATGGGACCCACCTGGATTCATACCCGCGTCCTTCACCGTGCAGGTCTTTCCTGCGTCTGAGCGGATCGGGGCCAGGCCTTTGGGCCGCTGCCTTCTCCCGCTTGGGATTTCTCCCTGCAGGCATTTGGGGAGTGCCTCTCTCGTTTTTGTTTTTGTTTATATTTTCGTTTTTATCCATGTAGTTCCCACGAGCTGCAGAGAAGGGGAACGGTCCACCCCGGCAGAGCTCTGCGTTACCCGGGTAAGGCATAATTAGAACAGGGGGCTGCCAAGTCCCTGAGCTCTCCGTTTACGACTGGGCTAGTTTTTATACCGGGCCCCCAGCCAGGCTGACTCTTGGCACGGGTCGAGTGACACCTTAGTCCGGCCCGGTGTGAGGTGAGTGTTGGGGCTGGGATGTGGGTAGGTGTTGTGTAGGGATGGGATTGTGTGAGCTACTTAATGAGAGGCGGCACCACAAGCGCATCGTCAGTGTTGCTGCGTCGCGAACACCCGCTGGCTGTCCGGGACTGCTTATTTCGGTACTCTCCCTCAGAGCCAACTTAGTTGATACTCTTTAGGATGCCCGCTTATTCGCAGCTGACCTACCCACTAGGGTAGGCCGTTCGCTATCCGCAACCTGCGACCCGTCCGGTGGCCTCAGCTAGGCCCCCTCTGAGCCACCTCAAAGCCCAATAGGATCATCGGAGACGTTCACTTAAATCGTTGTTCTTTGCATACGCAATATCATGCACTCGACAAGCCTCGTCCAATGGATTTATACCACGATCGCCACGCTCTAATCGTTTTTCTAATTTTGTTCCCGGTCCACAGAAATTATAGCCAGGAATGTGTGCCTCAAATGGTAGTATATTAATTAATCTGTTTACAAGACCACCACCACCAGTATGTTTACTGTTTGATTTACGACTGGAATAATTATAAAAACGTACACCCATTTTATGCAATGTTTAATCAATGAGTATTTCTCAGTGAATGAACTACATTGTGTGGTCAATATGCGTTTAATAAGACAAAAGCAAAATATTCGTATTAGAGATATTGAGGGTGCTGAAACTGATTCAAGTCAGCTACCACCAAGACACAGCACCCTCTTGCCCAATACAATAAGAGCTCTCGTTGTTGGCCCCTCCAACTGTGGGAAGACAAACATTATGCTGAGTCTAATTGAGAGTCCAAATGGATTAAAGTTTGAGTATATTTACGTTTTTTCAAAGAGCCTATTCCAACCTAAATACGAGTACCTGGAAAAGTTAATCAAACCAATTAAAGGGATGGGCTATCATACATTCTCACAGAATGAATCAGTATTAGCACCCGGTGAAGCTAAGCAGAACTCCATAATGATTTTTGACGATGTTGCTTGTGAAAAACAAGACAATATTCGTTCGTATTTCTGTATGGGTCGTCACAAGAATATTGATTCCTTCTATTTGTGTCAAACATATACACATATCCCAAAACATCTTATACGTGACAATGCAAACATGATTATAATGTTTAAACAAGATGACCTAAATATGCGACATATATATCGTGATCATATTAATACCGACATGAACTACGATACATTTATGAAAATTTGTCGAAAATGTTGGGAAGATAAATACGGTTTCTTATTAGTTAGCAAAGATGATGACATTGAAAAGGGTCGATACAGAAAAGGTTTCGATCAGTTTATAGTTATTTAAATCAAATGGTGTGTTACCATCTATACCAGTTTAAGAAGAGAGTTCAAAATGTCAAGATCATTAATGTTATCATTAAATGGAAACACTTCCACAATAGAAACAAATTATTTTCCACCAATCGAATTGCTGAAAGGCGATTATGAATGTGCACTCATTGACTATTACATGTACAATTCGATTCCCAATGTTGACGAAACAAATAATCTGTTTCATATTGGAAATTATGTGATAACGATTCCCATAGGTTCGTATGAGCTCATAGACATTGAACAGTTTATTCATCATAAATTGAAAGAATATAAAATTGAGAATACATTTAAACTGGAGAGTAATAACAATACGCTACAAGTTGAACTTTTTACTAGTGACCATGCAGTATACTTTAATAAAGAGCGAACAATTGGATCACTATTTGGTTTCGATAGAAAGATACTCAATCCGAGTAAAACAACAACTTATGTATCTGATCAACCAGTGAACATTTTAAGAATAAATACACTACGTGTAGAGTGTAATATTGTTAGCGGCTCATATGTAAATAATAGACCAGATCATACATTATATGAATTTGGTATTAATGTTCCACCAGGGTATAAAATGAATGTAACACCTAGCAATCTCATTTATTTGCCAGTGAACACTAAGCAAATAAGTACTATATCTATGCGAATAACAGATCAGAACGGTGACTTGGTAAACGTGCGTGGTGAGAATATAACAATTCGTATACATTTACGAATGACAGAATGATTATATACAATAAAAGAACAAATTTTCACACGGATCCTCACACTAATATTTGTAAAGCTGTGGGAAGAGGTTCAAAAACAAAGGGCACCAGCAACAGACTTACATTGAAAAATAGAGCATTCTTAATATCGTTGGGATTCAAACTTCGAGTATAAAACAAGAAATAAATAAATAAATAAATAAATAAATAAAATGAATGAAATTTTAAATGTGCGAGAAAAACATTTCTCAGATGAAAGTATCTCAAAAAAGGAATTTCACACATACTTACCATATCAGCATTCATTCAATGCAAATGATGAAATTCGAATTACAATTCAAAATCAGGATCTATATGTACTGCCGCATGAGAGTATGCTTAATATACAAGGTGTATTTAGCATTGTAAATGCTGATAGGACACATAGTACACCGCCTGAACTACAAGCAACATTTAAAAATAACTGTATGGCATACCTATTTGATGAAATAAGATACGAAATCAATGGTTGTGAAATCGATAAAACAAGATTTCTTGGTGTTACTTCAACATTAAAAAACTTTGTCTCTCTAATTCTACCTGAGAACAAGAAAATGTACAATTCGGGTTGGAGTAGTTCTGGTAATTTTATGGTAGCTAGCAAATTTAATTTTTCACTACCCTTGAAATGTTTAATGGGATTTGCAGAGGACTATAAGAAGGTTTTGTTAAACTGTAAACATGAACTCATTCTGTTAGTTTCTAAAAATTTGGAAGATGTATATCTCAAAAAAGACACCTCTGGAAAAGAATACCATTTAGAAATTACAAATATAGCCTGGAAAATTCCTCACATAACACCCAGTGATACTGCTAAGATAAAAATGTATGATATCATAAAAAGTGGCGTTAATATACCAATAGCATTCCGTAGTTGGGATACGTATATCAATCCGAAACTTTCTGAGGGTACACATCATGTTTGGAATGTTAAGTTAGCAGCAAATAGGGAACGACCTCGATTTGCGCTTATAACATTTAGACAAAAGGGAGTGTTTATTTCAAACGATTTATCAAACCTGAAAGTGCATTTGAATTCTGAATCATTTCCGTATGATGATTTAAATATTGATTTCACCACATATCGGTATGCTCATCTCTATGACATGTACTCTAATTTTCAGTCTAGCTACTACAATCGTGAGTCATTCCCACTATTGAGTCCAAATGATTTCTATTCTAAGGCTCCGATTATTGTAATAGATCTATCTTATCAGAATGAAACGGTTAAATCGGGGCCGATTGATGTGAGAATTTCGATAGAGTTGAAAAATAATAGTAAACCAGATACACAGGCATACTGCCTCCTCATACATGAACGATTAGTTGAATATAATCCATTGAAAGGTTTAGTTCATCGTATTGTCTAACGGTCTACGCACTCACACACACAAGCATATACATAAAATGTGTGAAGATATTGTTGCAATCGACATTCAAGGATTTATTGGACATGAAAAATTTATTCTAAAGGAAATTGGGGTAGTATTTGAAAAAGACCCTAAATTAAATGATCATTTCATTATACATCCTCCTTATAATATTTCGACATTAAATAAGAAGGATCGAAAAACTGTTGATTGGCTGCGTAAACATCATCATAAGATAAGTTGGTATGATGGTATACATTACTTTACACAAACACAAAAATATTTGAGGAAAATAACTGCTGGAAAGGATATTGTATTGTGTAAAGGTATTGAGAAGAAATATTTTTTGAAAAACTTCTTAAGAACAACAAATATACTCAATGTTGAGGAATGTGGATGCCCCAAACTAAAAACAATGGATGCTAGTGAGCACCCATTTTGCTCAATGCATCAAATTGAAGGTGTTTGTGCTCTCAACAATGCACACAAAATTTTAAATTATTACAAGGGTGTTCTTAATTAATTAATTAATTAATCAAGCTGATTTCATTCATTCATATTTTGAGTGTGAAGGGAGACAGTACGTATAATGAGTGAAAATCAAAACGAAAATAAAAACTTTGACGAGTTCAAGTACAACCTAAAGGATTATTCAGCAGTAATACATAAAATTAATTTATTTATTGAAAAATTTGGAGATGAGATATTTAGCGGACATCTACTGTTTCTTATGGAATCAAGAGATATGTTTATACGTCGAGGAGCAAACGATTTCACAAAAACATTCCACGGAGAACACATCAAATTCTGTAAACATTCATATGATGACGTTGAAACATGTGCCTGCTTTCACTACGTACTTCGGTTGCATGCAGTTAGAAAATTAATTTCATCATATATCCTATTTCACAACAATATGAAAAACATAACAAACAACAAAAACCTGAATAAAGAAAATTATCATTAGCAACCCCAAAAAAGAAAAAAACGTTTGTTTTTATTTATTCCAAAAATAAAAGGGGATGAAACTATTTTCATTGGTTTACACAAGTTGGGGAGGGTCTTCTAGGAGTCTAACTAAAAATTGAATATAAGGTGGTGGTTCAGTCGAGAGTCGAGAGGCATACTGAAAACCTCATTCACTTGCGTATTAATTACGATGATGATGATGATGATGATGTCAGCGGAGATAGAACAATTTTTAAACTTGTTCGAGGGAGTAATTTTCAATAAACATGTCAGAAAATTACTCGATATACACTACTTTTTGAGTAAATGTGAAAGTCAACTGTACATAACTTCTCGTTATGGTGGACACTTAACGTCCTGCCCATGGAGTCATGACAATGCGAGGGAAGGACCGGACACCTGCAGCTGCCATCACATTTCCAGAAGTCAAGCAGAGGCTAAAGAAATTATGTACAAATACTACAACTTAGAAAAGCGAATGATTTCAAAAACAATATAATATGAGAATAGTATTTTTTATTTTAATGAATGAAAATGTAAAAGTAATACAGAATACAAAATGTAAAAGTAATACAGAATACAAAATAAAATAAAATCAAATAAAATTAATTCAAATTATATGCATTATTATTATTATTGGTAGTATTGTTGTATTGTATTCTCATCTTCCTCATCCTCTTCCTTATCATCATCATCATCGTCACTATGATCGGTTAGCCATGTGCTGGATGGACTCAACACATCCATGATCTCATTTGGAGCATGATTTCGCGACAGATTACGCGATAGATTACGCTCAACGCGTTCCATCGTCCTTTCGTAAACATAATTATTAAGTGCTTTCCACACATTCTTGTCAAAGTTGTTACTCGACATTTTTGTTTGAATGGGATACGATTGCCAAGATGAGATGAGATGAGATGAGCAGCACTATGATGACGGTAGTAGATATTGACGATGAGTATTTTTCAGTACCGGGATGCTCGGAGGACAAGGAACACGTTCGTTTGTATGAAGACGGTTTTGAAACTAAAATATTTACTTTCGAACGTTCACCTTTTAAAGAAACAGACTAGTTTTAGCAGGTAGCAGGTACAGGTACAGGTACCCTAAAAACAGGTTGACAAAAACCATGCTCAAACCGAAGGGCTGCATGGGTAGATCTCTCTGACTGCATTGTTCGCACAGACCCTTAGCCTCAAATATAATATATTAGGGTACCCGCATATGCGGGTGGTGGTGCGGTACCATACATATGTCAACTGTACACCTGAGCACCTGCTCTGCAGGGTAAATGAGGGGGGCAAATATCGGTCACTAGGTCAACAGGTCACAGGTCATTAACAGAACAGAACATAACAGAACAGAACATAACAGACATGATCTGATTAGTTGTTGTTGTTGTTGTGGCAGCGACCCTTTAATTAGTATATCACCACCACCACCACCCCTCACGCATGAGAGCACACCCCTAAATAGCACCCTCATTAAGGAAACTAGGTCAACTGCCATGATCTGACTAGTTGTTGTGACAGCGACCCTTAAATTAGTAGAAGTTAACAATACAGACAATTAAAAATTAACCTCGGATTGAGCTGTACGCAAACGCACGCACTCCCCACCCCCCGACTTAAACAGGTGTCAGAGAGTAGGGAGGGTGTATACAACTTCATTACGGCTAACGAGAACTCACCCTATAACACTCCCTTCGCCAGCAACTGTACGCATGTGCAACCTACCCGACCAATCAAATTCAACCACCGTCACGCATGAGACCACACCCTTCAACCCCATACGCATGTGCAACCAACCACCGTCACGCATGAGCATACATGTACGCAGCTGCAACCAACCAACCCTCACGCATGAGCGCACACCCCTCAATTTCACCCTCATTAACGTAACTAGGTCAACTCTCACCCCCACTTTTTACCTAATTAGGTCAACTTTCACCCTCATTAACGTAACTAGGTCAACTCTCACCCCCCTTTTTACCTAATTAGGTCAACTCTCACCCCCCTTTTTATAATTTATTACCCCTTAATTACCCTCCCACCCCCCTTAATTGTGATTAATGGCCCATTAATCCCCCCCCCCCCCCATTAATTGTAATTAATGACCCATCAATCCCCCCACCCCCACCCCTGTCAACACCTCTTGGCTCAGAACCCGCATTATTACACTACTGAAGATAAATGTAAGGTCACTACTTTTTTAACATCATCATTTTGTATGACGTTGTATATATTGGGCTTTGAAGAGATCGATTGCTTTTGCAATTCTGTGTTTGAACCTGCGCAGGTTTTTTGTCTACTTTGATTTCTTGTAGTGACTTTTAATACTGTATTGGTTGTTTGTATATTTTTTAAGTATGTAATGGTTACCCCTTCTCGATGACTGCTATATGGTTGTCCTTTTTTCCTTAAGATACTCCACAGTAAAATCATATTCCTCCAAATCTAGTCTCATACGTGTTAATTTTGAGCTGGGGTTAATCATAGAAAATAAATAGGTAAGTGGCCTATGGTCAGTTTTGACAGTGAAATGTTTGCCATAAATGTATGGTCGAAAGTGATTTATTGCCCAATGTATTGCAGCTAATTCTTGTTCTGTTGTGTTTTTATTACTTTCTGCCTTTGTAAATGATCTTGATGCATACGCTACTGGTAGCTGAGTTCCATTATAATTTTGTGTTAGAACAGCACCACATGCTTGTTTACTTGCATCCGTTGTTATACAAAATTCTTTGCTAAAATCTGGATATTGCAGTAAGGTTGGTTTCATCAATTGTACTTTTAAATATTCGAATGCTTTCTGACATTTATCTGTCCATTCGAAGTTAACATTCTTTTTACATAATATTGTTATGTGACATGAATAATCGGAAAAGTTTTTAATGAAACGTCTATAATAATTGCAAAATGCAACGAATCTTCTAGCGCTATCTGCGTCCGTTGGGACTGGGTATTTCTCTATAACGTCATATTTCTTGTCGTCTGGTAAAATACCTTTATCAGTACACTTATGACCTAGAAAGGTTACTTCGTGTCTGAAGAATGAGCACTTTTCAGGGTGCAATTTAAGGTTGTGTTTTCTACACATATCAAAAACGCTGGTGAGGTTTTTAATCATGTGTTTTTCGGAACAACCGATGACAATTAGGTCATCCATATACAGGAATGCCTGAGAAGGTTCGATACCTGAAAATGCAATTGTCATCATTCTTTGAAAAGAATTGGGCGCTATTTTTAAACCATATGGTAATCGCGTGAAGCGATAGGAGCCATTGCTCGTTGAAAATGAAGTTATATTTCTTGAACTTTCTTCAAGTTCTATTTGATGAAAACCTGACATCAGACCTAGGCATGAAAAGTATTTAGCTCTACCTAATTGATCAAGAATATCATCTATTCTGGGAAGTGGAAATTTGTCTGATAAAACTTTTTTGTTTATTTGGCGGTAGTCAATCACTAGGCGCCATCTCTTACTATCTGAATTCGGTAATGATTTTTTCGGGACAATTAATAATGGACTGTTGTATTCAGAGACTGAGGGTTCTACTATTTTGTCTTTTATTAGCTTTTCCACTTGCTTTGTTACTTCCTCTTTTTGACTGTGGGGAATTCTGTAGTTTTTTATATATATCGGTTCATCATCTTTCATTCTTATCTTTTGTTTATAAAAATTATTAGTTGATATCGATTCGGTTTCTGTTCCGAATATATCACAGTATTTGGTGCATAATTCTGTAAGAATGGTTTTGAATTGGATAGGGAAGTTTTTATCTAACTTGTCTAAAATTTCGGTGTGATTATTATTAGGATTGGTATTTACTATGTCATAATCATCTAATGGTTCGAATTTTATAGTATTTAATTCAATGATTTCATTTTTATTTGTTGTATTTAATATTCGGACGAAGGTGTTTTGAGAGTCTGAAATAGAGTTTCCAATGTATACTCCATTTTGAATCTCTTGATTTGGTATGAATATATATTCAGTTGCTGTATTTATAGCAATCTTTCGGACAACTTCGGATCGTGCTGGTAAAATTGTTAAATTGTTTTCTAGTGTATGATATATTGGAATATTGATGGGATAATTGAAATTATTTGGTCTCAGGATGAGCCAATCATTTTCTGGTTTAAGGTCTATTTGACAATTGAATTTTTTCATGAAATCTATACCAATTATTCCATCGCAAGGAATGGGAAAATTTGAATCTACTATATGAAAATTATGTGGAATAGCATATTTTCCTGAGAGAAGTTCTATGAATGCTAATCCTTTGGAATTGGTTGAACCTTCACCAATACCTGATATTTGTGTGATAATTTTTGTAATCTATGTTACGAAATGTGTCTGTATTTTCTTTTATTAAAGATATGTCCGCACCTGTATCTACCAATAATGTATACATGTTGTGTGTTTTTTCATTTTGTAATGAAACAAAAAGGTTGAAATTAAGATTGATAGTGTGAACCGTTACTGTTTTTGTTTTCTTAAGGGGGCTTACTGGTTTTCCGGTGTGGTTTGCACCTGTCGGACATTATTATTTTGCCTGTTGGAGTTGGCATTATTACCACTATAGAATCCACCGTTCTGACGGTTGTTTCCTCTATAGTTTGTATTGTTGTTATTACTATTGTTGTAACGTCGAAAATTTCCTCTGAATTTCCTCGGCTTTGGTTACTTTGGTAGCTACCTCGGTAATTACCTTGGTATCCACCTCGGCTTCCGCCTCGGTATGAGTTTCCTCTATATGAGTTACTACTCTGCCGATTATAGTACAGTACGGTATCAGTTTTACCGGTTGCATCTGTGCAACTGTTTACGAACTTGGAGACAGCTTCGTTCATGTTATTGAAGTGTCCCGCTTCCATGATAAGTTTAACTTTTTCGATGGAGCAATTCTTTGTCATAGCTTTTACAGCTTGTTGGGTTGAATATTTAGTGGCAAGGGAAAGAGAAATTCCGTCTGCAATATAGGCGCTTTCTAGAGCCTTTGTCAATTGTTGAATTTCTTGAGTATAGAAGTTTGCAGTTTTATTTATCTGTTGGACGTTCAACATTTTAGCGTTTAGTACTTCAACTGACTCGCCTTTTACGTCATTTTTAAGCTTACGAATGACGTCTGCTATTGTTGTTTCTGATTCTATTAAGTTCCTGGCATGTCCTTTAAGTTTTGATTTAAGGACGGATACTGCTAAAACTTCATGAGTTCCTTTAATGGAATCTACTATTTCTAGTGCGTCTAGGAAACTTCTCAGATTTTCGTGTTTACCATCGAAATCTGGTATAAGCCTGGTGGCTGAGCTGAGAAATTCTATATTTGTTTGTGCCATTGTTGTTTCTATTTCCTGGTCAGTTTCTAGGTCAGATTCTAGTATTACTTGTTCTGCTATATGTATTGTATCGGGCAGAAATGATTTATTAAAGCTGGCTAGACTGGTGTAATTGTTTGGTAAGGAAAGTCGCAAGCTATGTATTGTACTGATTTTAAGAAGTTTTTCTTGTAGGTTTGCTAATACTTCTATAATTTGGGTTTCATGTAAATCTGAAAGTCTTTCTTGGCAATTTTGATAAA
Organism: Drosophila obscura; assembly: GCF_018151105.1. NCBI lineage: Eukaryota > Metazoa > Arthropoda > Insecta > Diptera > Drosophilidae > Drosophila > Drosophila obscura. Next base: position 634,322 of record NW_024542867.1, on the reverse strand, counting down.
TAAGTACTATTTTATTATATTGTGCAATAAGTATTTCTGTATGCTTTGTTATAGTTTGTATTGTGATATGCACATTTTTATTTAAACATTTAAAAGATCTATCAAATTCTGTTCTAATTCTTACAATTGCTTTTGTTATCGGTATCCAACCATTGTCCATAGATAATCGGATATTTTGAAATAATTTTATTTAATTAATTTTTTTTTTTTATATATATATATTTGTGTTTATAAAGTGGTTGTTGCGTACTTTTTCTTTAATATCTTATTGTGCATTGCATACAATTTTAGCAAAAGCATTGTGGATAGCAAAATAATTATTATTAGTAATAGTGTCCACAGTGAACCTATGTCTTCTGTGTGATCTACTATTTCAAGTTTATTGACGACATTTGCCGTCGGATTTTCGATCTTTGATTCTGTTTTACTCATGATTGAATTATTGGGTTTTTCTTTTATCTCAAAAATTATTTTTAAAATTTGATATATTATTATACCAATTATCATTACATTTGTGTCCTACCTAATAGGCGAATGGCTTTACAGGCCAATCTATTTTACCGGTCGACTCAATTGTCGTCGGGTATTACAAAAATTAAATTTATTTATATTGTTTTAATAGTATTTAATATTATTTTGATGGGCGTTCTCTGTAACGCTATCGGTCCGTGGCGCAGCTTGTCGCGCTGGCGGTGCCGGTGCTGTGTCTTCGCATAGGCTAGTTGGATTGGGTGCTGGAGCTGGTCATCTCGCAGGCTGATGGGGTGCCGGCGCTGGTCATCTCTTTCCGTTTCGGCAACACCCATATGCAAGTGTTGTTGCACGTCGGGCTGTAGAGTGGTCCTTGGCAGTCTCCAGGGCACTTCTTTTGTTGTTTTGGTATGGCTCTGGGGGCAGGACGGTGATTAACAAGTTGTCTATTTTGTTTTTGTGTTGTGGTACAGGGTGAGCTTTTACTTTTTAATAGCGACTCGAGGTGTTCGAGTTCGCTCTGTAACTTCACTGCGACTTCCCACTTCGGGGGATTGTCGTTTTTATACAGAAGTTTAACGATATCAGACTTTCTCTTTCTGATCCGTTCTTTTAAACCACTTCTTCTGGGTTTAAGTTTAATTTGGGTGCTCATCCCTGTACTCACTCAGATATTTCTTTGCTGTTTCTGTCCTTATTATTCCAGTTGTGCCAGTTGTTCATCACTGTCCTTGTTGTTCCAGTTGTTCATCATTGTATTTATGCAGCAGTAACACCATAGCACGGAACACAATAATGCAATCACACAATTTAACTGTTCCTTTGGCATGGCCACAGCTTTTAATATGATTTGATTAAGTTGTTTTAATCGAGCAGTGTCGAATTTGTCACGGTCGCCATGTTATGTTGAAGCTCAGCGAAGTCATACCGCATCGGTTGGTGGCTTAATTCAGAATGTTTATTGAATATCTTTTTCTTCTTATCCTAGGGTACAATCGTTCTTATGTATAACGGAGAGCGAGAGTTCTCCCATGCATTATATGAAAAGAGTACCACCGCATAAGTATTAGTGCGCGTGGTCTCTGCCTGAGTCTAATGGAAATGCATGATCAGCGTTAAGGGGCTTTTGAGAGGGATACCCATCGCCTCAGTGTTAAGTCGTTTGGGTTCTGCCTGAGTTCGGGTAAATGCCTGCTCAGCAGTTTTGGTAGCTGTCCGATCTGCGTTCAAGTCTTAGATCGTTGCTGTGCAAAAGGAATGTGTAACATAAACATAAGTTGTTTATGTCACTGCTCATATGTATATATGTATTTATATATATAACAGAGTGTTACATATGTACATGCATGGGTTCACTACACCACACATAAAACAACAAAAATCATTTTTGGGACAGTCTTTCCTTAAATGCGATTTTTCCCCACACTTAAAGCATTTCTTGAAGTTCTCTGCTATCGAATCTTTCGTCGAACTCTCAATTTTGATACCCTGCAACCAATTCTTGCTCAATGGCTTGGATCCGCCTCTTGATTTCTGGTATACGTCAATCTGAAATTTAAGCTCCTTTATGTTTCTAGCTTGGTACAGCATTGCCTTATTTGTCCTTGCGTCTGGGATACCATCCACAAAATATTCGATCAAGCTAGAATCATCTAGTTTAATTGGCTTGGCTATCTCCATTAACGCGTACAAAAACTCATGCAACGACTCTCCCTTTTTCTGCTGACGCTTCTGCAACATCCTATGTACTTCCACTGACGATAGTTTTACACTAAACTCTTCCAACAGAGCTGCCTTCAACGAACTCCAATCACGAATATCACGCAAACTACGAGAAAACGATTTTGCGGCAATAGCCAACAACTGCTTGGCATATATGAATATTTGTAATTGACTCCACTGAACAGTAGATGCGCATTCCTCCAATTCCTCTATCCATTGATTAATGTCGGGGTTATTAGAACCAGAAAATTGTGACACGCTACCTTCCACGTCTTTCAGCGTAAACCATGATCTATTCTCTAACTGTCGTGCACCTCGTTGGACTGCCACGGTATCGTCGATTGCTGTAACTACAGACTCATCATCTGAACCTTCATTTTCATCTTCCTCAACTTGGTAACCGAAATGAACTAACAGTCTATCTTGCAAATCGCGTTTCCGACCCGTCGTCTGTAACGCAAGCTCTCTCAACTTAACTCGCAAATCTGCGACTCTCAGTGTCATTATCTCTTCAACTTGCATCGTGACGATTTAAATACAATTTGATTAATATTAGCTTATATCTAAGAAATTTAGTTAAATCAAACAATATAAATCAAACGATATAAATCAAACAATTAAGGTCTTAACGTTGGCCTGTTAACAATCTTCTATGTAAACACAGCTTCGCCTTTACAGCCTCTGTTAACGATCGCTTCGTTTCCCTTGTTTCGCTCGTAGAACTTTCCAGACTCCAAATACGACGCACACACACTGCCACATCCAGATCTCGCTTGACTGTCGATGTTGCTTTGGTCGTCCTCTCTTTGTTGCCTTGCTTCTGCTCACGAATACAAGCGCGCTCGTGCCTTGCTTCGCTGTTCGTTGTTCATCGTTGCTTATGCTCACGAATACAAGCGCGCTCTGATGGTCGTCTCTTTGCCGCTTGCCTTTCGTAGCTCACGCCTCTCCTAGACGCAATGCACAACAACAACAAATGTTCTTTGATTTTTGCTGTGTCCTCTGCCGTCTCTCGACGCTTTGTCGCTTCTGCTTTCGTTGGAACGAACGCGCTCAGATTGTCGTCTCTGTGCCGCTTGTCTCCCTGTAGCTCTAGCGTCCTTTGCTGTCTCTCGTCGCTTTGTCGCTTCTCGTGCCCTTGAACATCTGCATCTTTTTCTTTCCGACAATTGTGGTGTTGTCTCTCTCGCACTTGTACGCCAGACTCCGCTTCAATTTCGCACAGCGACCGATTTCCAGTGCACACAGTCTCGTGTTCGCCAAATTGCTCCAAAAACACACACAAACCACAGATTTAGATGTAGTCTTGGGCTTATATCTCGGACGAGCCCCAAGTTGTAGATAGTTTGTTTGCTTAATGGCAATTTATTTATAAGTATGGATGTTGAACTTATTATATATATTTCTTAGCTCCAAGTACAATTTATGGTACAGTTATGTTCTTAACTTATGTGTGTGATTTTCGTACGATGCTTGGCTGAATTACGACTGACTGTCTCTGACTCTCGACTTCGACTCCTCTCCTTCTTTTCTCTCGGCTCTCTCAGAGCCGAAGGCTGCATATACAGACGACGCGACGAAACTACGGCCGCTTCGTGTCTCTCTCGGTCCTCCGTAACCTACATAAATAAAAGTGAATGGGATCAGGAATTATCGAAAGAAGATAAAAAAGACTGGGAAACTTACAAAGAGAATTTAATAAATTTAGAAAATATTCGAATCCCAAGGTGGATAAAGTCCAAAGAATTGTCAATAATTCAACTTCATGGGTTTGCTGACGCTTCGGAAAAAGCATATGCTGCAGTAGTGTATGCTAAAATAGGAAATACTGTAACTATAGTAGCTAGTAAAAGTAGAGTCAATCCAATTAAAAATAGAAAAACCATCCCTAAACTTGAGCTGTGTGCAGCTCATTTACTTAGTATATTAATTCAAAGAGTAAAAGAATCCTTTGACAATATGGTAGAAATCTATGCTTGGAGTGATTCAACTATCACTTTAGCATGGATTAAGAGTGGCCAAAGTAAGATCAAATTTATCAGACGAAGAACAAATGACATTCGGAGATTGACGAATACTGAATGGAATCATGTAAGGTCCGAAGATAATCCAGCTGACTTAGCATCTAGGGGAATTAGTTCTAACCAATTGACTAACTGTGATCTTTGGTGGAAAGGTCCTAAATGGCTAGCTGAATCAAAGGAGCAGTGGCCTCAACAGCAAACTATAGATAAACACATTAATAAATAACGAAATAGACGATCCTATTTACAATTTACTAGAGAGGTATTCCTGCATTAAAAAACTAATACGCATAGTGGCTTACACAATAAGATTTATTCATATAAAAACAAAGAATAAATCATATCAATCTTTTCTCTCAGTAAGCGAGTTAAAACTAGCTGAAAAGGTTGTTATAAAGAAAAAGCAAGAACACCAGTTCCGTTTAGAAATACAGTGCCTAAAAAAACAACAAAGAAATAAAGACAAATAACAGAATTTTGTCTTTAAATCCGTTTCTAGACACGGATGGAATACTTCGAGTGGGTGGAAGATTGCAAAACTCCGCCGCCGAATTTGATGTTAAACATCCAATAATTTTAGACAAATGCCACGTATCAGGGTTAATAATTAAAAATGCCCATAAAGAATCTTTACATGGAGGCATAAACTTAATGCGTAATTATATCCAAAGAAAGTATTATATTTTCGGGCACAGAAATTCATTAAAGAAATATTTAAGAGAATGCGTAAAGTGCGAAAGATACAGACAAAAGACTGCTCAACAAATAATGGGAAATTTGCCTCAATACAGAGTTACAATGACATACCCGTTCTTAAATACAGGAATAGATTATGCAGGTCCTTATTACGTCAAATGTTCCAAAACTCGTGGGCAAAAGACATATAAAGGATATATTGCTGTATTTGTTTGTATGGCTACCAAAGCCATACATTTAGAAATGGTCAGTGATTTAACTTCTGATGCATTTTTAGCAGCACTTAGAAGATTTATCGCTAGACGAGGTAAATGTGCCAACATCTATTCCGACAACGGAACAAATTTCGTAGGAGCTTCAAGAAAGTTAGATCAAGATGTGGTTACAGCAATCCAAGAAAATACTATGATTGCTGCGCAACTTGAAAAAGATAAAATTGATTGGCATTTTATCCCCCCGGCAAGACCTCACTTCGGTGGTATCTGGGAGGCTGGAGTAAAATCCATGAAGTATCATCTTAAAAGGGTTATCGGGGACAACAGCCTAACATACGAATAGATGTCAACGCTCTTGTGTCAAATAGAGGCATGTTTGAGCTCAAGACCTTTATATTTTGCAGAAAATGGAGTTGATCAACAAGAGGTTCTTACCCCAGGTCATTTTTTGATTGGAAGACCACCATTAGATAGAGTGGAGCCAATGACAGATGAAAAAATTGGAAATCTAGATAGGTGGAAACTAATCCAAAAGATAAAAAGATATTTCTGGGTGAAGTGGAAAGAGGAGTATTTGCATACTCTTCAGCAGAGGCACAAATGGAAGAGGGAAATATAGAAGAAGGTAAATTGTCCTCTTAAAAGATGAAAATTGTCATCCAGCCAGATGGCCAATAGGAAAGGTGAAAAAAATCCATAAAGGCAAAGATGAAAAGGTCAGAGTGGAAGAGGTAAAATTGCAAGATGGATTTATCACTAGACCCATCAGTAAAATTTGTCCCTTAGACGGAATTAAGTATGTCGCCAAGGTTGAGGCTGACACTGAAGAGCTCCAGCAAAAAAGGCAGACTAGAAATTCATCGAGAATGTCAAAACTCGGGTTTATAATGGCCATGTTGTTATTTATATTAAGTTATCAATTTTCTAACGCATCACCCAAGGTTGATAAACCAAAATATGCAATAGAAAAAATAAATAAGACTTCGGCAATATATTTAGATCCAATGGTGGATGTTGAAATAGTAGCCTCCTCTTGGAATCTAATAATTTTCTATAATATGGACACCTATTATGAGATGCTAAAAAAGGGTAAAGATTTGGTTCCGAAAATGAAATTGATTTGCGAAAGGCTTCATAATTTCGAAGACCAATGCCTTTTAGTTTTGGAAAATACAGAAAAGAAAATGTTAGACTTGGAAGAAAATAACAAACTGTTCATGGCTCGAAGTAGCGAAATAAGCGAAATAAGCGAGCTCCATTTGGATTTATGGGATCCCTATATCATATTTTATTTGGGATAATGGATGAAGACGATAGGGTTCAAATGGAGGATAATATGAAAAACTTATTAAGCAATCAGCACAATCTGAATGAGCTAAGTAAGAAACAAACTTCTTTAATCGATTCTACAACAAACATTTTAAAAACAACCACTGATGAGGTAAATAGGAATTTTAAGGGAATGAATACGCGAATTGAGAATATGACTGCTACACTACAAGAATCATATTATGTGTACAGAGAATCTATCAAATTCTTCATGATAACCAAACAATTAAGTAACATAATAGATGAATGCGAGAAAATACAATCTGGAATCATAAGCTTATTAATAGATATTAATCATGGTCGACTTAATACTAACATTTTAAAGACCAGTCAATTAAAGGGTGAGATTTCAAAAATAAAAGATAATTTATCAGAAAATTACGTTTTGCCAGGGAAAAGAACTGGCACAGAGCTAAAAGAAGTTTATTCTCTGCTAACAGCTGGGGGCTTATTTGTTGACAAAAGACTTATAATATACGCGAAGATACCTTTGTTTGGTCGACATGCGTCAGCGTTATTTAAAGTTGTTCCAATACCAATCAGAATTGAAGAACGCATGATTATGGTGCACGTCGATGTTCAGTATTAGTAGCTATTATATAGGCATGTGACTATAGGACAGTGTTAGGCATACACACACAGACAAAAGAAATGAAAACGAAAGTAAACGAACAGTCAAGGTGCTAGGAGGATCTTTTACAGAAAAAACCATTAGCACCATTAAACCATAAACCAATAGAGATAAATGACCCAAAAAAAAAAAATAGTGCCGCAAATTCATTTGAAAGGGACGGGATGAAACACTTGCTTGAGGGATGTTTGAATCGTTGTAGGGAACCAATCACATAAGCAGAGAGAGGGATAGTTGTTTGATGGTTGCTGTCCAGGATTATTGATCCTGGATTTTTTGACAAAGTTAGTTCACATCTTGACCGCTAGATGGCGCCACAAAAGTAGTAAGGATATGGGGCATTGGTATTCGAGTAAATTCTCACAAGGTGGCGCCACGTCGGAGAAAGTGGTTTAGGATCTCGATATTCGAGTAAATTCTCACAAGGTGGCGCCACGTCGGAGAAAGTGGTTTAGGATCTCGATATTCGATTAAATTCTCACTACTTGGCGCTAGTGTTGCCTGCCATCGGATATTCTGCTTAGCATGAGTCCTTTACAGGTGTGTGTATAGGATATGATCTAGGTGTTCATTTAAACAAAAATTTTTTTTAGTGTCAACCATTAACATACCTATTAAGAAATAAATTCTTATAGGATCTGTTACTTACATGATCATGCTTAAACACATTCTTTTAGGATATTTATTAACATTACATTGTGAATATATGTAAATGCTTTCAGGATCTAATATTTAGCCAAGCATATGGAAATATTATGTAAAATCATGGTTTTTAGATGGCGTCATAAAGAATGAGAAGACAAAAATTAATCAATTCGACTTATAGTAAATATACTACACTCCTATATCGAATGCTCTTTGTGGCGAGTCCAAACCAATGCCCCATATCCTTACTACTTTTGTGGCGCCATCTAGCGGTCAAGATGTGAACTAACTTTGTCAAAAAATCCAGGATCAATAATCCTGGACAGCAACCATCAAACAACTATCCCTCTCTCTGCTTATGTGATTGGTTCCCTACAACGATTCAAACATCCCTCAAGCAAGTGTTTCATCCCGTCCCTTTCAAATGAATTTTCGGCACTATTTTTTTTTTTTTGGGTCATTTATCTCTATTGGTTTATGGTTTAATGGTGCTAATGGTTTTTTCTGTAAAAGGTCCTCCTAGCACCTTGACTGTTCGTTTACTTTCGTTTTCATTTCTTTTGTCTGTGTGTGTATGCCTAACACTGTCCTATAGTCACATGCCTATATAATAGCTACTCACAGCTGCAAGCCTTATCATAAACTAGTGGATTCTAAACGAAGATGGATGACCTCGAAATTATTTTTATAAACTCGCAACCTGAGACAACTATAGATCTGGACACCCAGCCCGACTCCGTGGACCTTTCGCTGATATTCGGAATTAAAACGCAAGAATATATAATGCAACGGAACGTCTTAAGTGATATTATATGGGATGATAGTCTTGATAACCTAATGGCTGCTGCTCCGATTGATGAAATTCAGACATTCAACTTCCCGGATGATGACAGTATATTCGATTTGGTCGATGATAATGACGAAGGGGACCGAAAACGATTCGAGGAACTTCTTCGCGACGAAGATAATGCCGAATTAATAGCTGCGGTAGAAAGAGCCGAGAAGCACTTTTAATAATATTCTTATTTATGTTTAATACAAATAATTTATGTATTTTTCTACAAATAATATATAATAAATACAATATAAATTTAAAACAATATTTATTTTCAATGGGTAGTTTTTTTTTTACTTTGATTGGTGAAATTTGACTCCACCAAGAGACTCATAGGATTCGTTTACAACATGGTTTTTTTCTAAGGGAGGATTACACAAAAAGAATAAGTAGATTTTAGGTAGAATGCAGGTACTATTGAATGTATTTATTGGTTGAATTTCACATCATATTAAAACGGCATATTTAAGTAGTTATTTAATTGTTTTAATTCTACGTTATGCTTTAATAAAACATGCATATTGAAGTCAAATCGCAGCCAAAACTTTATCGCGCCAGGACATAAGTAACATTGGTAAAATGATGATTTTGATTTTTGATAACTGAAGTTATGAATTTTTAATACGTGTTGTTTCAGTCCATTGCGGGACCTAAAACTTTTTTTCATATAACACAGCTCGCAATGAAATTCACTCATTTCGAATAGCAAATGAACTAAAGTATCTTAAGAGTTAGATGTTCTTATATAGGGTTTCGAGTTATGAGCATATGTAATATATAAAAACCTAGCACACGGTCCATTTTTATATATATAATGTTTTCATTTGAATGGTTTATGTACATACGTATACATGTATGTATGTATGTATATAAAGACAGAAAATATAATATTTGAAATCCTATTCTCACATCTGGCTTTTACATAATTACAACTATATACCTAGCGCAACAACCAATCAGCATAGATCTCATTTTAGAAGAAAAGACGAATGAGAGTATAAAAGATCATGTAATCATGATTAAATAATTTAGTATAAAACATTGAGTAGTTTGAATAGTTTCATTTTTATAATGGTATGTAAGCATTTTTTTATTTTTGATATATAAAAGGATAATCAAAACTTCATTAAACATGTATGTTTCGTCATGTCGTCGTCTTAGTCAATGTTTTATGTTAAGATTATTTTTGAATTGTTTTGAAGTCTAGTGTAAGTACACCGATAGAAAAAAGCCCTGAAATTTTAATATTTTCACTTAGATTTTAATATTTATACCATTGATTTTCATCCAAGAGTGGTTGTATTAAAATTGAATATTTTTCACTTAAATTTTGATATTAATATAGAAATATTTAAATTTAATATATTTCATATTTAAATTTAATATGTTTCATATTTAAATTTAATATGTTTTATATTCAAATTTAATATGTTTCATATTTAATGTTAATATGCTTCATATTTAAATTTATATTAATTTTTAACTAATTGGTTATTATTTTGCGTACGCAAACTACATTTCAAGTCCTAATGGTGTGAATTGGTTAAAGTTTTCAACTAGAAATAATCGCAACATGAGTAGAATACTTTGTATTCAAGGCTGCAGCAGCGCGAACCAGTCTGGAATTCGAGGGTAATACAAAAATAATATAACCATATTTAAAATAAATACAAAAAATATTTGATTTCATTTAATATGGAATATTTAAAATAAAAAGTTTTTCCTTTGGATTTTAAAAGAAAAATTTTGAAATCAAGTTTTAATAATATTCAATTTAAATATGAAACATATTAAACTACAAATTTAATATGTTATAGTTATTTTGAAGTGTTTTGTATTTAGGTTAAATATGACCGTATTTAAAAAGCATTTTTAATACTGTTGGCGTTCGACCCCCAGCGTTCCCAACCAATCACTAAGCCACGGCCTCACCGGGTTTTTATATACCTTGCGGGGGAGTTGGAGAAGATTGAGGGATCACGAAAAATGAAATGTAAAAGTCATGCTTGGAATAAAACGTATCTTGAATAGACATACTTGTGTTCTCTTTTCTAACGATTTCCCCCGAGATCGCCCACCTAGCCCACATCGCCCTCTGGATTCCCCCGAAGCCTGCGTGCACCTTCATTTTGGTCCTTCGAGCCGGATACATTAAGCATTGGAGAGATTCCCCCCTACGATCCAGCTTGCAGCGCGGGAACTTTGAGGAACCAGAATCCAAGCTAAGTACCAGCTTTGCTCATTCGAAAACACTCCGTCCGTCATCTGCATCTCCATCCAAGTATATGTATGTACATATCACCTAAGTCCCATTTTCCGCCAACTCTGGCACCCCATATAGGCACTCCAAAGCCTGTTATCGCTCTTAATTGCCTAAACCACTCATGCTGCCTACTCCGTTGGCCCTCTTGCCTGCCTACCGGTCTCCCGGAATCATTCCAAGCGAGGTTTTTTCTCCCCCTACAACAGGCACCTCATACATATATGTATGTAAAGATGTACTGCTGCTGAGATCCGTCGCCATTCCACAGGTGCAAGTACGTACATATGTATGTGCACACAATCCGTCCCACACAACATAAAACGCCAATACAAGGAAAATATACATGTTTATTTGTTGCGCATATTACAATTATATCAACATAACATACATAGCTCACATCCATATGTATATATATATTTTCACCGGCTTATAATACACCTTCACATACATACATACATACGTGCCGGCACTTCCATACATACTAATACCATACATGATCGCACGGCTGAAGCAAATTACACGATCATTAACTAACAATTGCCCGCATATATGGGATAACCCATTAAATATTTTATTTCCGATTGCACCGGCGTACAATACATAACAATACATGCATACATAATCCATAAATATGCAAATACGCATTCTTGGTGTTGTGTACATTTTATGTTGAGATCGATAGTCCAAGATCGATAAATGTATACAGGTTGGGGGTACTCGTGTTTTTATTTTTGCCACCTTAGCAAGGCTGCTGCCGCTCATGTGATTAATAATTATAATTGATCGCAGTTGTTATTAAAAAGTGATGATTGTTGAGGACTATTAATTTATCATTAATAATTATATTTTGTTTGGTAATTAATAAATTTCCTTCCGACAACAAAATCATCCAACGAGTGCGCAACTACATATTATAATATTTAAATTCCTCTGACTTACGTGTGCGACGAGTATCATTCCAACTTCAACGTCCGCCTATGCACTCTTCCCTCCGTGTACCACAGGAATTGCGAACTCTTCCCATAGCAGATCCATCAGCTTAGTATGCCTTCTGGTGGAAAGAAAGTCAGCAAAAAACTAAAGCGTGTAAGCTCGCAGAGTGACGCCAAGCCGCCCAGCTCTTCCGCAGCAGTTACTACACCCACTTCGTCGCGTTCGCCCTCACGCCCGCAAGGTCCGACCACTTCCAAGGTCTGCCACTCCATTTTCGACACCCTCTTGTGTCCCTCACCATCCACGTGCACGGTTCCAGGAACAATGGCCCAATCTGCCGCCAGCTCTGCACGGTCTAGGTTTGTTTTGGCTACAGGCCGGCTCACTCACTTTGACCAGAAACTTAATGCTCCTGATGCCCGCACCCCAACCATCTCTCTTTCTCAAGTCCGCCGGGAACAGATCCGAGGCATGTGGTTGGAGGTCGAATCGGAGTATCGAGCCTGTTCTGCACTTCTAGCAACAGAGGATCCAGATGGTCAAGTTGAGGTCCAAGACATATACGATGAATGTTACGCGGTGTACGAGCAAAGTTTAGCTGAACTCAACGACCATCTCCAGCCCCCAACTGTCATTCCGACCGCGCAACCAGCCGTCCAGGTGCAAATGTCCAACGATTGCCGCCTTCCCCCATGCGACACGGAGGTTTTCAGTGGAGACTACCAGCAGTGGCCCACGTTCCGAGACCTATTCACCGCCATCTACATAAACAACGCCAGGTTGACTCCGGTGGAGAAATTATACCACCTCAACCGGAAAACGAGCGGTGAAGCCCACGACATAGTTGCACAGGCCCCGCTTACGAATGATGGGTTTGAATCTGCCTGGAACCACCTTCGTGAGCGTTTCCAAAATAAACGGCTGATACTCAAGGCCCAGTTGAAGATCCTTTTCAGCTTTCCTTCCATCCGATCTGAATCTGGAGCCGCCTTAAAGGAGCTCCAGAGGTCTGTCCACAAATGCCTCACGACCCTTCAGCACTCCGAGGTGTCCACCGACAGCTGCTTTGCAGATGGCGTGCTGGTGTACCTCATTACCGCGAAGTTACCAAAGGCGACCGTGGAGCTTTGGGAACAATCGGTTCCGAATAAATTCGAGGTTCCGACTTGGCGCGCCATGAACAAGTTCTTAGAGGAGAGATACCTCTCTCTCGAGGCGACCGAGGACGGTCATCCAGGCATCGAGCCGCACTACAATTCCCGTCCAAGCCTTCCCACTCCTGCACATCGACGAGTGAACTCCTTTGAGGGGAGAATCTCCAACAAGGCGCGCACTTGCGACCTCTGTTCCAGGAGCTATCATCCTGTGCGATCATGCCCGGTCAAGCTACATTCAGCAGAAACAACTCTGCTTAAACTGCTTCGCGCGAGGACACCAACTCCGGGACTGCACCAGCGCGTACAACTGCAGTACGTGCAGTGGACGACACCACACCCTCCTTCATCGGGGCGAGCAGACTCCGAGTGGCTCCAACTGTGCTCCCAGTCCTCACACCACACAAGCCCCTGCCACCATACAGTCCACTTCCTCTTCTCTTCCTTCGTCCAACGACTCAGCCCATGTCCAGAGCTATTGCGCTACAAATGTACACCAGGTGCTACTGGGCACAGCAATAGTGGACATTTGTCATGCCGGCACAAGATACAAGGCTAGAGCCCTGATCGACTCCGGATCTGAGGCCACCTTTATTACTGAGCGGATGTTCAAAATCATTCGGCCCCCCTTCCAAGCCGTCCAGGCTCAAGTCTCTGGTTTGAGTCAAACGGTAGCGGCCAAGGCCCAGAAACTCTGCCACTTCACGATCGGCTCCGCCTTAAGGCCCGGCCTCCAGGTTGAGACCACGGCGTACGTTCTTCCGCAATTGGCGGGTAACCTCCCGTCATACCCTGTACCGCAGAACTACATGACAGACCTTCCTAAACTCCATTTAGCGGATCCCTCCTTTCATCGCAGCGCGCAGATAGACGTGCTCATAGGCGCTGATATCCTTCCATCCATCCTTTTAAGCGGCTTCCGGTCCAACATTTGTGGCTCGCTCTTGGGCCAAGAGACTATCTTCGGATGGGTCCTATCCGGTCCTGTCGCAGCTGACTCGTCTCGAATCATCTCTTCCTTCACCACGAAGATCTCGGTCAGCTCTGACGTCCGACTCGAGAAACTTCTCACAAGGTTTTGGGAGGTGGAGGACCTTCCAGGGAGACCTACGAGCGAGTCAGACTCCATTTTCTCCAGACCACGCAGCGAGCTCCCGACGGGAGATACATCGTCACTCTTCCATTCAAATGTCCAGAAAAGATAGACTTGGGCTACTCGAGGCCTTCGGCCCACGCCCAGTTTCTGAGAAACGAGCAGCGTCTGCAGCGAAACTTGCCTCTCAAGAAGCAGTACGACGATGTCATTCACGAGTATTTAGAGCTAGGCCACATGAAACAGGTTCCACCTAGTCATGACTCTGGCCATTTCTATCTTCCACACCATGCCGTTTTCAAGCCAGAAAGCACAACGACCAAGGTGCGCGTGGTCTTCAACGCGTCCAGCCCGTCCTCGAACGGAAGAAGCCTTAATGACGTATTGCATTCAGGGCCAGTCCTTCAGTCCGACTTGACCACGCAAATCCTTAAGTGGCGCGTATTCCGTTACGTTTTCAACGCCGACATCAATAAGATGTATCGGCAGATCCTCGTGGCGCCACAACACACTCCCTACCAACGGATAATCTTTCGCAATCCTAACGGGGACGTGTGCGACTATGAACTCGATACGGTCACCTTCGGAGTCAACTGCGCGCCATTTCTCGCCATTCGCGTCCTAAGGCGACTTGCACATGAAGTGCATCCTCGGTTCCCAATGGCAAGCGACATCCTGGCCAATTACATGTACGTAGACGACGTTCTAGCTGGTGCACATACCCAGCCTCAGGCAATTTCCGCCATCGCCGAGTTGCGAGAAGCACTCGATTCCGCCGGCTTTCCACTCCGAAAATGGACCGCAAATCAGAAGGGCGTGCTGAGCGACATCCCTCTCGAGCACTTACTGCGAGCTGATTTCCTCGAGCTCGAAGAAAGCAGTATCGCAAAGACCTTGGGTATCCGATGGCAAGCGAGTGCCGACGAGTTTTTCTTTGTCCCTCCCGAATTAATCCATCGGGAATCCTGCACGAAACGCAATGTGTTGTCCCAGATTGCGAAGCTGTTTGATCCAGCGGGATGGCTTGCCCCCTTTGTCATCCAAGCTAAGATGTTCATGCAGGAGGTGTGGTTACGAGAGTTAGGTTGGGACGAGGACCTTCCTGGCGATCTGCGTCAAACGTGGGAGACCTTCCTGCAGAGTTTTCCGGCCATCCAGCAGATCCACATACCAAGGTGGATCCACGTCTGTCCGACTGCCAAGGTGCAGATTCATGGCTTCTGCGACGCGTCTCAGCGTGCCTATGGTGCGGCGATCTACGTCCGAGTGGAGCGGCCGAATGGCATATTCTGCTCTCTCCTGACAGCTAAGACTCGCGTGGCCCCCGTGAGGACGATATCCTTGCCTCGACTTGAGCTGTGCGGAGCGGTTCTTCTGGCAGAATTGTCCGCTGCCATCCTTCCACAGATGCCGCTAGACAGTAGCCAGGTATCCTTCTGGACCGACTCTACCATTGTGCTGGCCTGGCTGCACAAACCAGCGTGCGAATGGACCACGTTCGTGGGCAATCGAGTCGCCAAGATAGCGCGCTGCAACTCCGGCGAGCTGTGGAGTCATGTTCGATCGGAAGACAATCCTGCCGACCTAGCCAGCCGAGGTATAGGACCCATCGACCTCGCGGGAACGACATGTGGTGGCATGGTCCTGCTTGGCTGCGTCTTCCGCAGTCACAGTGGCCGTGTCCACTGGACCCATTCCCGGAGACTGACTTGGAGAAGCGAGCAGTCAAGGTGCTGCATACAAGTAGCACATCCTCTGACATCCTCAGCCGATTCTCGGATCTCGGGCGAGCTTTGCGCGTGCTTACCTATGTGCAGCGATTCATCCAACGATGCAGAGGAGGGTCAGTCCACAATTCCAACGAGGTAAGCGGGGCAGAGATAGCGGCCGCACTGCAAGCCGTTACCATCGCAACGCAGGGCATGCACTATGCGGACGAACATCGGTGCCTTACAACCAAACGTCCTCTCCCTGCATCGAGTTCCCTACGGAATCTCAATCCATTCATTGACCAGAACGGTGTCATGCGAGCATGTGGCCGAGTCCAAGCCTCCGCTTCCATGTCCTACAACGAGAAACATCCAATCCTACTGCCACCCGCATCCCTCCTCGTTCGCCTGCTGGTGCGCTTCACTCATCACATAGTCCTCCATGGTGGGAACCAGCTGGTCATTCGCCTTCTCCGTGCAACTTACTGGATCCCTCGACTACGTCACGTAGTGAAGGCGGTGATCCAATCCTGTAAAGTATGCGTAATCCATCGCAAGCGACTCCAGACCCAGTTAATGGGTGACCTCCCGTCCACAAGAGTCACATTCTCCAGACCATTCACATACACCGGAGTCGACTTTGCCGGTCCCTTCGACGTCAAGAGCTTCATCGGGCGCGCATGCCGCATAACCAAAGGTTATGTGTGCGTGTTCGTGTGTTTCACCACGAAAGCCATCCACCTAGAGGCCACTTCCGACCTATCCACTGACACCTTCCTAGCCGCTTTCGCTCGTTTTGTCGCGAGACGAGGGTGTCCTCACGAGGTCCAATCCGACAACGGCAGGAATTTCGTCGGCGCATCTCGTGCTCTGGCTGTAGATCTTCTCGAAGCCATCCGAACGCGGACTTCTGCGGTATACAGTCAGCAGGGCTTATCGTGGCGGTTCATCCCTCCGGGAGCCCCACACATGGGTGGCCTTTGGGAAGCAGGCGTGAAGAGTTTCAAGACTCTGTTCCAACGGTCGATGTGTACGGCCAAATATACATTGGAGGAGTTCGCCACCTTACTCTCCAAAATTGAGGCCTGCCTTAACTCTCGACCGATCTCTCCTATGTCCGAGGACCCGAATGACCCGCTAGCTCTAAGCCCAGGTCACTTCCTGATCGGCGGGCCGCTACTCTCCGTGGCGGAGCCTGAAATAAAAGAGAGCGCCTCCTCCATCCTGAACCGCTGGCAACATCTCCAGGCTCTAAACCAGCAATTCTGTTCGCGCTGGAAAACGGAGTACCTACGAGAGTTGCACAAGCGAACCAAATGGCAGCATCCAACAAGAGACCTAGAGGTGGGAGACCTCGTTGTTATCAAGGAGGATAACATCCCCTCTCACGAATGGCGTCTCGGACGGGTACAAAAAACGTACCCTGGGCCCGATGATAAGGTCCGTGTGATAGACCTTAACACTGTCCGAGGCCTTATCAAAAGACCGATTACTAGGGTCGTCCTGCTGCCTATGGAGTCGGAGATCCAGTCCACCTACTCCCGCGTACTACCCGACCCATAAGTATCCGCCTTCTTATCCTTAGGCTTAAGGACAACTCGTCCGTACAACTCTCCTGCACATCATTACTAATCCTCACTTCCGATTTCCGCAGCCACGGTCTCATTATGGCACCCCAGCAGCCCACACGCACCCAACGCAGAAGCACCGAGGGCCAAGCTCACGACAGCAGACGTACCCGAGGTACTATGTCCTACCGTTGCCGAGTCTGCCGAGGCGTCCATCCTCTTAGGAAGTGCGGGCGGTTCCTGCGGCTAAGCGCTGAAAAGCGGTTGCGGGCAGCACTCATCAATCAGTACTGCCCCAACTGCCTAGCCCATGAGCACTCGGGACGCGACTGCCGCAGCGGAGACCGGTGTCGGCATTGCCACAAGCACCACCACACCCTCCTGCATATCCCGGACACAAATCGTCGTCGCCCCACATCCGTCACACCATCCTCACCAGCTGGACCTCGAGCTCCGACGACGACATCCTCCGCCTCCCGCCGACCTCGAACGCGGGACACAGCGACTGATCGACGGCCTACTCCTCCGAGGACTTCGGCATCCTCCTCCAGCCGACCTCCGACTCTGACCACACTGCTGCAGCACCGCAACCCGCAGGTACTACCGACCGCAAGCGTCACCGTCGACAACGGGACCACCACCTATGAGACCAGGGCGTTGATCGACCCCTGCCGCCCCATGTCAGCGATCAACGCGTCGCGGGCCAAGGCCTTCCATTTGCGCACGTCCAGGATCGGGGATGAAGAAGCCTGTGCAGCAGTGCTCCGGTCACCGATGTCCCCGGACTTCCAGTTGGAGGTCGTGTTCCAGGTGGATCCGAAGCTGCATCTGCGAACTCCCTCCGCGTCCATCGGTGATCGCATACGGAGCAAATTCAATCACCTAACGTTGGCAGACGACAACTTTCATTGCCCGGCCACTGTGGCTCTCATTCTGGGAGCGGACGTGTATGGTGACGTCATCCGCGATGGAATGCTGCCGAGTGCCGAGGGGCTCCCCGTTGCACAGCACACCGTCTTCGGGTGGACGCTGTCGGGCGGGTGCCGGCCGTAAAGCATTTCTGCAGCATTGGACTTCCCATAAGTTGCAATACATTGCAAAGGGGGGCGGGATGTTGGCGTTCGACCCCCAGCGTTCCCAACCAATCACTAAGCCACGGCCTCACCGGGTTTTTATATACCTTGCGGGGGAGTTGGAGAAGATTGAGGGATCACGAAAAATGAAATGTAAAAGTCATGCTTGGAATAAAACGTATCTTGAATAGACATACTTGTGTTCTCTTTTCTAACGATTTCCCCCGAGATCGCCCACCTAGCCCACATCGCCCTCTGGATTCCCCCGAAGCCTGCGTGCACCTTCAAATACATTTATATTTGAATCAAAGTGAATTCTATTTAATTTTACTATGTTTGTATTTAAAAATGGCATTTTAAATTCAAATATGATTGTAGTTATTTTTACTATCCCTTTATTCTATCAGTGTAGGTTAGGGCAAGGCGGGAGCGCAATACAAGCTCGCTCTTTCGCTCAAGGCGAATTCGCCCCGCTTTGCCACCGTAGGTTAGTTAGGCATAGAATGAAGTGTAATGAATTTTTAGAATATAATCGTTGAAATTGAATTCGATCGAGCGCACCTACATTATTTCGTCCCCGCTTTTAATAAATCTTTACGCCACCCAAGTATTTCGGTTTCGTTAATTAGAAAAACTATTCTAAATTTTCATTGGCGCCCCGGGTGGACGATAAAGAATAAAAATAAAGGCAACAAATAATAGTGATAGTGACACAGTGATAGCACAAACAGTGTCACAACGAGAAGGAACGTGTGAGTCGCTTCTAAAGACGCGACTCTACTTATACCCGTACTCAGTCAGTAGAATTTTTAAGAATTTTAGAATTAAAAAAAAAATTTTACATTTTACATTTTTTTGCTACATCTGATATCTTCATCTACATATACAATGTATATTCTACATCTAACATGTAGATTGTACATGTTCCAATTGGATTCTACATCTCCTCCGCTAGGGGTTGCTCGCGCACTGAACGCGGCAGAGTGTGCGAGCGAGAAGGAAAATGAGTTGCTTGGTCGTTGTCTGGAGGGGGCAGAGGAAACCACTGAATTTGGCAGTCTGGTAGATATGACATTCTCTACGATAATGCGTTTTTAGTTTTATAGTATCTTTAAAAATGTGCCTGCAAAAAATTGAAAGCTAGAGGCGAAGACATACATAAATACATATATAAATTGTCTTGTGCTGGAAAAATTGGACCTCGCTTTCAATTCTTGGCACAGCCGTATGATATAGTAGAGTTTGATTTGCATGCATTTAATTTATTAGTGCACATACATACATATATAACACTATATAACACATATGTACAAAAACCATACCATACTCTATTTGAACCGCTATTTGGACGCACAATTATATATATATCGTTTACCGCAATCACTGCCCCCCCCCCCCTTTCCACTCTCGATGTGTGAAATTCGCCAAAAAGTTGGTTCGTTAACCCAAGCCGCGGTGTATAACACTTCCACTTACATACATACATACAAGCAGCTGCACCGGTGCATTCTTTTCGTCTCTCGCTTTCGCTTATCCACCGTTGCTTGCTGTGTATTTGGTGGGAGAATTTCGTTGCCGCGCTTGATCAAAACGGAGCGCCAAGTGACGCGCTACCATGTTTTTCGAGGGTATATTGTTTTTCTTGTCACTTCGCAAGTGACGCGCTACCCTGCATTCTTAGGGTATATTGGTTTGGCTGTCACTTGCAACCAACTATACACCTCGTGCCTCGACATTCAATTATTGTCGTTCTCGGTTTTCGTTCTTGTTTGAACATTTATTATTTCTTTATCTACAAAAATATTGGTTTCTGTCGCGAAGATTATAAATAGTAAAATGGCACAAGAAAATAAGTCTGTTCTCGATGTTCTGATTGACAGAGCTACAATGCAGACTCGATGTTCTGAATTCTGCTATTAACAAGGCCAACCTATTGCAGGAGAAAATAGAAGAAATTGATAGCAAAGATGAATTTGGAGCCGAGCTGGAAGAAATGGCCATTGTAACCAAGGCAAAGATAATGTCGCTTATCGATGCCTTGAAGCTAACAAGCGATACGCCGCCCTCGGTATCAGCTTCTACAGCCCCAACTCGTGCTCGACTTCCGAAATTGGCACTACCAAAATTTAGTGGTAAATATTCGGAGTTTAAAAATTGTATTAGCCTTTTTGAGACTCTTGTTCATAATGATGAGAGTATACCGGTGATCGAAAAATTTAATCATTTAATTTCGTGCCTCTCTAATGAAGCATTAGGAACAATAAAGGCGTTCCAAGTTACCGAGGCCAATTATGCAAAGGCCATGGACAGCCTAAAGCGAGTATATGACAACGAATGTCTAATATTCTCGAACCAAATCTCCGCACTGTTTAATCTGCCAAAAATTTCGCAACAGTCCGCATCGTCCCTAAGAAGCCTCATCGATACAGTGTCATCGATCTATGGTTCATTATTATCGATAGGAGACGATACGAAGATTTCGAATGCAATGCTTTGTTCAGTCGCATATTTATGCAGTAATTAATATTACATAATATACACTTATCGAATAAGTCAGGTCGACCCATGTAACGGGAGACATAATAACAAACGACAAGGCATTGTAGCTGAGTCAACAATAACCGCTTCTGCAGCAATTTCTGCCAACGATGCGATCGCTCGTCAGAGGGCAAAACCACTGGTGCAATTGCTGACTATCACAATTGCCCAATAACACAATATCATATTAAATCCAAATTAATTCAATATTTATTCCAATTCCCTTTTACCATATTCTAACTAGACTCAGCACTTTCTGTACCTTTTGTTACCTATAAATAGAAATTAAGTTTGTTGAATAAAATCAGTATCAGAAACAGTACCATCACTGCCTGTTCACTCATTCTCTACAACTGCAATCAACAGAGGCTGTCGCCGTGTCTTCAGACCCTCATTTGCTCGACGTAGGAAACCCTCTCCGCAGTCCAACTGGTTCAAGTTCTAGTTGCGACGACAAATTTGTAGACGGTTTATGTACCGTATGCATACCAAAACACACACACAAACACACATTAACATTTGGTGACCCCGACCCCAAGTAAGAGGCGAAATGGAGGAACACGCTGTCACCACGGAGACTTACAGCAAATTGCCTTCACTATGTCGCCGACAAAAGGCCATAGTAGCGTCCATAAAACGCATTCTGAGACAATTCTCAGAGGCGGGAGGACGTACATCAAGTGATTTGATAAAATCACTATGGATTCAAGCACAAGAAGTCCATTTTACTATTCACGAAGAATACGATAACCCAGAGGAAGGAGGATACAACATGGAAGCCTACCTGACCCTGGAAAAAGAGGTTCAAAGTGCATTGGCAAAACCAGCCACATCAAACAATAATGACGTGCAGCTTCCACGCATTAACATTCCCAAGTTTGATGGGGACATACTGAAATGGTCCCAGTTCTATGACCTGTTTTCATGTATGATACATGAAACAAACATGCCCACAGTTCGGAAGATGTGGTATCTGAAAACAACCGTAACTGGAGAGGCAGAAAGATTGATCCGACATATCGATCTAAAGGAAGAAAACTATTTGAGCGCCTGGGAAATTCTGATTGATACATACAACAATCCCAGAGACGTCGCTAGCACGGTATTAAACCGCTTCCTAAATTATAACACAGTTAATGACGACTCCAAGTCATTAAAAGAGTTGTACGTTACAACTACACTGATAGAATAAAGGGATAGTAAAAATAACTACAATCATATTTGAATTTAAAATGCCATTTTTAAATACAAACATAGTAAAATTAAATAGAATTCACTTTGATTCAAATATAAATGTATTAAAAATGCTTTTTAAATACGGTCATATTTAACCTAAATACAAAACACTTCAAAATAACTATAACATATTAAATTTGTAGTTTAATATGTTTCATATTTAAATTGAATATTATTAAAACTTGATTTCAAAATTTTTCTTTTAAAATCCAAAGGAAAAACTTTTTATTTTAAATATTCCATATTAAATGAAATCAAATATTTTTTTTATTTATTTTAACTATGTTATATTATTTTTGTATGTCCCTCGAATTCCCAACTGGTTCGCGCTGCTGCAGCCTTGAATACAAAGTAAAATTATCTCTGCGCAGGGGCATAATCACAACCAATACAGTTCTACTCATGTTGCGATTATTTCTAGTTGAAAACTTTAACCAATTCACACCATTAGGACTTGAAATGTAATTTGCGTACGCAAAATAATAACCAATTAGTTAAAAATTAATATAAATTTAAATATGAAGCATATTAACATTAAATATGAAACATATTAAATTTGAATATAAAACATATTAAATTTAAATATGAAACATATTAAATTTAAATATGAAATATATTAAATTTAAATATTTCTATATTAATATCAAAATTTAAGTGAAAAATATTCAATTTTAATACAACCACTCTTGGATGAAAATCAATGGTATAAATATTAAAATCTAAGTGAAAATATTAAAATTTCAGGGCTTTTTTCTATCGGTGTATCGAATCCCTGGCATCACTAAAGGGATTGGGCATCAATATATCCACATGGGATCCAATATTGATTGCCGTCATCAAAAATAAGCTAGATGTCACTAACAGAGCCTTGTACGAGCAATCATTGGGAAGCTCAAAGGAAATACAGGCCTTGGACACAATGCTTCAGTTCCTAGAACAAAGAGTTCGAGTTCTAGGAACAGGCAAAAAGACACAAATGTCAAGGAAAGAGCCAAAAGGCACAACATGTGCAACAGTAAATACTGGAAAATCGAAGACGCCTCTCTGCTCATTCTGCAAGAAGGCAAGCCATTGGCTCTACGGATGCGATGAGTTTCGCTCCAAATCACCATCAGAACGACTAAATTGGGTACAAAAGCAGAAATTGTGTGTCAACTGTTTTAAAACAAGCCACAAAACAAATGCATGCCCAGGTCGGACATGTTTCAAATGCGACAAAAAACACAATACACTGCTGCACTTGGACATACCATCGGGCGTAAGTACAGAACCAAGAGCACCGACGGTTGGCGCAGCAAGTAACAATAATTACAACCTGTTAGCTACAGCAAAAGTAGCAGTAGAAGCAAACAATGGACAGAGAGCCAATTTCAGAGCCTTGCTGGATTCAGGATCACAGATCAACCTGATCTCTGAACGAATGGCATCAATGTTGTCAGTAAAACTTAATGATACAACATTACGCATCGAAGGAATTGGAGGTCAGTCAAAGACCAGCAGAGCACGAGTAAATGTTCTAATAAAATCACTTCACGGCAGATTTACGCAAAGAATTGAAGCATTCGTACTACCTCAGATAATTGCTGATCAACCAGCGCAGGCACTCGATGAAATGAACTTGAACATACCAAACAATTGCCCATTGGCAGATCCGGATTTCTATAAACCGGGAAAGGTCGACATGCTCATCGGAGCAGAACACTATTATTCGCTACTACTCCCAGACCAAAAACAGGCAAAGTCAGGAGGTCCGTTGCTGCAAAATACAAAATTGGGATGGATTGTGGCAGGAAAAATCAGGTCTGCACACAACTCCGCATCCATTTGTGCAATTGGACTCAACGAGCTAATGGAAAAATTCTGGACTCTGGACAATTTAGAGACGGAAGAAAAACCACGCACGCCAATCGAAGCACATTGCGAAGCTCACTTTATAGAGAACTTACAAACAGCATCGGATGGCAGGTTGATAGTAAAACTCCCTTTTTCCGAACACTCTTCAGCCCTGGGGGGGTCTTTGGAAACTGCAACGAAACGATTCCTGGCATTAGAGCGACGGATTTCACCAGACACCTGGAAAGACTATGTGGAATTTATGAATGAATATGAAGGACTTGGACACATGAAGATGGTCCCAGCAACTCAAGTGCCGGAGAGACACTACTTCATACCACACCACTGTGTACTCAAACCTGAGAGCACCAGCACAAAGTTACGGGTCGTGTTTGATGCATCATGCAAATCAACAAGTGGAAAGTCTCTAAACGACATTCTGCATGCCGGACCCACAGTTCAGAGTGAACTTATGTCCATTCTACTACGTTTTCGTATACATAAGTACGTATTCACAGCGGACATCGAGAAAATGTACCGACAAGTGTGGATAAGTCCAGAGGATCAGTTTCATCAGATGATAGTCTGGAGAAACAATCCATCTGAAGATATCAGGTACTATCGCTTAAAAACAGTCACATATGGGACCACATCTGCTCCATTCCTGGCAACGAAATGTCTGGATCATTTGGCAACTCGGAGCCAACACAGATTACCTATTGGATCTGCTGCATTGAAGAACGATTTCTATGTGGACGACTGTCTTACTGGCGCGGATACCATTCAGGAAGCTATACAAGTTCAACAAGAACTTAATAAAATATTGCTACCGTTCGGTCTTAAACTTCGCAAATGGTGCTCCAACAACGACCAGCTCTTGCAAGGAATCCCTAAAGAGGACATTGTCAACGACGTCAAACTAGGTGAAACATTAGAGCAATACAGCGTGAAAACGCTGGGTCTCATTTGGATGCCAAAACAAGACCAACTGCGAGGACGAACCACAAAAAGCCAAGCAACACGCATCACCAAAAGGGTCGTGTGCTCAGAATTGGCCCAAATCTTTGACCCACTGGGTCTCTTTGCCCCGGTGATAGTCAAGGCAAAAATATTTATGCAACAGCTGTGGGAGATTAAACTCGATTGGGACGATGAACTGCCATTACAACTCCAAAACGAATGGAAGGAGTACCGGGAGGACCTACAATCATTAAACTCAATGGAGATTCCCCGGCACTTATATGATGGAAAAGTGCCAGTCACCCAGGATCTACACACCTTTGTAGACGCATCGGAACGAGCCTATGGCGCGGCAGTGTACGTACGAGCCACCTACAAAAACAATCAGGTCTCTGTACGACTATTATGCTCAAAATCTCGAGTAGCACCCACCGCCAAACAATCCCTACCACGTCTAGAACTGTGCGCTGCAGTTTTAGGTGCCGAACTCACCAATCGAGTTAGAAACGATCTCCATATGAATCTTGACACAGTATCAGGAAGCTTCTGGACTGATTCCACCGTTGTACTGTCCTGGATTAACGCATCGGCGTCCACATACCACACATTCGTGGCAAATCGAATCGCCAAAATCCAGGCATTGACGAACCAATTACAATGGCGTCATGTTTCATCAGCCAACAACGCAGCAGATGTCCTTTCAAGAGGAATCCTAGCAAGCAAGCTAAGGGATCATAGTCTATGGCTATACGGACCATTATTCTTGCACGGATCAGGAGATAAATGGACAAAACCACCCATCATTGAGCCCAGCAATCTCGAGAGAAAGGCTAAGCATGTCAGCTTGCCAATCGCATCTAGCTCTCTCGGAGAAGAGTTATACACATGCAGACATAGCAACTCGTTCAAAAAACTACAACGTATTGTAGCGTACATGTTTCGCTTCTGCTACAAAACTAATAGAGCACCTACAACGACACTCTGCGCAGGAGAACTAAGGCGTGCTCGCACTATGATCCTACGAACGATTCAACAATTTGAGTTCACAGCGGATTTAAAACAGTTAAAACGCTATAAAACAGTGGATAAAAAGAGTTCGATCAGTTCGTTATCTCCCTTACTAGGAGATGATGAGCTCATCCGAGTTGGCGGAAGACTCGAAGAAGCTCAAATTCCGTTCAACGCAAAACATCCAATCCTGCTACCGTACAACGACCCAAAAGTCAAAATGATTATGCGAGAGCTTCATGAGGAAAATCTACATTGCGGTGCCCAAGCATTAAGGGCAATCGCAAGACAACAATATTGGATTATCAACGACAAGACGATGGCTAGAAGCATCATACATAGCTGTATTAGATGCACCAGAGCCAGACCAAAGCTGATGCACCAGATCATGGGCAATCTTTCAGCACAAAGAGTAACGCAAGCACGCCCATTCCTTAATTCAGGCGTTGACTACTGTGGACCAATTATGATCCACCATAAAATCCGAGGAAAACGGCCAGATATTGCCGTATTCTGCTGCTTCTGCAAATAACAAGCTAAAGGAATTGAAAGAAGCAATATTTAGCGAAAAGGCATATGCTCTGATCACAAATCATTGCAACAAAAAACAAGTGGATTTTAAATTCATTCCTCCTCGGGCCCCATCGTTTCGCGGCCTCTGGGAAGCTGCGGTAAAATCAGCGAAAAGGCTGCTAGTTACAACCACAGAAACAGCATCCTTGACGTTTGAGGAGCTGAACACAGTCATAATCGAAATTGAAGCAATTCTCAACTCCCGACCCACAACTCCAATGTCAAATGATCCAACGGATACAAGTGCGCTTACTCCAGGGCATTTCCTGATCGGTGAACCTTTGACCGCAGCACCTGACGTCAACACCGATCGTCAAGAGAAAACTCTGGTTAAGCGCTGGGAATTGGTTTCACGCTTAAAACATGCATTTTGGAAACAATGGTCTACGGAATACCTCCACGAACTACAAACTCGCCATAAATGGAAAACCACCGCTCCAAACGTGACCGAAGGATTATTAGTTTTGGTGAAGGAAGACAACATTCCAGTAATGAAGTGGCCAATGGGTCGCATCATCAAAACTTATCCTGGGCAAGACAACCATGTACGAGTGGTTGATGTCAAAACATCGTCCGTTGTATACAAACGCCCCTTCAGTCGTCTCGCCCCATTATTCTCAGAGGAGGTAGCAACAAAACGCTCCAAAAATGCTATTCAAGATATTGCTGAAACAGAGGAGCCACCAACACAGCGAAAAAGGTTATCATTACCTACACTAACATCCACATTGTTAGTGTTACTTCTCATGCTGCCAATAGCATTTTCACAATCAATAAATGTGACGCAATTTGCAAACAAGCCTGGAATATTCTATGGGAAACTTGGAACCCCAAGAATGACCACTTCCGAATGGACCATGATTGTATACTACGACTTGAATCCATATTGGAAGGATATGCAAGTCATGTCAACCGGAATGTCCGAACTAAGACACATGTACCCTGAACTAAAAAATGTTCCAGCGTGCAACTCCATATTTCAACACTTTCAACATTTGTACAAAGAACTACAAACAGGAAATATGCTAATGAAGGCCTCTCGACAACGCAGATCACCGCTGGATATAGTAGGAAACGTGGCACACCAGCTATTCGGTGTACTTGACTCTACATATGCTGAGAAAATGGCCAAAGTAATCGAAAAGGTACAAACCAACGAAGAATTTCTGCTACATCTACTACGAAATCAAACGTCAATTGTCGACTCCACAATGAACGTGATCAGGAAGGATAAGTCAGCCATGGACAACCGCCTAAAGGTATTGGAACAACAAGTGGCAACCATCAGCAGAGAAAGAGGAACATATCATGGCGATCATCTAATTCAGTCATACCTAGGGCTCACAGCACAACTAACTCTGCTGACAACGAGTCTTCAACGTATGCAGTCTGACATATCTGATGTATTAATCGGCATTCACCATCGGACAATAAACCCAACGCTAGTATCTCCTGAACAATTAAGAGAGCAACTAGACCAAATCCGGGATCACTTACCAGCTGATCAAATGTTGCCTGTCACAACACAAAATGTGATACAATTATACAGGCTAATGCGAGCCGAAGGAACACTGACTACCACACACGTCATTTTCAAGGTGACACTACCGTTAGTTTCAACATTTCAGCTCGAAGTTTTCAGTATCATGCCGATTCCAGTCTGGGACTCAACAAGTTGGAGCTTGTTCAATCTCAAAACGACCATAATCACTGTAAACACTCACCGAGATCAATTCATGGGATTTACTCCAGACGAATTTCGACGCTGCTTTAAACTACTCAACGCAGAATACATCTGCTTTGATCATCAAACAGTCTTCAATGTCGACAATCGCTGTGAGTTTCAGCTGTTTAACAATAAAACAGCACCTTTATGTGATGTGACCCACACGAAGGCGGACATGGTGTGGTCCAAAACTCAGCAAGCAAATAAATGGATTTTTGCAACACACTCTACAATGAGACTTCAGGCAGTTTGCAACGGCTCTCCATCAACCATACAACTAGAAGGAACTGGCTTGCTCTCACTGTCACCTGGATGCACTGCTCGCAATACAGAAATAAGCATCAGTACCTTCAGCACAACAATCAGTGAAGTCAAATCAACCTACACTCGATTTGGGGACATACGCTTACCAACGACACCCCTTCGCCAGCAACTGCACAATTGGAGAACCAGACATCAGACTATCTTCAAGAATTGGAAGATTTACGCCTGCAATTAGTGGCAATCAATCAACAAAGGCTGCCACACCATCTCAACACAGTGCAGCATCATCAAATCGCTACTTATGCTGCCCTAGCAATATCAATGCTATTGATTATTGCGTTCATTCTCCGGAAGAAGTATCAATCATGGAACCCAAGGCCGTCAACAATCAACCAAGCAGAGCCACGCGGATCATCACCCCCGATCCCCATTCCACGCCGCTTTTCAGTCGACTTGGGCGATGGTTGAACACCAGTTCAACGGCCGGGAGAATGTTCAGTCGCATATTTATGCAGTAATTAATATTACATAATATACACTTATCGAATAAGTCAGGTCGACCCATGTAACGGGAGACATAATAACAAACGACAAGGCATTGTAGCTGAGTCAACAATAACCGCTTCTGCAGCAATTTCTGCCAACGATGCGATCGCTCGTCAGAGGGCAAAAACACTGGTGCAATTGCTGACTATCACAATTGCCCAATAACACAATATCATATTAAATCCAAATTAATTCAATATTAATTCCAATTCCCTTTTACCATATTCTAACTAGACTCAGCACTTTCTGTACCTTTTGTTACCTATAAATAGAAATTAAGTTTGTTGAATAAAATCAGTATCAGAAACAGTACCATCACTGCCTGTTCACTCATTCTCTACAACTACAATCAACAGAGGCTGTCGCCGTGTCTTCAGACCCTCATTTGCTCGACGTAGGAAACCCTCTCCGCAGTCCAACTGGTTCAAGTTCTAGTTGCGACGACAAATTTGTAGACGGTTTATGTACCGTATGCATACCAAAACACACACACAAACACACATTAACATTTGATGAAAACAGGTCATAGAACTGGGACCATTTCAGTATGTCCCCATCAAACTTGGGAATGTTAATGCGTGGAAGCTGCACGTCATTATTGTTTGATGTGGCTGGTTTTGCCAATGCACTTTGAACCTCTTTTTCCAGGGTCAGGTAGGCTTCCATGTTGTATCCTCCTTCCTCTGGGTTATCGTATTCTTCGTGAATAGTAAAATGGACTTCTTGTGCTTGAGTCCATAGTGATTTTATCAAATGTTAATGTGTGTTTGTGTGTGTGTTTTGGTATGCATACGGTACATAAACCGTCTACAAATTTGTCGTCGCAACTAGAACTTGAACCAGTTGGACTGCGGAGAGGGTTTCCTACGTCGAGCAAATGAGGGTCTGAAGACACGGCGACAGCCTCTGTTGATTGTAGTTGTAGAGAATGAGTGAACAGGCAGTGATGGTACTGTTTCTGATACTGATTTTATTCAACAAACTTAATTTCTATTTATAGGTAACAAAAGGTACAGAAAGTGCTGAGTCTAGTTAGAATATGGTAAAAGGGAATTGGAATTAATATTGAATTAATTTGGATTTAATATGATATTGTGTTATTGGGCAATTGTGATAGTCAGCAATTGCACCAGTGTTTTTGCCCTCTGACGAGCGATCGCATCGTTGGCAGAAATTGCTGCAGAAGCGGTTATTGTTGACTCAGCTACAATGCCTTGTCGTTTGTTATTATGTCTCCCGTTACATGGGTCGACCTGACTTATTCGATAAGTGTATATTATGTAATATTAATTACTGCATAAATATGCGACTGAACAGCTCATTCATCTCGTTTTGAACAGAGTCGACCCAGTGACTAGACAGAAGTGGGAAGAACAGCTTGACTTCGAAAAGTTGCCGCTTTGGTCCGACTTTGAAAAAGTTTTAAATCGTCGATACCAGCATTTGTCTGCGGAAGAGTCGACAAAGCCAAGGCAAGAAAAAGTCATGCCAAGCAAGTCGCACAATCGCAGTTCATTTGCTTGTTCTTCCACTCCCCCCAACAGTAGAGCTCAGCGAACATGCAGCTATTGCAATTCGGGAGACCATGTAGTGGCCAACTGCACGCCATTTTCACGTCTCTCGGTTATGCAAAGGTTCGAGTTCACAAAGTCTGCGTCCTTATGTATAAATTGTCTGCAAAAGGGTCACACTGTTGTAAGATGCAAGGTCGCCAAATGTCGAGTTTGTGGCCGCTCACATCACACATTGTTGCATCGATACACAGTGACTGATAATAGTCTCGCGTTGCCGCCACCCCCAGAGAGTTCGTCTCCTCCTTTAAATCAGGACCACCCTTCCACCTCTCATGCTCTGCATGCGACTTCGTTGGACAGGGTGATTTTGGCTACGTCGATCGTAAGTGTCAGAACAAAAAATGGTGAACACATTTTGGCCAGAGCTCTCGTTGACTCTGGATCCCAAACAAACTTCATCACGGAAGACCTCGCCCACCGCTTACAGATCCGTAGAGAGGAGTCGTGTATTACCTTGCTTGGTATTGGTGAATCCAATTCTCAAGTAAAGAATAAAATACACACTGTGGTGAAGTCGCGCATAAATGGTAGTGAGTTCTCCTTTGATTTTTGGATCCTGAAATCAATTTCAGGTTATCATCCTGACCAGTCAGTTAATGTAACTGATTGGAAAATCCCAGAGAACCTACCACTGGCAGACCCCTATTTCTACAAGCCACAAAGAATAGACATGCTGATTGGAGCTGAATCATTCTTTGAGTTATTAGCTGTTGGTCAAATCAAGCAAGGTCCTGACTATCCAACTCTTCAGAAGACCCTTCTTGGCTGGGTTGTTTCGGGAAAATATGTTTCCAAAAGTTCTGCCCCGCAAACGGCAAACAGTTTGAGTTGCAGTGAAGAGCTGCTAGTTTCCATTGATAGGACCTTGCAAAAATTCTGGTCCCTGGAAGAAATGCCATCTCCAAAGAAAATTATTTCGCCTGAGCACACGTTATGTGAAAATCACTTTCGGAAGACGACTCAGGTATTGCCATCAGGTCGGTTTGAAGTAAGGCTGCCGTTTAAATCAGATCCAAATTGTTTGGGCAACTCCTTTGAGGTTGCTAAACGGCGGTTTTTGTCGCTCGAAAGAAGATTGTCTCGTGACCCTGAGTTGAAGAAAATGTACTTGGAATTCATGGAAGAGTACCTCTCCTTAGGTCATATGTCACCGACTGACAATACGGTTCCTTCTACTCCACACTACGTAATCCCACATCAGTGTGTCCTTCGGCCCCAAAGTACGTCCACCAAGCTTCGCGTCGTGTTCGATGCGTCGTCGAAGACGTCCTCTCAGGTGGCCTTGAATGAGATTCTGATGGTCGGACCGACC
The DNA here is from genome assembly GCF_018151105.1 of Drosophila obscura. NCBI lineage: Eukaryota > Metazoa > Arthropoda > Insecta > Diptera > Drosophilidae > Drosophila > Drosophila obscura. Next base: position 602,391 of record NW_024542867.1, on the reverse strand, counting down.
ATTCAAGAGGAATTATACTCAACACTGCTCCGCTTCCGTCTGCACAGGTTCGCCCTGACTGCCGATGTGAAAAAGATGTATCGCCAAGTGATGGTGAATGAAGCGGATAGGCAGTTTCAGATGATAGTGTGGAGAAGAGACCCATCTGAGTCCTTGAGATTATACAAGCTTAACACCGTGACTTATGTGTTTAAAAAGGTTGAGTGAGTCTGTGAAGCTATCATTCCCTAAAGCTGCTGACGTTATTGTGTCCGACTTTTACGTTGATGACATGTTGACTGGTGCTGCATGCGTAGGGGAGCTAAGGGCAATTAAGTCCGAAGTATCTCATGTTCTTCAGACCGCAGGGTTTGAGTTAGCGAAGTGGTTTTCGAACTCACCTGAAATCACCGCATCTGAGAGCACAGCAAAACCCATAACGATCTCGGATTCAGAATCGACTAAGGCGTTAGGAATCTCATGGTTGCCACAGGAAGAAGTCTTTCAGTTTAAAATTGACAATGAAGTCATGGGTCTCCGAGCGACAAAACGGAACATACTGTCGGTGACATCGAAGCTGTTCGACCCCCTTGCATTGTTAAGTCCTATCGCAGGAACTTTGGCTTAACAAACTAGATTGGGATGAGTCGATTCCGATGCATTTGGAAACAGCATGGAATATGTTGAAAAATACACTGTCTCAATTGGAAGAGATATCCATACCTCGGTTTGTGTATTCCGATCCGATGTCACCGATCCAAATACATGCCTTCGCTGACGCCTCCATGAGAGCTTATGGAGCGTGCGTCTATGTCCGTAGCAGAACTGCAGAAGGTTTAAAAATAGCATTGTTGACTTCAAAGTCCAAAGTAGCGCCGCTCAAGACCAAAACGCTCCCACGGCTTGAGTTATGTGCCGCTCACCTTCTCGCGGATCTCTGTCACAGAATCAAGCCCCTATTAAAGGTCCCTATCGAACGAGCTGTTTATTGTTTATTTATCAGACTCTGAAGTAACTCTTCACTGGAGTCGGTCGCATCCATCTTCGTTGTCGACGTTCGTTTCGAATAGGGTGGTTGAGATTCAGGAGTGGTCAGATGAAGCTACGTGGCGGCATGTCCCTACAAAACAGAACCCTGCAGATATTGTGTCAAGAGGTTGTGACGTCAAAGAAATCGTCCAGTCAATCTGGTTTGAAGGACCATCATTTTTGAAGGATGAAGAAGAGACCTGGCCAAAAAACCCTCATTTCGAGCCTACAGAAGATGTCGAGCTGGAGAAGAGGAAGAACGCGGTCGGGCTGACCGCTGCGGTAGAAATTTCGGATTTGGTAGATGTCATCGAGGGATTCTCGTCACACCTCAAGCTGCTTAGAGTGTTTTGTTATATGTTCCGCTTTATAAAAAAATGTAAGAACCCGAGCATAACGTTTGAAAAAACGGTTTCACCGACCGAGTATGATGAAGCCTTTCGCAAAATTGTTGAAGTTATCCAACATCACGAGTATCGTGAGGAAATCGAGAAAGTTCGGAAAGGATCTAGAGTTGGTCCTAGTCTTCAACGGTTGAACCCTTTCATCCATGAAGACACTGGTACTTGGTGTACTTTTTCGTTGTTGAGAGTAGGGGGGCGACTAGCTAAAGGTCCTATATCATACGATGCCAAGTTTCCGTTGCTTTTGACGAAGCGTTCGCAATTCGTGCGGAGCTATGTTCGTCATCTGCACCATATCAATTTTCATGTCGGCCCACGAGCACTTGTGAGCATCCTTCGACAGAGTGTTTGGATCGTAAACGCTCAGGAGGTCTGCAGTCAGACAGTTCGATCGTGTATCCGCTGCTTTAAATGCAAACCTCGACTGCTGACGCAACTGATGGGAAATTTACCCGCAGACCGGCACCGTGCTCTCCGCCCATTTTCAATTTGCGGCGTTGATTTTTGTGGACGCGTCTCGACGACATTGAAAATTCGAGGAAGGCCCCCATACAAGTCCTATATCGCGCTTTTTGTTTGTTTTGCGTCCAAAGCGGTTCACTTAGAACTTGTATCCGACTTGACCACTGACTCTTTTTTATTGGCTTTCCAAAGGTTCGTTGGGCGCCGAGGATATCCCCAGATCGTCCATTGCGACAACGGGACGAATTTCGTCGGAGCGAGCCGCCACCTCAGCGCTCTGCAGAAGGCGCTCGAGGACGGGGCGGACGCAGTTCGCGAATTCGCGTCAAGAAAAGGATGCGAATTTGCGTTCATACCGCCTCGAGCGCCGCACATGGGAGGACTCAGGGATGCAGGTGTCAAGTCTGCGAAGAGCCTACTCCTACGGGCGGTAGGCAGCGCGCTATTGACCGCCGAAGAGCTCGCCACAGTCCTCGTCGGGATCGAGGCCGTCCTGAACTCCAGGCCGCTGGGAGCCCTCAGCCAGGACCCCAGCGACGGCGAGGCACTCACGCCCGGGCACCTGCTGACAGGCGGGTCGCTCATCGCCCCCCCAGCACTGCGGACTCCGGACCAGCAGGGTCTCAGCTGCTTGCGGCGATGGCAACTTGCCTCGTCAGTCAGGCAAGCGTTCTGGCGGCGATGGTCCAAGGATTATGTCCTGGGACTTCAAATTCGGGGCAAGTGGCACCAGCGGAAACCCGACGTCAAGGAGGGAGACCTCGTCCTCGTGGCCGAGGACAACATGCCTCCACAGGAGTGGCTCCTCGGGAGGGTGATCGCCACGCACGCCGGGGAGGACGGCATGGTCAGGGTCGTCGACCTTAGGAGGAGCGATGGGGGCATTTTTCGGCGGGCCATCCACAAGTTGGCGCCGCTACCAATGTGTTGAAGCCGCTCAGGCCTTCAACGGGGCCGGTGTTTCGTCATGTCGTCGTCTTAGTCAATGTTTTATGTTAAGATTATTTTTGAATTGTTTTGAAGTCTAGTGTAAGTAGGTTAGGGCAAGGCGGGAGCGCAATAAAAGCTCGCTCTTTCGCTCAAGGCGAATTCGCCCCGCTTTGCAACCATAGGTTAGTTAGGCATAGAATGAAGTGTAATGAATTTTTAGAATATAATCGTTGAAATTGAATTCGATCGAGCGCACCTACATTATTTCGTCCCCGCTTTTAATAAATCTTTACGCCACCCAAGTATTTCGGTTTCGTTAATTAGAAAAACTATTCTAAATTTTCAATGTACATGCATAGGCGTTCCTAGAAACACTCAACGAGATAAAACCGGCGATTGGATACACCAAGGTTGAAGATCTATGTATAGGATTTGAGTACAAGATCAATGGATGTAAACTTAAAAAAACATCATTTGGAACCAAGGTAGTCCTTTATTTAAGTGATAAGGACAATGAGCCGCTTTGGATATTTTTACCTAAAAGTTATGTGACCAAATTTTCCACAAAAACACCCTTTAAGATGCTAAAGGAGCATGGAATTTCACATCTTATATATAAAGGAAAAGAGATGACTAGATATAGCACTCCCCATTTCCAATTTGTATGTAAAGAATAAATAAAGAATTCAAGGGATTACCTCTCTTATACATAAGAGAAAAGAGACAGCTAGATATTCATGTAAATAAAAATAAGAAAACAGGTTAAAACATAAATACATTTGCGAGTTAGAAAGAGATAAATGGTATAGCACGGTTTATTTACAATAGTTATTAAAAGAAAAATCCTAATGATGAATGCGTAAAGGCATGTATATAAAAGAACCACGCTCCTTGAACGATCATCAGTATCAGTTACAAGAAGCCAGTTGAATCATGCACGCCCATCAAATAAAACTTTTTCTTATTCAATTCGAAGAGATGATTTTCGATGAGCATTTGAAAATCCTGGAAAACCTCATGGTTATTTTGGAGGATCTGGAGGAAAAGGAGCTCCAATACTCCAAGTTCGGGTTTCACTATAAGCTGTGCCCCTGGAGCGACGACGATGCTACCCGATGGACCTGACACATGCCTTTGTCATACGTTACCGGCAAAGAAAGCCCAAGCTGTAGACCTCATGCTTAAATATTATAGATTAAATAACAGAATGAATCCCACTCCAAAAAATAAAATATTTACGTGAAAATATAAATGCATTGTTTTTTTCTTTTTACTTTAAAACTAATTTTTTAAACATTTTCATTATTAGCTTATCATTATAATTAAAGTCATTTTTCTTAAATTGTTTTAAAAAAAAATTTAAGGTTTTTATTTGGCTTTTAAAAATTCCATATAGGATACAGTAATGACCACATGTACTTGAAAAATATACTTGAAGTAGTTGTTTATTGAATGTAAACTTTAATGAATTATTCCTTAATAATTTTAAAAATTCTTTCTTCTGAGGATATTGACCATAGGAGTCAAAAAATTCAGCTGAATGCTTACTATCAAAGTAAAATGCAACCCAATGCGTTCCTGGACGATTTGAAGAATCTGTGTTAGCTATTATTAAAGCAGGATATTTAGAAATTACTTTTGGGAGCCTATCAGACGGATAAACTCCTTTAAAAATTGTTTTTGTTTTTGAATGCTTGGAAAGCAAATTGTCATAATGTCTTATTCCACTTGATCTGAATAGCACATTATAACCTCTAGAGCTTTGGGCATTTTCAGAGTTCGAGAAATCAAACTCAAGAACCTGCGATGGTACTTGCACACCATTAACCAATAGATTAAAGCGTTGAATTTTAAAATGTTCAAAATTGAAAGGATTCAAAGTTCGATTTCCAGAATATGATTTGTTTTTTACCATGCAAAAAGCCAAAAAATTAGGAATCTGTCCAATAACTGCATTGTCAATTGATAATGTATTATTTCCTGGGTATATTGTAAATGATTTTACTTGGGCTTTGCTATATGGATAAATAGCATTTTTAGTTTGTAAAACATGATGATGAGCCAATAAAATGCTTGGATTAATAGTTATGTGGTTCATGAAGAGTTGTGCTTCCAATATCTTTAGATTTGATTCAGTTCCATTAAATAAAATAGTCACATGCCTATATAATAGCTACTAGTATTTAGTTTATAACTTCGAGATAGATGCATATCACCTTATGAAAGAATCTACCCTCAATAAGTGTCAAAGGTGGCAATCTAATAAAATAGTTTGTGAAGGAAGTTGGCATTGGAGTAGTGCCAGCGATGGCAGTTGTGAATTGAAGCCTCTCAAACCAAATAGAGCATCAAATGGCATATATAAGTCAATAGTAGAGAGCAAGTCGTATTGGATAGAGTTGGAAAGAAAAAGTAGTTGGTTTTTTAAGGTTGAGAATAATGCAAGGGCTAGGATACAATGCGACAGTAGACAGTAGAGATAGTAGAATTGCCGGAACAGGGGATTTTAACAATTAGGTCGGATTGCACTGCTCGAGTTAATGATAAGATTCTAATTCCTCATCACGTTATAGAAACAGAATATCAGGGAACATTGTCTTTGTCATATATAGGAGACATCAGCGAAATACCCAAGATTGTTTGGAACCAATTAGACTCACCAATTATTAATCATACAGACGAAATAAACAATAAACAAAATGAATTAAATTATTTGAAAACGCAAAAGCTAGAATTAAAAGAACTAAAATTTCACCATCTTTCCGGGCACACATCTTTAATTTTAGTAATAATAATAACTGTAATTTTATTTGTATATTTTGTAAGAAAAATAAATGTAAGGCGGCAATTGCAAGGCATTGTCATACCGGAAAGCATGGTTAGTTAAAACAAACAATAAAAAAAGCATATTTTAAGGTATTACACCTATGTATGTATGTATGTGTAAATACAAAAATAGACATTAAGAAAATGAAAATTGTAAAGTAATACATCTCGGCACCTTTCTTGGCCTTTTGCAGAATGTTTAGAATGCTCTAAAACATGAAGGGTAATAATAACCAATTTAACGACCGCACTTGTACACCAATGTAAATTGATATTTAGACACAAACTCATAAATTGTCTAGTTCTTAAGTGCACAGCCGAGAAATCTCTTAAAAAGGTCCCACGCTGTCAGATGTCTGCGATGCGTTGGTCGCCGATGTAACACCAATTGTACACACATGTGTTATCTTATTTGGTTACCAGAGCTCCAGTGTGCTCACACACAAACACATACCACTGCGTTGGCACTAGACCTAAGCCTAGTTTTGCTTCACAGTAGAGCTACCTAATCTCATACAATTTTAATAAAGAAATACAATTCGAGCTGAACCCGAATTTGAGCTCTCCCTTGGCTGCCTCGATCGGGGCTAGTGACTCCTTATTCAGGATTATCACTGCCTGGTTAGTGGGGCCTTTCGATGCCTCCACTTTGACCACCTTCCAGTCTGTGGTTGGCAATGTTGGATTGCCGACGAGCTTCGCCCCAGCTGCGCCACCGCAGCTTTGTATAGCTTCACGGAGCGCTCATCTTCGCAGGCTACCACTTTGATGCTTCCCTGGAACCATCCCATGTCTTTGCAGACTGGGGGTGGCCCGGGATCCTTCTCAGGAAGCTCGAAGCAGCGGTCGTCCAGTGCCGCTTCCACCCACTTCCATTGGCTTCTGGGTATTTTTCCCTCCGCGCTGCCGTTGTCGAGAACGCCTATCAGCGTCCTCTCCTTGGCAATCTGCGCGAAGGATACGTTGGGGAGCACTCTGGAGCGCTTCGCGGCAGGTCCGGGCGTCTCTTGCGAGCGCTGCCTTTTCGGTTGTGCAGCCACCTTCTGTGGCTCCATACTGAAGTTGGGCAGCACCGCCGAGGCCCATTCCACCTTTTTCAGCCAGTCTGCTATTGGACTAGCTTCTTTACTGGCGTTCTGCCGACGGAGTATGTGCCCAGCACTCCTCTTTTCGGCATAGCTAAATTTTTTGGCTTGGACACTGGTTGATGGCAAGCCATCACCCGCAGCTTCACCGGAAGGTTGGGCAGCCGCAATATTGCTTAGCTGCCCTTCCATGGTATCAGTTTTGGGTGTTGATTTACCACCCATCCCAGATTTGGGATGGGACCCACTTGGGTTTATACCCGCGTCTTTCACCGTGCAGGTCTTTCCTGCATCTGAGCGGATCGGGCCAGGCCTTTGGGCCGCTGCCTTCTCCCGCTTGGGATTGCTCCCAGCCGGCATTTGGGGAGTGCCTCTCTCATTTTTGTTTTTGTATATATTATCGTTTTTATCCATGTAGTTCCCACGAGCTGCAGAGAAGGGGAACGGTCCACCCCGGCAGAGCTCTACTTTACCCGGGTAAGGCAACAGGGGGCTGCCAAGTCCCTGAGCTCTCCGTTCCCGACTGGGCTAGTTTTGTACCGGGCCCCCAGCCAGGCTGACTCTTGGCACGGGTCGAGTGACACCTTAGTCCGGCCCGGTGTGAGGTGAGTGTTGGGGATGGGATGTGGGTAGGTAATGTGTAGGGATGGGAGTGTGTGAGCTACTTAATGAGAGGCGGCACCACAAGCGCATCGTCAGTGTTGCTGCGTCGCGAACACCCGCTGGCTGTCCGGGACTGCTTATTTCCGGTACTCTCCCTCAGAGCCAACTTAGTTGAATTCTCTTTGGGATGCCCGCTTATTCGCAGCTGACCTCCCCACTAGGGTAGGCCGTTCGCTATCCGCAACCTGCGACCCGTCCGGTGGCCTCAGCTAGGCCCCCTCTGAGCGACCTCAAAGCCCAATAGGATCATCGGAATGGTTCGGTATTAATGATGGGTCAATAAATGAAATATATGCGCCAGTATCTATTAAAAATCGAAGTGGTTCTTTGGATTGGCAAAGTTGTATTAAAATATATGGTATATTAGGGCCATGATCATTTTTGTTTATGAATCCTGTCTGAGATGTGAGGCTTTTTCGCGAAAATTTGCACCATCATCTATATTGTGAAGGTGTTCAGTTGCTTGCTGTGCCTGTCCTAAAGTTTGAATATTATTTATATTATACCTAAATCTATTGTTAGTGTTACTTTCCTGTGGTGCAACTCTTTGATTGGGCATAATTGTTGGTCTATTTCTATTTTCTTGTACGTTTGTACTATATCTATTGTAGTTGTGAGGTGAGTAACGGTTGTCGTAGTTCTTGTGATAGTATCTATCCTGACCGTGTTCTCCATTGGAATATCTTGAATATCTTTCGTTTGGACGAAAATTGTTTACGCGTCGCGTCATGTTATTCTCCTGTCTAATGTTATTGCCCTGCAGAAATATATTTCTCCTACTCTGATTGATACCTGCACAAACGCCTTCAACTCGACCTAAACGAGTTGCATATTTGGTGTTCAACAAATCTCTTTCTGAACCTTTCTAAATGTAAACTTATGACTTTTTACCGTCGCGCTCCACACTTTGTCTCGTACGCTCTAGGAATTCATGCCCTCGAACAAATTTCGAGTTCTAATGACCTTGGAGTTCTTTTCGATCATAGACTGTGTTTTAACAGCCATATAGCTGCAACTGTAAATAAAGCTAAGGGTGTTCTAGCGTTTATAAAGCGTTGGTCCAAGGAGTTTGATGACCCGTACTGTACTGTACGTCTCCTTGGTTCGTCCGATTCTGGAATATTGTTCTTGTGTGTGGAGTCCACAGTACAAGGAACAACAGTCCATTCTCGAGTCGGTCCAAAAACAATTTTTAATTTTTGCCTTACGTAATTTTAACTGGGACTCGGATATAATCTTGCCACCTTATCAATCGAGGCTACAACTTTTAGACCTTCCTTCTTTGCGCCATCGCAGAATTTGTAACGGCGTTATGTTTGTACACAAGCTCCTAGTTGGGCTTGTTGACTCAGAAGCACTTCTTGGCCTGCTTGACTTTTCTGTTCCCCTTAGACCTACCCGTACCTTTCGTCCGTTTCGTTTACCCTTCTGTAGGTCTAATTACGCTCAACACGACCCTTTTCGAATCTTATGCTCTAATTATAATAATCTTTATCATACCCTATCCCCTGAATTATCCCTTAAAATTATAGCCAGTAAGATATACCTGTTCTTACAATCCACAAATTTTTAATTATTTCCTATATCCACTTTTTTTCCTTTAATTTTAATCATAATTTTTGTTAACAGATAGTTGCTAGACTTCAATAAATAAAATAAAATAAAACTGACAATATTGCCAAGTCTGGATGTCTGGAATACAACACACAAATTCTGGCTTCTTGAATTGAAGAATTATATTTGATCACATTTGCTTTTGTATTCAAAAGTCAAACCGAAGTCCCCTTAGAAACAAACAAAAAATTATTATTGCTATAGAGAGCAAACAAGTAACAACTAAAAACAAAAAATATCACAATCGTCGAAAAATTCAAAATGTTAAATTAAAAAAATTTTTGTAAAAGTTTTATTTTATATCCATTTATATAGAATGGAAACACCAAAATTCACACGTCTATTGCGATATTGAATTGCGAGCCACGAGCAGAGTGAGTAACCTAAGGGCCAAGTGTGTGGTGTGGAGGGGAATCACTAATTGATTTATCCTCTTGCTCGAAGGCACCACCACTCCCTAACTTCTTTCCCGAGCGTAGTACCATGCCCGGGATGAAGCCAACACTTGGCTAGAACTGCTTGTTTCTTCAGCAGTTCTATCATCAGCTCACGTCTGATCCGCAAGTTGTTGATTATTATCCTGGTTCCTACTGAACTCCTCCTGCTGCTCCTTGCTATGCCAATACAGACGTGCCTGAGTTATGTAATTAGATGGTTTTTCCCTAAGAAACAGCAGCAATTTGTAAATTGGTTTTCTTTTTTATTTTAAATTTTTTACTTTTTGTGGAGACTCTTTTATTAGTCTCTGGTCCGTTCTGCTATCGACAATCAAATGAATGTCAGAAGTTAAACACCTGGGCTTCTTCCTTTCTCTTTTTCTCTCTTTCTTTTCCTCCATTCCTTCTTATGTCATCGGTGTCTCCGTTTTGGCTTTATGTATGTCTATTGTTTAGGCAACTCTAGCCAATTGTTTAGGCAACTCTTTCCAACAACTTTACAGTGGGGTCTTCTTATAGTGTCCTCGTTGGACATTAGCTTAGAAGGTATTGGCTGGAGACATCTCGGGAAGAGTGTAGCATGTAACTCCTCCCCCCTGGATTGAGGAGACTGCCAGAGGAAACGATTGGTCGGAACGAAAACTTGATGAACTTTCCTTTAGTTTCAATACGATGTTGTTTCTTTTGAAGATTATGATTAGCAATTTTCCCAATGTGATAGTGTCGAGACCAATATGAATATATAAATAGATAAATATATATTTTTAATTAATAATATTTATTTGGTTTGTTTATATAAGATATGTATGTGTACCTTATATGATATGGGTTAGTAAGTGTATGTTTACATCGATCTTCTGTGTAATAATTCTGTATATGTATTGTATGTTTATATGATTATGTATTATTTTTTTTTGTTCAATCGTTTAAATTTTGATTTGTGTAATTTTTGTTTTTTATTCGTTATTAAGGTCGGTCCTTTGTCTTCTAATACTAAGTGTTTGGTAAACCTGGAGTCAATATGTTTCTTCGGTTTTCTTTCCTGAAAATTATGTAATTTTCTTGTGTCGGTATCGGTTCATTCCTTTCATTATTTAGTTTCTGTGTTCTTATATTTTTTGTTTCTTATCCTGCTGGACCTTGTTGTAAAGTTTTTCCCTAAATTCATTTAGTTCGCTAAGCAATTCGTGTTCGTTATTGAATTTAACTTCCCTGTTGAATGTATGTGTCCGTGCGGTAAATAATTCGTATGGTGTTATTTTTGTTGCTGAGTGAATCGCATTATTATAGGTAATAAACGTTTCATTAAGTATTTCTTCATGATCTATAGTTAGCTTCTTGTTTTTCTTGTTGGCAAAAATAATCCTATAAATTTCTGTGAATGAGGAATGTAGTCTCTACTGGAGAATTACTCAATGATTGTTGAAATGAAGTAACATGAAGCTGTATATTATATTGGTCACAGAAATCCCTAAAGATTTTTCCAGAAAATTCTGCACCTTGGTCACAGACAAGTTTTTCTGGAACTCCGTGTGTAGTAAGAAAATTCCTAAGTGCTCTTGTTACATTTGGACAGTCCCTGGCAGGGATAGTGTATCCAGTAGCAAACTTTGAAAATTTATCTATTACTGTTAACAGAATTTTTCCGTTAATAAAATAAAGGTCAATGTGAACTATTGCTAACGGGTATGGAGGCGATTCAGTTTCCTGATATTTGATTTTTTGAGGTCTTCTGTCGTATTTGAGTGTTTGACAAAGCTCACAATTATTAATTATTTGTGAGATTTTTTGTTTCATTTGGGGGAAATACATTGTTCTTTTAAGATGTTTCTTCAATGCCTCTGTGATTAGAATTAGTGTGATATTTATTTATTTCTAATTCTTGTTCCTCAGTTGAACTTATATCTTTCAGCATATATTTACATCTAACTAATTTATACAACTCTGTACTTACGAAATATTTTGTAAATGCTTCTTTAATTAACTCAAATTCCATATCAGAAACTAATATTGCGTAAATTCTGTTAGCTTTTAGAATGTCTTTTAATATCTTTACAAATTTTTCTATGGTATAATTTTGTTCTGTAAATATTCTTCGTATTTTGTTTTTAAAAGGTGTCACCAATTCTACTTTTGAATTTTGATCAGTCTTAAAAATTATTTGGATGTTGAACTCGTTCAATGGGCTATCAGATACTTTTATATCGTTTAATTTTTTTGCTGTAATGTCTATTGATACACGACTTAATGCGTCGGCGACTGTGTTTTGTGACCCTTTCGTATATTCTATTTCATAATCATATTGTAACGAAATATCAAATTCAAATTGTAGCGCCCTTAGAGCCCTTGACCCGGGCTATCGATAGTTAGCGGTCATCTCGAACGGGCAGACGTAGGGCAGAAAAGAAGAAGAAAAAGCACATGTATGAAGAAAAGATCTAGCGTGAAGGTTACGCGCTAAGAATAAACTGAAGAAATAAGGAGAAGGTGTGTTATAATTTCACGGAATAGGACGGCTACCGAATTTAGGCTGCTGCCTTTGTTAAAGTTCAGCCCCCCAACCTGAAAGGAAAATCCGCTCGGCCCGCCGCGTAGCACAATTTTGTTACATTGGTGTCAGGTGTGGGGTAGCGATCAGATCTGCAACGATCTCAAGCCATAATGCCAAAACGAGGAGGAAAACAACGTGACCGTTCCGTGAATCCGGAGCCCGAGGTAGTGACGCCAGCTTCATTGACGGCGATTTTAACCGCTTCCCAGCACCAGATGGATCTCAAAATAGAGAAGATGTTCGATTCGTTTCAACGAACGATGCAACGTGTAATGGAGGCCCCACCACGAAATTCGTCGGTCGCTTCCCCAGAAACACTGGCCAGACCTCCCGCCGCATGGACGTTCGCAGCAGATGCAAGGGAAAACGACGCGGTGACTGTGTGCCCAGAGAGCCCACAGGCCGCCTCTACCCTGCGACCTTCAAGCGGCCGACCAACTGCCTTTCAACCTGGGACACTGCCTTCGTACGACGGCTCGACATCATGGTCTGACTACGAGCGAATTCTGGAAATGGTGGCGGAGAATCAACAGTGGAGCGACGCTGAGCGCTGCCTGGGAATAGCACTGAATGTTCAGGGGCAAGCCCAAAGGTACTTCAGCACACTACCAGTCAGCACAACTCGCAACTATCAGCAACTAGTGGTATCGATGCGAACACAGTTTGCTCTGGACTGCCAGGCCAGCTACCAACAGTTGCGCAACCGCGCACAACGATCCAAGGAGTCTCTTATGGATTTCGCCATAGAACTTGAACGCTTGGGTCGCGTGGTGTTTGCCGGTACTTCGGAGGACGTTTATAATTCCATAATAGTGCAGCAGTTTGTTGATGGCATGCGTGAAACGACACTTCAGTATCCCGTGCTGGCCAGTAAGCCCTCGACTCTCGCCGAAGCCCGAGACATGGCCATAAAACTCCAAACGCTGGGGGTGCGAAACACCGGTCGCTCCGTGTTCTACGTGGCCGACGCCCCTAGCGGACAAGGATCGAATGCCACACCCCGCAATCGAGGTCGAGAGTCCACCGCATCGCGAGCAGGGCCGAAGCCACTCGAAGAGGTCGCCGCGGGAAACTAACGGAAGTCAGCTCCGCGGGGCGAGAGTTGACTGCCACCTACATAGCCCCCAAAAAAAAAATAGACGTCCAGGTGCCGCCACAACAGGTGTCGCGGACAGCAGAAGCCGCCAACGACGAGCAAAGGGTGCCAGAAGAGGAAGAAGTACTTCGGATATGGGAGCTCAACAACCTCACTGGGCATTCCGCATCGGAGCCGGCAGCGTCGACACAAGTAGACAAACCCAAAAACGAAGCGGGCAGCGTACTATCGTTGCCCTTCAAAGAATCGATGCACACAACAGATGGAGAGGCGGAAGAGGACAGCCAAGGCAGGCGTGCCCACCGCGGGATCCCCAGCGATGCACCGACAGCTATGTACTCCCGTAACACATTAAGTGACAAAAGCTTACATTGTGTAATTCTATTTCAGAAACGCCCGGTACGGATGGTAGTAGATACAGGGGCCTCAGTGCTGCAAGACTTTCTGCTGGTGGACGGCGCCCCGCCCACCCTGCTGGGAGTCGACTTTCTCCTCCAGAACGAAGCGACGGTGGACCTAAGCGCGATGCTCCTTAAGTTTGCCTGGGGTACGGTGCCATTGCACGTTACGAGTTCTATACAAGGGAACGTGCTCTATTTAACGGAAAGAGCGTGCATACCACCCCGGAGCGACACGCAATTTAACCTGAGCTGCGCCCCGGTGACGCCGCAGAAACAAGTGGTCCTAGAACGTGGATAAGTATCGGATCTACCCCTGGGCACGGCTCTGGGTAGCGCCATCGTAGACGCTACCGGCGACACCCTAGTGGTACGGATCCTTAATTTCAACGACCAAGAAGTGAACCTGCCACCGCTAGCGGTGTTGGGCGAATTGAAAGCGGTAGACGAAGTGCATAAGAGGGCGGAGTCGGAGGAGGATCCCATAGATTGGAATCCTCTGCTGGATTACGTCGAGCTTGGCGTCCGGAAGCCGCTGGTGAAGTTGCTCTGTCGCTATCGCAAATCATTTGCCAGAAACGACGACGAGACGGGCAAGACCGACATCACGCACCATGTAATTAACACGGGGCAAGCACGGCCCCATAAGCAACCACCCCGGCGGTTGGCGCTAGCGAAGAGAGAAGAAGTGGAGCGCCTGCTAGCGGAGATGCGCGCCAACGGAGTGATACGTCCTTCCAACATCCCATGATCCTCACCTGTAGTATTAGTCCGTAAGAAGGATGGTTCGACCAGGTTCTGCGTAGACTACCGACGGCTCATCCAAGTGCCCTGGATCGTAAGTGAAAGGGTTCGGGGACTGAACGGTCTCGGATACCGCCTTCTCACGCCACACCCCGCGGGTAAGCCAAGAACCTGTATCGTGGTAAGGAACGAGCTTAATGTTCTGTTTTCTTCCAGGTACAGCACTCCGGACCTAACGGTGGCACTATGTGAGAGGGAGGACGGGAAAAACCTATACCTAGCCTCTGCATACCTGCCGTACGAAGAGGAAGACCCACCCTCGGAGGATGTCAGGGCCCTGATCCACCAAGCGCGGAGGGAGGGACTTGATATTGTCTTAGGCTGTGACGCGAATGCCCATCACTCCCTCTGGGGAAGTACGGGCACAAATTCTAGAGGAGAGTCGCTGTTCGTGTACATTCTGTCCACAAATCTTGTTGTGTGCAACCGGGGAGACCACCCCACCTTCCGCAACAGGAACCGTGCAGAGGTTATAGATATAACACTGGCCTCGAATAGCGACTCCCTTACCATCGATGACTGGCACGTGTCCAGTGAGTGTTCCTTTTCGGACCACTACAGGATAGTGTACAGCATCAAATGGAACAAGGAGAGGCCCAAGGCCTACCGCAATCCCAAGCGGACAGACTGGAACCGCTTCTCCGCAACCGTACAGAAGGTGCTGCCTAACCCACCGGAAGGGGACATATTTCAAACGGAAGCACTAGAGAAAGCTACGCAGACCGTCACTAATGCTCTACAGATGGCGTTTCTCAAATCCTGCCCGATCAGCCGACCCCCAAAGTCCAATCACAACCCGTGGTGGACACGGGAGTTGAGCGAAGTCAGAAAGGAATCGAGGAAACTCTTCAATAAAGCAAAAGTGACAAACACACAGGAAAGTTGGGACGAGTATCGCCGCAGCTTCAATACCTACAAAAACACCTGTAGGAGGGCGAAAAGGGAATCATGGGCAGCCTTCTGCGATGCCATAGATGGTACGTACCACTGAGGCCTCAAGTTTTTGACGCGTACTGTCGAAGGCACCCACCACACCAGGCCTGCTCCGCAGCCAGGACGGTACCTTCGCAGAGAGCAGCCAAGAATCCCTGGAGCTCCTCATGAGTACTCACTTCCCGGGTTGCTCAGATGTCACCGGTGACGAATCCAACGCCACCAACGACACTGAGGATCATCCAGGAGAGGAAATCGAGGATCTCATACGAAATATAATGGCACCAGACAAGATTATCTGGGCCATTAAATCATTCAGTCCCTACAAGTCACCGGGACCGGATGATATCCGACCAGCCATGCTGCAAGCAACTTGCCTGCACCTACTACCATGGCTGAAGAAAATATTCGAAGGATGCCTCCTAACTGGGTACGTCCCCCATAGGTGGAGGGAGGTGAGAGTGGTCTTCATCCCCAAGGCCGGGAAGATAAACCACATCTCCCCAAAGGACTACAGACCCATCAGTCTGTCGTCATTTTTGCTTAAAACGATGGAGCGACTAATGGATCTATATATAAGAACCAAGCTAGACAAACAAGTGTTCAGTGGAGCTCAGCACGCCTACCTTAAAGGTAGATCAGTTGAGACCGCACTACACGAAGTTGTTGGGCATATCGAAAAGAATCTAAGCTATAAGGAATATGCCTTGGCGGCCTTTCTAGATATAGAAGGGGCCTTCAACAACGTCAGGATCGAGTCAATAACGGCCGCATTGGCCAAGATTGGCACACACCCGACGGTAACCGGATGGCTAGACAGCGTTCTCAGGAGCAGAACGATAAGCGCCAATCTAGGCTCCTCCTCGTCAAGAAAGACGGTCACACGAGGTACTCCGCAAGGGGGAGTTATATCCCCTCTCCTGTGGAACCTGGTCCTCAACGACTTCCTCTTCAGCTGGGGAGGAGCGGATATAAGGTTACGGACTATGCAGACGATCTAGTAATACTGGTAACAGGTAAATTTCTGCCCACAATCTCCTGGAAGAGAAACACGGAGGAAAGGAAGAAAAAGGCAATGGCAGCTTTCTACACCTGTAGGAAGACTTTTGGACGAACATGGGGCTTACAGCCGCACATCATCCATTGGATGTATACAGCGGTAATAAGACCCATCCTGACATACGGAGGCATGGTATGGTGGGAAGCGGATAACACCAAATCCCACCTGGAGAACCTCCGTAAAGTCCAACGGACAGCATGCCTTGGGGTCACCGGATCTCTCAAATCCACCCCACAGGCAGCTCTGGACACCATGTTAGGCCTGGAACCGATAGACCTTCATCTTAAGTGCAAGGCTGAGACAAGTGCCGCTAGGCTATTAGCCGCGCAGTTCTTCAAGCCATCGCCTTATGGCCACGCCACTATACTCCGTATGGAAGATAGTGGAACGGCCAGGTGGAGTGACTACTGTGTCTCAGAGTTCTCATGGAAAAGAAACTTTAAAGGACACATACCGGATAGGGAGAAATGGAAGAGTAACACTGTCCTGGGGCAGAACGAGCTCTCCATTTTCACCGACGGGTCAAAGACGGCCGAAGGGACAGGAGCTGGAATCTTCTCCGAAGAACTAGCAACCAACATATCCCTAAGACTACCAGACTGGTGCAGTGTATTCCAGGCGGAGATATATGCAGTATGGCAAGCGGCAAAGTTGGTATACACCTTGGAGATACCTCCGAGGAACATATCAATCTGCGTCGACAGTCAAGCTGCCATCAAAGCCCTGGTATCCTGAAAGACCACAAGCAGACTCGTACGTGATACGGTGGACGCACTAAACCAGATCAGCGCGCACTCAATCACACTCACGTGGGTTCCGGGTCACACCTACATAGCGGGCAACGAGAGTGCGGACGAGTGTGCCAGAACTGGATCGGCCAAGCCAGTGGCGGACGCAGTCAGCGACATAAGGAGACCAATACGAGACATCATCTCGCAGATGATGGGCCGAGCCAGAACGAGATCGGACAGGAGGTGGAACACCACACCAAACTGTGAGATCTCTCGCTCGCTCTGGCCCCACTACGACCTTAAACGCACCAAGACTCTCCTAAGCTTCAGGAAGAGTCGGGTGCGAACACTGACGGGAGTTATAACGGGGCACTGTGTCATCGGCCGCATGGCCACAAGGTACAGACTGCCCCACCATGACTTCTGCCGCAGCTGCAGGGACGAGGAGGAAATAGAGAGCATCCAGCACCTTCTCTGCAACTGTCCTGCACTCATGGGGAGGCGTCACCGAATACTCGGTGGCGCCTTCTACGAAGATCTGGACAGCCTGGCAAACATGCCTCTAGAGAAACTGGTGCTCTTTATAGAGGCCTCGGAATGGTTCGCGAAACCTCCCTAGGCACCGGACAATATCCCGTGACGAGTGTGGGCATCACAATGGGCAGACTTGCCTCCGAGTGACCTCGACTTCAGTCGAGCAGCCCTATAAACCTAACCTAACCTAACCGACGGCTCAATGATGTCACGATTAAAGACTCGTATCCCCTGCCGAGAACGGAGGACATTCTGACGACCCTGCATGGTTCCAATTGGTTCTCTACAATGGATCTGCAGAGCGGCTACTGGCAGGTGGAAATGGACGAACTTTCCAGGCCAAAGACTGCCTTTGCCTGTAGCGCCGGATTGTTCGAGTTCAACGTAATGCCGTTCGGACTGACCAATGCCGCGGCAACGTTCGAGAGGCTGATGGACGGATTGTTTGCTGGCCCCAACTGGAGATCAACGCTGGTGTACTTAGACGACATCATCGTGCACTCGAGCACGGCAGAGGATCATTTAGAGCATTTGGAGAAGGTGTTCGAACGACTGGCAGCAGCGGGATTAAGACTGAGCCCAAAGAAGTGTCAATTTTTGAAGAACGAGGTCAACTTTCTAGGACACGTGGTGGGCAGTCAGGGTCTGCGGGCTTGCCCGGAAAAGATAACTAAGGTCACTGACTGGCCAAGACCGCAAAACCAAAAGGAGGTGCGCTCATTTGTAGGGCTCTGCTCTTATTACCGGAAATTTATCAACGACTTCGCAACGATCGCCAAACCCCTCCACGAATTGACGGAGGCTCGGCGCACCTTTACCTGGACCACAGCTACGGAGCAATCTTTCGACACGCTGAAGACTAAGCTAACTACAGCTCCGATCCTAGCCTTTCCAGAAACAAAAGAGCTTTTCGTGTTGGACACGGATGCCTCTGACCATGGGGTAGGCGCCGTACTGAGCCAGATGCAGAACGGTCAAGAGGTGGTCATCGAATTATTACTGCAGAGCGCAATTATTGCGTAACTCGAAGAGAACTGTTGGCCGTTGTTAAGGCCACCAAACATTTTCACCATTATCTCTACGGACAGAAATTTGTCGTACGGACGGACCACGCGTCACTTAAATGGCTCCTCACGTTTCGGGAGCCGGAAGGCCAAGTAGCAAGATGGATCGAGAGACTGCAACAGTACGATATGGAGATACAGCACCGCCCTGGGAAACGCCACGGTAATGCAGACGGACTATCTCGCCGTCCCTGCAACGATTGTCGAGTTTGCGAAAAAGCAGAAGAAAACGAGTACTTTTCCTAGAAGCAGTACCAGAACCTCTAAGCGAACACCAGAAGAAAGACACGGAGCTAGCAGTCGTCTATGAATGGGTGGTGCGAGGAGAGAGGCCGCCGAAGAGTACAATTTGGGGTGAGAGTCCAGACGTGAAAGCTTATTGGCACCTATTCTCTCGTTTACAGCTGAAGGAGCTAGTGCTTATGGTCACCAACCGAGATGGCGAACAGGTCCCTGTCATCCCGATCGCAGTACAGCCGCAAATCCTGCAAGCCGTCCACCAATCTTCCACCGGAGGCCACTTCAGTATAAGGAAAACTCTGGCCAAGGCTAAGAAACGGTTTTACTGGATCGGGCTAAGCGCGGACGTAGCAATATACTGCGCTCGTTGTTTGGCGTGTCAAGCCAGAAGCGGTCCGGCCAGACGAACGGTCGGCAGGCTCCAGCCCAGCGCCATAGGTGCCCCATTCGAACGAATCGCCATAGACATACTGGGCCCCTTACCCACCACCACCCGTGGCAACCGATACATAGCTGTCGTCATGTGCTACTTTACCAAGTGGCCGGAATGCTTAGCTCTACCGGACCAGACAGCAGAGAAGGTGGCGTGCGCCCTAACGGAAGAGGTGTTCTGCCGGTATGGAGTCCCCTTTGTGCTTCATTCGGATCAAGGAAGGAACTTTGAATCGGAAGTTTTTCGAGCCTGCCTACGATTAATGGACATCGAGAAAACCCGCACCACCCCCCTCCACCCACAATCAGACGGGATGGTTGAACGTTTCAACCGCACGCTGCTCAGCTATCTGGCTAAATTCGTAGATGACCACCAACGGAACTGGGATGAACGGTTGCCGTGGGCGCTGTGGGCCTACCGAGCAGCAGTTCACGAGGCTACTGGATTCTCGCCCGCGAAGTTAATCTTCGGCCGGGAGATGCGATTGCCGTGTGAGCTGCTGTATGGTCGACCAACACCCGACGCAGAGAGCTACCCGGCCTTTGTAGGTAAACTACAATCTCATTTGCGAGAAACACATCATGCCGCAAGGGAACACCTGAAGGCCGCGGCAGGCCAACAAAAGGACCGTTACGACCTACGCTCCCACACCGTCCAGTTCGAGCCGGGTGATCTCGTATGGCTGTATGCACCCGTTCGGAAAGTGGGACGATGTCCGAAGCTCCAATCAGACTGGATTGGCCCCGCCACCGTGATCCGCAGTTCTTCCGACCTAGTCTACGAGATACGCCTTCCCGGAAAACGCACCACCAGGACGGTACACGTAAACCGACTAGCGAGCTACAAGGAACCTGTTCCTGAATAAGTCGGCCAGGAGGCTCAACTTTAAGAGGGGGGCAATGTAACGAAATATCAAATTCAAATTGTAGCGCCCTTAGAGCCCTTGACCCGGGCTATCGATAGTTAGCGGTCATCTCGAACGGGCAGACGTAGGGCAGAAAAGAAGAAGAAAAAGCACATGTATGAAGAAAAGATCTAGCGTGAAGGTTACGCGCTAAGAATAAACTGAAGAAATAAGGAGAAGGTGTGTTATAATTTCACGGAATAGGACGGCTACCGAATTTAGGCTGCTGCCTTTGTTAAAGTTCAGCCCCCCAACCTGAAAGGAAAATCCGCTCGGCCCGCCGCGTAGCACAATTTTGTTACAATATTCTAGAAGATTTAGTTTCCAACGAACTAATTTCGAGTTTGGTTCTTTAAAATTCATTAACCATGTTAATGGTCTATGATCCGTCCATATAGTAAACTTTTTCCCGAAAAGATATGGTCTGAAGTATTTAGTAGCCCATATTATAGCTAGCATTTCCTTTTCTACCGTGGAATAATTTAATTCAGTATCTGACAAGGTCCTGCTAGCAAATGACACCGGTCTATCTGATCCTATGCTACCCTGTGACAATACGGCACCAATGGCTACGTTACTAGCATCCGTAGTCAATATAAATGGTTTAGTGGGTAACGCAGGATTGGGTCATTGCATAGCAAGGTCTTACATTTTTTGAAAGCTCTATCATATTCCTCATCGATTTTTACTGCTGCTTTTCCTTTTAATTTTTGGGTAACGCAGGATTGGGTCATTGCATAGCAAGGTCTTACATTTTTTGAAAGCTCTTTCATATTCCTCATCGATTTTTACTGCTGCTTTTCCTTTTGATTTTTGGGTCAGTGGTTTTGTTATTTTTGCAAAGTCCTGAATAAATTTTCTGTAATAACCCAGTAGGCCAAGAAATGACTTTATTTCCTTTCTTGTTTTTGGAATTGGAAAAGCTTTTATGGTTTCAATTTTTTTTTGGATTGGGTTTAACACCTTCTTTCGAAACAATGTGTCCCAGATATTCTACATCTTTTTTAAAGAACTCGGACTTATTTGGTTGGAGTTTAAACCCGGCTTTGGATAATTTTTCGAATATCTGCCCTATGTGTGTATTCTGTTCCTGTAACGAAGGTGAAAAAACTATTATAGCGTCTAGATAAACCAGACAGCATTTTCCGTTTAGATCTGCTAGGACATTATCCATTACTCTTTGGAACGTGGCTGGGGCGTTAGTCAAGCCGAATGGCATACGAATGAATTCGAAATGTCCGCCTTCTGCTGAGAAAGCGGTTTTTATCGTAACTGTAGGTTCCATTTCCACTTGATGGTACTTGATGGTACTTGATGGTACACACAGATGTAGCCAAGGATATACAGTCGGAATTCGCTCAATTCGCTTCTCTCACCTGTCTGTGTACAGCTCCACGTCGAAGTACTGAGTGCGTCTGTATTTGTCGATGGCATTAAAATAGCAATTCACACACCAGGAGGTGAAGCCCAAGGAACCCAAAGGAACAAAGCATTCACGCGATAAGACATATTTGTTCCAAACATTTGTTGTTTTATGTACACGTGTTAGAATTTTGATTCAAGTGGAAATTGTAATGCAGAATGACAACAAAAGAAAATGTAACGAGAAATTTAAGTTCCATGGCGTTTTTTTCAGTATATATAAGTATATACGTATGTAAGTATTTGCATGGGCTGGCCACACTGATCGCTAAATAGAAGGAAACGCGCTGTTTTTTTTTAAGTGTTCTCGAGAAATATTTGTTATTTTCAAAGTTATTCATTTTATTTAATTTCCGATTCCATACCCCACTAATTTACTTACAATGATGAGGCTGGCTTTGCAGAGAGATGGGCGCGAGGTAGCATCGGGTGGGTTAGGGTTGGGGTTACACATCTTAAATTTAAAGAATTTGTTTTAATATTTATTTTAGGTTTTTGGGTAAACTGACAATATTGCCTAGTCTGGATGTCTGGAATACAACACACAAATTCTGGCTTCTTGAATTGAAGAATTATATTTGATCACATTTGCTTTTGTATTCAAAAGTCAAACCCAGGTCCCCTTAGAAACAAACAAAAATTTATTATTGCTATAGTGAGCAAACAAGTAACAACTAAAAACAAAAAATATCACACACGTCGAAAAATTCGAAATTCGAAATTTAAAAAATTGTTGTAAAAGTTTTATTTTATATCCATTCATATAGAATGGAAACACCAAAATTCACACGTCTATTACGATATTGAAATGCGAGCCACGAGCAGAGTGAGTAACCTAAGGACCAAGTGTGTGGTATGGGGGGAATCACTAATTTATTTCTCCTCTTGCTCGAAGGCACCACTGTGGACGACCACCACTTTCCTGTCCCCAACTTGTTTCCCGAGCGTAGTACCATGCCCGGGATGAAGCCAACACTTGGCTGTAGCTCCAATTCAAAACTTTTTTCTTGTTTCTTCAGCAGTTCTATCATCAGCTCACGTCTGATCCGCAAGTTGTTGATTATTATCCTGCTTCCTACTGAACTCCTCCTGCTGTTCCTTGCTATGCCAATAAAGACACGACAACTTCAACACGAACAAGGCAGGTGTGGGAGGCATAAGACGCAAGATGCAAAAACTGGCCACATCATTTCAAAGGTGAGAAAATATCGTGGAACATCTGACGCGGGGTTTTCGCTACCCGATTGCTTGCATGTGAGGCCCGGGTTTTTTGGAAGGCAGCATACAGCACACAGATGTAGCCAAGGATATACAGTCGGAATTCGCTCAATTCGCTTTTCTCACCTGTCTGTGTACAGCTCCACGTCGAAGTACTGAGGTGCGTCTGTATTTATCGATGGCATTAAAATAGCAATTCACACACCAGGAGGTGAAGCCCAAGGAACCCAAAGGAACAAAGCATTCACGCGATAAGACATATTTGTTCCAAACATTTGTTGTTTTATGTACACGTGTTAGAATTTGAATTCAAGTGAAAATTGTAATGCAGAATAACAACAAAATAAAATGTAACGAGAAATTTAAGTTAAATGGCGTTTTTTTCAGTATATATAAGTATATAGGTATGTAAGTATTTGCATGGGCTGGCCACACTGATCGCTAAATAGAAGCACTAACCATACAGTAGATAACAGTGGTAGCAAAAAAATGTAAAATGTAAAATTTTTTTTTTTTATTTCTAAAATTCTAAAAAATCATATGCTCAAAAATGTATATGCTGACTGAGTACGGGTATAAGTAGAGTCGCGTCCCCAGAAGCGACTCGCACGTTCCTTCTCGTTTTTTTAAGTGTTTTCGAGAAATATTTGTTATTTTCAAAATGGAGATGATGCCCGTTTATAGATCATATGAGCAGATATTACTTGAAGTACGTCCCATGCTTAGCACGTAGCCTCCACTCCATGCTGTCCAGGCCAGCGGACGACCAGCGGGGACCAGCGGGGCCGCTAAAGTTCTTGAACATGCCGAGCTTCATTTCAATGTAAGTTCTACTTTCCAAATGCAAATAACAATCGTTAATAAGCCTATGGACTAGCTATCTTTAAACTTCAATTGAAATGTACTAAAGGGGAGAGTGATTTTGGTGAAGGCCGCCTGGAATGTTCTGTTATCCCCTTTGCTGTTGTTCTTTTCTCGGTTTAACATTTTGCCCGATTTACGCTGAACAAATTCGAGTGCTAAACGATCATTATGGGGGTTTTCCCTAAAGAGGGTTGCTAAAGCAAAGGGGAACACAGGGGCACAAGGCCTTCCGGCTGTGACTGTGTGACTGTGAAATTGAAACATTTTGAAACAGATTTAATTAATTTGTATTTGCATTTGTGGCTGATTTATGGAAATTTCTAGAAAAATAAGTCACACAAAAATTTGAATGTTTGCAATTAGTTTATGAAATATGTTACCAAAATAAAGGAATATGTAGCCAGAAATGGTTAAGGGAGACTTTTTTTTGCCACTTTTTGCCACTCTTTGGCATTTGCCATAAATACTTGTCACACCTTTTTGCTTTCTGATCTTCTGAGTATTGTTTAATAAAGGATTTCATCTGTACTTAAGAGAGTTTCATGAACTTGAATGCGAGTATTGTCTTTGGTGTGAGACCTCGGAAAGGGCTGACATTTTGCCAAGAATTAATTTTTTTTTCGACTTTTCCCGAGCTTTTAAAGTTTTTGTCGCGCTAGGATGGAAAATGGGACGATATCCTCGACGACTCTGACGCCGATATAACAGTGGTGGAGAATGATTCCAACGAAGTCTCTGAGGCTTCTGCAGATAAATCTCCACCACAGCGACAGCGAGAGGTCGGATACAAGCCTATTAATAGGCTGCGACGCCAACGCTCACCACACCCAATGGGGGAGCTCGGATACAAATGTAAGGGGTGAGTCACTTTTCAGCTTCATCCTAAACTCCAACCTAATTATTTGTAATCGGGGTAATGACCCCACTTTCATCATAAAAAACCGTCAAGAGG
The DNA here is from genome assembly GCF_018151105.1 of Drosophila obscura. Lineage (NCBI taxonomy): Eukaryota > Metazoa > Arthropoda > Insecta > Diptera > Drosophilidae > Drosophila > Drosophila obscura. Next base: position 577,758 of record NW_024542867.1, on the reverse strand, counting down.
TTATTGACCTCACCTACTGTCTCACAAGCTGTCAGACATAATGAAAAGTTGGAGAGTCCTAGAGGACCACTCCTTCTCCGACCACAGGTACATCGAGACAATCCTATCGCTCGAAAGCACCACATCCACAAACTATACTAATCCCAGGAAAGCCAACTGGGATACATATAGTGCAAAAATGGAGGAATTACTCCCCCCCCCCTAGCCCCAAAATGACCGGACACACAAGACGATCTTAATCGTCTTGTGGACAATTTCACGGAAGCTTGCAATAAGGCCTTCGTGGCAGCTTGCCCCCCAACCAAACCAAGAGGGAAAAAGAAGCCCCCCTGGTGGTCTAAACATATAGATACCCTCCGGAAAGACTGCAGGACTCTCTTTAACAGAGCCAAAAGCAGCAGCGAGGAAGCGCACTGGGAAAACTACAAAAGTAAGCTTACCCTATACAAAAAAGAAACAAGGAGAGCAAAAAGGGCCTCTTGGCAAAAATTTTGCTCCGAAATTGAAGATACGACAGAAGCCGCAAGGCTACGCAAGATCCTGTCAAAAACATCCCCCTCGGTGGGATATCTCAAGAGAACGGATGGTACGTGGACAAACTCTAGTGAGGACTCCCTACACATTCTACTCGACACTCATTTTCCTGGGTGTACGACCATCGAGCCGGCAGACACCCCAAGTGAAGGCCCGGAAACCTCGATGGTGCACATCCTCACAAAACGGAATATTAGCTGGGCAGTAAACAGCTTTAAATCCTTCAAATCGCCTGGCCCGGACCAAGTCATTCCGGCTCAGTTACAAAAAGCCGGGGACATGGCCATCAACTGGCTGCAAAGTATCTTCAGGAAGATACTGACAGTGGGAAAAATCCCCCGAGCTTGGCTAAAGGCTAAAATAGTCTTTATCCCCAAAGCAGGGAAACCCTCACACACAACCCCAAAAGACTTCAGACCAATAAGTCTATCGTCCTTTCTTCTCAAAACCTTTGAGAGACTAGTCGGGCTGCAGCTGAGGACAACCATAAATCCTCAGTGGCTGTCTGGCGCACAACATGCCTACCGAAAAGGAAAATCCACGGAGACGGCACTCCATGAAGTAATCTCGGCGGTAGAGAAATCTCTACACGTCAACGAATACTCCTTAATCGCTTTCCTAGACATTGAGGGAGCTTTTAACAACGTCATACCAGGAGCCATCACAGAGGCCCTGACTGACCTGGGAGTGGCTCGTCACTTGGTGATGCTCATAGATCAATTGCTCACATGCAGGACAGTGACATCATCAATGGGATCGTCCACTCAGTCTAGGTATGTCAACAGAGGCACCCCGCAAGGTGGTGTCCTTTCTCCCCTTCTATGGAACATAGCAGTCAACAAGATTCTGTGTGACCTGGAAGGGTGGGGGGGGGGGGCTGCAAGGTGGTAGCATACGCGGACGACGTTGCCATTATTTTCTCGGGAAAATTCCCTCAAACACTCTGCGATCTAATGACCGCAAAGCTCGCGCGACTCTCAGAATGTACAGAGTCGCGTGGACTGGGAATCAATCCCTCTAAAACGGAACTTGTGTTGTTTACGACCAAATACAAAATCCCGTCCCTCAACCCCCCAATACTAAACGGATGCAGGCTCTCCTTCAGCGACAGTGCCAGTTACTTAGGGTTGGTAATTGATAAAAAACTTTGCTGGAACCTGAGCATCAAAGACAGAGTGAAGAAGGCTACGATAGCCCCCTGAAATCCAATGGATTTACCTGGCAATAGTTAGACCATTACTACTCTACGGCGTCGCAGTGTGGTGGTCTGCCCTATCGAAGGGGACCATCACTAAACAACTGGGCAAGGTGCAGCGCACTGCAGCCCTATGCATCAGTGGAGCTCTAAGCACAACACCAACGGATGCGCTAAATGCTATCCTATGCCTGCAGAGCCTTGACCTTGCAGGTAAGGAGCAGGCAGAAATGGCAGCAATCCGTCTTAGAGATTCTGATCAATGGGTGTCACATCACACCGGTCATGCGTCCATCCTAAATGGAAACAAAATCGTCCCCACAAAAACGGACTACTGCGTTCCGAGGGAGTATACAGATAACCCCTTTGAAACAATCATCCCTCACAAAAAAAATCTGGCTTGAGGGACCACCTGGTCCAAAGGGAGCCATTCGAATCCTTACTGATGGCTCAAAGCTGGACAACAAGGTCGGAACAGCTGAACATAAGACAATCCTTCAGGCTCCCGGATCACTGCAGTGTCTTCCAAGCGGAAGTCATAGCGATCAAGGAAGCTTTGAGCTGTCTTCAGGAACTAGCCCCTGCGGCAACTCATATAAATATCTACAGTGACAGCCAAGCTGCGATCAAATCGCTGAATGCGATAACAACAAGCTCGGCTACCGTGGCAAACTGTCGCAAATCTCTTCATGAGATGGCTTATCAGTTCGTCATCAGCCTAATATGGGTCCCGGGCCACCAGGACATTGAAGGCAACTGCATAGCGGACGAGCTGGCCAGAGCTGGCACAACAATCCCCCTTCTCCATGATAAGGAGGATATTCGTATGCCAATGGCCACCTGCAAGCTCAAAATAAAGGAACATTATAAGCGATTAATAAATGACAGATGGCAAACCGTGTCACTATGTCGCATAACTCGGCAAACATGGCCTAACATTACTAAGAAGCGTACCGATGAGCTTTGCAAACTCAGTAGGAGTAGGTGCAGCTCAGTCATACGCTCCCTTACGGGACACTGGCTAATAGGCACACATGCAAACAGGCTGGGCGCCCCATATAACGACTTCTGTCGAAGCTGTAGAGATGAGGACGAGGAGGAGACTGTGGAACACCTGTTCTGCTCCTGTCCGGCTCTCAGTAGAAGGAGACTGCAATACTTGGGCGCTCCTTTTCTAATTGACATTTCGGACATGTCTACAATCACTCCCAGACGGATCGCAGGCTTCATAAGGGCATCCGGATGGGATAATGGATAACATAGGGTCTCACGAGGGAGAAGGGAACGTATATGCGGTATCACAACGGGCCGAAACCGGCCTAGGTGTGTCGGGTCTCTGACAATCCCGACAGCCGCATCAGCCTAACCTAACCTAACCTAGGATGGAAAATACAATAAACAAAAAAATTGCTGAACTAATTTAGGCTTTGATGAACGTAAAACAATGCTGCAAAATAATATATTTATATAGGAGTACCTACGATTTGATTTTGAATTATAATATTGAGGTCATATACATCTTTATTTTTAGCGTCCAAAATTGCTCGCTCACTTAACCATTTAGTATTTTTGTGGTTAGCAATGATATCCGGGAATACTTTGTTGATAAGCTCGTCTTTTGATGATACGAGATTGCAAAAATTTGGAGGAAATGAAATCAAACCGCTCGATTTGTCAACAGGAACACGGCCATTACCGATAGTCAGCAATTGCTTCGAGAAATCATCAGCAGATAGATCGTTCAACAATGCAACTCTCATATTTACAGACAGTTGAAGTTTCTTTACATATCGCCACAGATTTGATGCTTTGAGGCAAGCGTTTATTTCGTCGGCAGTAGATCTTGGAATGACTGGTAGTGTTTGTCGGAAATCGCCAAATAATAAAATCATTGCACCACAAAAACATCTCGAGTCATTGCGCTGTTCTCGTGCACAGAGTTTGATGCTTGCACAGGATATTTAGAGATAATTCAATCTTTCCAATTGTTTGATATTTCCACGAAATAGCTGACACGGCAAACTTCGTACCGCCTAATAGTCAATGAATGTCGTGTTACTTTTTAGCTGAACCAATTTAGGCTTTATTTTCATTCAAGCACTTTGTGGTAAACGACATTCTTTGTTTTTTGGTCAGGCGCAAGAACAAATAAAGCGGATGGTTTGCCGACACGTGAGCATGCCACGTACAATTGACCATGAGAAAAACATTCATTTTCTAGATTGAGGCCGCAAATAGTCAAGGATTGGCCCTGTGATTTGTTGATCGTCATGGCGAAGGCAAGACGAATCGGGAATTGAATTCGTTTAAACTCAAAGGGCATATCCGTTGGGATCATCGGAATCCTTCGAATAAGAACTTCCTCATCTTTAAATTTTCCTTTAAGTATCGACGCGTGAATAACAATACTCATCAGTTTTCTTATCACCAAACGCGTTCCATTACGCAGTTTTGGTTGGTTTAAATTTCTAAGCATGATGATTACCGAGCCAACTTTAAGTTTTAAATTGTGCGGTGGTAAACCAGGCACATCCAAGGAGTTTAAAAATTCAGTTGGATAATTAGTGGCTTCTTCTTCGTTTGTTACACAGTCGATAGATTTGAATGAATACAGAGTACCTGCGATTTGATTTTGAATTACAATATTGAGGTCATCTACATCTTTATTTTTAGCGGCCAAAATTGCTCGCTCACTTAACCATTTAGTATTTTTGTGGTTAGCAATGATATCCGCACTGATTCTATACGGTCCTGGTGTACTTTGTACTGGGGGAACCATACACAAGAGCCGTATTCTAAAATCGGACGAACAAGCGATATATAGAGGGTCTTCGTTATATAGGGGTCGTCAAATTCCTTTGACCACCTCTTTATAAACCCAAGCACACCCATGGCCTTATTTACCATGGTAGAAATGTGTTCAGAAAACTTTAACTTTGGGTCTAATTTAACACCAAGATCATCAACCAAGGTAATTCTCTCAAGAGAACCACCGCAGAGGCTATAAGGAGCCAATAGGGGGCTGGAGCGATGAAATGTCATTACTTTGCATTTCGAGGCATTTAGGTGTAACATATTTGCACAACACCATGATTGAAAGTTATTGAGATCGGATTGCAAGCGAGAGTGAAATGAAATGTCCTTATACTGGACACAAAGTTTTACATCATCCGCATACATGAGTACTCGAGAGTTTGTTAATACTGAAGGCAGATCATTAATAAAGAGTGTGAATAGATGGCTGCCCTGTGGTACTCCAGAAGTAACAGGTGAAGAGAAGGAGTTTTTGAAGAGGACTCTTTGAGACCTAGAACAAAGGTAGCTAGAAATCCATCTCAAAAGATTAGGCGGAAACCCTAAAAGGTCAAGTTTTTGTGCTAAAAGAGAATGGTTTACAGAATCAAATGCTTTACTAAAATCAGTGTAAATGACATCCGTCTGCAAGTTACCTTGAAAGCCTTTAATGATAAAAGAGGTAAACTCTAATAAATTTGTGGTTGTTGATCGTCGCCTTATAAATCCGTGCTGGGACGGAGATATAAGTGATTTGCAGAGATGTTGCAAGTGCGGAGTTAAAATTTTTTCAAACATTTTAGGAATAGCGGATAACTTAGATATACCTCTATAATTATTTGCATCAGACTTGCTACCTTTCTTATGGAGCGGAATAATAAAAGATTCCTTCCTGATGGGGGGGGGAAGCTATTACATAGTGAGAAAGAGAAGAGGGAGAACCAACTTCTTGAAATTTTTTATAAAGTCTTGATTTTAAATTTTTTAGACTGGATAACTCCTTGGTAAACCAAGGAGGCTTTCCAGATCTAATCGGACAAGAAAGTGGGACACAAGAATCAAAAAATGTGTCAAGTACATTGTAAAAAATGTGTGTGCCTTTCATAACGTCAGTGCACAAGTGCAGAGCGGACCAATCAAAATCCCTAATAAGGTTATTAAGCTTCATAAACTCGGCTTTACGAAAGCAGCGGACACGTTCAGATAGCCTACCCATTCGATCCAATACAGTAGGGCCAATATCGACTGACACTTCGAATGTAGGATGGTAGGAGTCTTCAGGTATACTGAGCGGAAGGGCTCGGGTTAACAACGCTATGGTCGGATCCGAGACAAAGCACAGATCAAGCAATCGACCCAAGGAATTTTTCACATGGTTGACTTGAGGCAGGGATAGGTCTAGCAAGCCGTCGATAAAGTCGTGTCGTGACATGGGCACAAGGTTATTAGACTCGTTTACCGAAGACCAAACAGCACCTGGCAAATTAAAATCACCAAGAACTATCATATGGTCTTTATCTGATAGCGAGGAAGAAACAGTTTTTAAAGCGGACAGGTAATGCTCGTATATTAAGATATCCGAGGAAGGTGGAATATACGAGCAAGTAATGAAAATGGAAAAGCCTGGGAAAATCAGTTTTACGCACAGGAATTCCAGGTCTTAGTTTAAGTAGTAGAAAATGCAGCAGAAAAGGTAGCAGCAGGGGCCGTAACGAAAGCAGCCAAAGGAGACTCACTCGTAATCGTCGATTTGTGGGATGGGGAAATTCTTGGTTATTGGGGGTGAAAAAATATGAATTAAGGGAGGAAGAAATTTAGGTTTAAAGAAAAATATGTTTTAAAGTAGTCTAAGATACGTGAATAAGTGCCGTCTAACCGTTTTGTGTAGAGCGTGAGTGTCGGTGAGCAGGGAAGAAGGAGAGAGAGGAAAAAGTTGACATTTTTTTCTATGGAGATCTTTTGGGTATTTGCGATCATATATTTTATCTAAAAAACCCCCTACAGCTCCGGATTTCCGGCGAGGAAGCGCTTCATCGTCGAACACGGAAAATAAGGGTGAGTGAAATCGGCAGAATATGCAAATTTAAATTGTGAAAAAGAAAAGCTCAGAGCAGCACCCCAGCACTCTCCGTCGAACTTTTCGGCTCTCTCACATTCTGCCTTGTCCGATGATTCGCAGTGCACGCGAAGAAGATCCATCTCAGTTCATTTTATTAGCAATTTTTTTTAGACATTTAAAATTATTTATTTCTTTTACATAGTTTACGTTAATTTATTTATTATTCTTCTCAATGTTCTGACGCCGATATAACAGTGGTGGAGAATGATTCCAACGAAGTCTCTGAGGCTCTGCAGATAAATCTCCACCACAGCGACAGCGAGAGGTCGGATACAAGCCTATTAATAGGCTGCGACGCCAACGCTCACCACACCCAATGGGGGAGCTCGGATACAAATGTAAGGGGTGAGTCACTTTTCAGCTTCATCCTAAACTCCAACCTAATTATTTGTAATCGGGGTAATGACCCCACTTTCATCATAAAAAACCGTCAAGAGGTTATTGACCTCACCTACTGTCTCACAAGCTGTCAGACATAATGAAAAGTTGGAGAGTCCTAGAGGACCACTCCTTCTCCGACCACAGGTACATCGAGACAATCCTATCGCTCGAAAGCACCACATCCACAAACTATACTAATCCCAGGAAAGCCAACTGGGATACATATAGTGCAAAAATGGAGGAATTACTCCCCCCCCCCCCTAGCCCCAAAATGACCGGACACACAAGACGATCTTAATCGTCTTGTGGACAATTTCACGGAAGCTTGCAATAAGGCCTTCGTGGCAGCTTGCCCCCCAACCAAACCAAGAGGGAAAAAGAAGCCCCCCTGGTGGTCTAAACATATAGATACCCTCCGGAAAGACTGCAGGACTCTCTTTAACAGAGCCAAAAGCAGCAGCGAGGAAGCGCACTGGGAAAACTACAAAAGTAAGCTAACCCTATACAAAAAAGAAACAAGGAGAGCAAAAAGGGCCTCTTGGCAAAAATTTTGCTCCGAAATTGAAGATACGACAGAAGCCGCAAGGCTACGCAAGATCCTGTCAAAAACATCCCCCTCGGTGGGATATCTCAAGAGAACGGATGGTACGTGGACAAACTCTAGTGAGGACTCCCTACACATTCTACTCGACACTCATTTTCCTGGGTGTACGACCATCGAGCCGGCAGACACCCCAAGTGAAGGCCCGGAAACCTCGATGGTGCACATCCTCACAAAACGGAATATTAGCTGGGCAGTAAACAGCTTTAAATCCTTCAAATCGCCTGGCCCGGACCAAGTCATTCCGGCTCAGTTACAAAAAGCCGGGGACATGGCCATCAACTGGCTGCAAAGTATCTTCAGGAAGATACTGACAGTGGGAAAAATCCCCCGAGCTTGGCTAAAGGCTAAAATAGTCTTTATCCCCAAAGCAGGGAAACCCTCACACACAACCCCAAAAGACTTCAGACCAATAAGTCTATCGTCCTTTCTTCTCAAAACCTTTGAGAGACTAGTCGGGCTGCAGCTGAGGACAACCATAAATCCTCAGTGGCTGTCTGGCGCACAACATGCCTACCGAAAAGGAAAATCCACGGAGACGGCACTCCATGAAGTAATCTCGGCGGTAGAGAAATCTCTACACGTCAACGAATACTCCTTAATCGCTTTCCTAGACATTGAGGGAGCTTTTAACAACGTCTGCAAGGTGGTAGCATACGCGGACGACGTTGCCATTATTTTCTCGGGAAAATTCCCTCAAACACTCTGCGATCTAATGACCGCAAAGCTCGCGCGACTCTCAGAATGTACAGAGTCGCGTGGACTGGGAATCAATCCCTCTAAAACGGAACTTGTGTTGTTTACGACCAAATACAAAATCCCGTCCCTCAACCCCCCCAATACTAAACGGATGCAGGCTCTCCTTCAGCGACAGTGCCAGTTACTTAGGGTTGGTAATTGATAAAAAACTTTGCTGGAACCTGAGCATCAAAGACAGAGTGAAGAAGGCTACGATAGCCCCCTGAAATCCAATGGATTTACCTGGCAATAGTTAGACCATTACTACTCTACGGCGTCGCAGTGTGGTGGTCTGCCCTATCGAAGGGGACCATCACTAAACAACTGGGCAAGGTGCAGCGCACTGCAGCCCTATGCATCAGTGGAGCTCTAAGCACAACACCAACGGATGCGCTAAATGCTATCCTATGCCTGCAGAGCCTTGACCTTGCAGGTAAGGAGCAGGCAGAAATGGCAGCAATCCGTCTTAGAGATTCTGATCAATGGGTGTCACATCACACCGGTCATGCGTCCATCCTAAATGGAAACAAAATCGTCCCCACAAAAACGGACTACTGCGTTCCGAGGGAGTATACAGATAACCCCTTTGAAACAATCATCCCTCACAAAAAAAATCTGGCTTGAGGGACCACCTGGTCCAAAGGGAGCCATTCGAATCCTTACTGATGGCTCAAAGCTGGACAACAAGGTCGGAACAGCTGAACATAAGACAATCCTTCAGGCTCCCGGATCACTGCAGTGTCTTCCAAGCGGAAGTCATAGCGATCAAGGAAGCTTTGAGCTGTCTTCAGGAACTAGCCCCTGCGGCAACTCATATAAATATCTACAGTGACAGCCAAGCTGCGATCAAATCGCTGAATGCGATAACAACAAGCTCGGCTACCGTGGCAAACTGTCGCAAATCTCTTCATGAGATGGCTTATCAGTTCGTCATCAGCCTAATATGGGTCCCGGGCCACCAGGACATTGAAGGCAACTGCATAGCGGACGAGCTGGCCAGAGCTGGCACAACAATCCCCCTTCTCCATGATAAGGAGGATATTCGTATGCCAATGGCCACCTGCAAGCTCAAAATAAAGGAACATTATAAGCGATTAATAAATGACAGATGGCAAACCGTGTCACTATGTCGCATAACTCGGCAAACATGGCCTAACATTACTAAGAAGCGTACCGATGAGCTTTGCAAACTCAGTAGGAGTAGGTGCAGCTCAGTCATACGCTCCCTTACGGGACACTGGCTAATAGGCACACATGCAAACAGGCTGGGCGCCCCATATAACGACTTCTGTCGAAGCTGTAGAGATGAGGACGAGGAGGAGACTGTGGAACACCTGTTCTGCTCCTGTCCGGCTCTCAGTAAAGGAGACTGCAATACTTGGGCGCTCCTTTTCTAATTGACATTTCGGACATGTCTACAATCACTCCCAGACGGATCGCAGGCTTCATAAGGGCATCCGGGATGGGATAATGGATAACATAGGGTCTCACGAGGAGAAAGGGAACGTATATGCGGTATCACAACGGGCCGAAACCGGCCTAGGTGTGTCGGGTCTCTGACAATCCCGACAGCCGCATCAGCCTAACCTAACCTAACCTAGGATGGAAAATACAATAAACAAAAAAATTGCTGAACTAATTTAGGCTTTGATGAACGTAAAACAATGCTGCAAAATAATATATTTATATAGGAGTACCTACGATTTGATTTTGAATTATAATATTGAGGTCATATACATCTTTATTTTTAGCGTCCAAAATTGCTCGCTCACTTAACCATTTAGTATTTTTGTGGTTAGCAATGATATCCGGGAATACTTTGTTGATAAGCTCGTCTTTTGATGATACGAGATTGCAAAAATTTGGAGGAAATGAAATCAAACCGCTCGATTTGTCAACAGGAACACGGCCATTACCGATAGTCAGCAATTGCTTCGAGAAATCATCAGCAGATAGATCGTTCAACAATGCAACTCTCATATTTACAGACAGTTGAAGTTTCTTTACATATCGCCACAGATTTGATGCTTTGAGGCAAGCGTTTATTTCGTCGGCAGTAGATCTTGGAATGACTGGTAGTGTTTGTCGGAAATCGCCAAATAATAAAATCATTGCACCACAAAAACATCTCGAGTCATTGCGCTGTTCTCGTGCACAGAGTTTGATGCTTGCACAGGATATTTAGAGATAATTCAATCTTTCCAATTGTTTGATATTTCCACGAAATAGCTGACACGGCAAACTTCGTACCGCCTAATAGTCAATGAATGTCGTGTTACTTTTTAGCTGAACCAATTTAGGCTTTATTTTCATTCAAGCACTTTGTGGTAAACGACATTCTTTGTTTTTTGGTCAGGCGCAAGAACAAATAAAGCGGATGGTTTGCCGACACGTGAGCATGCCACGTACAATTGACCATGAGAAAAACATTCATTTTCTAGATTGAGGCCGCAAATAGTCAAGGATTGGCCCTGTGATTTGTTGATCGTCATGGCGAAGGCAAGACGAATCGGGAATTGAATTCGTTTAAACTCAAAGGGCATATCCGTTGGGATCATCGGAATCCTTCGAATAAGAACTTCCTCATCTTTAAATTTTCCTTTAAGTATCGACACGTGAATAACAATACTCATCAGTTTTCTTATCACCAAACGCGTTCCATTACGCAGTTTTGGTTGGTTTAAATTTCTAAGCATGATGATTACCGAGCCAACTTTAAGTTTTAAATTGTGCGGTGGTAAACCAGGCACATCCAAGGAGTTTAAAAATTCAGTTGGATAATTAGTGGCTTCTTCTTCGTTTGTTACACAGTCGATAGATTTGAATGAATACAGAGTACCTGCGATTTGATTTTGAATTACAATATTGAGGTCATCTACATCTTTATTTTTAGCGGCCAAAATTGCTCGCTCACTTAACCATTTAGTATTTTTGTGGTTAGCAATGATATCCGCACTGATTCTATACGGTCCTGGTGTACTTTGTACTGGGGGCACCATACACAAGAGCCGTATTCTAAAATCGGACGAACAAGCGATATATAGAGGGTCTTCGTTATATAGGGGTCGTCAAATTCCTTTGACCACCTCTTTATAAACCCAAGCACACCCATGGCCTTATTTACCATGGTAGAAATGTGTTCAGAAAACTTTAACTTTGGGTCTAATTTAACACCAAGATCATCAACCAAGGTAATTCTCTCAAGAGAACCACCGCAGAGGCTATAAGGAGCCAATAGGGGGCTGGAGCGATGAAATGTCATTACTTTGCATTTCGAGGCATTTAGGTGTAACATATTTGCACAACACCATGATTGAAAGTTATTGAGATCGGATTGCAAGCGAGAGTGAAATGAAATGTCCTTATACTGGACACAAAGTTTTACATCATCCGCATACATGAGTACTCGAGAGTTTGTTAATACTGAAGGCAGATCATTAATAAAGAGTGTGAATAGTAGGGGGCCTAGATGGCTGCCCTGTGGTACTCCAGAAGTAACAGGTGAAGAGAAGGAGTTTTTGAAGAGGACTCTTTGAGACCTAGAACAAAGGTAGCTAGAAATCCATCTCAAAAGATTAGGCGGAAACCCTAAAAGGTCAAGTTTTTGTGCTAAAAGAGAATGGTTTACAGAATCAAATGCTTTACTAAAATCAGTGTAAATGACATCCGTCTGCAAGTTACCTTGAAAGCCTTTAATGATAAAAGAGGTAAACTCTAATAAATTTGTGGTTGTTGATCGTCGCCTTATAAATCCGTGCTGGGATGGAGATATAAGTGATTTGCAGAGATGTTGCAAGTGCGGAGTTAAAATTTTTTCAAACATTTTAGGAATAGCGGATAACTTAGATATACCTCTATAATTATTTGCATCAGACTTGCTACCTTTCTTATGGAGCGGAATAATAAAAGATTCCTTCCTGATGGGGGGGGGAAGCTATTACATAGTGAGAAAGAGAAGAGGGAGAACCAACTTCTTGAAATTTTTTATGAAGTCTTGATTTTAAATTTTTTAGACTGGATAACTCCTTGGTAAACCAAGGAGGCTTTCCAGATCTAATCGGACAAGAAAGTGGGACACAAGAATCAAAAAATGTGTCAAGTACATTGTAAAAAATGTGTGTGCCTTTCATAACGTCAGTGCACAAGTGCAGAGCGGACCAATCAAAATCCCTAATAAGGTTATTAAGCTTCATAAACTCGGCTTTACGAAAGCAGCGGACACGTTCAGATAGCCTACCCATTCGATCCAATACAGTAGGGCCAATATCGACTGACACTTCGAATGTAGGATGGTAGGAGTCTTCAGGTATACTGAGCGGAAGGGCTCGGGTTAACAACGCTATGGTCGGATCCGAGACAAAGCACAGATCAAGCAATCGACCCAAGGAATTTTTCACATGGTTGACTTGAGGCAGGGATAGGTCTAGCAAGCCGTCGATAAAGTCGTGTCGTGACATGGGCACAAGGTTATTAGACTCGTTTACCGAAGACCAAACAGCACCTGGCAAATTAAAATCACCAAGAACTATCATATGGTCTTTATCTGATAGCGAGGAAGAAACAGTTTTTAAAGCGGACAGGTAATGCTCGTATATTAAGATATCCGAGGAAGGTGGAATATACGAGCAAGTAATGAAAATGGAAAAGCCTGGGAAAATCAGTTTTACGCACAGGAATTCCAGGTCTTAGTTTAAGTAGTAGAAAATGCAGCAGAAAAGGTAGCAGCAGGGGCCGTAACGAAAGCAGCCAAAGGAGACTCACTCGTAATCGTCGATTTGTGGGATGGGGAAATTCTTGGTTATTGGGGGTGAAAAAATATGAATTAAGGGAGGAAGAAATTTAGGTTTAAAAGAAAAATATGTTTTAAAGTAGTCTAAGATACGTGAATAAGTGCCGTCTAACCGTTTTGTGTAGAGCGTGAGTGTCGGTGAGCAGGGAAGAAGGAGAGAGGAAAAAGTTGACATTTTTTTCTATGGAGATCTTTTGGGTATTTGCGATCATATATTTTATCTAAAAAACCCCCTACAGCTCCGGATTTCCGCGAGGAAGCGCTTCATCGTCGAACACGGAAAATAAGGGTGAGTGAAATCGGCAGAATATGCAAATTTAAATTGTGAAAAAGAAAAGCTCAGAGCAGCACCCCAGCACTCTCCGTCGAACTTTTCGGCTCTCTCACATTCTGCCTTGTCCGATGATTCGCAGTGCACGCGAAGAAGATCCATCTCAGTTCATTTTATTAGCAATTTTTTTTAGACATTTAAAATTATTTATTTCTTTTACATAGTTTACGTTAATTTATTTATTATTCTTCTCAATGTTCATTTTCGGAATTAGTTTGTTGGTCGGAATTTTATGTTTAGGTTAATAAATTTTATAATGTTTTAATTTCCCTATTTGTTTTGCCTTCGGCTAGCTGATGTCCCCATAGGAGCTCTCGGAAAGCCATGGGGTCATTCTGGCCAGGTTAGGTGATTCGGGAATGACCAAGGAAGGGAGGGTAGATACCCGTCATGAGACCTGAGGGGGGAAGAAAGGCATTCCGAGAGCAACCGAGAGAGTCATACGTTGTGTGTTTTTGGTAATGTTAGGTCCCCGTATTATTTCGTCGCAGCACGCACACATTTTAGCTTTCGCAATGAGGAGAATAGGCACACAATGGGGGAGGGCAAGATCACCACCCTACTTGCCGGAAGGGGGCGGGGCGAAATTTTGAAATACACTTGTAGCAGTGTGATATCACATGAGTCTGGAAACCAAATTTGGTTTCTCTGGCTCTTATAGTCTCTGAGATCCAGGCGCTCATCGAGACGGACAGACGGACGGACGGACAGACGGACGGACAGACGGACATGGCTATATCGACTCGGCTATTGATGCTGATCAAGAATATATATACTTTATGGGATCGGAAACGTTTCCTTCTCTGCGTTGCACACATCCACTTTTACCACAAATCTAATATACCCCTTAACTCTTTTTTGAGTACTGGTATAAAAACACACACATCACACACACTGTCGAGTTTTCGGGTTAGCAAGTCGCGTAGCGGGCAGCAATAACGAGAAAATGTACGTTTGTACATATTATTCTCCAGCCACGGTTGCTGCAGCACCTGGACCAGAACACCGATGTTCACAGCCAGCTGAAGTCAACTAATCAGTCGCTTAGGAATGATTGTCCAATGACTGCTAGCAGCGATCGATAAGCCACGGCAGAGAGGTAGCTTTTAGTAGGCGATCAGATACCCTACAGTAATGCAGTCCGTAGCCCAACAAGTTAGACGCTTTGGAAACGCAGGGAGGAAGGCTTTAAAAAAGTCTACCCTGACCACGGATAACAAGTTCCAGCAAAGACGCATCCATATTTTTATACCCGTCCTCAAAAAAGAGTTAAGGGCTATATTAGATTTGTGGTAAAAGTGGATGTGTGCAACGCAGAGAAGGAAACGTTTCCGACCCCATAAAGTATATATATTCTTGATCAGCATCAATAGCCGAGTCGATATAGCCATGTCCGTCTGTCCGTCCGTCTGTCCGTCTGTCCGTCCGTCCGTCTTGATGAGCGCCTGGATCTCAGAGACTATAAGAGCTAGAGAAACCAAATTTGGTTTCCAGACTCATGTGATATCACACTGCTACAAGTGTATTTCAAAATTTCGCCCCGCCCCCTTCCGCCCACACAAAAGACGAAAATCTGTGGCAGGCACAGTTTTAAAGATACGATAAAACTAAAAACGCAGTATCGTAGAGAATGCCCATATCTACCAGATTGCCGAATCTGAATCAGATCGGATCATAATTATAGCCAGATTAATTTTCAGTTTCCTCCCACAAACGACAACGCAACTCATTTTCCTTCTCGCTCGCACACTCTGCCGCGTTCAGTACGCGAGCAACCCCTAGCGGAGGAGATGTAGAATCTAAATGGTACATGTAGAATATACATGTAAGATGTAGAATATACATTGTATATGTAGATGTAGATAGCATATGTAGCAAAAAAATGTAAAATGTAAAATTTTTTTTTTTTTCTAAAATTTTTAAAAATCATAAGCTCAAAAATGTATATACTGACTGAGTACGGGTATAAGTAGAGTCGCGTCCCCAGAAGCGACTCACACGTTCCTTCTCGTTTTGAATTAGTTAAGCGGCAGAGCTAGTCATCAATTGCTTGGAAATACAGCACAATCTCTTTATAAAGAGTTTGTCTAGCCACAGTTGATGGCAAAAGCAGAACACCTGTTCGCAGAAGTGAGAGTGCGAGGGAGAGACGAGAGAACAAAACTGATTAGTTTTGAATAACTCGCACTTGATCTTCCCGTCGTTGTTGGTGTATTGCAGATTGGCGCAGCTGCACAGCATCCAATGCAAGAAAGCGTTTGGTTGTAGTGGCGAGCGCTGATCAGCTATGCACATGCAGCGGTACTTTGTTTTTATTGTCTTTTTGTTCATTCTCTCTTTCGGTTTGTCGTAAGATCTCTCTTGGGGAACATAGGCGATGCTTGAAGGCAAATAAATGTTTTATAATTTCATTTTAGTTTCGTTTTTCTTAGAAAATATTGGAGTTACAATTTTAGATATTATTTATTCTCATTGTTTATCGGTCATTATTATTATTTTGTTTATTGTTCGCATTGGTATTAATTATTTAGGTTTCGGAAACTTGGCAGGCAAGAAGAAAAGAAAGAAGTGAAAAGAAGAGAAGAAAAATTAAACTTCGAAGAGGAATTTAAGCGGTCAGCTGGTTAAGCTATCGGAGTTCGACGACCTTGCGGATTTGCTGATAGCGAGTGAGAAAGAAAGTACGAATTAGTGAGAGAATTTAGGGGGGTTTAGGTTTATCTGGCCCCTGCATAGTACTGAGAAGGCCTCGCAATGCAAGAAGGGCAGGCAGACCCCGCTGTTTGCACTCTGTGTGGAAAAGGGTTTGAAGCCCAGCCGCTGTTCAAGACCAGGTGTGGGCACGAATTTCACAAATCCTGCATTGTGCCCTACTCAAAGGTAAATGCAAAATGTCCCACATGTGGTAAAGTTATTTTTGATTTGCAAGGAAGTGCATCCAGCTCAGGTGGGCAGACCCCCAAACAGCAGGCAGGAGGAATAGAGAAATCTTCAGGCACCCCAGTGGGAGGATCATCCAACGTCAATCCCGGAACCATAACCGTGGAAAGCATAGGTACCATGCCGTCCGACTCATGCAAAACGACATATTGACGCAGTTGTCGGGGCAGATGGCTCAATTGATTCAAACAAATATCGCTGCTCACCTTGAACCCGCAGGTCGAAATCAGCATGTCCGCAATACAGCTCCAGATCAGATATTACAGGATCAGGAATTGGGCGATGGTAGATCATCGGCTGGATTGTTCGGGGAAGGCAGACACACTCCTAGAAGTTAAGCATCGGATCTTCTCCAACGACCTGACAAGGTCGGTCACATTATGAATGGATGGAAATTGCGTTTTAGCGGTAGCGCTGAGGGAATAAGCGTTGACAATTTCATCTATCGGGTAGAAGCTCTGACCCACTCGACGCTAGAAAGCAATTTCGCGATAGTGTGTAGAAATGCCAGTATCCTCTTTGATGGAAAGGCTCGGGAGTTCTTTTGGAGGTTCCACAAATCAGTGGCACTAGTACGTTGGGACTTGCTTTGCCATGCATTGAGAAAGCAGTTTCGCGACACTCGTACGGATGTGGACATACGAGAGGCCATTAGAGACCGGAAGCAGAAAGAAAAGGAAGGATTCGACAGCTTCTATGACGCCATAGTCCAGCTAATGGACAGTCTAGAGACTCCCTTGTCAGAGACATGGGTCGTGGATATCTTACGACGAAATTTGAGACCCGAAGTTAGGCATGAGTTACTCAACTTAAGCATTAAGTCCGTTAGAGAGCTCAGGGAGATATGTAGACGTAGGGAGAGTTTTCTGGATGACGTAAAACGAAATTATGGCTACCAGAAGAGTGTGCCTTTTCGCAGGCAGGTCGCCGAACTTTTGGAGGAGCACATGTCCGATGACGCCTCGGAGTTTTCCGAAGTGGAGGCAGAAGGGGAAATTGGAGCCCTGGCTTTGGTATGCTGGAACTGCCATAAGGAAGGGCATCGCTACCAAGATTGCGAAGCCAAACGAAAAATCTTTTGCTATGGGTGTGGCATTCCAAATGTTTATAAGCCAGCTTGTGAGAAATGTCAACAAAAAAACTCCAGGGCGAACACACAGCCTCGTCAGCCTCAGTGTGTGCGTCGCCAGAAAACCTCGATAAACGTCCGTATGCAGAAGTAAAGATTTTCGATCAAGACGTTCTTGGACTGTTAAATACGGGTGCAGCGATGAGTGTCGTGGGCGGAAATTTGTCCAAACAGATAATTACCAGCAGGAGACCGTTCAAGCGCGGCATATCTATTGCGCATACTGCAGATGGCAGTCGGCAGGAAGTTCTGGGGCGACTGAAAACTCCCGTCACCTACGAGAACGTGGTGAAAGATTTAGATTTACACATCATTCCTTCGCTTAGTCAAGACCTAAATCTGGGAATAGACTTTTGGGCGGCATTCAATTTATTACCTCCGGAGATGCAAGTGGCGGAGATTACTCAAGAATCGCATGAGCTGACGCCAGAGCCAGAAAGAAGATTTGCAGAAGGTTGTTCATGGATTTCCATCCTTTGCAGTATCTGGGTTAGGGTTTTGTCGCATTCGATTGATGTAGGAGATGCTAAGGCTGTTAAGCAACGGCATTTTCCCGTGTCGCCGGCAGTAGAAAAATTACTATATGCAGAGGTGGACAGGATGCTCCAACTAGGAGTCATTGAGGAATCCGACAGCGCCTGGTCCTCTCCAGTTGTGCTAGTCCAGAAACCGGGAAAGGTTAGACTTTGCTTAGACAGCCGCAAAGTTAACGCTGTCACGCGAAAAGATGCGTATCCATTGCCGCAAATAGATGGGATACTAAGTCGTCTGCCCAGAGAAATGTTTATATCGAGCCTGGATCTCAAGGATGCCTACTGGCAGATACCTTTGGTCCCAGAGTCTCGAGACAAAACAGCTTTTACCATCCCGGGAAAACCAGTGTATCAGTTCAAGGTCATGCCGTTCGGGCTCACCAACGCCTCGCAAACTATGACCAGGTTGATGGACAAAGTGATCCCAGCCAATCTCCGTAACGAAGTTTTTGTTTATCTTGACGATTTGTTGATTGTATCTGATAGTTTCGAGTCACATTTAAAGGTTTTAAAGACCGTGTCGCAGCATGTTCGATTGGCCGGTTTAACGCTTAACGTAGAAAAGAGCCAATTCTGTATGCGTTCGGTGAAATATCTTGGCCATATTGTTGGAGAAGGTGTCATTCGGACGGATCCAGGGAAAATTTCAGCTATGGAAGAATTTACAGAGCCAAACTCTTTGAAATCTTTACGCAGATTCCTGGGTATGGTCGGATGGTATCGTAAATTCATCGCTAATTTTGCGTCGATAGCCTCTCCTCTCACGGACTTGCTGAAGCCCAGATGTAAGTTCGTCATGGCTCCAGAAGGACGTTTAGCTTTCAAAGAACTTAAGACCAGGTTGTGTTCGGCACCAGTTCTCCGGATTTCAACGAACCCTTTTTTGTGCAGTGCGATGCCAGCAAGTCAGGAGTTGGGGGTGTCTTGGTTCAGAAAACTCCAGAGGGCGACGAGTATCCGATAGCTTTTGTATCAAAGAAACTTAATAAGGCGCAAAGGAACTATTCGGTAACCGAACAAGAGTGCCTGGCGGCGATTGTCTGTATCAATCGATTTAGAGCTTATATCGAAGGGCATGAATTTACGGTTATTACTGACCATGCATCGTTAAAGTGGCTCATGACGCAGACCGATCTACATTCGCGTTTAGACGGTGGGCCTTAAAATTACAAGGTTTCAAGTTTACAATTGAGCACCGTAGTGGTCGCCTGAATGTTGTTCCCGATGCGTTGTCAAGGGTGAACGAAGAGGAAGTGGCTGCCGTGGATTCTTCCTATGGCCAGCTAGTTGATCTCGATTCACCAGCTTTTAAGGCAACCGAGTATACGGAACTCATAAGCCGAATAGAAGCCAATAAGGAAAAATTGCCTGATCTGAAGGTTGTTGACGGGTTGGTTTACAGAAAGTGGAAGTTATGGATCCCTCAGGAGTTGATTCGGGAATTACTAGCCAATGTCCATGACCATCCGTTAGCCTCACATGGTGGAGTTCACAATACTCTCGAGCGAGTGCGGCAATTTGTCTATTGGCCAGGTTTGGTCAAGGATGTGAAAGCCTATGTGCTCGCCTGCGATATTTGCAATACTACAAAAGCACCGAATGCGGTCCAGCGTCCTCCAATGGGAGTGGCACCAGAGTCGCAAAGATTCTTTCAAAGGCTTTACGTAGACTTTCTGGGCCCGTATCCGCGTTCCAAAAGTGGTCATATTGGTATATTTATAGTTCTGGACCACTACTCAAAGTTCGTTTTTCTGAAAGCTGTAAAAAAACTGACGGCTGACATCGTGACTAAGTATCTGCAGCAAGATCTGTTTCACACCTTTGGTTTTCCCGAGACAGTTGTGTCGGATAATGGCTCCCAATTCAAATCGGAAGTCTTTCAGAAGTTTCTGAAGAAGCACAAGATATGTCACACGACTACCGCCGTTTACTCTCCGCAGGCGAATGCATCGGAGCGAGTAAACCGTTCGGTAATCGCAGCTATTCGCTCCTACGTCAGTCCGGATCAAAAAAATTGGGACGAGGAGCTGAGCAGTATTTGCTGCGCCTTGAGAACGGCAGTCCATTCTAGTCTTGGCACGTCGCCCTATTATATGGTGTTTGGGCAGCAGTTCATCAGCTCGGGTGGAACATATAAGGTTCTAAGGGCACTTCAGTTGCTGGAAGATAAATCCCTGGCATTCTCAAAGGAGGATTCCTTAGAGTTGGTGTGTAAGAAGGCTCTAGCAGTAATGGAGAAGCAAAGGGAGAAAAATGAGAGGACGTACAACTTGAGGTCGAGGGAGGTTTCTTACCAAGACGGCCAATAAGTGTTCAGGAAGAACTTTAAGCAGAGCAACTTCCAGACTGGCTATAGCGCTAAGCTTGGTACAGCCTATGTGAAGGCTCGAATATGCAAGAAAATAGGAAATGCGTATTATGAGTTGGAAGACTTACAAGGACGATCTATTGGCCGATACCATGCTAAAGATCTAAAGCAGTAGGTGATCCGCGCAGTTCGGATCAGGTTTGCGAGTTACCACCAAGTCTGATCTTGGGCGGGGGGTATTTGTAGCGCTTGGATCAGGTGGATCATTTTTGTTTGTGGCGCCCTCTATGGGGTATTATGGTAGAGCTCCGGCAGATGAACACGCCATCTGGGCCTCAGGTTTGGGGGTCAAAGAAAAGGGCATAGAAAGGAAGGATAGGTTAACAGATGGAAACGTCAAGGCTTCGGTCATCCCGTTCGGTCACCTTTCGACCTGGATAGGTGATTGCCGCAGTTCACATTTTTTTGCAAGTGTTTTGTCAGTGAAAAAAATCAAGAGTGCTAAAAGTGAGTAAACCGGAGAAACCACTAGCAGCGAGAGGAAAGAAAAATTGGAAGTATAAAGTGCCAATTCCCAGTAGAGGTAAGCTCGGGGAGACAAGTTGTCTCAGGTCTCATGACGGGTATCTACCCTCCCTTCCTTGGTCATTCCCGAATCACCTAACCTGGCCAGAATGACCCCATGGCTTTCCGAGAGCTCCTATGGGGACATCAGCTAGCCGAAGGCAAAACAAATAGGGAAATTAAAACATTATAAAATTTATTAACCTGAACATAAAATTCCGACCAACAAACTAATTCCGAAAATGAACATTGAGAAGAAAGGCATTCCGAGAGCAACCAAGAGAGAGAGTCATACGTTGTGTGTTTTTGGTAATGTTAGGTCCCCGTATTATTTCGTCGCAGCACGCACACATTTTAGCTTTCGCAATGAGGAGAATAGGCACACAATGGGGGAGGGCAAGATCACCACCCCACTTGCCGACGAGCCTCCCAGACGGGACTAGAAGCGTGCGCCCTTCTCCCATCTTATTCCATCGCGCCTGAATCGTTACACTGGCCAGAGCTGGTACAACAATCCCCCTTCTCCATGATAAGGAGGATATTCGTATGCCAATGGCCACCTGCAAGCTCAAAATAAAATAACATTTTAAGAAACTAATAAATGACAGATGGCAAACAGTGCCACTATGTCGCATAACTCGGCAAACATGGCCTAACATTACTAGGAAGCGCACCGATGAGCTTTGCAAACTCAGTAGGAGCAGCTGCAGCTCAGTCATACGCTCCCTTACGGGACATTGGCTAATAGGCACCCATGCTAACAGGCTGAGTGCCCCCTGTAACGACTTCTGTCGGAGCTGTAGAGATGAGGACGAGGAGGAGACTGTGGAACACCTGTTCTGCTCCTGTCCGGCTCTCTGTAGAAGGAGACTTCAATACTTGGGTGCACCTTTCCTAATTGACATTTCGGACATGTCTACAATCAGTCCCAGACGGATCGCAGGCTTCATAAGGGCATCCGGATGGGACAACGGATGACATAGTGTCTCACGAGGGAACGATCGATGCGGTATCACAACGGGCCGAAGCCGGCCTAGGTTTGTCGGGTTTCTGACGATCCCGACAGCCGCCTTAACCTAACCTAACCTAAGTGCACAGCCGAGAAATCTCTTAAAAAGGTCCCACGCTGACAGATGTCTGCGATGCGTTAGTCACACCAATTGTACACACATGTGTTATGTTATTTTGTTACCAGAGCTCCAGTGTGCTCACACACAAACACATACCACTGCGTTGGCACTAGACCTAAGCCTAGTTTTTGCTTCACAGTAGAGCTACCTAATCTCATACAATGTTAATAAAGATCCAGTTTTAATATTGAACTCAACAAATGTAATGTAGATCCAACTGCGAGGACGAACCACAAAAAGCGAAGCAACACGCATCACCAAAAGGGTCGTGTGCTCAGAATTGGCCCAAATCTTTGACCCACTGGGTCTCTTTGCCCCCAGTGATAGTCAAGGCAAAAATATTTATGCAACAGCTGTGGGAGATTAAACTCGATTGGGACGATGAACTGCCATTACAACTCCAAAACGAATGGATGGAGTACCGGTAGGACCTACAATCATTAAACTCAATGGAGATTCCCCGGCACGTATATGATGGAAAAGTGCCAGTCATCCAGGATCTACATACCTTTGTAGACGCATCGGAACGAGCCTATGGCGCGGCAGTGTACGTACGAGAAACCTACAAAAACAATCAGGTCTCTGTACGACTATTATGCTCAAAGTCTCGAGTAGCACCCACCGCCAAACAATCCCTACCACGTCTAGAACTGTGCGCTGCAGTTTTAGGTGCCGAACTCACCAATCGAGTTAGAAGGGATCTCCATATGAATCTTGACACAGTATCAGGAAGCTTCTGGACTGATTCCACCGTTGTACAGTCCTGGATTAACGCATCGGCGTCCGCATACCACACCTTCGTGGCAAATCGAATCGGCAAAATCCAGGCATTGACTAACCAATTACAATGGCGTCATGTTTCATCAGCCAACAACGCAGCAGATGTCCTTTCAAGAGGAATCTTAGCAAGCAAGCTAAGGAATCATAGTCTATGGCTATACGGACCATTATTCTTGCATTCTTGCCAATCGCATCTAGCTCTCTCGGAGAAGAGTTATACACATGCAGACATAGCAACTCGTTCAACAAACTACAACGTATTGTAGCGTACATGTTTCGCTTCTGCCACAAAACTAATAGAGCACCTACAGCGACACTTTGCGCAGGAGAACTAAGGCGTGCTCGCCCTCGCAGCGGATTTAAAACAGTGAAAAAGCTATAAAACAGTGGATAAAAAGAGTTCGATTAGTTCGTTATCTCCCTTACTAGGAGATGATGAGCTCATCCGAGTTGGCGGAAGACTCGAAGAAGCTCAAATTCCGTTTAACGCAAAACATCCAATCCTGCTACCGTACAACGACCCAAAAGTCAAAATGATTATGCGAGAGCTTCATGAGGAAAATCTGCATTGCGGTGCCCAAGCATTAAGGGCAATCGCAAGACAACAATATTGGATTATCAACGACAAGACGATGGCTAGAAGCATCATACATAGCTGTATTAGATGCACCAGAGCCAGACCAAAGCTGATGCACCAGATCATGGGCAATCTTCCAGCACAAAGAGTAACGAAAGCACGCCCTTTCCTTAATTCAGGCATTGACTACTGTGGACCAATTATGATCCACCATAAAATCCGAGGAAAACGGCCAGATAAGGCATACATTGCCGTATTCTGCTGCTTCTCCACAAAGGCTGTACATCTGGAGTTAGTAAGTGACTTAACCACAGATGCATTCTTGGCAGCACTCCGGCGATTGCTTAGCATACGCGCGAAGTGTCAGACTATTCATTGCGACAACGCAACAAATTTCGTCGGCGGAAATAACAAGCTAAAGGAATTGAAAGAAGCAATATTTAGCGAAAAGGCATATGCTCTGATCACAAATCATTGCAACAAAAAACAAGTGGATTTTAAATTCATTCATCCTCGGGCCCCATCGTTTGGCGGCCTCTGGGAAGCTGCGGTAAAATCAGCGAAAAGGCTGCTAGTTACAACCACAGAAACAGCATCCTTGACGTTTGAGGAGCTGAACACAGTCATAATCGAAATTGAAGCAATTCTGAACTCCCGACCCATAACTCCAATGTCAAATGATCCAACGGATACAAGTGCGCTTACTCCAGGGCATTTCCTGATCGGTGAACCTTTGACAGCAGCACCTGACGTCAACACCGATCGTCAAGAGAAAACTCTGGTTAAGCGCTGGGAATTGGTTTCACGCTTAAAACATGCATTTTGGAAACAATGGTCTACGGAATACCTCCACGAACTACAAACTCGACATAAATGGAAAACCACCGCTCCAAACGTGACCGAAGGATTATTAGTTTTGGTGAAGGAAGACAACCTTCCAGTAATGAAGTGGCCAATAGGTCGCATCATCAAAACTTATCCTGGGCAAGACAACCATGTACGAGTGGTTGATGTCAAAACATCGTCCGGCGTATACAAACGCCCCATCAGTCGTCTCGCCCCATTATTCTCAGAGGAGGTAGCAACAAAACGCTCCAAAAATGCTATTCAAGATATTGCTGAAACAGAGGAGCCACCAACACAGCGAAAAAGGTTATCATTACCTACACTAACATCCACATTGTTAGTGTTACTTCTCATGCTGCCAATAGCATTTTCACAATCAATAAATGTGACGCAATTTGCAAACAAGCCTGGAATATTCTATGAGAAACTTGGAACCTCAAGAATGACCACTTCCGAATGGACCATGATTGTATACTACGACTTGAATCCATATTGGAAGGATATGCAAGTCATGTCAACCGGAATGTCCGAACTAAGACACATGTGCCCTGATCTAAAAAATGTTCCAGCGTGCAACTCCATATTTCAACACTTTCAACATTTGTACAAAGAACTACAAACAGGAAATATGCTAATGAAGTCCTCTCGACAACGCAGATCACCGCTGGATATAGTAGGTGTACTTGACTCTACATATGCTGAGAAAATGGCCAAAGTAATCGAAAAGGTACAAACCAACGAAGACTTTATGCTACATCTACTACGAAATCAAACGTCAATTGTCGACTCCACAATGAACGTGATTAGGAAGGATAAGTCAGCCATGGACAACCGCCTAAAGGTATTGGAACAACAAGTGGCAACCATCAGCCGAGAAAGAGGAACATATCACGGCGATCATCTAATTCAGTCATACGTAGGGCTCACAGCACAACTAACTCTGCTGACAACGAGTCTTCAACGTATGCAGTCTGAACTAGCAACTAGACCAAATCCGGGATCACTTGCCAGCTGATCAAATGCTGCCTGTCACAACACAAAATGTGATACAATTATACAGGCTCATGCGAGCCGAAGGAACACTGACTGCCACACACGTCATTTTCAAGGTGACACTACCGTTAGTTTCACCAGTTCAGCTCGAAGTTTTCAGTGTCATGCCGATTCCGGTCTGGGACTCAACAAGTTGGAGCTTGTTCAATCTCAAAACGACCATAATCACTGTGAACACTCACCGAGATCAATTAATGGGATTTACTCCAGAAGAATTTCGACGATGCTTTAAACTACTCAACGCAGAATACATCTGCTTTGATCATCAAACAGTCTTTAATGTCGACAATCGCTGTGGGTTTCAGTTGTTTAACAATAAAACAGCACCTTTATGTGAAGTGACCCACACGAAGGCGGACATGGTGTGGTCCAAAACTCAGCAAGCAAATAAATGGATTTTTGCAACACACTCTACATTGAGACTTCAGGCAGTTTGCAACGGGTCTCCGCCAACCATACAACTGGAAGGAACTGGCTTGCTCTCATTGTCACCTGGATGCACTGCTCTCAATACAGAAATAAGCATCAGTACCTTCAGCACAACAATCAGTGAAGTCAAATCAACCTACACTCGATTTGGGGACATACGCTTACCAACGACCCCTCTTCGCCAGCAACTGTACAATTGGAGAACCAGACATCAGACTATCTTCAAGAATTGGAAGATTTACGCATGCAATTAGTGGCAATCAATCAACAAAGGCTGCCACACCATCTCAACACAGTGCAGCATCATCAAATCGCTACTTCTGCTGCCCAAGCAATATCAATGCTATTGATTATTGCGTTCATACTCCGAAAGAAGTATCAATCATGGAACCCAAGGCCGTCAACAATCAACCAAGCAGAGCCACGCGGATCATCACCCCCGATCCCCATTCCACACCGCTTTTCAGTCGACTTGGGCGATGGTTGAACACCAGTTCAACGGCCGGGAGAATGTTCAGTCGCATATTTATGCATTAATTAATATTACATAATATACACTTATCGAATAAGTCAGGTCGACCCATGTAACGGGAGACATAATAACAAACGACAAAGCATTGTAGCTGAGTCAACAATAACCGCTTCTGCAGCAATTTCTGCCAACGATGCGATCGCTCTTCAGAGGGCAAAGACACTGTTGCAATTGCTGACTATCACAATTGCCCAATAACACAATATAATATTAAATCCAAATTAATTCAATATTAATTCCAATTCCCTTTTACCATATTCTTACTAGACTCAGCACTTTCTGTACTTTTTGTTACCTATAAATAGAAATTAAGTTTGTTGAATAAAATCAGTATCAGAAACAGTATCATCACTGCCTGTTCACTCATTCTCTACAACTGCAATAAACAGAGGCTGTCGCCGTGTCTTCAGACCCTCATTTGCTCGACGTAGGAAACCTTCTCCGCAGTCCAACTGGTTCAAGTTCTAGTTGCGACGACAAATTTGTAAACGGTTTATGTACCGTATGCATACCAAATCACACACACAAACACACATTAACAGATGTAAAATATACATGGTATATGTAGATGTGGATAGCAGATGTAGCAAAAAAATTTAAAATGTAAATTTTTTTTTTATTCTAATATCCTAAAAATGATATGCTCAAAAATGTAAATACTGAATGAGTACGGGTATAAATAGAGTCGCGTCCCCAGAAACGACTCACACGTGTTCCTTCTCGTTTCTATCTATTATCGTGTGCCTTAAAGAAGATTGCATGCAAAATTGGTGCCTCTCCATTGCCAATGTCAATTTGCATACCAATTGCAGCCCTCACCCCCCGAATGTCAAAAAATGTGAAAGTTTAATATTGTAGTGAACCCATGCGTGTACATATGTAACACTCTGTTATAAATATAAATACATATATAAGCGCGTACATATGAGCAGTGACATAAACAACTTATGTTTATGTTACGCATTCCTTTTGCACAGCAACGATTTACGACTTGAACGCAGATAGGTCAGCTACCAAAACTGCTGAGCAGGCATTTACCCGAACTCAGGCAGAACCCAAACGACTTAACACTGAGGCGATGGGTATCCCTCTCAAAAGCCCCTTAACGCTGATCATGCATTTCCATTAGACTCAGCAGAGACCACGCGCACTAATACTTATGCGGTGGTACTCTTTTCATATAATGCATGGGATAACTCTCGCTCTCCGTTTTACATAAGAACGATTGTACCCTAGGACCAAATTATATTCAATTAACATTCTCAATCAATCAACCAAATAAAGCAGTCGTGCTTGCTCTGTGTACTTCTAATATAACAATGGAAAACTAACATAACATGCCGACCGTGACAAATTCGACACTGCTCGATTAAAACAACTTAATAATTTTAACATCTAACCAAATCATATTAAAGGCTGTGGTGTGACTGCTGCATAAATACAATGATGAATAACTGGCCCCAAAATAATATGTTGACCTCGTCATTTGAGAGCTTTGGTTACTTGGTTTTGCTATGGTGGGGGCCAGTTATAAAATTTTGGCCCGCGCTTTTCCGTCGATTGGCCGCGCGTGTGCTGAGTTCTCGGTTTTCTTTCTTTCTTCGGTCGATGTCTTTCGATCCGTGCTACGTCTTCGGATTTGTTGGTGTTGATATATTCTCCTTGGTTTATCGTTGGTGGCTCCGACTGCTTGTGACGAACCATGGGATCCAACGTTCGTTACAACATGCATATGTGAAGAGGGTCTAATGTGTGTGTTAAACTTTGTTATGCCTTTCAGGCCTTGTTTAATAATTAAACAATAAAGAGCGAAAGAGCGAACGAACGGAATTAACAGAGCGCTTAAGCGCTCACTAAGTGCAAACACACACACACTTATATACATACATATGTACATGCATAAATTGTTAATTCTGTGCACAAGTTTAATGAGTCGTTGGCATGAAAATTTCAAATTTATTGCAGGCCCAGCACCCAGTCTCAGTCTCAGCGCCAGTCCCAGTCTGCGTCCCCAGCTCAATAAATTTTGGGGGCTTGCGTGCCCGAACTTGAGAGCCTCAGGAAGGTTTTGCCTCTTTGGATAACCCACACTAAACCCAACCCAACCCAACCCATCCCACCCCTGGATGAGAAATTGATTCATGTTAATTAAATGTGACAAAAGTTGAGAAACTTTTACTGGCTTTTTGCCTCTGGCTCTGGCTGTGGCGGTGGCTGAGTGGCTCTCCTTTGTGTCCTCCGCTGCACACAATTTTCATTTGGCCATGTTGGGGTTAATTTATTGCCACTTTCCCTTTCACCTCCTCCGCCACTATAATGTGCGATATTTTCGATTGCGATCATCAGGCCAAAATGTTGCATAGCAAAACTTTGTTCACTTTTAATTAGAAATAGAATCGAATCCGCAAGCTGTCGAAGTTTTATCTATGCCCTGATATCCCTGTCTACAGCGGGGTGGGGGCTCCAGTGGGTGGCTCCAGTGGGTGCCTACAGCGGGGGGAATGGCATGCTGCACTGCCAGCACAGAGCCCAGAGCCCATCCCTAAAATGTCGACTTGGATATGGACTTCCTGCTCCTGCTGCTGCTCCCCACCAGGGAAAAGTTTATGCAACGTTTGGCCGTCGGCAAGTGGATGGGGGTGGTGGGAAGTGAGTGAGAGTCGGAAGCGGAAAGCTGAGACTCAAAAAAGGAGTTGCACCTCGCACTGCTTCCGGTCCGTTGCCAGGATTAGCAACATTTTCTTTTGCTGTCAACTTATATCTTTTGCCATCAAGTTTCCATTCTCAAACTTTATCGATATTGATAACGATGCTGCAATGACCTACTCCTGCCACCATACCAGACTTCAAGTCCACTCCTGCTGCTTGATAAACGCCTTGAATTGCTCGGCATTCCCCTTGAGCCCCGTGAGCAGACTCTGCTGCGTGGTGGAAATGTCCACAGTTGGGGTGCGGGCGCAGAGGCTTTGCAGCGTGAGGCAGAAAATTAATCCGTTGATAGCCGAACGGGATGCGCTGCGGGATCGCCGCCAGAAGGCCGACAGCCAGCTGAAGAGTATTCAACTGGACATGCTGCAATTGAGCGAGGACAAGAATCTCAAACAGGAATGTGATCGGCTGAAGGAGGACAACTGGTGCATGTCCACGAAACGGGAGACAGCGGATGCGATCCGCCTGGAGCTGGATCGGCACCAAGGCCTCTTGGTGGCTGCCCAAACGGAGGTGGATCGACTGACCCAATCGCACGCAGAGACCTCACACGAGAAGGATGTGCTCAGCTACGAGCTGCAGCAGCAGCGCGAACAATTCGCCAAGCTCAAGCAAAGTCTACAGAGCGTCCAGTTCAATGCAGAGCATCAGGCCAAAAGGCTGGCGTCGGAGAAGAACAGTCCTTGTTCACATCCACATAGTGTTCCTTTAGGATTTTCGCCTGCCTCTTATTGATCTTCTGCAGCCTGCTCATTTGAATCTCAGCACTGCGAATTTCAGCCAACTTCTCCGCACAGCTACTGCAGTTCTCTGGCTCACATTTCGCCTGCAACTGCTACAGCTCGCTCTGCAACTGAGAGGGCCTCTTCTTCTTAGAGCTGAGAGGGTCAACTAGCTAGTAATATTAAACTGAGTATCAAAATCATGGATTACGATTTCAATCAATAAAATAGAACGTAATTTAACATATTTTACGCATTTCAGGTGATGGATGTCGGCAGCAATCGAAGGATCTACCGGACACTGCGCGAGGAGAAGAAGTGGACGGAGCAGTGGAATTCCCAGCTGGAGTCCAAGCTGAAGCAGCTGCTCCAGTGCAAGCAGCTCAATGAAAAATGCGCCCATAGCGGCGAGCTGCTGTATAGGAAACAGATCGCCTTCGACAAAATCACAAAGCGATACAACGCCCTGGAGTCGGACTTTGAGGTCATGCTGCTGGAGAAGGAGGTCATACATGAGCTGAAGGGCTCGCTCGAACTAGCCCAGAGTCAGTACATCAAGCTGCCGGAGGCAAGGCGGGCGACCTTGGAGCACAGCAATGCCCAGCTGAATAGCCACATGGAGGGGACCCTGGCTGAGCTCAGTTCGCTCGATGATCTTTTGCTCAAGATTAATATGACTCGCGTGGGCCTCAGTCGCGCTGATCGCAATGGCCAACTCAATGAGGAGCTGCCTCGGGCTATGGGCAGTCCCCAAAGCCAGACAGATGATTTTATCAATCTGCAGAAGCAACTGGACGAGCGGAAGAAGGAACTGCTCCTGCTGCGTGAGCAGGAGCAGGAGGCACTACGTACCGTGGCTACATTGAGTGAGGAGAAAACGCGACTGCAGCTGCGCCTTGTGCAAATAGAACAGAAATGGGGCGCAGTGAAACAAAATTTGGCCACAAGCTATTCGCAGCTACAGCTGAATATTAATCTGTTGATAGCCGAACGGGATGCGCTGCGGGATCGCCTCCAGAAGGCCGACAGCCAGCTGAAGAGTATTCAACTGGACATGCTGCAATTGAGCGAGGACAAGAATTTCAAACAGGAATGTGATCGGCTGAAGGAGGACAACTGGCGAATGTCCACGAAGTGGGAGACAGCGGATGCGCTCCGCCTGGAGCTGGATCGCCACCAAGGCCTCTTGGTGGCAGCGCGAACAATTCGCTAAGCTCAAGCAAAGTCTACAGAGCGTCCAGTTCAATGCAGAGCAGCAGGCCAAAAGGCTGGCGTCGGAGAAGAACAGTCTGCAGAGCGAGCTGCAGCAGCTACAGTCTACTTTCAAACGAAGTAAACTAAACAACTTGAAAAACTCGAAAAAGCGTAAAATATAATCTAAAACCTGCAACAAGATGAAGTTACGCTACAACAAAAACCTGACTGTATCTCCATTCTCGCAATCCTCTGTGCCCACTGTTCAAGTGGTGTCGGATATCAAGCATCCAGCCTCCATCGAAGAAATTTTTGATGTGATTAACTTGAAGTATAAGCACATGACTAACGATTTTCACTTTTCGCGCAGTGTCCGGTAGGTCCTTCGATTGCTGCTTCTCCTGACAGGCTCGCTTCAGCTGCTGCTCCATGCTGACGCACGTTTCTGCTCCTCCTCCAGCTTCTTGCGTGTTTCTGCGGCCTGCTGGGCCATGTTGTCCTGCTCGGGCGACTTCGATTTTACCATCTTCTTGAGCTTGTGTATCTGTGCCTGCTGCTGGAATCCCTGGAATATCCGACAGCGAATTTCTTATCGAATAGCTGGTGGTCCCCTCTTCATCATCCTCCAAGTCAAAGAAAACGGCCTTGAACCCCTCATCCAGCAACTCGCTGCCTTCTGACTTAGCCTTGGGCACTCTTGTCCGGTTGTCCGCTCGTGTCGCTCATTTGCTACTAAAGTGTTAAAATTATTTAGTACGAATTTAATCCTATTTTAAATTTATTTCGTACCGCTTCAATTTTGTAGTGTGTAGTTGACTCTAGGTTGTGGATTCGGTCACGAATCTGACTAACTGAATATTCTCAGTCGAATTTGTTGCTCAAGGCTACTGGCCAGCCTGCTGGGTTTCCTCTGCTAAACGTATAAAAAGTGTAGCCAAGTAAGTCGTTGATGTGGATATTTTTTTTTTTTTTTTAGATTCCTTATGTAGGTTTATTGTAAACAACCATCACAGACAATAAAGTACAATTACTTAACGTACTGTTACTGTTGATTAGCAACTTTTGGTAAGGGTCAAGGATTTCTTTTACTATTTGAAAAATCCGGAATGGTTTTCCCGGAACGATATTGTGGTATTGACGCCGGTCCAGCAGCTCTAGGTGTGGTGCTTCGAAAACGGTGGTATGCGGTGTCAGCGAAAGAGACGAGAAAAAGACAGCCATTCAATTTAAATCCGTTTAATGCACTGGTCGCAGCCAGCGATGCCAACGTTCGCCCCAGTTCAGAAGGGAGCCGATCGCGTTTAATAACGCCTGCGGAAGTCCGCACCTCTGCCACGCGCACTCTCCTACCACCGCTGTCGTTGCCACCACTCCCCCTGTGGTCCACTTCTGAGGCGGTGTGTTGTCCTCGTGGACGAGCACTAGGCATCCTGCCTCGAGGTACGTTCCTTCGGTAGACCTCTGCTGCCGCTGCTGCAGGCTGGCCAGGTAGTCCTTGGACCAGCCCTGCAGTGTCTTCCAAGCGGAAGTCATAGCGACCAAGGAAGCCTTGAGCTGCCTTCAGGAACGTGCCCCTACGTCAACTTATATAAATATCTGTAGTGATAGCCAAGCTGCGATCAAATCACTGAATGCGATAACAACAAGGCTACCGTGGCAAACTGTCGCAAATCTCTCCATGAGATGGCTTATCAGTTTGTCATCAGCCTAATATGGGTCCCGGGCCACCAGGACATTGAAGGCAACTGTATAGCAGACGAGCTGGCCAGAGCTGGTACAACAATCCCCCTTCTCCATGATAAGGAGGATATTCGTATGCCAATGGCCACCTGCAAGCTCAAAATAAAAGAACATTTTAAGAAACTAATAAATGACAGATGGCAAACAGTGCCACTATGTCGCATAACTCGGCAAATATGGCCTAACATTACTAGGAAGCGCACCGATGAGCTTTGCAAACTCAGTAGGAGCAGGTGCAGCTCAATCCTACGCTCCCTTACGGGACATTGGCTAATAGGCACCCATGCTAACAGGCTGGGTGCCCCCTATAACGACTTCTGTCGGAGCTGTAGAGATGAGGACGAGGAGGAGACTGTGGAACACCTGTTCTGCTCCTGTGCGGCTCTCTGTAGAAGGAGACTTCAATACTTGGGTGCACCTTTCCTAATTGACATTTCGGACATGTCTACAATCAGTCCCAGACGGATCGCAGGCTTCATAAGGGCATCCGGATGGGACAACGGATAACATAGTGTCTCACGAGGGAACGATCGATGCGGTATCACAACGGGCCGAAGCCGGCCTAGGTGTGTCGGGTTTCTGACGATCCCGACAGCCGCCTTAACCTAACCTAACCTAAGTGCACAGCCGAGAAATCTCTTAAAAAGGTCCCACGCTGACAGATGGCTGCGATGCGTTAGTCGCCGATGTCACACCAATTGTACACACATGTGTTATCTTATTTTGTTACCAGAGCTCCAGTGTGCTCACACACAAACACATACCACTGCGTTGGCACTAGACCTAAGCCTAGTTTTTGCTTCACAGTAGAGCTACCTAATCTCATACAATGTTAATAAAGATCCAGTTTTAATATTGAACTCAACAAATGTAGATGTCTTTTCATCTTGGTTTGGTCAAGGCATTTACACATTTGGATGCCAAAACAAGACCAACTGCGAGGACTAACCACAAAAAGCGAAGCAACACGCATCACCAAAAGGGTCGTGTGCTCAGAATTGGCCCAAATCTTTGACCCACTGGGTCTCTTTGCCCCAGTGATAGTCAAGGCAAAAATATTTATGCAACAGCTGTGGGAGATTAAACTCGATTGGGACGATGAACTGCCATTACAACTCCAAAACGAATGGATGGAGTACCGGGAGGATCTACAATCATTAAACTCAATGGAGATTCCCCGCCAGTCATCCAGGATCTACATACCTTTGTAGACGCATCGGAACGAGCCTATGGCGCGGCAGTGTACGTACGAGAAACCTACAAAAACAATCACGTCTCTGTACGACTATTATGCTCAAAGTCTCGAGTAGCACCCACCGCCAAACAATCCCTACCACGTCTAGAACTGTGCGCTGCAGTTTTAGGTGCCGAACTCACCAATCGAATTAGAAGGGATCTCCATATGAATCTTGACACAGTATCAGGAAGCTTCTGAACTGATTCCACCATTGTACAGTCCTGGATTAACGCATCGGCGTCCGCATACCACACCTTCGTGGCAAATCGAATCGGCAAATCGAATCGGCAAAATCCAGGCATTGACTAACCAATTACAATGGCGTCATGTTTCATCAGCCAACAACGCAGCAGATGTCCTTTCAAGAGGAATCTTAGCAAGCAAGCTAAGGGATCATAGTCTATGGCTATACGGACCATTATTCTTGCACGGATCAGGAGATAAATGGACAAAACCACCCATCATTGAGCACAGCAATCTCGAGAGAAAGGCTAAGCATGTTAGCTTGCCAATCGCATCTAGCTCTCTCGGAGAAGAGTTATACACATGCAGACATAGCAACTCGTTCAAAAAACTACAACGTATTGTAGCGTACATGTTTCGCTTCTGCTACAAAACTAGTAGAGCACCTACAGCGATACTTTGCGCAGGAGAACTAAGGCGTGCTCGCCCTCGCAGCGGATTTAAAACAGTGAAAAAGCTATAAAACAGTGGATAAAAAGAGTTCGATCAGTTCGTTATCTCCCTTACTAGGAGATGATGAGCTCATCCGAGTTGGCGGAAGACTCGAAGAAGCTCAAATTCCGTTTAACGCAAAACATCCAATCCTGCTACCGTACAACGACCCAAAAGTCAAAATGATTATGCGAGAGCTTCATGAGGAAAATCTGCGTTGCGGTGCCCAAGCATTAAGGGCAATCGCAAGACAACAATATTGGATTATCAACGACAAGACGATGGCTAGAAGCATCATACATAGCTGTATTAGATGCACCAGAGCCAGACCAAAGCTGATGCACCAGATCATGGGCAATCTTCCAGCACAAAGAGTAACGCAAGCACGCCCTTTCCTTAATTCAGGCATTGACTACTGTGGACCAATTATGATCCACCATAAAATCCGAGGAAAACGGCCAGATAAGGCATACATTACCGTATTCTGCTGCTTCTCCACAAAGGCTGTACATCTGAAGTTAGTAAGTGACTTAACCACAGATGCATTCTTGGCAGCACTCCG
The DNA here is from genome assembly GCF_018151105.1 of Drosophila obscura. Taxonomy (NCBI): domain Eukaryota; kingdom Metazoa; phylum Arthropoda; class Insecta; order Diptera; family Drosophilidae; genus Drosophila; species Drosophila obscura. Next base: position 542,617 of record NW_024542867.1, on the reverse strand, counting down.
GCATACGCGGGAAGTGTCAGACTATTCATTGCGACAACGCAACAAATTTCGTCGGCGCAAATAACAAGCTAAAGGAATTGAAAGAAGCAATATTTAGCGAAAAGGCATATGCTCTGATCACAAATCATTGCAACAAAAAACAAGTGGATTTTAAATTCATTCATCCTCGGGCCCCATCGTTTGGCGGCCTCTGGGAAGCTGCGGTAAAATCAGCGAAAAGGCTGCTAGTTACAACCACAGAAACAGCATCCTTGACGTTTGAGGAGCTGAACACAGTCATAATCGAAATTGAAGCAATTCTGAACTCCCGACCCATAACTCCAATGTCAAATGATCCAACGGATACAAGTGCGCTTACTCCAGGGCATTTCCTGATCGGTGAACCTTTGACCGCAGCACCTGACGTCAACACCGATCGTCAAGAGAAAACTCTGGTTAAGCGCTGGGAATTGGTTTCACGCTTAAAACATGCATTTTGGAAACAATGGTCTACGGAATACCTCCACGAACTACAAACTCGGCATAAATGGAAAACCACCGCTCCAAACGTGACCGAAGGATTATTAGTTTTGGTGAAGGAAGACAACCTTCCAGTAATGAAGTGGCCAATAGGTCGCATCATCAAAACTTATCCTGGGCAAGACAACCATGTACGAGTGGTTGATGTCAAAACATCGTCCGTTGTATACAAACGCCCCTTCAGTCGTCTCGCCCCATTATTCTCAGAGGAGGTAGCAACAAAACGCTCCAAAAATGCTATTCAAGATATTGCTGAAACAGAGGAGCCACCAACACAGCGAAAAAGGTTATCATTACCTACACTAACATCCACATTGTTAGTGTTACTTCTCATGCTGCCAATAGCATTTTCATAATCAATAAATGTGACGCAATTTGCAAACAAGCCTGGAATATTCTATGAGAAACTTGGAACCTCAAGAATGACCACTTCCGAATGGACCATGATTGTATACTACGACTTGAATCCATATTGGAAGGATATGCAAGTCATGTCAACCGGAATGTCCGAACTAAGACACATGTGCCCTGATCTAAAAAATGTTCCAGCGTGCAACTCCATATTTCAACACTTTCAACATTTGTACAAAGAACTACAAACAGGAAATATGCTAATGAAGGCCTCTCGACAACGCAGATCACCGCTGGATTTAGTAGGAAACGTGTCACACCAGCTTTTCGGTGTACTTGACTCTACATATGCTGAGAAAATGGCCAAAGTAATCGAAAAGGTACAAACCAAAGAAGACTTTATGCTACATCTACTACGAAATCAAACGTCAATTGTCGACTCCACAATGAACGTGATTAGGAAGGATAAGTCAGCCATGGACAACCGCCTAAAGGTATTGGAACAACAAGTGGCAACCATCAGCCGAGAAAGAGGAACATATCACGGCGATCATCTAATTCAGTCATACCTAGGGCTCACAGCACAACTAACTCTGCTGACAACGAGTCTTCAACGTATGCAGTCTGAACTAGCAACTAGACCAAATCCGGGATCACTTGCCAGCTGATCAAATGCTGCCTGTCACAACACAAAATGTGATACAATTATACAGGCTCATGCGAGCCGAAGGAACACTGACTGCCACACACGTCATTTTCAAGGTGACACTACCGTTAGTTTCACCAGTTCAGCTCGAAGTTTTCAGTGTCATGCCGATTCCGGTCTGGGACTCAACAAGTTGGAGCTTGTTCAATCTCAAAACGACCATAATCACTGTGAACACTCACCGAGATCAATTAATGGGATTTACTCCAGAAGAATTTCGACGATGCTTTAAACTACTCAACGCAGAATACATCTGCTTTGATCATCAAACAGTCTTTAATGTCGACAATCGCTGTGGGTTTCAGTTGTTTAACAATAAAACAGCACCTTTATGTGAAGTGACCCACACGAAGGCGGACATGGTGTGGTCCAAAACTCAGCAAGCAAATAAATGGATTTTTGCAACACACTCTACATGGAGACTTCAGGCAGTTTGCAACGGGTCTCCGCCAACCATACAACTGGAAGGAACTGGCTTGCTCTCATTGTCACCTGGATGCACTGCTCTCAATACAGAAATAAGCATCAGTACCTTCAGCACAACAATCAGTGAAGTCAAATCAACCTACACTCGATTTGGGGACATACGTTTACCAACGACCCCCCTTCGCCAGCAACTGTACAATTGGAGAACCAGACATCAGACTATCTTCAAGAATTGGAAGATTTACGCATGCAATTAGTGGCAATCAATCAACAAAGGCTGCCACACCATCTCAACACAGTGCAGCATCATCAAATCGCTACTTCTGCTGCCCAAGCAATATCAATGCTATTGATTATTGCGTTCATACTCCGAAAGAAGTATCAATCATGGAACCCAAGGTCGTCAACAATCAACCAAGCAGAGCCACGCGGATCATCACCCCCGATCCCCATTCCACACCGCTTTTCAGTCGACTTGGGCGATGGTTGAACACCAGTTCAACGGCCGGGAGAATGTTCAGTCGCATATTTATGCATTAATTAATATTACATAATATACACTAATATACACTATACACGAATAAGTCAGGTCGACCCATGTAACGGGAGACATAATAACAAACGACAAAGCATTGTAACTGAGTCAACAATAACCGCTTCTGCAGCAATTTCTGCCAACGATGCGATCGCTCTTCAGAGGGCAAAAACACTGTTGCAATTGCTGACTATCACAATTGCCCAATAACACAATATCATATTAAATCCAAATTAATTCAATATTAATTCCAATTCCCTTTTACCATATTCTTACTAGACTCAGCACTTTCTGTACCTTTTGTTACCTATAAATAGAAATTAAGTTTGTTGAATAAAATCAGTATCAGAAACAGTACCATCACTGCCTGTTCACTCATTCTCTACAACTGCAATCAACAGAGGCTGTCGCCGTGTCTTCAGACCCTCATTTGCTCGACGTAGGAAACCCTCTCCGCAGTCCAACTGGTTCAAGTTCTAGTTGCGACGACAAATTTGTAAACGGTTTATGTACCGTATGCATACCAAATCACACACACAAACACACATTAACAGATGTAAAATATACATGGTATATGTAGATGTGGATAGCAGATGTAGCAAAAAAATTTAAAATGTAAATTTTTTTTTTATTCTAATATCCTAAAAATTATATGCTCAAAAATGTAAATACTGACTGAGTACGGGTATAAATAGAGTCGCGTCCCCAGAAACGACTCACACGTTCCTTCTCGTTTCTATCTATTATCGTGTGCCTTAAAGAAGATTGCATGCAAAATTGGTGCCTCTCCATTGCCAATGTCAATTTGCATACCAATTGCAGCCCTCACCCCCGAATGTCAAAAAATGTGAAAGTTTAATATTGTAGTGAACCCATGCGTGTACATATGTAACACTCTGTTATAAATATAAATACATATATAAGCGCGTACATATGAGCAGTGACATAAACAACTTATGTTTATGTTACGCATTCCTTTTGCACAGCAACGATTTACGACTTGAACGCAGATAGGACAGCTACCAAAACTGCTGAGCAGGCATTTACCCGAACTCAGGCAGAACCCAAACGACTTAACACTGAGGCGATGGGTATCCCTCTCAAAAGCCCCTTAACGCTGATCATGCATTTCCATTAGACTCAGGCAGAGACCACGCGCACTAATACTTATGCGGTGGTACTCTTTTCATATAATGCATGGGATAACTCTCGCTCTCCGTTTTACATAAGAACGATTGTACCCTAGGACCAAATTATATTCAATTAACATTCTCAATCAATCAACCAAATGAAGCAGTCGTGCTTGCTCTGTGTACTTCTAATATAACAATGGAAAACTAACATAACATGCCGACCGTGACAAATTCGACACTGCTCGATTAAAACAACTTAATAATTTTAACATCTTAACCAAATCATATTAAAGGCTGTGGTGTGACTGCTGCATAAATACAATGATGAATAACTGGCCCCAAGTGTTGACCTCGTCATTTGAGAGCTTTGGTTACTTGGTTTTGCTATGGTGGGGGCCAGTTATAAAATTTTGGCCCGCGCTTTTCCGTCGATTGGCCGCGCGTGTGCTGAGTTCTCGGTTTTCTTTCTTTCTTCGGTCGATGTCTTTCGATCCGTGCTGCGTCTTCGGATTTGTTGGTGTTGATATATTCTCCTTGGTTTATCGTTGGTGGCTCCGACTGCTTGTGACGAACCATGGGATCCAACGTTCGTTACAACATGCATATGTGAAGAGGGTCTAATGTGTGTGTTAAACTTTGTTATGCCTTTCAGGCCTTGTTTAATAATTAAACAATAAAGAGCGAAAGAGCGAACGAACGGAATTAACAGAGCGCTTAAGCGCTCACTAAGTGCAAACACACACACACTTATATACATACATATGTACATGCATAAATTGTTAATTCTGTGCACAAGTTTAATGAGTCGTTGGTATGAAAATTTCAAATTTATTACAGGCCCAGCACCCAGTCTCAGCGCCAGTCCCAGTCTGCGTCCCCAGCTCAATAAATTTTGGGGGCTTGCGTGCCCGAACTTGAGAGCCTCAGGAAGTTTTTGCCTCTTTGGCCAACCCACACTAAACCCAACCCAACCCATCCCACCCCTAGATGAGAAATTGATTCATGTTAATTAAATGTGACAAAAGTTGAGAAACTTTTACTGGCTTTTTGCCTCTGGCTCTGGCTGTGGCGGTGGCTGAGTGGCTCTCCTTTGTGTCCTCCGCTGCACACAATTTTCATTTGGCCATGTTGGGGTTAATTTATTGCCACCTTCCCTTCCACCTCCTCCGCCACTATAATGTGCGATATTTTCGATTGCGATCATAGGCCAAAAGTTGCACAAAACTTTGTTCACTTTAAGAAATAGAATCGAACCGCAAGCTGATTTACTATGCCCTACCGCAGGGGGGGGCAGGGGGCCACAGCGGGGGGCCGGCACCCAGCCACCCAGCCCAGACTTGGATATGGACTACCGCCCTGTGCGCCCCCACCGGGTTATGCCGTTTGGCGCAAGTGGATGAGGGGGTGGGAAGTGAGTGGGTGGAAGCGGAAGCTGAGACCAAAAGAGTTGCAGCTCGCACTGCTTCCGGTCCTTCCGGATTAGCAACATTTTATTCGCAACTTATATTTCTTCACACTTTACGATACGATAACGAAGCGCACCGCTCCCCACTAAGTCCACCGACGCAGGAGGGGCCGCAGAGGTGTATAGCGGGTGGGCGGGCACACTACTGGCGCCCGCCCCGCGAACCCCCGCCCCGAACCTTGCGTGGGGAAGCCACAGTTGGGGTGGGGCGGTGGGCAGCGCGGGAGCGCGGGCCCGAGGCCGACAGCCGCGCCGACAGCGGCAACGGAAGGACGGCGGAGGACACTGGGCAGCCACGAAACGGGAGACAGCGGAGCGACCGCCTGGATGGACGGCACCAGGCCCGGTGGCCCAAACGGAGGTGGACGCGACCCACCACGCGAGACCCACACGAGAGGGGCCAGCTGGCGCGCGCGCGACAACGCCAAGCCGCAAAGCTAGAGCGTCCAGTTCAATGCAGAGCAGCAGGCCAAAAGGCTGGCGTCGGAGAAAAACAGTCCTTGTTCACATCCACATAGTGTTCCTTTAGGATTTTTGCCTGCCTCTTATTGATCTTCTGCAGCCTGCTCATTTGAATCTCAGCACTGCGAATTTCAGCCAACTTCTCCACAGCTACTGCAGTTCTCTGGCTCACATTTCGCCTGCAACTGCTGCAGCTCGCTCTGCAACTGAGAGGGCCTCTTCTTCATCAGATGAGAGGGTCAACTAGCTAGTAATATTAAACTGAGTATCAAAATCATGGATTACGATTTCAATCAATAAAATAGAACGTAATTTAACATATTTTACGCATTACAGGTGATGGATGTCGGCAGCAATCGAAGGATCTACCAGACACTGCGCGAGGAGAAGAAGTGGGCGGAGCAGTGGAATTCCCAGCTGGAGTCCAAGCTGAAGCAGCTGCTCCAGTGCAAGCAGCTCAATGAAGCTGCTGTATAGGAAACAGATCGACTTAGACAAAATCACAAAGCGATACAACGCCCTGGAGTTGGACTTTGAGGTCATGCTGCTGGAGAAGGAGGTCAAGATACATGAGCTGAAGGGCTCGCTCGAACTGGCCCAGAGTCAGTACATCAAGCTGCCGGAGGCCAGGCGGGCGACCTTGGAGCACAGCAATGCCCAGCTGAATAGCCACACGGAGGGGACCCTGGCTGAGCTCAGTTCGCTCGATGATCTTTTGCTCAAGATTAATATGACTCGCGTGGGCCTCAGTCGCGCTGATCGCAATGGCCAACTCAATGAGGAGCTGCCTCGGGCTATGGGCAGTCCCCAAAGCCAGACAGATGATTTTATCAATCTGCAGAAGCAACTGGACGAGCGGAAGAAGGAACTGCTCCTGCTGCGTGAGCAGGAGCAGGAGGCACTACGTACCGTGGCTACATTGAGTGAGGAGAAAACGCGACTGCAGCTGCGCCTTGTGCAAATAGAACAGAAATGGGGCGCAGTGAAACAAAATTTGGCCACAAGCTATTCGCAGCTACAGCTGAAAATTAATCTGTTGATAGCCGAACGGGATCGCCGCCAGAAGGCCGACAGCCAGCTGAAGAGTATTCAACTGGACATGCTGCAATTGAGCGAGGACAAGAATCTCAAACAGGAATGTGATCGGCTGAAGAAGGACAACTGGCGAATGTCCACGAAGTGGGAGACAGCGGATGCGCTCCGCCTGGAGCTGGATCGGCACCAAGGCCTCTCGTAATCCATGATTTTGATACTCAGTTTAATATTAGTTGACCCTCTCAGCTCTAAGAAGAAGAGGCCCTCTCAGTTGCAGAGCGAGCTGCAGCAGTTGCAGGCGAAATGTAAGCCAGAGAACTGCAGTAGCTGTGCGGAGAAGTTTGCTGAAATTCGCAGTGCTGAGATTCAAATGAGCAGGCTGCAGAAGATCAATAAGAGGCAGGCAAAAATCCTAAAGGAACACTATGTGGATGTGAACAAGGACTGTTTTTCTCCGACGCCAGCCTTTTGGCCTGCTGCTCTGCATTGAACTGGACGCTCTGTAGACTTTGCTTGAGCTTGGCGAATTGTTCGCGCTGCTGCTACAGCTCATAGCTGAGCACATCCTTCTCGTGTGAGGTCTCTGCGTGCGGTTGGGTCAGTCGATCCACCTCCGTTTGGGCAGCCACCAAGAGGCCTTGGTGCCGATCCAGCTCCAGGCGGATCGCATCCGCTGTCTCCCGTTTCGTGGACATGCACCAGTTGTCCTCCTTCAGCCGATCACATTCCTGTTTGAGATTCTTGTCCTCGCTCAATTGCAGCATGTCCAGTTGAATACTCTTCAGCTGGCTGTCGGCCTTCTGGCGGCGATCCCGCAGCGCATCCCGTTCGGCTATCAACGGATTAATTTTCTGCCTCACGCTGCAAAGCCTCTGCGCCCGCACCCCAACTGTGGACATTTCCACCACGCAGCAGAGTCTGCTCACGGGGCTGAAGGGGAATGCCGAGCAATTCAAGGCGTTTATCAAGCAGCAGGAGAAGCAGGGCGCCAGTAGTGATGCCACGCCCACCCGCTATACACCTCTGCGGCCTCAACAGTCTTCATTCTCATCCTGCAGTCTTGCAGATCTTGCAGTCTAGAGTGGACTTGAAGTCAGGTATGGTGGAAGGAGCAGGTGACAGCTCATTGCAGCAGCATTATCGATATCGATAAAGTTTGAGAATGGAAACTTGATGGCAAAAGATATAAGTTGACAGCAAAAGAAAATGTTGCTAATCCTGGCAACGGACCGGAAGCAGTGCGAGCTGCAACTCCTTTTTTGAGTCTCAGCTTTCCGCTTCCGACTCTCACTCACTTCCCACCACCCTCATCCACTTGCCGACGGCCAAACGTTGCATAAACTTTTCCCTGGTGGGGAGCAGCAGCAGGAGCAGGAAGTCCATATCCAAGTCGACATTCTAGGGATGGGCTCTGGGCTCTGTGCTGGCAGTGCAGCAGGCCATTCCCCCCGCTGTAGGCACCCACTGGAGCCACCCACTGGAGCCACCCACTGGAGCCCCCCACCCCGCTGTAGACAGGGATATCAGGGCATAGATAAAACTTCGACAGCTTGCGGATTCGATTCTATTTATAATTAAAAGTGAACAAAGTTTTGCTATGCAACATTTTGGCCTGATGATCGCAATCGAAAATATCGCACATTATAGTGGCGGAGGAGGTGGAAGGGAAGGTGGCAAAAAATTAACCCCAACATGGCCAAATAAAAATTGTGTGCAGCGGAGGACACAAAGGAGAGCCACTCAGCCACCGCCACAGCCAGAGCCAGAGGCAAAAAGCCAGTAAAAGTTTCTCAACTTTTGTCACATTTAATTAACATGAATCAATTTCTCATCCAGGGGTGGGATGGGTTGGGTTGGGTTTAGTGTGGGTTGGCCAAAGAGGCAAAAACTTCCTGAGGCTCTCAAGTTCGGGCACGCAAGCCCCCAAAATTTATTGAGCTGGGGACGCAGACTGGGACTGGCGCTGAGACTGAGACTGGGTGCTGGGCCTGCAATAAATTTGAAATTTTCATGCCAACGACTCATTAAACTTGTGCACAGAATTAACAATTTATGCATGTACATATGTATGTATATAAGTGTGTGTGTGTTTGCACTTAGTGAGCGCTTAAGCGCTCTGTTAATTCCGTTCGTTCGCTCTTTCGCTCTTTATTGTTTAATTATTAAACAAGGCCTGAAAGGCATAACAAAGTTTAACCAAAGACAATATAAGTATAAGATGCGTAACGCTCATACATTTTAATTGCCATATGCAAGACAATTTTTCGGCCAGCGACGAAATTCGCGCCATCTCGCTCGCACAAATTTGAGAGCGTACGAATCTAAAAATAGAATCCGCTTGCATGTGTAAGTACACACAGAACAGCAAGTGCGTATGTGTGCGTACTTGTGCTAAGCGGACGATTTTCGAGACGGAAACCTTTTTATGAGTTGAGAAACGATATATACCGGCGTTGAATACGTCGCATCCTGAATACCCTAATGGCAATTATTCCAATGTGATTCATGGAATTTCATGTATTAAATATAATATGTATTTTTATATATGTATATCCGCTCATCATTATCGAATATACCATCTTAAAATAAATTATCATTGGAGGGATATACATATACAATATAACAGTTTTTTAATATTGGGGTGGTAAGCGTCTTGCAAAATTAACTTACACTTATAAAGTGAAGGGTATATTTCGACAGCGCTGTAAAAAACGTATGCATGTGCACACATACAGTCGTCGTGACGACTCGGCTCGGCTGTCGCATCGGCAAAGCACCAACTTCGTGTGCCTTCGTATGCTGTATGCATACAAGAGAGCGGCTGGCTCTAAAGCGCTCTCTCTCTCTAAAAAATTTCAAGAGAGCCTGGAGCCAGCTTTAGAGCCAGCCTCAAAAATTCGTGTGCAGAAATTTCGTATGGCGTTACGCATCTTATACTTATATTGTCTTTGGTTTAACACACACATTAGACCGTCTTCACATATGCATGTTGTAACGAACGTTGGATCCCATGGTTCGTCACAAGCAGTCGGAGCCACCAACGATAAACCAAGGAGAATATATCAACACCAACAAATCCGAAGACGCAGCACGGATCGAAAGACATCGACCGAAGAAAGAAAGAAAACCGAGAACTCAGCACACGCGCGGCCAATCGACGGAAAAGCGCGGGCCAAAATTTTATAACTGGCCCCCACCATAGCAAAACCAAGTAACCAAAGCTCTCAAATGACGAGGTCAACATATTATCTTGGGGCCAGTTATTCATCATTGTATTTATGCAGCAGTCACACCACAGCCTTTAATATGATTTGGTTAAGATGTTAAAATTATTAAGTTGTTTTAATCGAGCAGTGTCGAATTTGTCACGGTCGGCATGTTATGTTAGTTTTCCATTGTTATATTAGAAGTACACAGAGCAAGCACGACTGCTTCATTTGGTTGATTGATTGAGAATGTTAATTGAATATAATTTGGTCCTAGGGTACAATCGTTCTTATGTAAAACGGAGAGCGAGAGTTATCCCATGCATTATATGAAAAGAGTACCACCGCATAAGTATTAGTGCGCGTGGTCTCTTCCTGAGTCTAATGGAAATGCATGATCAGCGTTAAGGGGCTTTTGAGAGGGATACCCATCGCCTCAGTGTTAAGTCGTTTGGGTTCTGCCTGAGTTCGGGTAAATGCCTGCTCAGCAGTTTTGGTAGCTGTCCTATCTGCGTTCAAGTCGTAAATCGTTGCTGTGCAAAAGGAATGCGTAACATAAACATAAGTTGTTTATGTCACTGCTCATATGTACGCGCTTATATATGTATTTATATTTATAACAGAGTGTTACATATGTACACGCATGGGTTCACTACAATATTAAACTTTCACATTTTTTGACATTCGGGGGGTGAGGGCTGCAATTGGTATGCAAATTGACATTGGCAATGGAGAGGCACCAATTTTGCATGCAATCTTCTTTAAGGCACACGATAATAGATAGAAACGAGAAGGAACGTGTGAGTCGTTTCTGGGGACGCGACTCTATTTATACCCGTACTCAGTCAGTATTTACATTTTTGAGCATATAATTTTTAGGATATTAGAATAAAAAAAAAATTTACATTTTAAATTTTTTTGCTACATCTGCTATCCACATCTACATATACCATGTATATTTTACATCTGTTAATGTGTGTTTGTGTGTGTGATTTGGTATGCATACGGTACATAAACCGTTTACAAATTTGTCGTCGCAACTAGAACTTGAACCAGTTGGACTGCGGAGAGGGTTTCCTACGTCGAGCAAATGAGGGTCTGAAGACACGGCGACAGCCTCTGTTGATTGCAGTTGTAGAGAATGAGTGAACAGGCAGTGATGGTACTGTTTCTGATACTGATTTTATTCAACAAACTTAATTTCTATTTATAGGTAACAAAAGGTACAGAAAGTGCTGAGTCTAGTAAGAATATGGTAAAAGGGAATTGGAATTAATATTGAATTAATTATACCCGTACTCAAAAAAGAGTTAAGGGGTATATTAGATTTGTGGTAAAAGTGGATGTGTGCAACGCAGAGAAGGAAACGTTTCCGACCCCATAAAGTATATATATTCTTGATCAGCATCAATAGCCGAGTCTATATAGCCATGTCCGTCTGTCCGTCCGTCTGTCCGTCTGTCCGACTGTCCGTCTGTCCGTCTGTCCGTCCGTCCGTCTTGATGAGCGCCTGGATCTCAGAGACTATAAGAGATAGAGAAACCAAATTTGGTTTCCAGACTCATGTGATATCACACTGCTACAAGTGTATTTCAAAATTTCGCCCCGCCCCCTTCCGCCTACACAAAGAACGAAAATCTGTGGCAGGCACATTTTTAAAGATACGATAAAACTAAAAACGCAGTATCGTAGAAAATGCCCATATCTACCAGATTGCCGAATCTGAATCAGATCGGATCATAATTATAGCCAAAATGAAGAAATTAATTTTCAGTTGCTTCCCCTCCCCCTCCCGCCCCCGACAACGCAAATCATTTTCCTTCTCGCTCGCACACTCTGCCGCGTTCAGTGCGCGAGCAACCCCTAGCGGAGGAGATGTATAATCTAAATGGTACATGTACAATCTACATGTTAGATGTAGAATAGACATTGTAGATGAGATGTAGATAACAAATGTAGCAAAAAAATGTAAAATGTAAAATTTTTTTTTAAATTCTAAAATTCTAAAAAATCATAGCTCAAAAATGTATATACTGACTGAGTACGGGTATAAGTAGAGTCGCGTCCCCAGAAGCGACTCACACGTTCCTTCTCGTTTGGATTTAATATGATATTGTGTTATTGGGCAATTGTGATAGTCAGCAATTGCAACAGTGTTTTTGCCCTCTGAAGAGCGATCGCATCGTTGGCAGAAATTGCTGCAGAAGCGGTTATTGTTGACTCAGCTACAATGCTTTGTCGTTTGTTATTATGTCTCCCGTTACATGGGTCGACCTGACTTATTCGATAAGTGTATATTATGTAATATTAATTAATGCATAAATATGCGACTGAACATTCTCCCGGCCGTTGAACTGGTGTTCAACCATCGCCCAAGTCGACTCAAAAGCGGTGTGGAATGGGGATCGGGGGTGATGATCCGCGTGGCTCTGCTTGGTTGATTGTTGACGACCTTGGGTTCCATGATTGATACTTCTTTCGGAGTATGAACGCAATAATCAATAGCATTGATATTGCTTGGGCAGCAGAAGTAGCGATTTGATGATGCTGCACTGTGTTGAGATGGTGTGGCAGCCTTTGTTGATTGATTGCCACTAATTGCATGCGTAAATCTTCCAATTCTTGAAGATAGTCTGATGTCTGGTTCTCCAATTGTACAGTTGCTGGCGAAGGGGGTGTCGTTGGTAAGCGTATGTCCCCAAATCGAGTGTAGGTTGATTTGACTTCACTGATTGTTGTGCTGAAGGTACTGATGCTTATTTCTGTATTGAGAGCATTGCATCCAGGTGACAATGAGAGCAAGCCAGTTCCTTCCAGTTGTATGGTTGACGGAGACCCGTTGCAAACTGCCTGAAGTCTCATTTTAGAGTGTGTTGCAAAAATCCATTTATTTGCTTGCTGAGTTTTGGACCACACCATGTCCGCCTTCGTGTGGGTCACTTCACATAAAGGTGCTGTTTTATTGTTAAACAACTGAAACTCACAGCGATTATCGACATTGAAGACTGTTTTGATGATCAAAGCAGATGTATTCTGCGTTGAGTAGTTTAAAGCATCGTCGAAATTCTTCTGGAGTAAATCCCATGAATTGATCTCGGTGAGTGTTCACAGTGATTATGGTCGTTTTGAGATTGAACAAGCTCCAACTTGTTGAGTCCCAGACCGGAATCGGCATGATACTGAAAACTTCGAGCTGAACTGGTGAAACTAACGGTAGTGTCACCTTGAAAATGACGTGTGTGGCAGTCAGTGTTCCTTCGGCTCTCATGAGCCTGTATAATTGTATCACATTTTGTGTTGTGACAGGCAGCATTTGATCAGCTGGCAAGTGATCCCGGATTTGGTCTAGTTGCTAGTTCAGACTGCATACGTTGAAGACTCGATGTCAGCAGAGTTAGTTGTGCTGTGAGCCCTAGGTATGACTGAATTAGATGATCGCCGTGATATGTTCCTCTTTCTCGGCTGATGGTTGCCACTTGTTGTTCCAATACCTTTAGGCGGTTGTCCATGGCTGACTTATCCTTCCTAATCACGTTCATTGTGGAGTCGACAATTGACGTTTGATTTCGTAGTAGATGTAGCATAAAGTCTTCTTTGGTTTGTACCTTTTCGATTACTTTGGCCATTTTCTCAGCATATGTAGAGTCAAGTACACCGAAAAGCTGGTGTGCCACGTTTCCTACTATATCCAGCGGTGATCTGCGTTGTCGAGAGGCCTTCATTAGCATATTTCCTGTTTGTAGTTCTTTGTACAAATGTTGAAAGTGTTGAAATATGGAGTTGCACGCTGGAACATTTTTATACCCGTACTCAAAAAAGAGTTAAGGGGTATATTAGATTTGTGGTAAAAGTGGATGTGTGTAACGCAGAGAAGGAAACGTTTCCGACCCCATAAAGTATATATATTCTAGATCAGCATCAATAGCCGAGTCGATATAGCCATGTCTGTCTGTCTGTCTGTCTGTCTGTCTGTCTGTCTCGATGAGCGCCTAGATCTCAGAGACAATAAGAGCTAGGGCAACCAAATTTGGTTTCCAGACTCATGTGATATCCCACTGCTACAAGTGTATTTCAAAATTTCGCCCGCCCCCTTCCGCCCACACAAAGGACGAAAATCTGTGGCAGGCACAATTTTAAAGATACGATAAAACTAAAAACACAGTATTGTAGAAAATTACCATATCTACCAGATTGCCGAATCTGAATCAGATGAAGAAATTAATTTTCAGTTGCTTCACCTGTCCCCCCTCCACAAACGACAACGCAACTCATTATCCTTCTCGCTCGCACACTCTGCCGCGTTCAGTGCGCGAGCAACCCCTAGCGGAGGAGATGAAGAATCTAAATGGTACTTGTATAATCTACATGTTAGATGTATAATATACATAATATATGTAGATGTAGATAACAGATGTAGCAAAAAAATGTAAAATGTAAAATTTTTTTTTTTTAATTCTAAAATTCTAAAAAATCATATGCTCAAAAATGTATATACAGACTGAGTACGGGTATAAGTAGAGTCGCGTCCCCAGAAGCGACTCGCACGTTCCTTCTCGTTTAGATCAGGGTACATGTGTCTTAGTTCGGACATTCCGGTTGACATGACTTGCATATCCTTCCAATATGGATTCAAGTCGTAGTATACAATCATGGTCCATTCGGAAGTGGTCATTCTTGGGGTTCCAAGTTTCCCATAGAATATTCCAGGCTTGTTTGCAAATTGCGTCACATTTATTGATTGTGAAAATGCTATTGGCAGCATGAGAAGTAACACTAACAATGTGGATGTTAGTGTAGGTAATGATAACCTTTTTCGCTGTGTTGGTGGCTCCTCTGTTTCAGCAATATCTTGAATAGCATTTTTGGAGCGTTTTGTTGCTACCTCCTCTGAGAATAATGGGGCGAGACGACTGAAGGGGCGTTTGTATACAACGGACGATGTTTTGACATCAACCACTCGTACATGGTTGTCTTGCCCAGGATAAGTTTTGATGATGCGACCTATTGGCCACTTCATTACTGGAATGTTGTCTTCCTTCACCAAAACTAATAATCCTTCGGTCACGTTTGGAGCGGTGGTTTTCCATTTATGTCGAGTTTGTAGTTCGTGGAGGTATTCCGTAGACCATTGTTTCCAAAATGCATGTTTTAAGCGTGAAACCAATTCCCAGCGCTTAACCAGAGTTTTCTCTTGACGATCGGTGTTGACGTCAGGTGCTGCGGTCAAAGGTTCACCGATCAGGAAATGCCCTGGAGTAAGCGCACTTGTATCCGTTGGATCATTTGACATTGGAGTTGTGGGTCGGGAGTTGAGAATTGCTTCAATTTCGATTATGACTGTGTTCAGCTCCTCAAACGTCAAGGATGCTGTTTCTGTGGTTGTAACTAGCAGCCTTTTCGCTGATTTTACCGCAGCTTCCCAGAGGCCGCGAAACGATGGGGCCCGAGGAGGAATGAATTTAAAATCCACTTGTTTTTTGTTGCAATGATTTGTGATCAGAGCATATGCCTTTTCGCTAAATATTGCTTCTTTCAATTCCTTTAGCTTGTTATTTGCAGAAGCAGCAGAATACGGCAATATCTGGCCGTTTTCCTCGGATTTTATGGTGGATCATAATTGGTCCACAGTAGTCAACGCCTGAATTAAGGAATGGGCGTGCTTGCGTTACTCTTTGTGCTGAAAGATTGCCCATGATCTGGTGCATCAGCTTTGGTCTGGCTCTGGTGCATCTAATACAGCTATGTATGATGCTTCTAGCCATCGTCTTGTCGTTGATAATCCAATATTGTTGTCTTGCGATTGCCCTTAATGCTTGGGCACCGCAATGTAGATTTTCCTCATGAAGCTCTCGCATAATCATTTTGACTTTTGGGTCGTTGTACGGTAGCAGGATTGGATGTTTTGCGTTGAACGGAATTTGAGCTTCTTCGAGTCTTCCGCCAACTCGGATGAGCTCATCATCTCCTAGTAAGGGAGATAACGAACTGATCGAACTCTTTTTATCCACTGTTTTATAGCGTTTTAACTGTTTTAAATCCGCTGTGAACTCAAATTGTTGAATCGTTCGTAGGATCATAGTGCGAGCACGCCTTAGTTCTCCTGCGCAGAGTGTCGTTGTAGGTGCTCTATTAGTTTTGTAGCAGAAGCGAAACATGTACGCTACAATACGTTGTAGTTTTTTGAACGAGTTGCTATGTCTGCATGTGTATAACTCTTCTCCGAGAGAGCTAGATGCGATTGGCAAGCTAACATGCTTAGCCTTTCTCTCGAGATTGCTGGGCTCAATGATGGGTGGTTTTGTCCATTTATCTCCTGATCCGTGCAAGAATAATGGTCCGTATAGCCATAGACTATGATCCCTTAGCTTGCTTGCTAAGATTCCTCTTGAAAGGACATCTGCTGCGTTGTTGGCTGATGAAACATGACGCCATTGTAATTGGTTAGTCAATGCCTGGATTTTGCCGATTCGATTTGCCACGAAGGTGTGGTATGCGGACGCCGATGCGTTAATCCAGGACTGTACAACGGTGGAATCAGTCCAGAAGCTTCCTGATACTGTGTCAAGATTCATATGGAGATCCCTTCTAACTCGATTGGTGAGTTCGGCACCTAAAACTGCAGCGCACAGTTCTAGACGTGGTAGGGATTGTTTGGCGGTGGGTGCTACTCGAGACTTTGAGCATAATAGTCGTACAGAGACCTGATTGTTTTTGTAGGTTTCTCGTACGTACACTGCCGCGCCATAGGCTCGTTCCGATGCGTCTACAAAGGTATGTAGATCCTGGATGACTGGCACTTTTCCATCATATACGTGCCGGGGAATCTCCATTGAGTTTAATGATTGTAGGTCCTACCGGTACTCCATCCATTCGTTTTGGAGTTGTAATGGCAGTTCATCGTCCCAATCGAGTTTAATCTCCCACAGCTGTTGCATAAATATTTTTGCCTTGACTATCACTGGGGCAAAGAGACCCAGTGGGTCAAAGATTTGGGCCAATTCTGAGCACACGACCCTTTTGGTGATGCGTGTTGCTTCGCTTTTTGTGGTTCGTCCTCGCAGTTGGATCTACATTACATTTGTTGAGTTCAATATTAAAACTGGATCTTTATTAACATTGTATGAGATTAGGTAGCTCTACTGTGAAGCAAAAACTAGGCTTAGGTCTAGTGCCAACGCAGTGGTATGTGTTTGTGTGTAGGCACACTGGAGCTCTGGTAACAAAATAAGATAACACATGTGTGTACAATTGGTGTGACATCGGCGACTAACGCATCGCAGCCATCTGTCAGCGTGGGACCTTTTTAAGAGATTTCTCGGCTGTGCACTTAGGTTAGGTTAGGTTAAGGTGGCTGTCGGGATCGTCAGAAACCCGACACACCTAGGCCGGCTTCGGCCCGTTGTGATACCGCATCGATCGTTCCCTCGTGAGACACTATGTTATCCGTTGTCCCATCCGGATGCCCTTATGAAGCCTGCGATCCGTCTGGGACTGATTGTAGACATGTCCGAAATGTCAATTAGGAAAGGTGTACCCAAGTATTGAAGTCTCCTTCTACAGAGAGCCGGACAGGAGAAGAACAGGTGTTCCACAGTCTCCTCCTCGTCCTCATCTCTTCAGCTCCGACAGAAGTCGTTATAGGGGGCACCCAGCCTGTTAGCATGGCCAATGTCCCGTAAGGGAGCGTATGACTGAGCTGCACCTGCTCCTACTGAGTTTGCAAAGCTCATCGGTGCGCTTCCTAGTAATGTTAGGCCATGTTTGCCGAGTTATGCGACATAGTGGCACTGTTTGCCATCTGTCATTTATTAGTTTCTTAAAATGTTCTTTTATTTTGAGCTTGCAGGTGGCCATTGGCATAGGAAAATCCTCCTTATCATGGAGAAGGGGGATTGTTGTACCAGCTCTGGCCAGCTCGTCTGCTATACAGTTGCCTTCAATGTCCTGGTGGCCCGGGACCCATATTAGGCTGATGACAAACTGATAAGCCATCTCATGGAGAGATTTGCGACACGATTTGCCACGGTAGCCGAGCTTGTTGTTATCGCATTCAGTGATTTGATCGCAGCTTGGCTATCACTATAGATATTTATATAAGTTGCCGTAGGGGCACGTTCCTGAAGGCAGCTCAAGGCTTCCCTGATCGCTATGACATCCGCTTGGAAGACACTGCAGGGCTGGTCGAAGGACTACCTGGCCAGCCTGCAGCAGCGGCAGCAGAGGTCTACCCGAAGGACCGACCCTCGAGGCAGGATGCCTAGTGCTCGTCCACGAGGACAACACACCGCCTCAGAAGTGGACCACAGGGGGAGTGGTGGCAACGACGGCGGTGGTAGGAGAGTGCGCGTGGCAGAGGTGCGGAATTCCGCAGGCGTTATTAAACGCGCAATACAAAAACTGGCAAAATAGCCAATGGATGGTTGAAGCGCCGGAGGCCTTCAACGGGGCCGGAATGTTGGAGCAGCAGCAGCAAAATAGCATAGCATAGCATAGTATAGCATAGAATAGCATAGTATAAGAGTTATTGGATTGTTACGCTCAGTCGCTGTTACGATGGTTGGATCGGCTCCCTTCTGAACTGGGGCGAACGTTGGCATCGCTGGCTGCGACCAGTGCATTAAACGGATTTAAATTGAATGGCTGTCTTTTTCTCGTCTCTTTCGCTGACACCGCATATCACCGTTTTCGAAGCACCACACCTAGAGCTGCTGGACCGGCGTCATTCCCACAATATCGTTCCGGGAAAACCATTCCGGATTTTTCAAATAGTAAAAGAAATCCTTGACCCTTACCAAAAGTTGCTAATCAACAGTAACAGTACGTTAAGTAATTGTACTTTATTGTCTGTGATGGTTGTTTACAATAAACCTACATAAGGAATCTAAAAAAAAAAAAAATATCCACATCAACGACTTACTTGGCTACACTTTGTGACGGCGCTTTGGCCGGGGTATGCTCGCCGCGCCGGGGTTCACAGAAATTTGTTTGATCTCTGGATGTGGTAGCTGAAAGAAAGGCTCTAGGTTCAAGAAGAAGGCGACACGGGTAGGGTGGCAAAAGTAGTTTCTATGTTTATTTAGCTTAATCGTACAGAGTTTTTATATGGATCGAATGGTTCACTGGATCGTCCTTGATGTCCTCCTTCAGGGTCGTCAGGGCCGCACGTGGCTACTCGCAGCGTGCAGGTCGTACCTGGTGGGAATCGGTCGCGGAGTATAATGCGCTCCGGGCGATCAGTGGGTTGCGGAGGATAAAGTGCTCCGAGAGAGAGAGATGCGTGGCGGAGGATAATGCGCTCCGGGAGAGAGATGCGTTGCGGTGGACAATGCGCTCCGAGAGAGAAGTGTGTTGCGGAGGATAATGCGCTCCGAGAGAGAGATGCGTTGCGGAGGAAAATGCGCTCCGAGAGAGAAGTGTGTTGCGGAGGAAAATGCGCTCCGAGAGAAGTGGGCGTTGCGGAGGATAATGCGCTCCGAGAGAAGTGGTCGTTGCGGAGGATAAAGCGCTCCGAGGGGAAGTGGTCGTTGCGGAGGACAATGCGCTCCGAGGAGAAGTGGTCGTTGCGGAGGACAATGCGCTCCGAGGAGAAGTGTTCGTTGCGGAGGATAATGCGCTCCGAGGAGAAGGTTGGGGAGACAGAGGAAAATGCGCTCTGAGTAGGAAGGGGAAAGCCGGAGGACAATGCACTCCGAGAATGTATCTGAAGAAGACCAGCAAAGATTACCGGGTAGAGGAATCGTACGCTCTAACACGGTGATCAATGCATTCCAAAGAAATGCACGGTATATAGCAGGGATAGTGGGGTTATAGAGGAATCGTACGCTCTAAGAACCACAGCAATCAATGCTTACCAAAAGCCTTGGGGAGCGAATCAACCCTTGGCAGTCCAAGAATGGAATGGTGCTGATGGCTCTGTTGCGGCTGCTTTTATTGCCAAAAGTCAGCTGTTGGCTCCGGTCTCTGGTACTAACGCGTTGTTATGATCAGCTGCTAGTGTGGCCGTTTGGTTCGGAGGGCTGGGCACACTGTTGGCGCGTAGATTTGAATTTTGTAGTGTGGCCGTGTGGTTCTGATCGCTGGTCACATTGTCGGCGCGAAGATTTAAATTTTGTAGTGTGGCCGTGTGGTTCTGCTCGCTGGTCACATTGTCGGCGCGAAGATTTAAATTTTGTAGTGTGGCCGTGTGGTTCTGATCGCTGGTAACATTTAAAAGTCAGGTTGTTTGTTGTTTTTGCTTGTTTTCTTTTTTAATTAAATTAATCTTCATGTTGTTTCTCTTAAGTCTAAGTAACGGTTATAATGAATAATAATGAATAATGAATAATGAAATAATAATGTCATAATACTCCGCGGAATGTTGTTGTTTTTGTGACGCTTGGCGCTGGGTCGAGCTGGGCGTCACACTCCCCCCTCCCCTTCTAGGGTGGGTCGTCCGGATGTCCCCGCTGCGTTGAACCAGATGCCTAGACGCACGTCTCCCGATCTGCCGATTTTCACCCAGCATGCCCGGTCTGGTATTTCTTCGCTCCACAGCTTGAATCGTCTTTGGTGGTGGCTTTTCCGGTCATCGATCGCCCGCTGGACGGTCGCCACTTGATTTTTGCTGAGTTCGCACCCTTGGGGAACCTCCCAGTTGCTGGGTATGGCGGCCTTTATGCATGTTTTGTGGGTCCTTGTTGTCTCCTGGCCGGATGTCTGTGCCTCTGCTTTTCGTGGTGGTCGACCCTGAGATGCCGTGTTTGGTGTCGGATCTGGCCTCCGTACTTCTGTGTTTTGACTCTTGGCTGGTCCTCCGATGTCCAATATGTCGTTGTCTATTTCTTCCAGCTCGACTTGTCGTGCCCAGCTGATCCGCTCAGTGGCCCTTGGTTGAGCCGGTTCGGGTCTGGTGTTGTTGGCCCAGCTTATCCTTTTCTTTCTGGTCCCTTCGGTCATTGCCGCCTCTAGTGACATGGTTGTTCGTGGTGCCACAACTCTGGTGCCGGACACCCTCATCCTTCCTCCTAGCTGTGGCGGCGCTGGTATGACTTCCACCTTGCGTTTCTTCGCCTTACTTTCCTCCATTTGTCGCTTGAATTTCCGTGCGCTATTATTAAATTTGTCCATGGTTCTGCAAAGAAAGAGAGGTGTCGTTATTGTGACTGTTTCTTGCTCTTTTTTGCTTGCGGGTTTTAGATGTGATATGTGCGCTCGAATTTTTGTGTTAGTAGAGGTGTCTTTGACTGTTACTATTACTGGGGACAAGAGTTCGAGGACCTTACAAGGACCGTTGTATTTTGGCTCGAGTTTTGCTGTTATTTTGTCGATTTTTTTTGAGAGTGGGTGAGTTCTGACCCATACTATTTCCCCTATCTTTGGTTTCCAGTCTCGTCTTCTTAAGTTGTAGTGTCTAGTCTGTTTTGCTGCTGCTTCCTCCATGTTTTGTCTGGCTACTGCTTCCGCGCTTTGTCGCGCTTCTGCACTTTCTTGTGTCGTTAGTTCTGTGAGCCCTGATCCTAATGTTACTTCGTCAAACAGATTTCCTGCCAGCCGTAGCTCTCGTCCGAACAATAAATATGCTGGCGTAAATCCTGTTGATTCCGATCGACTGCTGTTGATCGCGAGTGTTAATTCTGGTAAGTGCTCGTCCCACTTATTATGTTTTCCCCCCGCGTACTGTGCTATCATGGTTTTCAATGTTCGATTCGCTCTTTCGGTCGGGTTTTCTTGGGGCGTGTATGGTGCCGTGAATTGCTGCTTAATTCCCCATAACTGCATTACCTGTTTGGTTTTCCTGCTTGTGAATTGCACGCCGTTGTCTGATATCAGCTGTTTTGGTGTTCCTCCTCGTGCTAGTATTTTTTCTCGGAACGCTTTTATGAATGTATCGGCGGTTGCTTTCCTCGCTGGTGTCACCTCTATAACATATCCGTGTGATGTTCTTGGTAGGGGTCCTACGAAATCGACGCATATCGTTTCCCACGGGGCCTCGGCGACTTTTGTTAGCATTTTTCCCGCCGCTGCTTGTTGCGAGATTTTGAATTTTTGGCAGCTTTCACATTCTCTGATGAATTTTGTTACATCTCTGCTTATCCCTGGCCAAAAATATCGCTGTCGGATCCTTATTTTTGTGCGTCGTATCCCCAGGTGGCCTGCCGTTGGGTTCGTATGGTTTTCCGTTAATACCCTATGCCTTTCTTGTTTTGGCACGCATAGCTTCCATGGTTGGATGTCTTCATCCGTTTGGCTTGGTATGTGTCGGTATAATCGTCCGTGTTTTATAGTGTAGTCTTCTGCTATTTTCGGGTTTGTTTGTATCTGTTTCCACTTTGCTTCGTACCAAGCGCATTCCACCAGCTCTGTGATTCTCACCTCTTCGCGTGGTAAGCGGGATAATCCGTCCGCCACTGCATTGAGCTTCCCCTTCCGATAGCGTATTTCGAATGTGAATGGTTTTAGTCCCAACGCCCATCTTGCTACTCGGCCGGATGGGCTTTCGATGGAATTTAACCATTTCAGGGCTAAGTGGTCCGTTATCACTACAAACTGGTATCCCTCGAGGTACATCCTCATTTTGTGAATTCCCCAGTAGATGGCGAGACATTCTTTCTCTGTAGCGGAATATTTAGTTTCTTCGCTTTTTAGCTTGCGGCTTGCGTATGAGATTACGTGTTCTCCGTCTGCATCCTCCTGTGTTAAAACCGCTCCTAGTCCGCAATCGCTTGCGTCTGTTTGTAGGAAGGTTTTGAAGGTTTTTCTGAAATCTGGGCAGGCCAGAATGGGTGCCTCTGTTAAACAGTGTTTCAGGTCGTTGAAAGCGCTGTCTTGGGCTTCTCCCCACGTAAATTTCTGTCCTTTCTTCAGTAGTTCCTGTAGTGGCTTCGCTCTCTCGGTGAAGGTAGGTACGAACCTTCGATACCACGATGCTAGCCCCAGAAAACTGTGTAGTTGTTTTAGTGTTGTTGGTGCAACCAGTTCTCTGATGGCTGACACTTTGTCCGGGTCTGTGTGTATTCCTTCCTCGCTCACCATGTGTCCCAGGTATTTGAACTTCTGTTGGAAGAAGTGACATTTCGCTGCGTTGATGCGTAAGTTTGCTCTCCTTAATCGGTTCAGCACTTCCTGAAGTTTCTGCATGTGTTCTGTTTTCGTTCGCCCAATGACGATTATATCGTCTAGGTACGCGAAAGCGAACGGTTCCATGTCTGGTCCTATAACCGAATCTAATGCCCTTTGAAATGTTGCGGGCGGTGTGGTGAGTCCGAACGGCATTACCTTCCATTGGTACAAGCCTCGCCCAGGGGCTGTGAAGGCTGTGTACTGTCGGCTTTGCCTCTCCATCGGAATCTGCCAGTAGCCTGACTTCAGGTCCAGTGTGCTGATGAATTTCGCCTCTCTTAGTTGGTTTAATATGAAGTCCATCCGTGGTACCGGGTAGGCGTCCTTCTCGGTTTTTTCGTTTAGTAGTCTGTAGTCGACGCATAGTCTCCAATCCCCTGCTTTTTTCTTGACTAAGACTATTGGTCCTGGCCCTGGTCACTTCGTGACGGTTCTATTAGGTCCTGGCGTTTTAGCTCGTTTATTTCCCTGTTGATGATTTCCATTTGTGCTGGGTTCCTTGGGTAGTACCGCTGTTTGACTGGTCTATCGTCCTTGAGGAATATTCGATGCGTTGTTATGTTACTTACTCCGCCGAGGTTGTCGAATTTCTGGACCTCTGTTGATATCCATTTTTCGATTTCCTTGTCCGTTGGTTCCGGTTGTGAGTTTCTTGCCCTCTCTTCGTGTCTTTGTTTTTTCTCCCTTCCACTGATCACTACGGTACTGTTTCCGCATGTAATGATGGTTCCTGCGTCCCTTAAGAAGTCCATTCCGAGTAGTGGCGTGTCTGGTAGCCCCTCCATTATTAAAAATGATAATGTCGTTTCCTGGCCTCCTAGCTCTACTTCGGTAAGGAATGTACGCGTGGTTTTTTGTGTACTTCCATCTGCGAGTCTGATCAGTCTATTTTCTTTCTCTTCCTTCCCGTTGTTCTGTAGTATTTTCGCCGTTTTTTCGTTCAAGATGCTTCTTGTGGCTCCCGTATCTATTACTACCTCCATCCTCTTTCCGCCGATCTTGGCCATTCCCACGAGCTGGTTGTCCTCGTATCTTAAATCTGTGATGGTCCGCTCTGCGTGTTTTGGGCTCCGGGTGCTTCGCGGAATTGTCCCGGGCCCTGTGTGTTTTCCTGTGGTTTCCTGCAGCAGTCTATCGTTCGTACTCCTTCTTTATTGCATGTCCAGCAGTATAATACTGGCTCCCTGGTGCATCCCCTCGATTCGTGTCCTATTGTCCACATCGGTGACATTTTGTTTGTCTCCATTGTGGTCGTTGCCATGGTGTCTGGTTATTTTGTTGATTATTGGGCATGGATTTTGATAGGCCTGCCTCTCTCTCTAGTTTCTCGAATTCTTCCGCTGTTATAATGAATTCTGATAGCGTCTGGAATTCCCTTCTCTTCACATAGAGTTTGATTGGTAACCTCCCATGTTGTTATGGGGCCGGGTTTCGTGTGCCACCAGTCCAATGCACTCTTCTCCAGTATTACCGGCATTGCAAATACAATGTGGTCTATCTCGATCCCGTATGTTTCCGCTAATTCCTCCATTCTACTGAGGAATTCGAGTAGTTCTCCATTTCCAGTGAATGTGAGGTCCCACTTCTTTATTTTATCTATAATGGCCACTGCTTCTGGTGACCCTTTCCGTATCTGCTTTGGAAATAAGGCTCTCTTTTTTGCCGTTTTCGGTTCCCCTTGCGGTTCTTCCATAGCTGGCTTGGCTTGTGTTATTCCTTTCGGTGATGGTTTTGGGCTCCTGCCTCTTGTCTGGGTTGTTCCGAGCTGTTCCAGCCTCTCCAGTATCTCCTTACTTAGATCCTTTCTTTCCGTGAACTGAATTAGTTGTCTCCTTAATGTTTCCTTCAGGCTTCTCCAATCCAAATTCCTCGCAGTAGCTGATCAGTTCTGCTTTTGTCGCTTGGTTGATCCACACTTTTGCCATCTTGACCATAAATGAGATTTCAATTCTAAGCTACCACAACCTGCTCGGGCGCCACTGTGACGGCGCTTTGGCCGGGGTATGCTCGCCGCGCCGGGGTTCACAGAAATTTGTTTGATCTCTGGATGTGGTAGCTGAAAGAAAGGCTCTAGGTTCAAGAAGAAGGCGACACGGGTAGGGTGGCAAAAGTAGTTTCTATGTTTATTTAGCTTAATCGTACAGAGTTTTTATATGGCTCGAATGGTTCACTGGATCGTCCTTGATGTCCTCCTTCAGGGTCGTCAGGGCCGCACGTGGCTACTCGCAGCGTGCAGGTCGTACCTGGTGGGGATCGGTCGCGGAGTATAATGCGCTCCGGGCGATCAGTGGGTTGCGGAGGATAAAGTGCTCCGAGAGAGAGAGATGCGTGGCGGAGGATAATGCGCTCCGGGAGAGAGATGCGTTGCGGTGGACAATGCGCTCCGAGAGAGAAGTGTGTTGCGGAGGAAAATGCGCTCCGAGAGAAGTGGGCGTTGCGGAGGATAATGCGCTCCGAGAGAAGTGGTCGTTGCGGAGGATAAAGCGCTCCGAGGGGAAGTGGTCGTTGCGGAGGACAATGCGCTCCGAGGAGAAGTGGTCGTTGCGGAGGACAATGCGCTCCGAGGAGAAGTGTTCGTTGCGGAGGATAATGCGCTCCGAGGAGAAGGTTGGGGAGACAGAGGAAAATGCGCTCTGAGTAGGAAGGGGAAAGCCGGAGGACAATGCACTCCGAGAATGTATCTGAAGAAGACCAGCAAAGATTACCGGGTAGAGGAATCGTACGCTCTAACACGGTGATCAATGCATTCCAAAGAAATGGACGGTATATAGCAGGGATAGTGGGGTTATAGAGGAATCGTACGCTCTAAGAACCACAGCAATCAATGCTTACCAAAAGCCTTGGGGAGCGAATCAACCCTTGGCAGTCCAAGAATGGAATGGTGCTGATGGCTCTGTTGCGGCTGCTTTTATTGCCAAAAGTCAGTTGTTGGCTCCGGTCTCTGGTACTAACGCGTTGTTATGATCAGCTGCTAGTGTGGCCGTTTGGTTCGGAGGGCTGGGCACACTGTTGGCGCGTAGATTTGAATTTTGTAGTGTGGCCGTGTGGTTCTGATCGCTGGTAACATTTAAATGTCAGGTTGTTTGTTGTTTTTGCTTGTTTTCTTTTTTAATTAAATTAATCTTCATCACTTCCTTTCCAACAGTGAGTGAGACCGGTAGTGGTTTTTCTTAGCTGTGCTTAGTGGTGTTTTGTGCCGAGTCACATAACCAAAAAAAAAAAAAAAGTGATAGAGACACGAATTAAAAGCGAAGTGTGTGTTTTTTGTGAAATTAAAAATATATATATTTTCAATTACTTCAGCAAGCAGAAGTACCGAGGTCTTTCCCTGAGAGGGGGCGAATCGTGGGCAGGCTGGTAAAACCAGCAGCTATGGCGGACGCCGGTCACTCGGCGTCTGTGAAAATAAAACACGAAATGGCTTCGAGCAGCAACTACAAAAGACAAAATAAGGTAGATATGGAGAAAAAAATTAATTCTTTGAGCAATAACATAAAGGAGGATGTCTTTGACCATTTGAATAACGACGCATCGTCGGCAAAAAAAAAAATGCGGACAAGAGAGAACACCAACATGTACGCAAACGGTGTAGAATATATGGAAGAAGAAGAAATAAGTGACGAAACAAATACGAACATAGACGGAACAAAGTTGACAGACAAATACAGCAACAAAAGTGCTGACGTGACGAGTGACAGTATGACAGTGCACTTGTTACACCAAAATGCCAAAGTAGGAAATACTAGTGATTTTAAAATACAATTAAATACTAATACTAACCCAAAAGTCAATACATCAAAAGATGGAATGGTACGAGAGACCATTCTATATGGTAATAGCCACAGTGGCGATGCTGCAGTTCTAATATCAACAAAAAACTCTTCTCTGTTTGAAAACAAAAATTTCAAAAATGGACTTTTTCTTTTTGAAAAAATAAGACATATCAAAATTAAAGGGATTAAAGAGATTGTGTCCTTGGCAGTCACATTATATAAAATATATTTTTATAAGTTTGAAGATGCTAACGCCTTGGTTGTAAATGAGGAACTAAAAAATATGAACATAGTTGCGTTTATACCGCGCAACTATGTAGAGTCTTTCGGAATTATAAAAGGAGTGCCGCGAAGCTTCTCAGACAAAGAAATTAGTGATAACATAAGCTCGAACATTACAATTAAATCAATAGAAAGGCTTTCAAGGAGGGAGAAGATTACAAATGAAGAGAATGGCTCCAATTTCAACTTGATAACAACTGAAACAGTAAAAATAGGTTTTGAGGGGGCAGATATCCCGGAGAAAATTACTCTTTTTGGAATGTGCTGCATGAAAGTGCATCAATACGTACCAAAGGTACGCCAATGCTACAACTGCGGTAGGCTTGGGCATACTTCTGTCAGGTGCAAGTCGGCAAGAAGATGCAACAAGTGTGGGGTAAATGACTGCAATGGAAATTGTACGGTGCTTAAATGCATACTGTGCAATGGAAAAGACCACACAGCAAGGGATAGAAACTCATGTCCAGCATGGGAAAAGGAGATGGATATAAACAAAATTATGACAATTAAAAAAATAGCGAGGAAGGAAGTACTAAATACGTACTCGGTGCATCAAAACTACTCGCATACAGAAAATTACGATGTAAACTACCCAAAATTAAATAAGACAAACGAAAACATTCAAGATAAGAACAGTAAAGCAAATGAGGTATTGAAAAAGCACAGCTATGCCAGCAGGGTAATATATAGACCAATAGCCCCTACACAAAAACCACATTTCAATCTAGAACCATATACTAATGATACCAGTGACCATATTCCTTTTTTTGAAAACAAAACAAACTATAATTTAATAGAGAAACATAGACAAGATGGCTACGGAGGGGTAGCCATTGCTCACAAAAGGGACGTAAAGCTTATAAGAATGAAATATCAGACTGAACATGACATAGTTTTAGCAAGAACTAGTGGAGATGGGCAAAACATGGTCATCTCTTCTGTGTATTTTGAACCTATGACATCGCTTATAAGTTTTAAGCAAACTATAGATAATCTGTTGGACAGGCTTGACCCTTTTGATAGTTGCATCATTGCAGGTGATTTTAATGCAAGACACACTGGCTTCGGTGACTTGGTAAGCAGCAGAAAAGAGACCATTTTAAGACAGGCAATGCACGATGCGGGATATATGCTTGCAAATGACAGCAGCATTACGTTTAAGAGAAATATTGACAGCAATACAGGATCGGTGTTGGACTTAACTTTTGTGAAGGGAATAAAAATTGAAAGTTGGAAGTGCGAGAAATTTTTTCTAGGGGGTAGCCATCACCATCCTATATGTTTTGAAATTACTGGCAAACAAGTAATGCCAAAAAAGTTTTTAGCAAAGAATAAATTATTAAAAAAAATAGGGCAGATTGTTACAAACGGTAAAATTGAGAGTTTAGCTAAAAACATAAGTAGTGAAATAAAAGCAGCAACGTATGTAATAGGGGAAAAAAGGCCAAAGTTATGGTGGGACGAAAGTCTAGCCAAACTATTTGGTGGCTTTGCTGAGGCTCAAAAAAAAGCTAACGAAGAACCGTCTTTTCAAAATTACTGCAGAGCTGTTGATTTAAAAGGAAAATGGAAAAAAGCAGTAAGAATAGCAAAAAAAACAAGCTATGCTCGCAAAATAACAGAAATAAACATAAAATCTAACAGTAGAGAAGCGTGGAGGTTTCTAAAAAATTTTAAAAATTGCAATACAGATACACTAGAAAAATTTGATCCAGAGAAAGCGGGGGAGTGTTTGCAATTCCTAAAGGAGCAAATACCTGTTGAGGCCAGAATTATAGACGATACTATGTACGCGCTCAAGAACAACGAAAGTCCAGAGTTTACCATAGAAGACCTTGAAAAGGTGCTAGGTAGAAACAGGAAAACAGCTGGAGGCTTAGACCAAATTACGTACGAGATGTTAAACGCTTTGAACAGCGAGGCAAAGACAGAGTTAGTAAATTTTTACAATAAAAAAATAGCCAACTGTGATTTTCCAGTGGAGTGGAGAACTATAAAAATAACTCCAATACCGAAAAGAGACAAAGACCTTACAAATATAAGAAATTTCAGGCCTATATCATTAATATCAGTCATGGCAAAAACTGTAAACGGTATTATAAAAAACAAAATAGAAGGTTACACAAGTGAAAATGGTATAATACCGTATAGATCTTACGCTTACCAGAAAAACAAATCGGCCTCAATGTGCATCAATGATGTAATAAATTTTATTGCCTCCAGGAAAAAAAACAAGGAACATGTAATATTAGCGTCAGTGGATCTGAATAACGCGTACAACTGTGTTAACCTTAACTCCCTAAAAATGTTGATGGAAAGTGAAGGACTTCCCAGAACTTATATAGACTGGATCATAAGTTTTTTAGCAATAAGGCTATTAAAAATGGAGGATGCGGTGGAGGTGGTGCAGGGCGGCCTACCACAGGGGTCCTGCCTATCACCACTGTTATTCAATATTTACACAAAAAGACTACACCAAATAAATGATTCCAAAACACAAATAATACAATTTGCAGATGACTTTGTCATTATTTCCCATTGCCAAAATTTTATGGCAGCTGTTACCAACTTGCAGAACAAGCTAGCAGACTTTAATCTACTTTGCGGTGATCTTGGTTTCAGTTTTAACCCAAGCAAGTCGGCGGTCTTGTACATGGGAAGAGAGAGAAACAATATAATAAACATTGCAATAGACAATGTACAAATACCAAATAAACGAGAAGGAACGTGTGAGTCGCTTCTGGGGACGCGACTCTACTTATACCCGTACTCAGTCAGTATATACATTTTTGAGCTTATGATTTTTTAGAATTTTAGAAAAAAAAAAAATTTTACATTTTACATTTTTTTGCTACATTTGTTATCTACATCTCATCTACAATGTCTATTCTACATCTAACATGTAGATTGTACATGTACCATTTAGATTATACATCTCCTCCGCTAGGGGTTGCTTGCGCACTGAACGCGGCAGAGTGTGCGAGCGAGAAGGAAAATGATTTGCGTTGTCGGTGGCGGGAGGGGGAGGGGAAGCAACTGAAAATTAATTTCTTCATTTTGGCTATAATTATGATCCGATCTGATTCAGATTCGGCAATCTGGTAGATATGGCCATTCTCTACGATACTGCGTTTTTAGTTTTATCGTATCTTTAAAAATGTGCCTGCCACAGATTTTCGTCCTTTGTGGGAGGGGAAGGGGGCGGGGCGAAATTTTGAAATACACTTGTAGCAGTGTGATATCACATGAGTCTGGAAACAAAATTTGGTTCCTCTAGCTTTTATAGTCTCTGAGATCCAGGCGTCAAACAAGACGGACAGACGGACAGACGGTCAGACGGACAGACGGACAGACGGACAGACAGACATGGCTCTATCGACTCGGCTATTGATGCTGATCAAGAATATATATACTTTATGGGGTCGGAAAATTTTCCTTCTCTGCGTTACACACATCCACTTTTACCACAAATCTAATATACCCCTTAACTCTTTTTTGAGTACGGGTATAAAAATGTAAGAAAAGTTTCTAGGCAGATTGATTAATGTCAATATGTCATGCACTAGCCATGTGAAAATGGTTAAAGATGATAAAAAAAAGAGCTGTAGGATTCTGCAGATGGCTACAACGATCAAGGCAGGACTAAAACCTAAAATAAGTGTTAACATTTTTAAATCATTTGTAAGATCTAAGCAAGAATATGCGATCACAAGCTTTGCAGATATGGGAGTGGGAGCAAGGAAAAACATGGAGATTGCTCAAGCCAGAGTTTTAAGAAGATGTGTCGGAGTACCACCTGATACCAGCAAGCATGAAATTTTTGCATTAGCGGGAGTGATGCCCCCTAGTTTCAGGGCAAAATGGCTGACTGTTAAAGAACTCTTTAAAATTAAGAATATAAATCCAAGGATGTTTGAAGAACTAAAATTGTCTAAAGCAGAAACTAGTTATACCAAAACTTTAAAAGAATTCAAAAGTTTCTTTGATAATACACGCATTTGCGACAACTTCAAGCCTTGTCCTAAAATAAATATAGTAGAAAAGGTCCTAGTTAAAAAAAAAGAGGAATACTCGGAAGAGGAGATAAGAGCGATTTATGTAGAAATACAGGACAAATATATCAAAGAAGGTTGGAAAATTCTGTCAACGGATGCATCAGTAGTGCACGATACGGTTGGCATAGGTATTGTAGAATTTCCAAGCAACAATATGTATAAGTACAGAACGGAAACTAGGCTCTCATCAGTGGGGGCGGAGCTGATTGGAATCAAGAAGGCTAGTGAGATATGTTTGAGAAACAAATATCGAAAAGCTGTGATATTTTGTGACGGGCTTGGTGCAATTAAGTTAATTAATCATAAGCTAACTGACTCTTACATAGTTAGTGAAATACATAACATAATAGACATATCAGAGGTTCAAAAACTAGACATTATTTGGGTACCAGGACACAAAGGGTTTAAGTTAAATGAAAAATCTGACAAAGTAGCAAAAAGAGCTACTACAGAAGGGGAAATGATATACACACTTTTTAGTACAAAAGAAGCTCTAAGAGAAACAAAAAATGAAATAGTAAATATGTGGAACGAAGATTACAAGCAAAACTGTAGAAGTAAGGGTACTATTTTAGCTGATTATTTCCCGGAAATACCCAAAAAACCATGGCACCACAAGTGTAAGTGGAAGGCGAAAAGTATTAAAACAATTAACAGACTAATGACTGGACACACTTATGACAAACCCTTTTTGTTAAAAATCAAAGCGATAGACTCCGATATGTGTGAGGAATGTAAAATAGTAGAACATGCTGAACATTTAATATTCGAATGCCAACGTTTCGCCAACCTCAGGGGTAAGTTTCGTATTTTCAAATATTACAAAAGCCTAAGAGAATTACTTAAAAAGAAAGAGCCTTTACATCTAAGAGAACTGGCTATCTTCATGAATAAGGCTAACTTCGACTTCTAGTTATAAACTTGTATCACTTTTTAAAGTAAACGTAGAGTAAATAAAAGATCAAATAGCTTTTTATGATCAGATAATACACTACCTGTCAAGCTCGCTCACAGGGAGTTTTTAAGCCATGCTTGATGGTTAAAAAGAAAACGCACAATATCAATCAAATTCTCGATTTATGAGAATTTATAAAAACAATTTTACAAAAAACAAAAGAGACAAGACTGGAATAAACTTTCTGGATAAAATCAAAATTTCGAGAATTTATAAAAAACAAAAGATACAAGACTGTAATAAACGTTCTGAACATAAGCAAAATATCGGTTAACAAGTTAAAAAAATCGAAGAAATTTACATGAGAACATGTCTTGCACATGTAACTCGACAACAAGTACCTGATCAATGTGGCTACGTAGCTGCGATCAAAATCCAGTCATCCATGCGATGATCTAATCAAAAAAAAAAAAAAAATTAATCTTCATGTTGTTTCTCTTAAGTCTAAGTAACGGTTATAATGAATAATAATGAATAATGAATAATGAAATAATAATGTCATAATACTCCGCGGAATGTTGTTGTTTTTGTGACGCTTGGCGCTGGGTCGAGCTGGGCGTCACAACTTTTTATACGTTTAGCAGAGGAAACCCAGCAGGCTGGCCAGTAGCCTTGAGCAACAAATTCGACTGAGAATATTCAGTTAGTCAGATTCGTGACCGAATCCACAACCTAGAGTCAACTACACACTACAAAATTGAAGCGGTACGAAATAAATTTAAAATAAGATTAAATTCGTACTAAATAATTTTAACACTTTAGTAGCTAATGAGCGACACGAGCGGACAACCGGACAAGAGTGCGGCGCCCCAGGTCAGAAGGTCAGAAGGTAGCGAGTTGCTGGATGAGGGGTTCAAGGCCGTTTTCTTTGACTTGGAGGATGAAGAAGAGGGGACCACCAGCTATTCGATAAGCAATTCGCTGTTGGATATTCCAGGGATTCCAGCAGCAGGCACAGATACACAAGCTCAAGAAGATGGTAAAATCGAAGTCGCCCGAGCAGGACAACATGGCCCAGCAGGCCGCAGAAACACGCAAGAAGCTGGAGGAGGAGCAGAAACGTGCGTCAGCATGGAGCAGCAGCTGAAGCGAGCCTGTCAGGAGAAGCAGCAATCGAAGGATCTACCGGACACTGCGCGAAAAGTGAAAATCGTTAGTCATGTGCTTATACTTCAAGTTAATCACATCAAAAATTTCTTCGATGGAGGCTGGATGCTTGATATCCGACACCACTTGAACAGTGGGCACAGAGGATTGCGAGAATGGAGATACAGTCAGGTTTTTGTTGTAGCGTAACTTCATCTTGTTGCAGGTTTTAGATTATATTTTACGCTTTTTCGAGTTTTTCAAGTTGTTTAGTTTACTTCGTTTGAAAGTAGACTGTAGCTGCTGCAGCTCGCTCTGCAGACTGTTCTTCTCCGACGCCAGCCTTTTGGCCTGCTGCTCTGCATTGAACTGGACGCTCTGTAGACTTTGCTTGAGCTTAGCGAATTGTTCGCGCTGCCACCAAGAGGCCTTGGTGCCGATCCAGCTCCAGGCGGAGCGCATCCGCTGTCTCCCACTTCGTGGACATTCGCCAGTTGTCCTCCTTCAGCCGATCACATTCCTGTTTGAGATTCTTGTCCTCGCTCAATTGCAACATGTCCAGTTGAATACTCTTCAGCTGGCTGTCGGCCTTTTGGCGGCGATCCCGCAGCGCATCCCGTTCGGCTATCAACAGATTAATTTTCAGCTGTAGCTGCGAATAGCTTGTGGCCAAATTTTGTTTCACTGCGCCCCATTTCTGTTCTATTTGCACAAGGCGCAGCTGCAGTCGCGTTTTCTCCTCACTCAATGTAGCCACGGTACGTAGTGCCTCCTGCTCCTGCTCACGAAGCAGGAGCAGTTCCTTCTTCCGCTCGTCCAGTTGCTTCTGCAGATTGATAAAATCATCTGTCTGGCTTTGGGGACTGCCCATAGCCCGAGGCAGCTCCTCATTGAGTTGGCCATTGCGATCAGCGCGACTGAGGCCCACGCGAGTCATATTAATCTTGAGCAAAAGATCATCGAGCGAACTGAGCTCAGCCAGGGTCCCCTCCATGTGGCTATTCAGCTGGGCATTGCTGTGCTCCAAGGTCGCCCGCCTTGCCTCCGGCAGCTTGATGTACTGACTCTGGGCCAGTTCGAGCGAGCCCTTCAGCTCATGTATCTTGACCTCCTTCTCCAGCAGCATGACCTCAAAGTCCGACTCCAGGGCGTTGTATCGCTTTGTGATTTTGTCGAAGGCGATCTGTTTCCTATACAGCAGCTCGCCGCTATGGGCACATTTTTCATTGAGCTGCTTGCACTGGAGCAGCTGCTTCAGCTTGGACTCCAGCTGGGAATTCCACTGCTCCGCCCACTTCTTCTCCTCGCGCAGTGTCCGGTAGATCCTTCGATTGCTGCCGACATCCATCACCTGTAATGCGTAAATATGTTAAATTACGTTCTATTTTATTGATTGAAATCGTAATCCATGATTTTGATACTCAGTTTAATATTACTAGCTAGTTGACCCTCTCAGCTCTAAGAAGAAGAGGCCCTCTCAGTTGCAGAGCGAGCTGCAGCAGTTGCAGGCGAAATGTGAGCCAGAGAACTGCAGTAGCTGTGCGGAGAAGTTGGCTGAAATTCGCAGTGCTGAGATTCAAATGAGCAGGCTGCAGAAGATCAATAAGAGGCAGGCAAAAATCCTAAAGGAACACTATGTGGATGTGAACAAGGACTGTTCTTCTCCGACGCCAGCCTTTTGGCCTGCTGCTCTGCATTGAACTGGACGCTCTGTAGACTTTGCTTGAGCTTGGCGAATTGTTCGCGCTGCTGCTGCAGCTCGTAGCTGAGCACATCCTTCTCGTGTGAGGTCTCTGCGTGCGGTTGGGTCAGTCGATCCACCTCCGTTTGGGCAGCCACCAAGAGGCCTTGGTGCCGATCCAGCTCCAGGCGGATCGCATCCGCTGTCTCCCGTTTCGTGGACATGCACCAGTTGTCCTCCTTCAGCCGATCACATTCCTGTTTGAGATTCTTGTCCTCGCTCAATTGCAGCATGTCCAATTGAATACTCTTCAGCTGGCTGTCGGCCTTCTGGCGGCGATCCCGCAGCGCATCCCGTTCGGCTATCAACGGATTAATTTTCTGCCTCACGCTGCAAAGCCTCTGCGCCCGCACCCCAACTGTGGACATTTCCACCACGCAGCAGAGTCTGCTCACGGGGCTCAAGGGGAATGCCGAGCAATTCAAGGCGTTTATCAAGCAGCAGGAGAAGCAGGGCGCCAGTAGTGATGCCACGCCCACCCGCTATACACCTCTGCGGCCTCAACAGTCTTCATTCTCATCCTGCAGTCTTGCAGATCTTGCAGTCTAGAGTGGACTTGAAGTCAGGTATGGTGGAAGGAGCAGGTGACAGCTCATTGCAGCATCGTTATCGATATCGATAAAGTTTGAGAATGGAAACTTGATGGGAAAAGATATAAGTTGACAGCAAAAGAAAATGTTGCTAATCCTGGCAACGGACCGGAAGCAGTGCGAGCTGCAACTCCTTTTTTGAGTCTCAGCTTTCCGCTTCCGACTCTCACTCACTTCCCACCACCCTCATCCACTTGCCGACGGCCAAACGTTGCATAAACTTTTCCCTGGTGGGGAGCAGCAGCAGGAGCAGGAAGTCCATATCCAAGTCGACATTCTAGGGATGGGCTCTGGGCTCTGTGCTGGCAGTGCAGCAGGCCATTCCCCCCCGCTGTAGGCACCCACTGGAGCCACCCACTGGAGCCACCCACTGGAGCCCCCCACCCCGCTGTAGACAGGGATATCAGGGCATAGATAAAACTTCGACAGCTTGCGGATTCGATTCTATTTATAATTAAAAGTGAACAAAGTTTTGCTATGCAACATTTTGGCCTGATGATCGCAATCGAAAATATCGCACATTATAGTGGCGGAGGAGGTGGAAGGGAAGGTGGCAAAAAATTAACCCCAACATGGCCAAATAAAAATTGTGTGCAGCGGAGGACACAAAGGAGAGCCACTCAGCCACCGCCACAGCCAGAGCCAGAGGCAAAAAGCCAGTAAAAGTTTCTCAACTTTTGTCACATTTAATTAACATAAATCAATTTCTCATCCAGGGGTGGGATGGGTTGGGTTGGGTTTAGTGTGGGTTGGCCAAAGAGGCAAAAACTTCCTGAGGCTCTCAAGTTCGGGCACGCAAGCCCCCAAAATTTATTGAGCTGGGGACGCAGACTGGGACTGGCGCTGAGACTGGGTGCTGGGCCTGTAATAAATTTGAAATTTTCATACCAACGACTCATTAAACTTGTGCACAGAATTAACAATTTATGCATGTACATATGTATGTATATAAGTGTGTGTGTGTTTGCACTTAGTGAGCGCTTAAGCGCTCTGTTAATTCCGTTCGTTCGCTCTTTCGCTCTTTATTGTTTAATTATTAAACAAGGCCTGAAAGGCATAACAAAGTTTAACACACACATTAGACCCTCTTCACATATGCATGTTGTAACGAACGTTGGATCCCATGGTTCGTCACAAGCAGTCGGAGCCACCAACGATAAACCAAGGAGAATATATCAACACCAACAAATCCGAAGACGCAGCACGGATCGAAAGACATCGACCGAAGAAAGAAAGAAAACCGAGAACTCAGCACACGCGCGGCCAATCGACGGAAAAGCGCGGGCCAAAATTTTATAACTGGCCCCCACCATAGCAAAACCAAGTAACCAAAGCTCTCAAATGACGAGGTCAACATATTATTTTGGGGCCAGTTATTCATCATTGTATTTATGCAGCAGTCACACCACAGCCTTTAATATGATTTGGTTAAGATGTTAAAATTATTAAGTTGTTTTAATCGAGCAGTGTCGAATTTGTCACGGTCGGCATGTTATGTTAGTTTTCCATTGTTATATTAGAAGTACACAGAGCAAGCACGACTGCTTCATTTGGTTGATTGATTGAGAATGATAATTGAATATAATTTGGTCCTAGGGTAAATCGTTCTTATGTATAACAGAGAGCGAGAGTTCTCCCATGCATTATATGAAAAGAGTACCACCGCATAAGTATTAGTGCGCGTGGTCTCTGCCTGAGTCTAATGGAAATGCATGATCAGCGTTAAGGGGCTTTTGAGAGGGATACCCATCGCCTCAGTGTTAAGTCGTTTGGGTTCTGCCTGAGTTCGGGTAAATGCCTGCTCAGCAGTTTTGGTAGCTGACCTATCTGCGTTCAAGTCGTAAATCGTTGCTGTGCAAAAGGAATGCGTAACATAAACATAAGTTGTTTATGTCACTGCTCATATGTACGCGCTTATATATGTATTTATATATATAACAGAGTGTTACATATGTACACGCATGGGTTCACTACAATATTAAACTTTCACATTTTTTGACATTCGGGGGGTGAGGGCTGCAATTGGTATGCAAATTGACATTGGCAATGGAGCGGCACCAATTTTGCATGCAAACTTCTTTAAGGCACACGATAATAGATAGAAACGAGAAGGAACGTGTGAGTCGTTTCTGGGGACGCGACTCTATTTATACCCGTACTCAGTCAGTATTTACATTTTTGAGCATATAATTTTTAGGATATTAGAATAAAAAAAAAATTTACATTTTAAATTTTTTTGCTACATCTGCTATCCACATCTACATATACCATGTATATTTTACATCTGTTAATGTGTGTTTGTGTGTGTGATTTGGTATGCATACGGTACATAAACCGTTTACAAATTTGTCGTCGCAACTAGAACTTGAACCAGTTGGACTGCGGAGAAGGTTTCCTACGTCGAGCAAATGAGGGTCTGAAGACACGGCGACAGCCTCTGTTTATTGCAGTTGTAGAGAATGAGTGAACAGGCAGTGATGATACTGTTTCTGATACTGATTTTATTCAACAAACTTAATTTCTATTTATAGGTAACAAAAAGTACAGAAAGTGCTGAGTCTAGTAAGAATATGGTAAAAGGGAATTGGAATTAATATTGAATTAATTTGGATTTAATGTGATATTGTGTTATTGGGCAATTGTGATAGTCAGCAATTGCAACAGTGTTTTTGCCCTCTGAAGAGCGATCGCATCGTTGGCAGAAATTGCTGCAGAAGCGGTTATTGTTGACTCAGCTACAATGCTTTGTCGTTTGTTATTATGTCTCCCGTTACATGGGTCGACCTGACTTATTCGATAAGTGTATATTATGTAATATTAATTAATGCATAAATATGCGACTGAACATTCTCCCGGCCGTTGAACTGGTGTTCAACCATCGCCCAAGTCGACTGAAAAGCGGTGTGGAATGGGGATCGGGGTTGATGATCCGCGTGGCTCTGCTTGGTTGATTGTTGACGGCCTTGGGTTCCATGATTGATACTTCTTTCGGAGTATGAACGCAATAATCAATAGCATTGATATTGCTTGGGCAGCAGAAGTAGCGATTTGATGATGCTGCACTGTGTTGAGATGGTGTGGCAGCCTTTGTTGATTGATTGCCACTAATTGCTTGCGTTAATCTTCCAATTCTTGAAGATAGTCTGATGTCTGGTTCTCCAATTGTACAGTTTCTGGCGAAGGGGGTGTCGTTGGTAAGCGTATGTCCCCAAATCGAGTGTAGGTTGATTTAACTTCACTGATTGTTGTGCTGAAGGTACTGATGCTTATTTCTGTATTGAGAGCATTGCATCCAGGTGACAATGAGAGCAAGCCAGTTCCTTCCAGTTGTATGGCTGACGGAGACCCGTTGCAAACTGCCTGAAGTCTCATTGTAGAGCAGAGGTCGGCAGCGTCGTATGCACTGTGCATAGGAAAAAATTTCGGGCAGCGCAGTCGGCACACGTACAGCGTAAAGACTTCGTGTGGTTTCGTTATTCTGCCTGATGACGTACCAGCAGAGAAAATTCTGCTCTGCTGACGTCGCGGCAGAGAAACATGCTTCGGCCTATGCACAAACGGCTTCATATTCTGCCCGCTTGCCTCAGCGGCAGAGAAGCATTCGTGTGCCCTATGCACAATTCTTCGGCTTTCGCAGCGGCAGAGAAATAAGTAACGTATTTGACTTCGTGTCTGTTGTTTTCGCACACAAACGCACCAAAAAAATGTGTGAGTCTGTGTGCCGACCCCTGTTGTAGAGTGTGTTGCAAAAATCCATTTATTTGCTTGCTGAGTTTTGGACCACACCATGTCCGCCTTCGTGTGGGTCACTTCACATAAAGGTGCTGTTTTATTGTTAAACAACTGAAACTCACAGCGATTATCGACATTGAAGACTGTTTGATGATCAAAGCAGATGTATTCTGCGTTGAGTAGTTTAAAGCATCGTCGAAATTCTTCTGGAGTAAATCCCATGAATTGATCTCGGAGAGTGTTCACAGTGATTATGGTCGTTTTGAGATTGAACAAGCTCCAACTTGTTGAGTCCCAGACCGGAATCGGCATGATACTGAAAACTTCGAGCTGAACTGTTGAAACTAACGGTAGTGTCACCTTGAAAATGACGTGTGTGGCAGTCAGAGTTCCTTCGGCTCGCATGAGCCTGTATAATTGTATCACATTTTGTGTTGTGACAGGCAGCATTTGATCAGCTGGCAAGTGATCCCGGATTTGGTCTAGTTGCTAGTTCAGACTGCATACGTTGAAGACTCGTTGTCAGCAGAGTTAGTTGTGCTGTGAGCCCTAGGTATGACTGAATTAGATGATCGCCGTGATATGTTCCTCTTTCTCGGCTGATGGTTGTCACTTGTTGTTCCAATACCTTTAGGCGGTTGTCCATGGCTGACTTATCCTTCCTAATCACGTTCATTGTGGAGTCGACAATTGACGTTTGATTTCGTAGTAGATGTAGCATGAAGGCAACTGTATAGCAGACGAGCTGGCCAGAGCTGGTACAACAATCCCCCTTCTCCATGATAAGGAGGATATTCGTATGCCAATGGCCACCTGCAAGCTCAAAATAAAAGAACATTTTAAGAAACTAATAAATGACAGATGGCAAACAGTGCCACTATGTCGCATAACTCGGCAAATATGGCCTAACATTACTAGGAAGCGCACCGATGAGCTTTGCAAACTCAGTAGGAGCAGGTGCAGCTCAGTCATACGCTCCCTTACGGGACATTGGCTAATAGGCACCCATGCTAACAGGCTGGGTGCCCCCTATAACGACTTCTGTCGGAGCTGTAGAGATGAGGACGAGGAGGAGACTGTGGAACACCTGTTCTGCTCCTGTGCGGCTCTCTGTAGAAGGAGACTTCAATACTTGGGTGCACCTTTCCTAATTGACATTTCGGACATGTCTACAATCAGTCCCAGACGGATCGCAGCCTTCATAAGGGCATCCGGATGGTACAACGGATAACATAGTGTCTCACGAGGGAACGATCGATGCGGTATCACAACGGGCCGAAGCCGGCCTAGGTGTGTCGGGTTTCTGACGATCCCGACAGCCGCCTAACCTAACCTAAGTGCTGCTTGCTGCTGCTTGATAAACGCCTCGACATTCCCCTTGAGCCCCGTGAGCAGACTCTGCTGCGTGGTGGAAATGTCCACAGTTGGGGTGCGGGCGCAGAGGCTTTGCAGCGTGAGACAGAAAATTAATCCGTTGATAGCCGAACGGGATGCGCTGCGGGATCGCCGCCAGAAGGCCGACAGCCAGCTGAAGAGTATTCAATTGGACATGCTGCAATTGAGCGAGGACAAGAATCTCAAACAGGAATGTGATCGGCTGAAGGAGGACAACTGGTGCATGTCCACGAAACGGGAGACAGCGGATGCGATCCGCCTGGAGCTGGATCGGCACCAAGGCCTCTTGGTGGCTGCCCAAACGGAGGTGGATCGACTGACCCAACCGCACGCAGAGACCTCACACGAGAAGGATGTGCTCAGCTACGAGCTGCAACAGCAGCGCGAACAATTCGCCAAGCTCAAGCAAAGTCTACAGAGCGTCCAGTTCAATGCAGAGCAGCAGGCCAAAAGGCTGGCGTCGGAGAAGAACAGTTCTTGTTCACATCCACATAGTGTTCCTTTAGGATTTTTGCCTGCCTCTTATTGATCTTCTGCAGCCTGCTCATTTGAATCTCAGCACTGCGAATTTCAGCCAACTTCTCCGCACAGCTACTGCAGTTCTCTGGCTCACATTTCGCCTGCAACTGCTGCAGCTCGCTCTGCAACTGAGAGGGCCTCTTCTTCTTAGAGCTGAGAGGGTCAACTAGCTAGTAATATTAAACTGAGTATCAAAATCATGGATTACGATTTCAATCAATAAAATAGAACGTAATTTAACATATTTTACGCATTACAGGTGATGGATGTCGGCAGCAATCGAAGGATCTACCGGACACTGCGCGAGGAGAAGAAGTGGGCGGAGCAGTGGAATTCCCAGCTGGAGTCCAAGCTGAAGCAGCTGCTCCAGTGCAAGCAGCTCAATGAAAAATGCGCCCAGAGCGGCGAGCTGCTGTATAGGAAACAGATCGCCTTCGACAAAATCACAAAGCGATATAACGCCCTGGAGTCGGACTTTGAGGTCATGCTGCTGGAGAAGGAGGTCAAGATACATGAGCTGAAGGGCTCGCTCGAACTGGCCCAGAGTCAGTACATCAAGCTGCCGGAGGCCAGGCGGGCGACCTTGGAGCACAGCAATGCCCAGCTGAATAGCCACATGGAGGGGACCCTGGCTGAGCTCAGTTCGCTCGATGATCTTTTGCTCAAGATTAATATGACTCGCGTGGGCCTCAGTCGCGCTGATCGCAATGGCCAACTCAATGAGGAGCTGCCTCGGGCTATGGGCAGTCCCCAATGCCAGACAGATGATTTTATCAATCTGCAGAAGCCACTGGACGAGCGGAAGAAGGAACTGCTCCTGCTGCGTGAGCAGGAGCAGGAGGCACTACGTACCGTGGCTACATTGAGTGAGGAGAAAACGCGACTGCAGCTGCGCCTTGTGCAAATAGAACAGAAATGGGGCGCAGTGAAACAAAATTTGGCCACAAGCTATTCGCAGCTACAGCTGAAAATTAATCTGTTGATAGCCGAACGGGATCGCCGCCAGAAGGCCGACAGCCAGCTGAAGAGTATTCCACTGGACATGCTGCAATTGAGCGAGGACAAGAATCTCAAACAGGAATGTGATCGGCTGAAGGAGGACAACTGGCGAATATCCACGAAGTGGGAGACAGCGGATGCGCTCCGCCTGGAGCTGGATCGGCACCAAGGCCTCTTGGTGGCAGCGCGAACAATTCGCTAAGCTCAAGCAAAGTCTACAGAGCGTCCAGTTCAATGCAGAGCAGCAGGCCAAAAGGCTGGCGTCGGAGAAGAACAGTCTACAGAGCGAGCTGCAGCAGCTACAGTCTACTTTCAAACGAAGTAAACTAAACAACTTGAAAAACTCGAAAAAGCGTAAAATATAATCTAAAACCTGCAACAAGATGAAGTTACGCTACAACAAAAACCTGACTGTATCTCCATTCTCGCAATCCTCTGTGCCCACTGTTCAAGTGGTGTCGGATATCAAGCATCCAGCCTCCATCGAAGAAATTTTTGATGTGATTAACTTGAAGTATAAGCACATGACTAACGATTTTCACTTTTCGCGCAGTGTCCGGTAGATCCTTCGATTGCTGCTTCTCCTGACAGGCTCGCTTCAGCTGCTGCTCCATGCTGACTCAGGTTTCTGCTCCTCCTCCAGCTTCTTGCGTGTTTCTGCGGCCTGCAGGGCCATGTTGTCCTGCCCGGGCGACTTCGATTTTACCATCTTCTTGAGCTTGTGTATCTGTGCCTGCTGCTGGAATCCCTGGAATATCCGACAGCGAATTGCTTATCGAATAGCTGGTGGTCCCCTCTTCTTCA
Source organism: Drosophila obscura (assembly GCF_018151105.1). Lineage (NCBI taxonomy): Eukaryota > Metazoa > Arthropoda > Insecta > Diptera > Drosophilidae > Drosophila > Drosophila obscura. The sequence goes on along the minus strand of NW_024542867.1, from coordinate 499,750 downwards.
TCCTCCAAGTCAAAGAAAATGGCCTTGATCCCTTGGGCGCCGCACTCTTGTCCGGTTGTCCGCTCGTGTCGCTCATTTGCTACTAAAGTGTTAAAATTATTTAGTACGAATTTAATCTTATTTTAAATTTATTTCGTACCGCTTCAATTTTGTAGTGTGTAGTTGACTCTAGGTTGTGGATTCGGTCACGAATCTGACTAACTGAATATTCTCAGTCGAATTTGTTGCTCAAGGCTACTGGCCAGCCTGCTGGGTTTCCTCTGCTAAACGTATAAAAAGTGTAGCCAAGTAAGTCGTTGATGTGGATATTTTTTAGGTTCCTTATGGTAGGTTTATTGTAAAAAATTATCACAGACAATAAAGTACAATTACTTAACGTACTGTTACTGTTGATTAGCATCTTTTGGTAAGGGTCAAGGATTTCTTTTACTATTTGAAAAATCCGGAATGGTTTTCCCGGAACGATATTGTGGGAATGACGCCGGTCCAGCAGTTCTAGGTGTGGTGCTTCGAAAACGGTGGTATGCGGTGTCAGCGAAAGATACGAGAAAAAGACAGCCATTCAATTTAAATCCGTTTAATGCACTGGTCGCAGCCAGCGATGCCAACGTTCGCCCCAGTTCAGAAGAGAGCCGATCGAACGATCGTAACAGCGACTGAGCGTTACAATCCAATAACTCTTATAATATGCTATTCTATGCTATACTATGCTATGCTATGCTATGCTATTTTGCTGCTGCTGCTCCAACATTCCGGCCCCGTTGAAGGCCTCCGGCGCTTCAACCATCCATTGGCAATTTTGCCAGTTTTTGTATTGCGCGTTTAATAACGCCTGCGGAAGTCCGCACCTCTGCCACGCGCACTCTCCTACCACCACCGTCGTTGCCACCACTCCCCCTGTGGTCCACTTCTGAGGCGGTGTGTTGTCCTCGTGGACGAGCACTAGGCATCCTGCCTCGAGGTTCGGTCCTTCGGTAGACCTCTGCTGCCGCTGCTGCAGGCTGGCCAGGTAGTCCTTGGACCAGCCCTGCAGTGTCTTCCAAGCGGAAGTCATAGCGATCAGGGAAGCCTTAAGCTGCCTTCAGGAACGTGCCCCTACGGCAACTTATATAAATATCTATAGTGATAGCCAAGCTGCGATCAAATCACTGAATGCGATAACAACAAGCTCGGCTACCGTGGCAAACTGTCGCAAATCTCTCCATGAGATGGCTTATCAGTTTGTCCTCAGTCTAATATGGGTCCCGGGCCACCAGGACATTGAAGGCAACTGTATAGCAGACGAGCTGGCCAGAGCTGGTACAACAATCCCCCTTCTCCATGATAAGGAGGATATTCCTATGCCAATGGCCACCTGCAAGCTCAAAATAAAAGAACATTTTAAGAAACTAATAAATGACAGATGGCAAACAGTGCCACTATGTCGCATAACTCGGCAAACATGGCCTAACATTACTAGGAAGCGCACCGATGAGCTTTGCAAACTCAGTAGGAGCAGGTGCAGCTCAGTCATACGCTCCCTTACGGGACATTGGCTAATAGGCACACATGCTAACAGGCTGGGTTATCCCTATAACGACTTCTGTCGGAGCTGTAGAGATGAGGACGAGGAGGAGACTGTGGAACACCTGTTCTGCTCCTGTGCGGCTCTCTGTAGAAGGAGACTTCAATACTTGGGTGCACCTTTCCTAATTGACATTTCGGACATGTCTACAATCAGTCCCAGACGGATCGCAGGCTTCATAAGGGCATCCGGATGGGACAACGGATAACATAGTGTCTCACGAGGGAACGATCGATGCGGTATCACAACGGGCCGAAGCCGGCCTAGGTGTGTCGGGTTTCTGACGATCCCGACAGCCGCCTTAACCTAACCTAACCTAAGTGCTGCTTGCTGCTGCTTGATAAACGCTGTAACGAACCGGTGTTGTCCGCCTTGTGTGCGCTTGGCGTACTCAGCGGCCGGTGGGTTCGCTGCAACGAATTTGGGTGTTGCCCGGGGACAAAGTAGAAAGACTTGGTTGGCTTCTTTATACACGAGTTCTTTATTAGTATCTTAGGAAGTACGCTTAAGGACGACAACTTAGCCTATTCTTTGGTTTAGCACTATGATCACTGTCACGTTTGGTCCTTCTCGCCCACTCGCCGTTCCTCGGAATCCCCAAGCGTGGCACTGTCGGCTCTGAGAACTGGTACGACAACGACTCCTAGCGTTAAGCCCAAGTCCGCCGCACGCAGTTCGCACACGACACGTTCGCTCTCACTGGATCCTTCCGTTGGGCGAGCGGTACACCAGGTCCTTTCTCTTGACGCTTTTTGGGTAACTTTCTGACTCTCCTTGATATTCGCTTTCACACGCACTTGCACTCTCCGCACTTGACTGTCTCGAGCCGCTGTCGCGCGCCTCCTTTTATTTCCTCCTTGGCGCACGGCCGCATCGCTGCTGCCTGGCAACAACGGGACTTTCCTCCAGTCGTCGGCGGTATTTTCCATCGGCTCGTCTGATGCTCTCCACCAGCTTCGTAACGGGACCCAACCGGTGGCGTGATCGCATGGCCATAAAAGGTCATGCGCTGGACCACTGCCGGCCCGATCCCACTATCCCGCCTCTCTTCTGCCTTCCACTTGCTTCGCAACGGGACCCCGCTGGTGGCGTGATCGCATGTCCATAAAAGGTCATGCGCTGGACCACTGCCGGCCTGATCCCACTATCCCGCCTCTCTTCCGCGCTCATTTACTCTCCCTGGTAGCGCCCTCCGATCGCGGCTCTCTCCGTTGCCCCTCCCTTGAGCGAGACTCTCCCAGGCAATTCGCCGTTATCCGGTTATCCGGACACCCGGATAGACCTTAACCCCTTAGGGTCCACGCGTGTGAGGATATCATTCCTCACAACGCCTTGAATTGCTTGGCATTCCCCTTGAGCCCCGTGAGCAGACTCTGCTGCGTGGTGGAAATGTCCACAGTTGGGGTGCGGGCGCAGAGGCTTTGCAGCGTGAGGCAGAAAATTAATCCGTTGATAGCCGAACGGGATGCGCTGCGGGATCGCCGCCAGAAGGCCGACAGCCAGCTGAAGAGTATTCAATTGGACATGCTGCAATTGAGCGAGGACAAGAATCTCAAACAGGAATGTGATCGGCTGAAGGAGGACAACTGGTGCATGTCCACGAAACGGGAGACAGCGGATGCGATCCGCCTGGAGCTGGATCGGCACCAAGGCCTCTTGGTGGCTGCCCAAACGGAGGTGGATCGACTGACCCAACCGCACGCAGAGACCTCACACGAGAAGGATGTGCTCAGCTACGAGCTGCAGCAGCAGCGCGAACAATTCGCCAAGCTCAAGCAAAGTCTACAGAGCGTCCAGTTCAATGGAGAGCAGCAGGCCAAAAGGCTGGCGTCGGAGAAGAACAGTCCTTGTTCACATCCACATATTGTTCCTTTAGGATTTTTGCCTGCCTCTTATTGATCTTCTGCAGCCTGCTCATTTGAATCTCAGCACTGCGAATTTCAGCCAACTTCTCCGCACAGCTACTGCAGTTCTCTGGCTCACATTTCGCCTGCAACTGCTGCAGCTCGCTCTGCAACTGAGAGGGCCTCTTCTTCTTAGAGCTGAGAGGGTCAACTAGCTAGTAATATTAAACTGAGTATCAAAATCATGGATTACGATTTCAATCAATAAAATAGAACGTAATTTAACATATTTTACGCATTACAGGTGATGGATGTCGGCAGCAATCGAAGGATCTACCGGACACTGCGCGAGGAGAAGAAGTGGGCGGAGCAGTGGAATTCCCAGCTGGAGTCCAAGCTGAAGCAGCTGCTCCAGTGCAAGCAGCTCAATGAAAAATGCGCCCATAGCGGCGAGCTGCTGTATAGGAAACAGATCGCCTTCGACAAAATCACAAAGCGATACAACGCCCTGGAGTCGGATTTTGAGGTCATGCTGCTGGAGAAGGAGGTCAAGATACATGAGCTGAAGGGCTCGCTCGAACTGGCCCAGAGTCAGTACATCAAGCTGCCGGAGGCCAGGCGGGCGACCTTGGAGCACAGCAATGCCCAGCTGAATAGCCACATGGAGGGGACCCTGGCTGAGCTCAGTTCGCTCGATGATCTTTTGCTCAAGATTAATATGACTCGCGTGGGCCTCAGTCGCGCTGATCGCAATGGCCAACTCAATGAGGAGCTGCCTCGGGCTATGGGCAGTCCCCAAAGCCAGACAGATGATTTTATCAATCTGCAGAAGCAACTGGACTTCAGGTTTTGTTGATTAGCAACTTTTGGTAAGGGTCAAGGATTTCTTTTACTATTTGAAAAATCCGGAATGGTTTTCCCGGAACGATATTGTGGGAATGACGCCGGTCCAGCAGTTCTAGGTGTGGTGCTTCGAAAACGGTGGTATGCGGTGTCAGCGAAAGAGACGAGAAAAAGACAGCCATTCAATTTAAATCCGTTTAATGCACTGGTCGCAGCCAGCGATGCCAACGTTCGCCCCAGTTCAGAAGAGAGCCGATCGAACGATCGTAACAGCGACTGAGCGTTACAATCCAATAACTCTTATAATATGCTATTCTATGCTATACTATGCTATTCTATGCTATGCTATTTTGCTGCTGCTGCTCCAACATTCCGGCCCCGTTGAAGGCCTCCGGCGCTTCAACCATCCATTGGCAATTTTGCCAGTTTTTGTATTGCGCGTTTAATAACGCCTGCGGAAGTCCGCACCTCTGCCACGCGCACTCTCCTACCACCACCGTCGTTGCCACCACTCCCCCTGTGGTCCACTTCTGAGGCGGTGTGTTGTCCTCGTGGACGAGCACTAGGCATCCTGCCTCGAGGTTCGGTCCTTCGGTAGACCTCTGCTGCCGCTGCTGCAGGCTGGCCAGGTAGTCCTTGGACCAGCCCTGCAGTGTCTTCCAAGCGGAAGTCATAGCGATCAGGGAAGCCTTAAGCTGCCTTCAGGAACGTGCCCCTACGGCAACTTATATAAATATCTATAGTGATAGCCAAGCTGCGATCAAATCACTGAATGCGATAACAACAAGCTCGGCTACCGTGGCAAACTGTCGCAAATCTCTCCATGAGATGGCTTATCAGTTTGTCCTCAGTCTAATATGGGTCCCGGGCCACCAGGACATTGAAGGCAACTATATAGCAGACGAGCTGGCCAGAGCTGGTACAACAATCCCCCTTCTCCATGATAAGGAGGATATTCCTATGCCAATGGCCACCTGCAAGCTCAAAATAAAAGAACATTTTAAGAAACTAATAAATGACAGATGGCAAACAGTGCCACTATGTCGCATAACTCGGCAAACATGGCCTAACATTACTAGGAAGCGCACCGATGAGCTTTGCAAACTCAGTAGGAGCAGGTGCAGCTCAGTCATACGCTCCCTTACGGGACATTGGCTAATAGGCACCCATGCTAACAGGTTGGGTTATCCCTATAACGACTTCTGTCGGAGCTGTACAGATGAGGACGAGGAGGAGACTGTGGAACACCTGTTCTGCTCCTGTGCGGCTCTCTGTAGAAGGAGACTTCAATACTTGGGTGCACCTTTCCTAATTGACATTTCGGACATGTCTACAATCAGTCCCAGACGGATCGCAGGCTTCATAAGGGCATCCGGATGGGACAACGGATAACATAGTGTCTCACGAGGGAACGATCGATGCGGTATCACAACGGGCCGAAGCCGGCCTAGGTGTGTCGGGTTTCTGACGATCCCGACAGCCGCCTTAACCTAACCTAACCTAAGTGCTGCTTGCTGCTGCTTGATAAACGCTGTAACGAACCGGTGTTGTCCGCCTTGTGTGCGCTTGGCGTACTCAGCGGCCGGTGGGTTCGCTGCAACGAATTTGGGTGTTGCCCGGGGGACAAAGTAGAAAGACTTGGTTGGCTTCTTTATACACGAGTTCTTTATTAGTATCTTAGGAAGTACGCTTAAGGACGACAACTTAGCCTATTCTTTGGTTTAGCACTATGATCACTGTCACGTTTGGTCCTTCTCGCCCACTCGCCGTTCCTCGGAATCCCCAAGCGTGGCACTGTCGGCTCTGAGAACTGGTACGACAACGACTCCTAGCGTTAAGCCCAAGTCCGCCGCACGCAGTTCGCACACGACACGTTCGCTCTCACTGGATCCTTCCGTTGGGCGAGCGGTACACCAGGTCCTTTCTCTTGACGCTTTTTGGGTAACTTTCTGACTCTCCTTGATATTCGCTTTCACACGCACTTGCACTCTCCGCACTTGACTGTCTCGAGCCACTGTCGCGCGCCTCCTTTTATTTCCTCCTTGGCGCACGGCCGCATCGCTGCTGCCTGGCAACAACGGGACTTTCCTCCAGTCGTCGGCGGTATTTTCCATCGGCTCGTCTGATGCTCTCCACCAGCTTCGTAACGGGACCCAACCGGTGGCGTGATCGCATGGCCATAAAAGGTCATGCGCTGGACCACTGCCGGCCCGATCCCACTATCCCGCCTCTCTTCTGCCTTCCACTTGCTTCGCAACGGGACCCCGCTGGTGGCGTGATCGCATGTCCATAAAAGGTCATGCGCTGGACCACTGCCGGCCTGATCCCACTATCCCGCCTCTCTTCCGCGCTCATTTACTCTCCCTGGTAGCGCCCTCCGATCGCGGCTCTCTCCGTTGACCCTCCCTTGAGCGAGACTCTCCCAGGCAATTCGCCGTTATCCGGTTATCCGGACACCCGGATAGACCTTAACCCCTTAGGGTCCACGCGTGTGAGGATATCATTCCTCACAACGCCTTGAATTGCTCGGCATTCCCCTTGAGCCCCGTGAGCAGACTCTGCTGCGTGGTGGAAATGTCCACAGTTGGGGTGCGGGCGCAGAGGCTTTGCAGCGTGAGGCAGAAAATTAATCCGTTGATAGCCGAACGGGATGCGCTGCGGGATCGCCGCCAGAAGGCCGACAGCCAGCTGAAGAGTATTCAATTGGACATGCTGCAATTGAGCGAGGACAAGAATCTCAAACAGGAATGTGATCGGCTGAAGGAGGACAACTGGTGCATGTCCACGAAACGGGAGACAGCGGATGCGATCCGCCTGGAGCTGGATCGGCACCAAGGCCTCTTGGTGGCTGCCCAAACGGAGGTGGATCGACTGACCCAACCGCACGCAGAGACCTCACACGAGAAGGATGTGCTCAGCTACGAGCTGCAGCAGCAGCGCGAACAATTCGCCAAGCTCAAGCAAAGTCTACAGAGCGTCCAGTTCAATGCAGAGCAGCAGGCCAAAAGGCTGGCGTCGGAGAAGAACAGTCCTTGTTCACATCCATATAGTGTTCCTTTAGGATTTTTGCCTGCCTCTTATTGATCTTCTGCAGCCTGCTCATTTGAATCTCAGCACTGCGAATTTCAGCCAACTTCTCCGCACAGCTACTGCAGTTCTCTGGCTCACATTTCGCCTGCAACTGCTGCAGCTCGCTCTGCAACTGAGAGGGCCTCTTCTTCTTAGAGCTGAGAGGGTCAACTAGCTAGTAATATTAAACTGAGTATCAAAATCATGGATTACGATTTCAATCAATAAAATAGAACGTAATTTAACATATTTTACGCATTACAGGTGATGGATGTCGGCAGCAATCGAAGGATCTACCGGACACTGCGCGAGGAGAAGAAGTGGGCGGAGCAGTGGAATTCCCAGCTGGAGTCCAAGCTGAAGCAGCTGCTCCAGTGCAAGCAGCTCAATGAAAAATGCGCCCAGAGCGGCGAGCTGCTGTATAGGAAACAGATCGCCTTCGACAAAATCACAAAGCGATATAACGCCCTGGAGTCGGACTTTGAGGTCATGCTGCTGGAGAAGGAGGTCAAGATACATGAGCTGAAGGGCTCGCTCGAACTGGCCCAGAGTCAGTACATCAAGCTGCCGGAGGCCAGGCGGGCGACCTTGGAGCACAGCAATGCCCAGCTGAATAGCCACATGGAGGGGACCCTGGCTGAGCTCAGTTCGCTCGATGATCTTTTGCTCAAGATTAATATGACTCGCGTGGGCCTCAGTCGCGCTGATCGCAATGGCCAACTCAATGAGGAGCTGCCTCGGGCTATGGGCAGTCCCCAAAGCCAGACAGATGATTTTATCAATCTGCAGAAGCAACTGGACTTCAGGTTTTGTTGATTAGCAACTTTTGGTAAGGGTCAAGGATTTCTTTTACTATTTGAAAAATCCGGAATGGTTTTCCCGGAACGATATTGTGGGAATGACGCCGGTCCAGCAGTTCTAGGTGTGGTGCTTCGAAAACGGTGGTATGCGGTGTCAGCGAAAGAGACGAGAAAAAGACAGCCATTCAATTTAAATCCGTTTAATGCACTGGTCGCAGCCAGCGATGCCAACGTTCGCCCCAGTTCAGAAGGGAGTCTCTTTCGCTGACACCGCATACCGTTATCCGTTGTCCCATCCGGATGCCCTTATGAAGCCTGCGATCCGTCTGGGACTGATTGTAGACATGTCCGAAATGTCAATTAGGAAAGGTGCACCCAAGTATTGAAGTCTCCTTCTACAGAGAGCCGCACAGGAGCAGAACAGGTGTTCCACAGTCTCCCCCTCGTCCTCATCTCTACAGCTCCGACAGAAGTCGTTATAGGGATAACCCAGCCTGTTAGCATGGGTGCCTATTAGCCAATGTCCCGTAAGGGAGCGTATGACTGAGCTGCACCTGCTCCTACTGAGTTTGCAAAGCTCATCGGTGCGCTTCCTAGTAATGTTAGGCCATGTTTATGCGAGTTATGCGACATAGTGGCACTGTTTGCCATCTGTCATTTATTAGTTTCTTAAAATGTTCTTTTATTTTGAGCTTGCAGGTGGCCATTGGCATAGGAATATCCTCCTTATCATGGAGAAGGGGGATTGTTGTACCAGCTCTGGCCAGCTCGTCTGCTATACAGTTGCCTTCAATGTCCTGGTGGCCCGGGACCCATATTAGGCTGATGACAAACTGATATGCCATCTCATGGAGAGATTTGCGACACGATTTGCCACGGTAGCCGAGCTTGTTGTTATCGCATTCAGTGATTTGATCGCAGCTTGGCTATCACTATAGATATTTATATAAGTTGCCGTAGGGGCACGTTCCTGAAGGCAGCTCAAGGCTTCCCTGATCGCTATGACATCCGCTTGGAAGACACTGCAGGGCTGGTCGAAGGACTACCTGGCCAGCCTGCAGCAGCGGCAGCAGAGGTCTACCGAAGGACCGACCCTCGAGGCAGGATGCCTAGTGCTCGTCCACGAGGACAACACACCGCCTCAGAAGTGGACCACAGGGGGAGTGGTGGCAACGACGGCGGTGGTAGGAGAGTGCGCGTGGCAGAGGTGCGGACTTCCGCAGGCGTTATTAAACGCGCAATACAAAAACTGGCAAAATAGCCAATGGATGGTTGAAGCGCCGGAGGCCTTCAACGGGGCCGGAATGTTGGAGCAGCAGCAGCAAAATAGCATAGCATAGCATAGTATAGCATAGAATAGCATAGTATAAGAGTTATTGGATTGTTACGCTCAGTCGCTGTTACGATCGTTCGATCGGCTCCCTTCTGAACTGGGGCGAACGTTGGCATCGCTGGCTGCGACCAGTGCATTAAACGGATTTAAATTGAATGGCTGTCTTTTTCTCGTCTCTTTCGCTGACACCGCATACCACCGTTTTTGAAGCACCACACCTAGAGCTGCTGGACCGGCGTCATTCCCACAATATCGTTCCGGGAAAACCATTCCGGATTTTTCAAATAGTAAAAGAAACCCTTGACCCTTACCAAAAGTTGCTAATCAACAGTAACAGTACGTTAAGTAATTGTACTTTATTGTCTGTGATAATTTTTTACAAATATCCACTTACTTGGCTACACTTTTTATACGTTTAGCAGAGGAAACCCAGCAGGCTGGCCAGTAGCCTTGAGCAACAAATTCGACTGAGAATATTCAGTTAGTCAGATTCGTGACCGAATCCACAACCTAGAGTCAACTACACACTACAAAATTGAAGCGGTACGAAATAAATTTAAAATAAGATTAAATTCGTACTAAATAATTTTAACACTTTAGTAGCAAATGAGCGACACGAGCGGACAACCGGACAAGAGTGCGGCGCCCAAGGCTAAGTCAGAAGGCAGCGAGTTGCTGGATGAGGGGTTGAAAGCCGTTTTCTTTGACTTGGAGGATGAAGAAGAGGGGACCACCAGCTATTCGATAAGCAATTCGCTGTCGGATATTCCAGGGATTCCAGCAGCAGGCACAGATACACAAGCTCAAGAAGATGGTAAAATCGAAGTCGCCCGAGCAGGACAACATGGCCCAGCAGGCCGCAGAAACACGCAAGAAGCTGGAGGAGGAGCAGAAACGTGCGTCAGCATGGAGCAGCAGCTGAAGCGAGCCTGTCAGGAGAAGCAGCAATCGAAGGATCTACCGGACACTGCGCGAAAAGTGAAAATCGTTAGTCATGTGCTTATACTTCAAGTTAATCACATCAAAAATTTCTTCGATGGAGGCTGGATGCTTGATATCCGACACCACTTGAACAGTGGGCACAGAGGATTGCGAGAATGGAGATACAGTCAGGTGTTTGTTGTAGCGTAACTTCATCTTGTTGCAGGTTTTAGATTATATTTTACGCTTTTTCGAGTTTTTCAAGTTGTTTAGTTTACTTCGTTTGAAAGTAGACTGTAGCTGCTGCAGCTCGCTCTGCAGACTGTTCTTCTCCGACGCCAGCCTTTTGGCCTGCTGCTCTGCATTGAACTAGACGCTCTGTAGACTTTGCTTGAGCTTAGCGAATTGTTCGCGCTGCCACCAAGAGGCCTTGGTGCCAATCCAGCTCCAGGCGGAGCGCATCCGCTGTCTCCCACTTCGTGGACATTCGCCAGTTGTCCTCCTTCAGCCGATCACATTCCTGTTTGAGATTCTTGTCCTCGCTCAATTGCAGCATGTCCAGTTGAATACTCTTCAGCTGGCTGTCGGCCTTCTGGCGGCGATCCCGCAGCGCATCCCGTTCGGCTATCAACAGATTAATTTTCAGCTGTAGCTGCGAATAGCTTGTGGCCAAATTTTGTTTCACTGCGCCCCATTTCTGTTCTATTTTCACAAGGCGCAGCTGCAGTCGCGTTTTCTCCTCACTCAATGTAGCCACGGTACGTAGTGCCTCCTGCTCCTGCTCACGCAGCAGGAGCAGTTCCTTCTTCCGCTCGTCCAGTTGCTTCTGCAGATTGATAAAATCATCTGTCTGGCTTTGGGGACTGCCCATAGCCCGAGGCAGCTCCTATTTGAGTTGGCCATTGCGATCAGCGCGACTGAGGCCCACGCGAGTCATATTAATCTTGAGCAAAAGATCATCGAGCGAATTGAGCTCAGCCAGGGCGATTCAGCTGGGCATTGCTGTGCTCCAAGGTCGCCCGCCTGGCCTCCGGCAGCTTGATGTACTGACTCTGGGCCAGTTCGAGCGAGCCCTTCAGCTCATGTATCTTGACCTCCTTCTCCAGCAGCATGACCTCAAAGTCCGACTCCAGGGCGTTGTATCGCTTTGTGATTTTTTCGAAGGCGATCTGTTTCCTATACAGAAGCTCGCCGCTCTGGGCGCATTTTTCATTGAGCTGCTTGCACTGGAGCAGCTGCTTCAGCTTGGACTCCAGCTGGGAATTCCACTGCTCCGCCCACTTCTTCTCCTCGCGCAGTGTCCGGTAGATCCTTCGATTGCTGCCGACATCCATCACCTGTAATGCGTAAAATATGTTAAATTACGTTCTATTTTATTGATTGAAATCGTAATCCATGATTTTGATACTCAGTTTAATATTACTAGCTAGTTGACCCTCTCAGCTCTTAGAAGAAGAGGCCCTCTCAGTTGCAGAGCGAGCTGCAGCAGTTGCAGGCGAAATGTGAGCCAGAGAACTGCAGTAGCTGTGCGGAGAAGTTGGCTGAAATTCGCAGTGCTGAGATTCAAATGAGCAGGCTGCAGAAGATCAATAAGAGGCAGGCAAAAATCCTAAAGGAACACTATGTGGATGTGAACAAGAACTGTTCTTCTCCGACGCCAGCCTTTTGGCCTGATGCTCTGCATTGAACTGGACGCTCTGTAGACTTTGCTTGAGCTTGGCGAATTGTTCGCGCTGCTGCTGCAGCTCGTAGCTGAGCACATCCTTCTCGTGTGAGGTCTCTGCGTGCGGTTGGGTCAGTCGATCCACCTCCGTTTGGGCAGCCACCAAGAGGCCTTGGTGCCGATCCAGCTCCAGGCGGATCGCATCCGCTGTCTCCCGTTTCGTGGACATGCACCAGTTGTCCTCCTTCAGCCGATCACATTCCTGTTTGAGATTCTTGTCCTCGCTCAATTGCAGCATGTCCAATTGAATACTCTTCAGCTGGCTGTCGGCCTTCTGGCGGCGATCCCGCAGCGCATCCCGTTCGGCTACCAACGTATTAATTTTCTGCCTCACGCTGCAAAGCCTCTGCGCCCGCACCCCAACTGTGGACATTTCCACCAAGCAGCAGAGTCTGCTCACGGGGCTCAAGGGGAATGCCGAGCAATTCAAGGCGTTTATCAAGCAGCAGCAAGCAGCACTTAGGTTAGGTTAGGTTAAGGCGGCTGTCGGGATCGTCAGAAACCCGACACACCTAGGCCGGCTTCGGCCCGTTGTGATACCGCATCGATCGTTCCCTCGTGAGACACTATGTTATCCGTTGTCCCATCCGGATGCCCTTATGAAGCCTGCGATCCGTCTGGGACTGATTGTAGACATGTCCGAAATGTCCATTAGGAAAGGTGCACCCAAGTATTGAAGTCTCCTTCTACAGAGAGCCGCACAGGAGCAGAACAGGTGTTCCACAGTCTTCTCCTCGTCCTCATCTCTACAGCTCCGACAGAAGTCGTTATAGGGGGCACCCAGCCTGTTAGCATGGGTGCCTATTAGCCAATGTCCCGTAAGGGAGCGTATGACTGAGCTGCACCTGCTCCTACTGAGTTTGCAAAGCTCATCGGTGCGCTTCCTAGTAATGTTAGGCCATATTTGCCGAGTTATGCGACATAGTGGCACTGTTTGCCATCTGTCATTTATTAGTTTCTTAAAATGTTCTTTTATTTTGAGCTTGCAGGTGGCCATTGGCATACGAATATCCTCCTTATCATGGAGAAGTGGGATTGTTGTACCAGCTCTGGCCAGCTCGTCTGCTATACAGTTGCCTCGACAGTTTGCCACGGTAGCCGAGCTTGTTGTTATCGCATTCAGTGATTTGATCGCAGCTTGGCTATCACTATAGATATTTATATAAGTTGCCGTAGGGGCACGTTCCTGAAGGCAGCTCAAGGCTTCCCTGATCGCTATGACTTCCGCTTGGAAGACACTGCAGGGCTGGTCCAAGGACTACCTGGACAGCCTGCAGCAGCGGCAGCAGAGGTCTACCGAAGGACCGAACCTCGAGGCAGGATGCCTAGTGCTCGTCCACGAGGACAACACACCGCCTCAGAAGTGGACCCCAGGGGGAGTGGTGGCAACGACGGCGGTGGTAGGAGAGTGCGCGTGGCAGAGGTGCGGACTTCCGCAGGCGTTATTAAACGCGCAATACAAAAACTGGCTAAATTGCCATTGGATGGTTGAAGCGCCGGAGGCCTTCAACGGGGCCGGAATGTTGGAGCAGCAGCAGCAAAATAGCATAGCATAGCATAGTATAGCATAGAATAGCATAGTATAAGAGTTATTGGATTGTTACGCTCAGTCGCTGTTACGATCGTTCGATCGGCTCCCTTCTGAACTGGGGCGAACGTTGGCATCGCTGGCTGCGACCAGTGCATTAAACGAATTTAAATTAAATGGCTGTCTTTTTCTCGTCTCTTTCGCTGATACCGCATACCACCGTTTTCGAAGCACCACAGCAGAAGTAGCGATTTGATGATGCTGCACTGTGTTGAGATGGTGTGGCAGCCTTTGTTGATTGATTGCCACTAATTGCTTGCGTTAAACTTCCAATTCTTGAAGATAGTCTGATGTCTGGTTCTCCAATTGTACAGTTTCTGGCGAAGGGGGTGTCGTTGGTAAGCGTATGTCCCCAAATCGAGTGTAGGTTGATTTAACTTCACTGATTGTTGTGCTGAAGGTACTGATGCTTATTTCTGTATTGAGAGCAGTGCATCCAGGTGACAATGAGAGCAAGCCAGTACCTTCCAGTTGTATGGTTGGCGGAGACCCGTTGCAAACTGCCTGAAGTCTCATTGTAGAGTGTGTTGCAAAAATCCATTTATTTGCTTGCTGAGTTTTGGACCATGTCTGCCTTCGTGTGGGTCACTTCACATAAAGGTGCTGTTTTATTGTTAAACAACTGAAATTCACAGCGATTGTCGACATTGAAGACTGTTTGATGATCAAAGCAGATGTATTCTGCTTGAGTAGTTTAAAGCATCGTCGAAATTCTTCTGGACTAAATCCCATGAATTGAGCTCGGTGAGTGTTCACAGTGATTATGGTCGTTTTGAGATTGAACAAGCTCCAACTTGTTGAGTCCCAGACCGGAATCGGCATGATACTGAAAACTTCGAGCTGAACTGGTGAAACTAACGGTAGTGTCACCTTGAAAATGACGTGTGTGGCAGTCAGAGTTCCTTCGGCTCGCATGAGCCTGTATAATTGTATCACATTTTGTGTTGTGACAGGCAGCATTTGATCAGCTGGCAAGTGATCCCGGATTTGGTCTAGTTGCTAGTTCAGACTGCATACGTTGAAGACTCGTTGTCAGCAGAGTTAGTTGTGCTGTGAGCCCTAGGTATGACTGAATTAGATGATCGCCGTGATATGTTCCTCTTTCTCGGCTGATGGTTGTCACTTGTTGTTCCAATACCTTTAGGCGGTTGTCCATGGCTGACTTATCCTTCCTAATCACGTTCATTGTGGAGTCGACAATTGACGTTTGATTTCGTAGTAGATGTAGCATGAAGGCAACTGTATAGCAGACGAGCTGGCCAGAGCTGGTACAACAATCCCCCTTCTCCATGATAAGGAGGATATTCGTATGCCAATGGCCACCTGCAAGCTCAAAATAAAAGAACATTTTAAGAAACTAATAAATGACAGATGGCAAACAGTGCCACTATGTCGCATAACTCGGCAAATATGGCCTAACATTACTAGGAAGCGCACCGATGAGCTTTGCAAACTCAGTAGGAGCAGGTGCAGCTCAGTCATACGCTCCCTTACGGGACATTGGCTAATAGGCACCCATGCTAACAGGCTGGGTGCCCCCTATAACGACTTCTGTCGGAGCTGTAGAGATGAGGACGAGGAGGAGACTGTGGAACACCTGTTCTGCTCCTGTGCGGCTCTCTGTAGAAGGAGACTTCAATACTTGGGTGCACCTTTCCTAATTGACATTTCGGACATGTCTACAATCAGTCCCAGACGGATCGAAGGCTTCATAAGGGCATCCGGATGGGACAACGGATAACATAGTGTCTCACGAGGGAACGATCGATGCGGTATCACAACGGGCCGAAGCCGGCCTAGGTGTGTCGGGTTTCTGACGATCCCGACAGCCGCCTTAACCTAACCTAACCTAAGTGCTGCTTGCTGCTGCTTGATAAACGCCTTGAATTGCTCGGCATTCCCCTTGAGCCCCGTGAGCAGACTCTGCTGCTTGGTGGAAATGTCCACAGTTGGGGTGCGGGCGCAGAGGCTTTGCAGCGTGAGGCAGAAAATTAATGCGTTGATAGCCGAAGGGGATGCGCTGCGGGATCGCCGCCAGAAGGCCGACAGCCAGCTGAAGAGTATTCAACTGGACATGCTGCAATTGAGCGAGGACAAGAATCTCAAACAGGAATGTGATCGGCTGAAGGAGGACAACTGGTGCATGTCCACGAAACGGGAGACAGCGGATGCGATCCGCCTGGAGCTGAATCGGCACCAAGGCCTCTTGGTGGCTGCCCAAACGGAGGTGGATCGACTGACCCAACCGCACGCAGAGACCTCACACGAGAAGGATGTGCTCAGCTACGAGCTGCAGCAGCAGCGCGAACAATTCGCTAAGCTCAAGCAAAGTCTACAGAGCGTCTAGTTCAATGCAGAGCAGCAGGCCAAAAGGCTGGCGTCGGAGAAGAACAGTCTGCAGAGCGAGCTGCAGCAGCTACAGTCTACTTTCAAACGAAGTAAACTAAACAACTTGAAAAACTCGAAAAAGCGTAAAATATAATCTAAAACCTGCAACAAGATGAAGTTACGCTACAACAAAAACCTGACTGTATCTCCATTCTCGCAATCCTCTGTGCCCATTGTTCAAGTGGTGTCGGATATCAAGCATCCAGCCTCCATCGAAGAAATTTTTAATGTGATTAACTTGAAGTATAAGCACATGACTAACGATTTTCACTTTTCGCGCAGTGTCCGGTAAATCCTTCGATTGCTGCTTCTCCTGACAGGCTCGCTTCAGCTGCTGCTCCATGCTGACGCACGTTTCTGCTCCTCCTCCTGCTTCTTGCGTGTTTCTGCGGCCTGCTGAGCCATGTTGTCCTGCTCGGGCGACTTTGATTTTACCATCTTCTTGAGCTTGTGTATCTGTGCCTGCTGCTGGAATCCCTGGAATATCCGACAGCGAATTGCTTATTGAATAGCTGGTGGTCCCCTCTTCTTCATCCTCCAAGTCAAAGAAAACGGCCTTGAACCCATCATCCAGCAACTCGCTACCTTCTGACTTAGCCTTGGACGCCGCACTCTTGTCCGGTTGTCCGCTCGTGTCGCTCATTTGCTACTAAAGTGTTAAAATTATTTAGTACGAATTTAATCTTATTTTAAATTTATTTCGTACCGCTTCAATTTTGTAGTGTGTAGTTGACTCTAGGTTGTGGATTCGGTCACGAATCTGACTAACTGAATATTCTCAGTCGAATTTGTTGCTCAAGGCTACTGGCCAGCCTGCTAGGTTTCCTCTGCTAAACGTATAAAAAGTGTAGCCAAGTAAGTCGTTGATGTGGATATTTTTTTTTTTTTTAGGTTCCTTATGTAGGTTTATTGTAAACAATTATCACAGACAATAAAGTACAATTACTTAACGTACTGTTACTGTTGATTAGCAACTTTTGGTAAGGGTCAAGGATTTCTTTTACTATTTGAAAAATCCGGAATGGTTTTCCCGGAACGATATTGTGGGAATGACGCCGGTCCAGCAGCTCTAGGTGTGGTGCTTCGAAAACGGTGGTATGCGGTGTCAGCGAAAGAGACGAGAAAAAGACAGCCATTCAATTTAAATCCGTTTAATGCACTGGTCGCAGCCAGCGATGCCAACGTTCGCCCCAGTTCAGAAGGGAGCCGATCGAACGATCGTAACAGCGACTGAGCGTAACATTCCAATAACTCTTATACTATGCTATTCTATGCTATACTATGCTATGCTATGCTATTTTGCTGATGCTGCTCCAACATTCCGGCCCCGTTGAAGGCCTCCGGCGCTTCAACCATCCATTTGCAATTTTGCCAGTTTTTGTATTGCGTGTTTAATAACGCCTGCGGAAGTCCGCACCTCTGCCACGCGCACTCTCCTACCACCGCTGTCGTTGCCACCACTCCCCCTGTGGTCCACTTCTGAGGCGGTGTGTTGTCCTCGTGGACGAGCACTAGGCATCCTGCCTCGAGGTTCGGTCCTTCGGTAGACCTCTGCTGCCGCTGCTGCAGGCTGGCCAGGTAGTCCTTGGACCAGCCCTGCAGTGTCTTCCAAGCGGATGTCATAGCGATCAGGGAAGCCTTGAGCTGCCTTCAGGAACGTGCCCCTACGGCAACTTATATAAATATCTATAGTGATAGCCAAGCTGCGATCAAATCACTGAATGCGATAATAACAAGCTCGGCTACCGTGGCAAACTTTCGCAAATCTCTCCATGAGATGGCTTATCAGTTTGTCATCAGCCTAATATGGGTCCCGGGCCACCAGGACATTGAAGGCAACTGTATAGCAGACGAGCTGGCCAGAGCTGGTACAACAATCCCCCTTCTCCATGATAAGGAGGATATTCGTATGCCAATGGCCACCTGCAAGCTCAAAATAAAAGAACATTTTAAGAAACTAATAAATGACAGATGGCAAACAGTGCCACTATGTCGCATAACTCGGCAAATATGGCCTAACATTACTAGGAAGCGCACCGATGAGCTTTGCAAACTCAGTAGGAGCAGGTGCAGCTCAGTCATACGCTCCCTTACGGGACATTGGCTAATAGGCACCCATGCTAACAGGCTGGGTGCCCCCTATAACGACTTCTGTCGGAGCTGTAGAGATGAGGACGAGGAGGAGACTGTGGAACACCTGTTCTGCTCCTGTCCGGCTCTCTGTAGAAGGAGACTTCAATACTTGGGTGCACCTTTCCTAATTGACATTTCGGACATGTCTACAATCAGTCCCAGACGGATCGCAGGCTTCATAAGGGCATCCGGATGGGACAACGGATAACATAGTGTCTCACGAGGGAACGATCGATGCGGTATCACAACGGGCCGAAGCCGGCCTAGGTGTGTCGGGTTTCTGACGATCCCGACAGCCGCCTTAACCTAACCTAACCTAAGTGCTGCTTGCTGCTGCTTGATAAACGCCTTGAATTGCTCGGCATTCCCCTTGAGCCCCGTGAGCAGACTCTGCTGCTTGGTGGAAATGTCCACAGTTGGGGTGCGGGCGCAGAGGCTTTGCAGCGTGAGGCAGAAAATTAATCCGTTGATAGCCGAACGGGATGCGCTGCGGGATCGCCGCCAGAAGGCCGACAGCCAGCTGAAGAGTATTCAACTGGACATGCTGCAATTGAGCGAGGACAAGAATCTCAAACAGGAATGTGATCGGCTGAAGGAGGACAACTGGTGCATGTCCACGAAACGGGAGACAGCGGATGCGATCCGCCTGGAGCTGGATCGGCACCAAGGCCTCTTGGTGGCTGCCCAAACGGAGGTGGATCGACTGACCCAACCGCACGCAGAGACCTCACACGAGAAGGATGTGCTCAGCTACGAGCTGCAGCAGCAGCGCGAACAATTCGCCAAGCTCAAGCAAAGTCTACAGAGCGTCCAGTTCAATGCAGAGCAGCAGGCCAAAAGGCTGGCGTCGGAGAAGAGCAGTCCTTGTTCACACCCACATAGTGTTCCTTTAGGATTTTCGCCTGCCTCTTATTGATCTTCTGCAGCCTGCTCATTTGAATCTCAGCACTGCGAATTTCAGCCAACTTCTCCGCACAGCTACTGCAGTTCTCTGGCTCACATTTCGCCCGCAACTGCTACAGCTCGCTCTGCAACTGAGAGGGCCTCTTCTTCTTAGAGCTGAGAGGGTCACTAGCTAGTAATATTAAACTGAGTATCAAAATCATGGATTACGATTTCAATCAATAAAATAGAACGTAATTTAACATATTTTACGCATTACAGGTGATGGATGTCGGCAGCAATCGAAGGATCTACCGGACACTGCGCGAGGAGAAGAAGTGGGCGGAGCAGTGGAATTCCCAGCTGGAGTCCAAGCTGAAGCAGCTGCTCCAGTGCAAGCAGCTCAATGAAAAATGCGCCCATAGCGGCGAGCTGCTGTATAGGAAACAGATCGCCTTCGACAAAATCACAAAGCGATACAACGCCCTGGAGTCGGACTTTGAGGTCATGCTGCTGGAGAAGGAGGTCAAGATACATGAGCTGAAGGGCTCGCTCGAACTGGCCCAGAGTCAGTACATCAAGCTGCCGGAGGCCAGGCGGGCGACCTTGGAGCACAGCAATGCCCAGCTGAATAGCCACATGGAGGGGACCCTGGCTGAGCTCAGTTCGCTCGATGATCTTTTGCTCAAGATTAATATGACTCGCGTGGGCCTCAGTCGCGCTGATCGCAATGGCCAACTCAATGAGGAGCTGCCTCGGGCTATGGGCAGTCCCCAAAGCCAGACAGATGATTTTATCAATCTGCAGAAGCAACTGGACCGAAAACCGTCAACCGTCAACGACTACAGACGTATTTTTGTATCGCTCCGCGGTGAAAATCAATTAAATCAATTAATCGCGATTAATCATAAATTAAATTCGCGCTCGGGGTAGGCATGTGTACTAGTGATCGTGCTGCCCTTGAATACCATCCAATCGAGTAATAAAGACTAATAGAAATAATAGAAAAGAACAAATGTCAACGTTTAAGAGCACCAGCTCGGTAAAGAGCACAAGCACTGTACCCAAAGCCAAAATGAGCCAAGCCCGGCAACAACAACAAGACGAGCGTCGGCTCTCGCAAGCAAAAAACAACGCGTACTTCTCTATACGCTCGCCAAAGGCAGCAGTACCAACAAAAACTGCATCACTGCAAGTGAACGAGGAGAGAGCACGCTCTCTCTCCCCTGCATTGGAAAGTGGGTCATGGAGTGCTCAGTGCCCATCCCCCGACTCGTACTGCCTAACCAGAGATTTGCTAATATTGACAACAACTAGTACAATGCCCTCGCTCAAAACTGTGTCTTCGACCACAACAACGACAACAACCACAACAACAACCACTGCAATTGCTCAGCGCCCGATACTGTCGACCCACTGCGACAAGCCCCAACTCTCCCAACCCATAAGTTCAAAAAATGCTAACGGAGCGTTAATTCAGACTGGGCTCGATCGCTATGTGCAAATCAAAAGAAAATTGAGCCCACAAAATGTGAAGAACAACAATGCAGCCAAAATAACTAAAATAACCGAGAACACTGTGCCGCATAAGGCACTAGCAAACAATAGATTTGCGATACTAAGTGTCCCAAATGAAGATGAGATCACCCAAACACCCAAGGCCAAAAAATTAAGACCGCCACCTATTTCGACAGTCAAATTGTGCTGAACTGGTCAAAAAAATAACTGATACAATTGGCGCAAACACATTCTATGTCACGTACATAAAAAGAGGTAACATAAATGAAACAAAAATACAAGTCAATGACGAACAAAACTATCGATCAGTTGCGAAATACCTCGAAAATGAAAAAATTAATTACTACACCTACCAACTTAAAAGTAGCAAAGGATTACAAGTGGTTATCAAAGGAATCGAACCAACAGTCCCAATCAATGAGATAATAGATGGACTTAACGATAAGGGCTTCGAAGTCAAAATGGCTATGAACATAATAAATAGAAATAAAATTCCCCAGCCAATGTTCAAAGTAGAACTGACACCTGAAAGTATGCATATAAGTAAAAAT
The DNA here is from genome assembly GCF_018151105.1 of Drosophila obscura. Lineage (NCBI taxonomy): Eukaryota > Metazoa > Arthropoda > Insecta > Diptera > Drosophilidae > Drosophila > Drosophila obscura. The sequence goes on along the minus strand of NW_024542867.1, from coordinate 478,593 downwards.
GAAGTTCACCCAATATACAAGCTTCAATACCTACTGCACCGTAGGATCACCGTTGAGGAACCACACAAACGAAATGGACCGGTCCAATGCACAAATTGCCAGGAATATGGACACACGAAAACCTATTGCACTCTACGGGCAGTATGCGTTGCCTGTGGTGATGTTCATCTCACTGAGGCCTGCCCCGTAAATAAGGAGGACCCATCTGCCAAAAAATGTACCAACTGTGGGGGAAACCATACTGCCAACTATAGAGGTTGTCCTGTCTATAAAGAATTGAAAAATCGCCTAAACCAACAAATAACTGCAGCTCGAAACCCGGTCGTCCGACAAAACTTAACATATATACCATCAACTACGACTCCAGGAGTTTCTTTTGCTCAGGCGTTAAGTTACAACAACGGGTCGTACGCCTCAGTCTCTAAGCCGACACTTCAACCAACCACAGCTGGAATAATGCAGAATCAGGCATCAAATCAGATCCCAGAAATCTCTGCCCAACACACCCCTGCTAATCCATCCCAATTGCCTAGTGGAATTGAGTCAATGCTGGTAACTATAACAAATACAATGGTAGCAATACAACAAACGATGCAGGAGCTTATGCGCAACCAAAATCTCCTCCTGGAGCTCCTAATCAAACAGAAATCTGTTTAAATGTCCTGTCTAAATATATGTTTCTGGAATGCAAATGGCATTTCTCAGCACAAATGCGAGCTCTTACAGTTCCTCGCTCAACACGACATTGACGCCATGCTCATATCAGAGACTCACCTAACAAATAAAAACTATTTTCACCTCGATGGCTATAACTTCTATGCGACAAATCATCCCGATGGTAAGGCACATGGAGGTACTGGCGTTCTGATCAAGAATCGCATTAGGCATTATCCATTGCCTTCATTTGCTACACCTTATCTACAGGCAACAGCAATTCATATTGAAATTCAGAGCGGCTACCTAAACCTAGCCGCAGTATACTGCCCACCACGTTTCTGCATTTCCGAAACAGAATTTGTAACATTCTTCGACCTACTAGGTTACCGATTTATAGCAGCTGGTGACTACAATGCCAAGCACACCCATTGGGGATCTAGACTTACCAACCCGAAAGGAAGACAACTATTTAACGCTATAATAACCCCACGAAACAAGCTAGACTTTATCTCTCCGGGCAAGCCCACATATTGGCCCACAGATCCAAACAAGCAACCCGACTTGATTGATTTTGCAGTTACACGAAGGGTGCTGCAAGCTCAGATTAATGTAGATCACTTAACAGATCTATCATCGGATCACTCGCCCATTCTACTTCACCTTTACGACCATCCACAGCTTTCGGAACGCCCACACTTTCTAACTTCTAGCAAAACAGATTGGCTCAAATACAGGAAGTACATAAGCTCTCATATTGATAGCTGCCCAAACATTAATTGTAAAGATGATATTGATAGGTCAGTCGAAGCATTGGTTTCCTCAATTTCACTGGCGGCAAAACACTCAACACCAATATTAGCATCTAATAAACTTTCCAACAGCAGTCGTATTTCTAGGCACATTGAAGTGCTGCTACGCGATAAAAGAAGGCTTCGCCGAGAGTGGCAAGCACACAGATCACCTGCATCGAAAGAGCGGCTAAAAATAGCCAACCACCTACTACGCAGAGCCCTAGAAGATGAAAAAAACCGAGCTCAAATATCCTATATGGAGCAACTCACCCCAACTAGCAAACGATTCCCACTGTGGAAAGCAAAATCAGGGATATGCCCACCAATCGAGAGTGAATCACCTTTGCGTACACAAACAGGAGAGTGGGCTCGCAGCAACAAAGAGAAGGCAAATACATTTGCCGTCCATCTAGAAAACGTCTTCAAACCGCACCCAGCAACGAATAGCTTTGTGCTCCCACCAACCAACAATCCCGAAGCTACTCCGCCTATCATATTCCAATCAGGAGAAGTCACAAGGGTCATTAAAGACCAAATCTCAAAGCAAAAGAAAGCTCCGGGCCACGATTTCATCTCTCCTAAAATGATCATAGAATTGCCGAGCTGTGCAGTGTATTTCCTTACTATGATATTCAACAGCATGATGAAATGGGGCTATTATCCTCAAGAATGGAGGAAATCAGTCATCACAATGATCCATAAAGCCGGAAAAGACAAGTCCAAGCCATCACCATATAGACCTATCAGCCTACTGCCTTGCCTATCAAAGATATTTGAAAAGCTGCTCCTGAATCGTATCAAACAACACCTACACATCAACGGTGCCATCCCGACTCACCAATTTGGATTTCGCGAAAAACACGGAACCATTGAACAAGTAAACCGTATAACCTCTGAGATACGAAATGCATTTGAAAGACGGGAGTATTTCTCCGCTGTTTTTCTGGATGTCGCACAGGCTTTCGACCGCGTTTGGTTAGATGGCTTAATCCACAAAATCAAAATATTACTTCCACAAAACATCCATGGAATAATGGAGTCATACCTACAGCAAAAAAGTTTCGCAGTACGATGCAAAGATTTCCTCTCTGAATATCATCCAATTGAAGCTGGTGTACCGCAAGGCAGCGTGCTTGGACCGACACTGTATATCATATTCACAGCAGATCTACCGACAAACAGCCTAACAACAACTTCGACATTTGCTGATGATACTGCCATATTAAGTCGCTTCAAGTGCCCAAGAAGGGCCACGGATCACTTATCATCTCATCTCGTGGCCTTAGAAAAATGGCTAGCAGACTGGCGGATACATGTAAATGAGCAAAAGTGCAAGCATGTCACCTTCACGTTAAACAGACAAACTTGCCCTCCATTATGTCTGAACAATATCAACATTCCACAAACCACCGAAGTAACATACCTTGGTGTTCATCTGGATAGAAGGCTTACTTGGCGTAAGCACATCGAAGCGAAGAGAAATCTACTTAAATTTAAAGCTAGTAATCTACATTGGCTAATAAACACCCGTTCACCACTAAAACTGGAGTACAAAGTACTTTTGTACAATGCGGTTCTCAAACCCATCTGGACATACGGCTCCGAGCTATGGGGAAATGCTTGCGTTAGTAATTTAGAAATAATCCAGAGAGCTCAATCGAAGATACTAAGAACTATCACTGGGGCACCATGGTACATACGGAATGAAAATATCCATAAAGACTTAAATGTAGGATCAGTTAAAGATGAAATTGCCAAAGTGAAAGCAAAGTACCAGGCCAAGCTTCAAGCCCATCCTAATAGACTTGCGCAGTCTTTAACTTGGCACACTAGCCATACACGACTCCGGCGAAGAGACCTTCCCACCCAGCAATAATACTTAGCTAGGGACGTACTCTAAGTAGTTAAGTGTAAATAATTAAATAGATATATTAGGCTAAGATTTGTAAACTTGTCGTAAGTCTCTAATAGGGAAGATTCGATAAATAAAATCCCGTAATAATAAAAAAAACGAGAAGGAACGTGTGAGTCGTTTCTGGGTACACGACTCTACTTATACCCGTACTCAGTCAGTATATACAGCTTATGATTTTGTAGAATTTTGGAAAAAAAAAAAAATTTTACATTTTACATTTTTTTTGCTACATCTGCTATCTACATCTACATATACAATGTCTATTCTACATCTAACATGTAGATTGTACGTGTTCCATTTAGATTCTACATCTCCTCTGCTAGGGGTTGCTCGCGTACTGAACGCGGCAGAGTGTGCGAGCGAGAAGCAAAATGAGTTGCGCTGTCGTTTTCTGGAGGGGGTGGGCAGGGGAAGCAACTGAAAATTAATTTCGTCATTCTGGCTATAATTATGATCCGATCTGAATCAGATTCGGCAGTCTGGTAGATATGGGCATTCTCTACTATACTGCGTTTTTAGTTTTATCGTATCTTTAAAATTGTGGCTGCCACAGATTTTCGTCCTTTGTGTGGGCGGAAGGGGGCGGGGCGAAATTTTGAAATACACTTGTAGCAGTGTGATATCACATGAGTCTGGAAACCAAATTTGGTTGCCCTAGCTCTTATAGTCTCTGAGATCTAGGCGCTCAACAAGACGGACAGACAGACAGACGGACAGACGGACAGACAGACATGGCTCTATCGACTCGGCTATTGATGCTGATCAAGAATATATATACTTTATGGGGTCGGAAACGTTTCCTTCTCTGCGTTACACACATCCATTTTTACCACAAATCTACTATACCCCTTAACTCTTTTTTGAGTACGGGTATAAAAAAAAGAAGCAACTGGACGAGCGGAAGAAGGACTGCTCCTGCTGCGTGAGCAGGAGCAGGAGGCACTACGTACCGTGGCTACATTGAGTGAGGAGAAATCGCGACTGCAGCTGCGCCTTGTGCAAATAGAACAGAAATGGGGCGCAGTGAAACAAAATTTGGCCACAAGCTATTCGCAGCTACAGATGAAAATTAATCTGTTGATAGCCGAACGGGATGCGCTGCGGGATCGCCGCCAGAAGGCCGACAGCCAGCTGCAGAGTATTCAACTGGACATGCTGCAATTGAGCGAGGACAAGAATCTCAAACAGGAATGTGATCGGCTGAAGGAGGACAACTGGCGAATGTCCACGAAGTGGGAGACAGCGGATGCGCTCCGCCTGGAGCTGGATCGGCACCAAGGCCTCTTGGTGGCAGCGCGAACAGTTCGCTAAGCTCAAGCAAAGTCTACAGAGCGTCCAGTTCAATGCAGAGCAGCAGGCCAAAAGGCTGGCGTCGGAGAAGAACAGTCTGCAGAGCGAGCTGCAGCAGCTACAGTCTACTTTCAAACGAAGTAAACTAAACAACTTGAAAAACTCGAAAAAGCGTAAAATATAATCTAAAACCTGCAACAAGATGAAGTTACGCTACAACAAAAACCTGACTGTATCTCCATTCTCGCAATCCTCTGTACCCATTGTTCAAGTGGTTTTGGATATCAAGCATCCAGCCTCCATCGAAGAAATTTTTGATGTGATTAACTTGAAATATAAGCACATGACTAACGATTTTCACTTTTCGCGCAGTGTCCGGTAGATCCTTCGATTGCTGCTTCTCCTGACAGGCTCGCTTCAGCTGCTGCTCCATGCTGACGCACGTTTCTGCTCCTCCTCCAGCTTCTTGCGTGTTTCTGCGGCCTGCTGGGCCATGTTGTCCTGCTCGGGCGACTTCGATTTTACCATCTTCTTGAGCTTGTGTATCTGTGCCTGCTGCTGGAATCCCTGGAATATCCGACAGCGAATTGCTTATCGAATAGCTGGTGGTCCCCTCTTCTTCATCCTCCAAGTCAAAGAAAACGACCTTGAACCCCTCATCCAGCAACTCGCTGCCTTCTGACTTAGCCTTGGGCGCCGCACTCTTGTCCGGTTGTCCGCTCGTGTCGCTCATTTGCTACTAAAGTGTTAAAATTATTTAGTACGAATTTAATCTTATTTTAAATTTATTTCGTACCGCTTCAATTTTGTAGTGTGTAGTTGACTCTAGGTTGTGGATTCGGTCACGAATCTGACTAACTGAATATTCTCAGTCGAATTTGTTGCTCAAGGCTACTGGCCAGCCTGCTGGGTTTCCTCTGCTAAACGTATAAAAAGTGTTGCCAATTAAGTCGTTGATGTGGATATTTTTTAGGTTCCTTATGTAGCTTTATTGTAAACGTACTGTTACTGTTGATTAGCAACTTTTTGTAAGTGTCAAGGATTTCTTTTACTATTTGAAAAATCCGGAATGGTTTTCCCGGAACGATATTGTGGGAATGACGCCGGTCCAGCAGTTCTAGGTGTGGTGCTTCGAAAACGGTGGTATGCGGTGTCAGCGAAAGAGACGAGAAAAAGACAGCCATTCAATTTAAATCCGTTTAATGCACTTGGTCGCAGCCAGCGATGCCAACGTTCGCCCCAGTTCAGAAGGGAGCCGATCGAACGATCGTAACAGCGACTGAGCGTAACAATCCAATAACTCTTATACTATGCTATTCTATGCTATACTATGCTATGCTATGCTATTTTGCTGCTGCTGCTCTAACATTCCGGCCCCGTTGAAGGCCTCCGGCGCTTCAACCATCCATTGGCAATTTTGCCAGTTTTTGTATTGCGCGTTTAATAACGCGTTTAATAACGGAAGTCCGCACCTCTGCCACGCGCACTCTCCTACCACCGCTGTCGTTGCCACCACTCCCCCTGTGGTCCACTTCTGAGGCGGTGTGTTGTCCTCGTGGACGAGCACTAGGCATCCTGCCTCGAGGTTCGGTCCTTCGGTAGACCTCTGCTGCCGCTGCTGCAGGCTGGCCAGGTAGTCCTTGGACCAGCCCTGCAGTGTCTTCCAAGCGGAAGTCATAGCGATCAGGGAAGCCTTAAGCTGCCTTCAGGAACGTGCCCCTACGGCAACTTATATAAATATCTATAGTGATAGCCAAGCTGCGATCAAATCACTGAATGCGATAACAACAAGCTCGGCTACCGTGGCAAACTGTCGCAAATCTCTCCATGAGATGGCTTATCAGTTTGTCATCAGCCTAATATGGGTCCCGGGCCACCAGGACATTGAAGGCAACTGTATAGCAGACGAGCTGGCCAGAGCTGGTACAACAATCCCCCTTCTCCATGATAAGGAGGATATTCGTATGCCAATGGCCACCTGCAAGCTCAAAATAAAAGAACATTTTAAGAAACTAATAAATGACAGATGGCAAACAGTGCCACTATGTCGCATAACTCGGCAAACATGGCCTAACATTACTAGGAAGCGCACCGATGAGCTTTGCAAACTCAGTAGGAGCAGGTGCAGCTCAGTCATACGCTCCCTTACGGGACATTGGCTAATAGGCACCCATGCTAACAGGCTGGGTGCCCCCTATAACGACTTCTGTCGGAGCTGTAGAGATGAGGACGAGGAGGAGACTGTGGAACACCTGTTCTGCTCCTGTCCGGCTCTCTGTAGAAGGAGACTTCAATACTTGGGTGCACCTTTCCTAATTGACATTTCGGACATGTCTACAATCAGTCCCAGACGGATCGAAGGCTTCATAAGGGCATCCGGATGGGACAACGGATAACATAGTGTCTCACGAGGGAACGATCGATGCGGTATCACAACGGGCCGAAGCCGGCCTAGGTGTGTCGGGTTTCTGACGATCCCGACAGCCGCCTTAACCTAACCTAACCTAAGTGCTGCTTGCTGCTGCTTGATAAACGCCTTGAATTGCTCGGCAATCCCCTTGAGCCCCGTGAGCAGACTCTGCTGCGTGGTGGAAATGTCCACAGTTGGGGTGTGGGCGCAGAGGCTTTGCAGCGTGAGGCAGAAAATTAATCCGTTGATAGCCGAACGGGATGCGCTGCGGGATCGCCGCCAGAAGGCCGACAGCCATCTGAAGAGTATTCAATTGGACATGCTGCAATTGAGCGAGGACAAGAATCTCAAACAGGAATGTGATCGGCTGAAGGAGGACAGTAGCTATTAAATAGGAATGTGACTATAGGACAGTGTTAGGCATACACACACAGACAAAAGAAATGAAAACGAAAGTAAACGAACAGTCAAGGTGCTAGGAGGACCTTTTACAGAAAAAACCATTAGCACCATTAAACCATAAACCAATAGAGATAAATGACCCAAAAAAAAAAGTAGTGCCGCAAATTCATTTGAAAGGGACGGGATGAAACACTTGCTTGAGGGATGTTTGAATCGTTGTAGGGAACCAATCACATAAGCAGAGAGAGGGATAGTTATTTGATGATTGCTGTCCAGGATTATTGATCCTGGATTTTTTGACAAAGTTAGTTCACATCTTGACCGCTAGATGGCGCCACAAAAGTAGTAATGTGGCAACCCGGATCGCGGCCCTCTGGCAGGGCCAGCAACAACCTCGAGACGAGATGGCAGCTCCAGCAACGGTCTCTCGACAAGTTAGCAGCTTCAGCAACTACGACGACACGCGACAAGACATTGTAATCAAATATTAAGAAATAAAGAGTTATACTAAACGACAGATAGAGCGTACATTGGCCAAGCCGCCAAAGTGGTGACCCCTACGTTTAAAAACAACGGCAAATGCAAAATCAGCACTATTTTTTGCGTTCTTCGACCAAAAGCAAACCGGCAGAAGACGACAAGTTCTACGACGCAATAAACATGGCGAACACGGAGGCCACACTAAACGAGTTAAGAGAGCAACTGCAGCAACTTCAACTAGTAAACGCACAGCCAACAGCTGCAAATTCTCAAAACTTAGCTCAAATCGTCATCCCAAAATTCAACAAATCGAATCCGACACTTTGGTTCGCGCAACTAGAGCGCCTCCTTAGTTTACACAATGTGGTGCGCGACGACAACAAGTTTGACCTGGTGTCAGTACAACTGGAGGAAGATGCAGCCCGTGCAATCGAAGATCTCATTACTCGGCCACCTACTGACAACAAGTACGACGCAATGAAGCGTCGGCTGCTCGAAACTTTCGGCGAATCAGAGGATTCGAAAATGAGACGACTCCTCCGGGGTGGCGACATGACTGGGAAGAAGCCGTCGGAGATCTTGACTCACTTGCGTCGCTTAGCACCTGCTAGTGGGTTCGAAGCCGTAATACGAAACCTTTTCTTCACTGAGTTACCTTCGTCGATTCGCCCACTCATTTCGGTTTGGGAGGAGAACGACCTGGACCAGCTGGCAAAAGATTGCCGACAAGATGCCCGAAAACAGCGCTATCGACTCAATAGGTGTTATGTCGACTCAACCCAAGCCCGCTGAGCAAAGGCAGCACAGCGTGGAGTCGGTAAGTAGCAACAATCCAAATTTAAAAGACGTTGCTGCTGCTCTGCACATTCTAACGCAGAAGGTGGATAAGCTACAACACGACATGCACGCCGCCAAGAAGCCCAAGGTTCCTCAGCCAGTAAATGGCACGAGCGCAAACAATGATGTCAACAATGCAACCCTTTGCTACTATCACATCACGTTCGGTGATCGGGCACGCAAGTGCCGCCCAGACTGCCGATATTATCAACAGTTAAACTAAAGCTGCTACCGCTAACTCAGCTGGTAGGCGGTAGCATCTCAACGACCAGCGACATGTCATCCGGGAATCACGATCACCGACTTCACATCCAAGATCAAAACACTAGTCGGACCTTTCTCATCGATTCCGGATCGGTGGTGTCAGTTATACCCTGCGCCATGGCTCAACACAAACTTAGAGAAAGTAAACTGGAATTGTATGCCGCGAACTAGACTACCATACGAACCTTTGGACATCAGGACCTGGAACTCGACCTGGGCCTCGATCGTTCCTTCAAATGGTCATTTGTCGTCGCTGATGTACAATCGGCAATAATTGGCGCTGACTTCCTAGCACAGTTCCATTTGCTCGTTGACATCAAGAAACAACGTCTTTCCAACGGCACAAGCATATCCGTAATCTCGCAGGATTTTGCTTCGCCAAATGACGATAAAACGGAGCAAGGCGAGCACCTACACATCGACAACATGAACGCATCCGATTCACTTTCAGTTCGCCACTACATAACAACAACTGGAGCACCCGTAGCAGATCGGCCCAGGCGACTCATGGGAGAGAAACTATCTGTGGCTAAAGCACAGATACATCAACTAATCGACAACAAAATCTGCAGATACTCCAAAAGTCCATGGGCCAGCCTGTTGCACATGGTAGCAAAAAGCAGTGGTGGATGGCGGGCTTGCTGCGACTATCGCAAGCTTAATGCCATCACCGTTCCAGATCGTTACCCGATTCCCCACATTCACGATTTTGCCGACCGACTATATGGCAAAAGCGTTTTCACTACACTAGACCTCGAACGAGCATACTATCAAATACCGAGGGCCCCAGAGGACATCGAAAAAACAGCGGTATGCACACCGTTCGGGCTAATTGAATTCGTAAAAATGCCATTTGGACTGAACCGATGAGCTTTGCAAACTCAGTAGGAGCAGGTGCAGCTCAGTCATACGCTCCCTTACGGGACATTGGCTAATAGGCACCCATGCTAACATTCTGGGTGGGACAACGGATAACATAGAGTCTCACGAGGGAACGATCGATGCGGTATCACAACGGGCCGAAGCCGGCCTAGGTGTGTCGGGTTTCTGACGATCCCGACAGCCGCCTTAACCTAACCTAACCTAAGTGCTGCTTGCTGCTGCTTGATAAACGCCTTGAATTGCTCGGCAATCCCCTTGAGCCCCGTGAGCAGACTCTGCTGCGTGGTGGAAATGTCCACAGTTGGGGTGCGGGCGCAGAGGCTTTGCAGCGTGAGGCAGAAAATTAATCCGTTGATAGCCGAACGGGATGCGCTGCGGGATCGCCGCCAGAAGGCCGACAGCCAGCTGAAGAGTATTCAATTGGACATGCTGCAATTGAGCGAGGACAAGAATCTCAAACAGGAATGTGATCGGCTGAAGGAGGACAGTAGCTATTAAATAGGAATGTGACTATAGGACAGTGTTAGGCATACACACACAGACAAAAGAAATGAAAACGAAAGTAAACGAACAGTCAAGGTGCTAGGAGGACCTTTTACAGAAAAAACCATTAGCACCATTAAACCATAAACCAATAGAGATAAATGACCCAAAAAAAACGAGAAGGAACGTGTGAGTCGTTTCTGGGGACACGACTCTACTTATACCCGTACTCAGTCAGTATATACATTATTGAGCTTATGATTTTTTAGAATTTTAGAAAAAAAAAAAATTTTACATATTACATTTTTTTGCTACATCTGCTATCTACATCTACATATACAATGTCTATTCTACATCTAACATGTAGATTGTACATGTTCCATTCATATTCTACATCTCCTCCGCTAGGGGTTGCTCGCGCACTGAACGCGGCAGAGTGTGCGAGCGAGAAGGAAAATGAGTTGCGTTGTCTTGAACGGGAGGGGGAGGGGAAGCAACTGAAAATTAATTTCTTCATTCTGGCTATAATTATGATCCGATCTGATTCAAATTTGGCAGTCTGGTAGATATGGACATTCTCTACGATACTGCGTAGATGGCGCCACAAAAGTAGTAATGTGGCAACCCGGATCGCGGCCCTCTGGCAGGGCCAGCAACAACCTCGAGACGAGATGGCAGCTCCAGCAACGGTCTCTCGACAAGTTAGCAGCTTCAGCAACTACGACGACACGCGACAAGACATTGTAATCAAATATTAAGAAATAAAGAGTTATACTAAACGACAGATAGAGCGTACATTGGCCAAGCCGCCAAAGTGGTGACCCCTACGTTTAAAAACAACGGCAAATGCAAAATCAGCACTATTTTTTGCGTTCTTCGACCAAAAGCAAACCGGCAGAAGACGACAAGTTCTACGACGCAATAAACATGGCGAACACGGAGGCCACACTAAACGAGTTAAGAGAGCAACTGCAGCAACTTCAACTAGTAAACGCACAGCCAACAGCTGCAAATTCTCAAAACTTAGCTCAAATCGTCATCCCAAAATTCAACAAATCGAATCCGACACTTTGGTTCGCGCAACTAGAGCGCCTCCTTAGTTTACACAATGTGGTGCGCGACGACAACAAGTTTGACCTGGTGTCAGTACAACTGGAGGAAGATGCAGCCCGTGCAATCGAAGATCTCATTACTCGGCCACCTACTGACAACAAGTACGACGCAATGAAGCGTCGGCTGCTCGAAACTTTCGGCGAATCAGAGGATTCGAAAATGAGACGACTCCTCCGGGGTGGCGACATGACTGGGAAGAAGCCGTCGGAGATCTTGACTCACTTGCGTCGCTTAGCACCTGCTAGTGGGTTCGAAGCCGTAATACGAAACCTTTTCTTCACTGAGTTACCTTCGTCGATTCGCCCACTCATTTCGGTTTGGGAGGAGAACGACCTGGACCAGCTGGCAAAAGATTGCCGACAAGATGCCCGAAAACAGCGCTATCGACTCAATAGGTGTTATGTCGACTCAACCCAAGCCCGCTGAGCAAAGGCAGCACAGCGTGGAGTCGGTAAGTAGCAACAATCCAAATTTAAAAGACGTTGCTGCTGCTCTGCACATTCTAACGCAGAAGGTGGATAAGCTACAACACGACATGCACGCCGCCAAGAAGCCCAAGGTTCCTCAGCCAGTAAATGGCACGAGCGCAAACAATGATGTCAACAATGCAACCCTTTGCTACTACCACATCACGTTCGGTGATCGGGCACGCAAGTGCCGCCCAGACTGCCGATATTATCAACAGTTAAACTAAGCTGCTACCGCTAACTCAGCTGGTAGGCGGTAGCATCTCAACGACCAGCGACATGTCATCCGGGAATCACGATCACCGACTTCACATCCAAGATCAAAACACTAGTCGGACCTTTCTCATCGATTCCGGATCGGTGGTGTCAGTTATACCCTGCGCCATGGCTCAACACAAACTTAGAGAAAGTAAACTGGAATTGTATGCCGCGAACTAGACTACCATACGAACCTTTGGACATCAGGACCTGGAACTCGACCTGGGCCTCGATCGTTCCTTCAAATGGTCATTTGTCGTCGCTGATGTACAATCGGCAATAATTGGCGCTGACTTCCTAGCACAGTTCCATTTGCTCGTTGACATCAAGAAACAACGTCTTTCCAACGGCACAAGCATATCCGTAATCTCGCAGGATTTTGCTTCGCCAAATGACGATAAAACGGAGCAAGGCGAGCACCTACACATCGACAACATGAACGCATCCGATTCACTTTCAGTTCGCCACTACATAACAACAACTGGAGCACCCGTAGCAGATCGGCCCAGGCGACTCATGGGAGAGAAACTATCTGTGGCTAAAGCACAGATACATCAACTAATCGACAACAAAATCTGCAGATACTCCAAAAGTCCATGGGCCAGCCCGTTGCACATGGTAGCAAAAAGCAGTGGTGGATGGCGGGCTTGCGGCGACTATCGCAAGCTTAATGCCATCACCGTTCCAGATCGTTACCCGATTCCCCACATTCACGATTTTGCCGACCGACTATATGGCAAAAGCGTTTTCACTACACTAGACCTCGAACGAGCATACTATCAAATACCGATGGCCCCAGAGGACATCGAAAAAACAGCGGTATGCACACCGTTCGGGCTAATTGAATTCGTAAAAATGCCATTTGGACTGAACCGATGAGCTTTGCAAACTCAGTAGGAGCAGGTGCAGCTCAGTCATACGCTCCCTTACGGGACATTGGCTAATAGGCACCCATGCTAACATTCTGGGTGGGACAACGGATAACATAGAGTCTCACGAGGGAACGATCGATGCGGTATCACAACGGGCCGAAGCCGGCCTAGGTGTGTCGGGTTTCTGACGATCCCGACAGCCGCCTTAACCTAACCTAACCTAAGTGCTGCTTGCTGCTGCTTGATAAACGCCTTGAATTGCTCGGCAATCCCCTTGAGCCCCGTGAGCAGACTCTGCTGCGTGGTGGAAATGTCCACAGTTGGGGTGCGGGCGCAGAGGCTTTGCAGCGTGAGGCAGAAAATTAATCCGTTGATAGCCGAAAGGGATGCGCTGCGGGATCGCCGCCAGAAGGCCGACAGCCAGCTGAAGAGTATTCAATTGGACATGCTGCAATTGAGCGAGGACAAGAATCTCAAACAGGAATGTGATCGGCTGAAGGAGGACAGTAGCTATTAAATAGGAATGTGACTATAGGACAGTGTTAGGCATACACACACAGACAAAAGAAATGAAAACGAAAGTAAACGAACAGTCAAGGTGCTAGGAGGACCTTTTACAGAAAAAACCATTAGCACCATTAAACCATAAACCAATAGAGATAAATGACCCAAAAAAAACGAGAAGGAACGTGTGAGTCGTTTCTGGGGACACGACTCTACTTATACCCGTACTCAGTCAGTATATACATTATTGAGCTTATGATTTTTTAGAATTTTAGAAAAAAAAAAAATTTTACATATTACATTTTTTTGCTACATCTGCTATCTACATCTACATATACAATGTCTATTCTACATCTAACATGTAGATTGTACATGTTCCATTCATATTCTACATCTCCTCCGCTAGGGGTTGCTCGCGCACTGAACGCGGCAGAGTGTGCGAGCGAGAAGGAAAATGATTTGCGTTGTCGTTGGCGGGAGGGGGAGGGGAAGCAACTGAAAATTAATTTCTTCATTCTGGCTATAATTATGATCCGATCTGATTCAAATTTGGCAGTCTGGTAGATATGCACATTCTCTACGATACTGCGTTTTTAGTTTTATCGTATCTTTAAAATTGTGCCTGCCACAGATTTTCGTCCTTTGTGGGGGCGGAAGGGGGCGGGGCGAAATTTTGAAATACACTTGTAGCAGTGGGATATCACATGAGTCTGGAAACCAAATTTGGTTGCCCTAGCTCTTATAGTCTCTGAGATCTAGGCGCTCAACCAGACAGACAGACGGACAGACGGACAGACAGACATGGCTATATCGACTCGGCTATTGATGCTGATCAAGAATATATATACTTTATGGGGTCGGAAACGTTTCCTTCTCTGCGTTACACACATCCACTTTTACCACAAATCTAATATACCCCTTAACTCTTTTTTGAGTACGGGTATAAAAATAGTGCCGCAAATTCATTTGAAAGGGACGGGATGAAACACTTGCTTGAGGGATGTTTGAATCGTTGTAGGGAACCAATCACATAAGCAGAGAGAGGGATAGTTATTTGATGATTGCTGTCCAGGATTATTGATCCTGGATTTTTTGACAAAGTTAGTTCACATCTTGACCGCTAGATGGCGCCACAAAAGTAGTAATTTGGCAACCCGGATCGCGGCCCTCTGGCAGGGCCAGCAACAACCTCGAGACGAGATGGCAGCTCCAGCAACGGTCTCTCGACAAGTTAGCAGCTTCAGCAACTACGACGACACGCGACAAGACATTGTAATCAAATATTAAGAAATAAAGAGTTATACTAAACGACAGATAGAGCGTACATTGGCCAAGCCGCCAAAGTGGTGACCCCTACGTTTAAAAACAACGGCAAATGCAAAATCAGCACTATTTTTTGCGTTCTTCGACCAAAAGCAAACCGGCAGAAGACGACAAGTTCTACGACGCAATAAACATGGCGAACACGGAGGCCACACTAAACGAGTTAAGAGAGCAACTGCAGCAACTTCAACTAGTAAACGCACAGCCAACAGCTGCAAATTCTCAAAACTTAGCTCAAATCGTCATCCCAAAATTCAACAAATCGAATCCGACACTTTGGTTCGCGCAACTAGAGCGCCTCCTTAGTTTACACAATGTGGTGCGCGACGACAACAAGTTTGACCTGGTGTCAGTACAACTGGAGGAAGATGCAGCCCGTGCAATCGAAGATCTCATTACTCGGCCACCTACTGACAACAAGTACGACGCAATGAAGCGTCGGCTGCTCGAAACTTTCGGCGAATCAGAGGATTCGAAAATGAGACGACTCCTCCGGGGTGGTGACATGACTGGGAAGAAGCCGTCGGAGATCTTGACTCACTTGCGTCGCTTAGCACCTGCTAGTGGGTGCGAAGCCGTAATACGAAACCTTTTCTTCACTGAGTTACCTTCGTCGATTCGCCCACTCATTTCGGTTTGGGAGGAGAACGACCTGGACCAGCTGGCAAAAGATTGACGACAAGATGCCCGAAAACAGCGCTATCGACTCAATAGGTGTTATGTCGACTCAACCCAAGCCCGCTGAGCAAAGGCAGCACAGCGTGGAGTCGGTAAGTAGCAACAATCCAAATTTAAAAGACGTTGCTGCTGCTCTGCACATTCTAACGCAGAAGGTGGATAAGCTACAACACGACATGCACGCCGCCAAGAAGCCCAAGGTTCCTCAGCCAGTAAATGGCACGAGCGCAAACAATGATGTCAACAATGCAACCCTTTGCTACTACCACATCACGTTCGGTGATCGGGCACGCAAGTGCCGCCCAGACTGCCGATATTATCAACAGTTAAACTAAAGCTGCTACCGCTAACTCAGCTGGTAGGCGGTAGCATCTCAACGACCAGCGACATGTCATCCGGGAATCACGATCACCGACTTCACATCCAAGATCAAAACACTAGTCGGACCTTTCTCATCGATTCCGGATCGGTGGTGTCAGTTATACCCTGCGCCATGGCTCAACGCAAACTTAGAGAAAGTAAACTGGAATTGTATGCCGCGAACCAGACTACCATACGAACCTTTGGACATCAGGACCTGGAACTCGACCTGGGCCTCGATCGTTCCTTCAAATGGTCATTTGTCGTCGCTGATGTACAATCGGCAATAATTGGCGCTGACTTCCTAGCACAGTTCCATTTGCTCGTTGACATCAAGAAACAACGTCTTTCCAACGGAACAAGCATATCCGTAATCTCGCAGGATTTTGCTTCGCCAAATGACGATAAAACGGAGCAAGGCGAGCACCTACACATCGACAACATAAACGCATCCGATTCACTTTCAGTTCGCCACTACATAACAACAACTGGAGCACCCGTAGCAGATCGGCCCAGGCGACTCATGGGAGAGAAACTATCTGTGGCTAAAGCACAGATACATCAACTAATCGACAACAAAATCTGCAGATACTCCAAAAGTCCATGGGCCAGCCCGTTGCACATGGTAGCAAAAAGCAGTGGTGGATGGCGGGCTTGCGGCGACTATCGCAAGCTTAATGCCATCACCGTTCCAGATCGTTACCCGATTCCCCACATTCACGATTTTGCCGACCGACTATATGGCAAAAGCGTTTTCACTACACTAGACCTCGAACGAGCATACTATCAAATACCGATGGCCCCAGAGGACATCGAAAAAACAGCGGTATGCACACCGTTCGGGCTAATTGAATTCGTAAAACTGCCATTTGGACTGAAAAATGCGACACAAACGTTCCAGCGTTTCATGGATCAGATCTTCCAAGCGGTTGAATACGTCTTTTGCTACATTGACGACATTCTCATAATGTCCAACTCAGTGGAGGAGCACAGACAACACGTGGATAGGATTCTACAAATCTTAAAAGCGCATGGACTTTGCATCAACGAGAAGAAGTGTCATTTTGCACAACCTGAAGTGACGTTCTTAAGTTACACAGTTAACGGTAATTAAACGGAATTAAACCCCCAGAGGATCGAGTCAAGGCGATCACTGAGTACACTCGGCCACAAACTATTTGCGAATTAGGTCGCTTTCTTGGTATAGTTAACTATTACCGTCGCTGCATACCTCATGCGTCAGAGATCCAGGCGCCACTCAACGATTTGACACGCAACATGAAGAAAAATGACAAACGACCAGTGCAGTGGACGCCAAGCTCGATTAAAGCATTCGAAAATTGCAAAAATAGCATAGCTTACGCCGCAACCCTCGCTCATCTCAGTCTTAATGCAGAACTAAGTCTCACTTGTGACGCCTCCGACACAGCCATTGGAGCGGTACTTGAACAAAACACGAAAGGGAAATGGCAGCCTCTCGGTTTCTTCTCCAAAAAACTCAGCGCTACTGAAAGAAGGTACAGCACTTATGATAGAGGCTATAAGGTATTTCAAATACATGTTGGAGGCCAGGATTTTTGTGATTAAGACTGATCACAAGCCGCTGATATACGCCTTCAACCAGAAACCAGAAAAAGCTTCAGAGAGACAGCTGCGACAGCTGGGGTTCATATCCCAACACTCAACTACAATGTTGCATGTGAGTGGCACTGATAACGTGGTTGCCGATGCCCTCTCCAGGATTAACGCCATCACGATGCCGACGACTCTGGACACAAAAGCTATTGAAACTGCCCAGGCAACGGACACCGAGCTGTCTGAGATATTAAATGGCGACACATCTTTAAAGCTACAAGCGATTCCAGTCGACGATGATATCCTATATTTCGATATGGGAACAGGAACAGCTCGGCCATATATTCCCCAGTCCTTGCGATTCCATGTATTTTCAAACGTACACGGACTGTCGCACCCAAGTGGCAGGTCAACTCTAAGACAAATCTCTCGAAAATACGTGTGGCCGTCAATGCGCAAAAATGTTCTGGAGTGGTCAAGGAACTGCCTCCCGTGCCAACGAGCCAAAATTCATAAGCACAACGCTGTGATCCCGGAAAAGATCACCGTTCCCGATGGAAGGTTTGATCACATACATCTAGACATTGTCGTGATGCCCTTGGTTGACGGATACAGATATTGCCTGACAATGATCGACCGCTTTTCTCGCTGGCCAGAGGCTGTGCCATTAAAGGATATGACTGCAGAGACCATTTCTGAGGCACTATGTACGCGCTGGATTTCACGTTTCGGCTGCCCATTGACTATTACAACCGATCAAGGAGCTCAATTCGAGTCGGCACTCTTCAAATCACTGGCCAATATGCTGGGAAGCGAGCACATTCACACGACGCCATACCACCCCCAGTCAAATGGCATGATCGAGCGTTGGCACAGGTCTATGAAAGCCTCTTTGATGTGCCAACCGGATACACCATGGACCAAGCTGCTTCCGACCGTAATGCTGGGCCTCCGCACATGCTTCAAGGAGGACATTAAGGCATCAGCAGCAGAAATGTTATATGGTTGTACTCTACGCCTTCCAAACGAATTCTTTTACGACCTAGACGCGCCTTCGAACCCACTCGAATTTGCCAGTCAGTTCCGGAAAAGAATGCAGGTGGTGAAGCCAACTCCAACTTCGCATCACAGCACACATAAACTCTTCCTGCTTAAAAACATTCAAAATTGCTCACATGTCTTCGTCCGAACTGATGCGGTGAAACAACCCTTGGAGCCGCCGTACACGGGACCATACCCGATTATATCCAAGTCATCAGACCGGGTTTTCCTGATTCGGATTAATGGAAAGGAGACAGCCATTTCAATCGACCGGCTTAAGCCAGCATTTATAGCAAACGACGAGACCAGCCCTACGGAAGATCAGCAGTCGAATGTGCCGCGGACATATTCAAAGAAAAATCAAACCTAAAGATTTGGCACTTTTCTAGGGGGAGTACTGTGGCAACCGGGATCGCGGCCCTCTCGCAGGGCCAGCAACAACCTCGAGACGAGATGGCAGCTCCAGCAACGGTCTCTCGACAAGTTAGCAGCTTCAGCAACTACGACGACACGCGACATAGACATTGTAATCAAATATTAAGAAATAAAGAGTTATACTAAACGACAGATAGAGCGTATGCCATTGGCCAAGCCGCCAAAGTAAGGATATGGGGCATTGGTATTCGGGGTTTTCCCAAGGTGGCGCCACGTCGGAGAAAGTAAGTTTAGGATCTCGATATTCGAGTAAATTCTCACAAGGTGGCGCAACGTCGGAGAAAGTGGTTTAGGATCTCGATATTCGATTAAATTCTCACTACTTGGCGCTAGTGTTGCCTGCCATCGGATATTCTGCTTAGCATGAGTCCTTTACAGGTGTGTGTATAGGATATGATCTAGGTGTTCATTTAAACAAAAATGTTTTTTAGTGTCAACCATTACATACCTATTAAGAAATAAATTCTTATAGGATCTGTTACTTACATGATCATGCTAAAACACATTCTTTTAGGATATTTATTAACATTACATTGTGAATATATGTAAATGCTTTCAGGATCTAATATTTAGCCAAGCATATGGAAATATTATGTAAAATCATGGTTTTTAGATGGCGTCATAAAGAATGAGAAGACAAAAATTAATCAATTCGACTTATAGAAAAAATACACTACACTCCTATATCGAATGCTCTTTGTGGCGAGTCCAAACCAATGCCCCATATCCTTACTACTTTTGTGGCGCCATCTAGCGGTCAAGATGTGAACTAACTTTGTCAAAAAATCCAGGATCAATAATCCTGGACAGCAACCATCAAACAACTATCCCTCTCTCTGCTTATGTGATTGTTTCCCTACAACGATTCAAACATCCCTCAAGCAAGTGTTTCATCCCGTCCCTTTCAAATGAATTTGCGGCACTATTTTTTTTTTGGGTCATTTATCTCTATTGGTTTATGGTTTAATGGTGCTAATGGTTTTTTCTGTAAAAGGTCCTCCTAGCACCTTGACTGTTCGTTTACTTTCGTTTTCATTTCTTTTGTCTGTGTGTGTATGCCTAACACTGTCCTATAGTCACATGCCTATATAATAGCTACTCACAGCTGCAAGCCTTATCATAAACTAGTGGATTCTAAACGAAGATGGATGACCTCGAAATTATTTTTATAAACTCGCAACCTGAGACAACTATAGATCTGGACACCCAGCCCGACTCCGTGGACCTTTCGCTGATATTCGGAATTAAAACGCAAGAATATATAATGCAACGGAACGTCTTAAGTGATATTATATGGGATGATAGTCTTGATGACCTAATGGCTGCTGCTCCGATTGATGAAATTCAGACATTCAACTTCCCGGATGATGACAGTATATTCGATTTGGTCGATGATAATGACGAAGGGGACCGAAAACGATTCGAGGAACTTCTTCGCGACGAAGATAATGCCGAATTAATAGCTGCGGTAGAAAGAGCCGAGAAGCAATTTTAATAATATTCTTATTTATGTTTAATACAAATAATTTATGTATTTTTCTACAAATAATATATAATAAATACAATATAAATTTAAAACAATATTTATTTTCAATGGGTAGTTTTTTTTGTTACTTTGATTGGTGAAATTTCACTCCACCAAGAGACTCATAGGATTCGTTTAGGTTTTTTTCTAAGGGAGGATTACAAAAAAAGAATAAGTAGATTTTAGGTAGAATGCAGGTACTATTGAATGTATTTATTGGTTGAATTTCACATCATATTAAAACGGCATGAAAGGTCAAGTGTAATGTACATATTTATTTTATTTCTTAATATTTAAGTAGTTATTTAATTGTTTTAATTCTACGTTATGCTTTAATAAAACATGCATATTGAAGTCAAATCGCAGCCAAAACTTTATCGCGCCAGGACATAAGTAACATTGGTAAAATGATGATTTTGATTTTTGATAACTGAAGTTATGAATTTTTAATACGTGTTGTTTCAGTCCATTGCGGGACCTAAAACTTTTTTTCATATAACACAGCTCGCAATGAAATTCACTCATTTCGAATAGCAAATGAACTAAAGTATCTTAAGAGTTAGATGTTCTTATATAGGGTTTCGAGTTATGATCATATGTAATATATAAAAACCTAGCACACGGTCCATTTTTATATATATAATGTTTTCATTTGAATGGTTTATGTACATACGTATACATGTATGTATGTATGTATATAAAGACAGAAAATATAATATTTGAAATCCTATTCTCACATCTGGCTTTTACATAATTACAACTATATACCTAGCGCAACAACCAATCAGCATAGATCTCATTTTAGAAGAAAAGACGAATGAGAGTATAAAAGATCATGTAATCATGATTAAATAATTTAGTATAAAACATTGAGTAGTTTGAATAGTTTCATTTTTATAATGGTATGTAAGCATTTTTTATTTTTGATATATAAAAGGATAATCAAAACTTCATTAAACATGTACATGCATAGGCGTTCCTAGAAACACTCAACGAGATAAAACCGGCGATTGGATACACCAAGGTTGAAGATCTATGTATAGGATTTGAGAACAAGATCAATGGATGTAAACTTAAAAAAACATCATTTGGAACAAAGGTAGTCCTTTATTTAAGTGATAAGGACAATGAGCCGCTTTGGATATTTTTACCTAAAAGTTATGTGACCATATTTTCCACAAAAACACCCTTTAAGATGCTAAAGGAGCATGGAATTTCACATCTTATATATAAAGGAAAAGAGATGACTAGATATAGCACTCCCCATTTCCAATTTGTATGTAAAGAATAAATAAAGAATTCAAGGGATTACTCTCTTATACATAAGAGAAAAGAGACAACTAGATATTCATGTAAATAAAAATAAGAAAACAGGTTAAAACATAAATACATTTGCGAGTTAGAAAGAGATAAATGGTATAGCACTGTTTATTTACAATAGTTATGAAAAGAAAAATCCTAATGATGAATGCGTAAAGGCATGGATATAAAAGAACCACGCTCCTTGAACGATCATCAGTATCAGTTACAAGAAGCCAGTTGAATCATGCACGCCCATCAAATAAAACTTTTTCTTATTCAATTCGAAGAGATGATTTTCGATGAGCATTTGAAAATCCTGGAAAACCTCATGGTTATTTTGGAGGATCTGGAGGAAAAGGAGCTCCAATACTCCATGTTCGGGTTTCACTATAAGCTGTGCCCCTGGAGCGACGACGATGCTACCGATGGACCTGACACATGCCTTTGTCATACGTTACCGGCAAAGAAAGCCCAAGCTGTAGACCTCATGCTTAAATATTATAGATTAAATAACAGAATGAATCCCACTCCAAAAAATAAAATATTTACTTGAAAATATAAATGCATTGTTTTTTTCTTTTTACTTTAAAACTAATTTTTTAAACATTTTCATTATTAGCTTGTCATTATAATTAAAGTCATTTTTCTTAAATTGTTTTAAAAAAAAAATTTAAGGTTTTCTTTTGTCTTTTAAAAATTCCATATAGGATACAGTAATGACCACATGTACTTGAAAAATATCCTTGAAGTAGTTGTTTATTGAATGTAAACTTTAATGAATTATTCCTTAATAATTTTAAAAATTCTTTCTTCTGAGGATATTGACCATAGGAGTAAAAAAATTCAGCTGAATGCTTACTATCAAAGTAAAATGCAACCCAATGCGTTCCTGGACGATTTGAAGAATCTGTGTTAGCTATTATTAAAGCAGGATATTTAGAAATTACTTTTGGGAGCCTATCAGAGGGATAAACTCCTTTACAATTTTTTTTTTGTTTTTGAATGCTTGGAAAGCAAATTATCGATTTGCAATGTATTCATTTTTACAGAAGAACACGTATATTTCGATGTTTATAAATATCAATCATTGAGTCATATTCACAGTATACCAAACAAGTAACTGCTTCAGTAAGAGGTTCCGAAAATCGTCCTTCAGAAATTAAGTTTGAGCAATGGGTTGAATTATAATGGTCTGCAGTTAAGTCAAATGCTAATATAAAACTATTTTTATCATACATTTCCTTTGTAATTTGCAAGCCTCGATCATAATGTCTTATTCCACTTGATCTGAATAGCAAATTATAACCTCTAGAGCTTTGTGCATTTTCAGAGTTCGAGAAATCAAACTCAAGAGCCTGCGATGGTACTTGCACACCATTAACCAATAGATTAAAGCGTTGAATTTTAAAATGTTCAAAATTGAAAGGATTCAAAGTTCCATTGCCAGAATATGATTTGTTTTTTACCATGCAAAAAGTTAAAAAATTAGGAATCTGTCCAATAACTGCATTGTCAATTGATAATGTATTATTTCCTGGGTATATTGTAAATGATTTTACTTGGGCTTTGCTATATGGATAAATAGCATTTTTAGTTTGTAAAACATGATGATGAGCCAATAAAATGCTTGGATTAATAGTTATGTGGTTCATGAAGAGTTGTGCTTCCAATATCTTTAGATTTGATTCAGTTTCAGATTCCATTAAATAAAATGCTGTTAAAAGTTATTCTTAAATCAACATTATTTATAAGCAGTTTTGGTTGATTAAATATATCTCCATTAACTTTTCCAAAAAGTTCAACCTTATTACTGTTTTGAAAAATTTTTTTAATCAAAACGGATCCATCGGTATTAACATATCTACCAGATAATAACACTAGTCAACACGATTTTTCCTCAAGGAACAAAACGAACTTTTTCTTAAAGATTTGGGGCTTAGAAATGGTTTTTTTTTTTTTTTTTTTCTATGGCATAACTTTTTTTTGAAGAATTTTTGAAAACTGTTATTTTTTTTTAAGCTTTTTTCAGAGGTAGCGCTTGTTTTTTTCACATAGCTCTAGTATCTTACGTCTGGTTGTAAAGAACTTTGCTATTTTGAAAAGATAATTAAAACAGCTATAAGTTAAGCCCAAACACTTTCTGATTACAGCTTACCGTCAGGGAAATATAAAGCATTGAAATGCAAAAATGATGATTTTTGTGCGGTATTTTTTACGAAATTTTGACTTTAAAAACTCAGGAAAAGTCGAAAAAAAATTATATCTTGTGTCCTCTATTTTTTTTGTATAGGTGCGTTAATTTGGCGTCGTTTAAGGTATCGATCCTGAAAATCTATGGAGAGACTTTGGAGCTAAAATTCGTTAACTAAACCTAAAATATGGAAAAAATGAACAAAAAATACCTTTTTGAAGGCGGCGGGCCCAACTGCCAATTGGGAACAAAGCAAACGAACAAGGGTTGTACATTTGGTACCTGATCGCGATCCCAATTCCCAATGGGAATTGGGCTCGCAACCTTCGAAATGGTATTTTTTGTTCATTTTTTCCATATTTTAGGTTAGGTTAACGAATTTTAGCTCCAAAGTCTCTCAATAGATTTTAATGAGCGATACCTTAAACGACGCCAAATTAACGCACCTATACACAAAAAATAGAGGACACAAGATATAATTTTTTTTCGACTTTTCCTGAGTTTTTAAAGTCAAAATTTCGTAAAAAATACCGCCCAAAAATCATCATTTTTGCATTTCAATGGTTTATATTTCCCAGACGGTAAGCTGTCATTACAAAGTGTTTAGGCTTAACTTCTAGCTATTTTAATTATCTTTTCAAAATAGCAAAGTTCTTTACAACCAGACGTAAGATACTAGAGCTATGTGAAAAAAACAAGGTACCTCTGAAAAAGCTTAAAAAAAATACCAGTTTTCAAAAATTCTTCAAAAAAAAGTTATGCCATAGAAAAAAAACCATAATTCTTTAAAAAATTTTAAATCCCCATATCTATCAGAAAAAGTCGGTTTGGATCCTTGAGGAAAGAAAAGTTCGATTTTGTCGAGTAGTGTAATTTACCATAGTTAGGATAATAGCCTTGAGTGGTTAAGTGACTTTCAGTGGCGTCACTACCATAGTTTAAAATCGTTTGCAAATACGATCTATAATGATAGTTATTATCACTCTGAGAAACCAATATATTATTTAATATTATATATAATATATATATTATATTATTTACAGACGAACTTCTGAACATTGAATGTAAAATATTATTCACTACTCCAACATTGTCTCCTTCAATGCTTCCATTATCATTTTTTCTTAGTTGTACAACAAGTCTTAAGTAAACACTTGACAGATCTCGATATGTTTCACCATTTCCTAAGCAATCGAATTCAATTGAAGAGGCACTGTCCAATGAAGCTATGGGATTGTATGAAACTTCTTCAGTTCTCAGAATAGAGCTTTGTGTGGGATGTGGTTCAAACAGATCCAATTCGCTTTTCATACATTCTATATGGGTGGTCATTTTGATTTCGAAAAAATATCTTTTATATTTAATATCTTGGAGGATTTTTTCTTTATTGGTCTCGACTGCGTATGTTTGCGTCCTTGTTTAGATGATAAATGAGCTCGTTTTTTCCTAGACCTTCTCTTTTTATTCTTTTTACCTTCACCATTTTGGAATCGTGTAAATTTATTTATTGCTTTATTTGACAGATTTTGCAATGCAATTTTGCTTTGTTCTTGGATAATGTTTCTTAAAGGTTTCGACCAAACTCATTTATTACAGTCTTTCCAGTTTCAGAGGCTTGATTTTTAATAGCGTTTATCCCCGAAAGGAAGAGTGGTTTAATATAATTAAAAAGCCCACTAAAAAAATTTCCAATTCCTCTACCTTGTTGGATAACTCTGGGTGTCACATATAGACTTCCTATATGATTTAACCCACCACCACATTGATTTAAATAATATTGTTGATAAGATCTCGTCATGATGACTATTTCTACTCTGAACTAATTTAGATTTGTACAGTTTTATTTATAGCATTTCGATTCGTTTTCTGAAGTGTAGAGTAATAAATATTGGAACTGTTGAAGATTCAAATGGTACTTTATATCCTTTGGAATCAGTAATTAATATTGAAATTTCCTTTGGTGACCATATTTCAATAGGATAATATTCAATATTTTTGAATTGCATGAGTTGCTCTTTTCCATTGAAATATAATACTCGAAGACATCGGGGTCTCTTGTTTCCTACACATCTTGGTTTAATAATGTCAGTGTAAACTAAAATCAATCCATTTTCAAAAACTTCAGACTCAATTGATTCATTTTCATATCTAAATGTTTCCCCATTTACTATGCTAATAACTATTCGTTGTGGTATTTATTTGTGACTAAATATGAAGAGCAAAAAGATGTCCGTCAAAGGCAGACGGAATACAAATCAAAAAGGGAAACGAGAGAACGCCGCTTCATTGCGACTCATACATACATGTTTATATATGCTGGATAATGCATAACAGAAAGAAAAATAGAGAAGACACAGTGCGTTGTTTAAGTTTACATATTCAACAATAACGAATTCTGTTGTTTCGGTAGATATACTCGAGGAATTATTATGATTGACTGGTGTACATTTATTAAGATATAAGTCTGTGATTCCAACTTCCCATTCGTCATTCATGTTTTCAGGAATATTTACAATGTTTGTAAATGCACACTTAACGTTATCATTAAAGACATTTAACGAATCATTACTGAGTAATGTAACGAAAAACTGTGTTGTAAATGTCATTTTTTGTTTTATGTTCTGCTCCGTTTATTAATTGTAGGAAACCCAATTAATTTTGTTTTTTCCAATTTGCAAAGGCTCTCTGTTTCTAACAGATCTACTCAACTTTTCCCGTCCGCTTACGTATTTCAAGTCTTGTAATGGTTTTGGTTCACTTTTATCCCTCTTAAGTTTTGCTCTTAGTTTTTGCTGCTTATCGGTAAGCTTTACTTTAGACACTGCTTGTATTTTTGAAACTTGAGTGTCTAAAAATGGTGTTTCTAAAAATGAAGTGTCCTTTACTTTACGTTTTTTATGCGTTGACTTAAAAGTTTTTTCAGGGTTTAAATCATCATCGTCGCTGAGATTAGGTAAATCATGTGACTCATTATCTATTGAGAAATCCTTTTTTGGGTTAACATTATTTTTATTGTAAAGAATATCAGTTGTGGGCATTACATCAAACCCGACTGAGTCGTCTTGTGTTTGTGTTCCAATGGTTTTAGATGATGGATGTGATGCTTTCAGACTAGGTCGTACATCCATTGTCTTATTTCTTTTTTTATTTTGATAGTAACACAATTCTTGACGTATTTTGATCCATTTATTATAGTCACTAGTTTTCTTATCATTTAAAATAGGTAAAAATGTTATATTTATTAAATCGTTTTCATTTTCACCTTTTATTAGTTTTTGATAAGCATTCGGACGCATTAAAATTACTTTGCTTAATTGATGCGTATTTCTAAACATTGCTTAATATTTTTCCAAAAATCCCCGAAAGCAATGAACTGATTAGAATTGGTAAAAATCCTCCCTTTTGGATGAGAACTTTTCTCTTGGAATTGATTGAACGTTTTGGACATGAAATATAACGTAATGCATTTTTATACTTTTTGAGAGCATATAGTTGAGATTTTGATATCTTATGATTTCCTTGTAATGTGTTCAACACTATTTCCACTAATGCTTTCACCGACTCAATATCACAATTACTTATAATTGCATTTCGAAGTTTGTTGTTGGCCCTTTTGAGCACATACAATAAATGTTTGTTCGCTTTCAATCGATTTAGATTCTTTTTGTAAACCATTTTCATCAGCAAAGCAAATTGTGTACACAGAATTAAAAATATCTGTTCGAAATCTCAAGAGATCATTTATTCCCTGAGTAAGGTCAATAAGTAAATAACCATGTGGCTCATCTGTAACCTCCTTATATATTCTAAATAGTTCCTGAGAGTTCTCAGGATAAATTTGTCTTGCCAAGCATTGAAATTGCAGTTTATCTCTGGGGTTTTTGAATGCAACGATGTATTTTGTGTTTAGAGAAATATCTCGCGTATGTGATGACTTATGAAATATGTTTTGTGTAACTACTATTACAGATAAGTTCCTGTGGTGAGATCCTCTCGTGAAAAGCTCGCATACATTTTTATTAAATGCACCCATCATCAAGTCATCTAATATTAAAAGAATGGGTTCATTAGCTTCATTTTCAATTGTTTCAGGAATTCCTTTATAGTATTCGATGTTATTGAAATTTGGTTTAGCGTGTTCCTCACCATAACACCACAGTATTCGATCAATTGAAATACTTAGCATTTCATTCCTTTTGTTTATTAAATTTTCTAAAAACGTTGTCTTTCCAGACCCTGAAGGACCACAAATTAGCATTGTAAAAGGATGTATAAATTGTTTAAACATAGCTGATGTTTTTTTTTTTTTAATAAGTTTTATTTATTGAAAACTAGCTGACCCGGCAAACTTCGTACCGCCTAACAGTCAATGAATGTCGTGTTACTTTTTAGCTGAACTAATTTAGGCTTTGATGAACGTAAAACAATGATAAAAAATAATATATTTATATAGGAGTACCTACGATTTGATTTTGAATTATAATATTGAGGTTGTTGAGCTATTGAGATTTTTCAATAGCGTAGAGTTAAATCGACAATTTGTACTTTGATTAATTCACAACACAGTTTGTTTGATTATGTTAGTTTCTTTATTTTCCATGCAAGGCGAGTGGGAATAGAATGGGCAAGAGTTAGCAACAGGCGGACCCGTGGTGGACCGTGTTGCAGCGAAAACAATAATGGGTTTTTGTATAAAAGTTAATAACAATGTAGCAGGTCACTGTGCCAACCGACGATATGTTGTACTTTTATGATGCTAGATTTCGAAGTGTCTCTGCTGCGCAGACGAGCCTCCCTCACAGCCTTCGTCGGCTGACGATTTTCGGGAGGGGGAAAATGACTCAAGAGCGCAGAGTCAGGTAGGCAATGTTGTGAGCTTAGCTCTGCTCTCTTTGCGCTGCCATGGGCCGGCGCTTAGCCGAACATTCTCCCCCCGTTGAAGAGCACGGGTCTTCGACATCATTCTTTGGCAGCATACACAGCTTTGCGATAGCCCTCGTGGTGCTCCCAGTAGCCGTTTTGAGCTCAGCTACCCTGGAAACGCCATCTCTGCCGGCGATCAGTTTCGTCACCCTTCCCAGCGGCCACTTAAGTGGAGGCAAGTTCTCGTTCTTTACGAGGACCACGTCGCCGACGCTGAGGTTAGGCTGCTCAGTCCTCCATTTTGCCCTCTCCTGCAGAAGCGTGAGGTACTCCTCTCGCCAGCGGGACCAGAAAGTCTGCTGCAGGAAGTTGACCTGCTGCCAGCGATCAAGACGATTGAAGTTGAGTCACATCTGGTTCCGCGAAGGTACGGATTGGAGCAGTACCTAAGAAATGCGCAGGTGTTAGCATGTCTAAATCGTCAGGATGCTCTGAAATGGGAAGCAATGGCCTTGAGTTTATTATGGCAGTGATATGGCACACAAGCGTTCTCAGGTCATCAAAGCACAGCAAGGAGCTGGAAGCGGAACGGTAGAAATGATGCTTGGCTGTTTTAACCGCAGCCTCCCAGAGTCCGCCAAAGTGGGGAGAGCGAGGGGGAATAAACCGCCAGTCAATATGATCCGCAACGCAAAACTCCTGAACTTCCTTCATATGCCTTTCTGCCAGGAACAGCTTCTTCAACTCTGCCAACTCGTTCTTTGCTCCCACAAAGTTGGTTGCGTTATCGGACCAAATTTCCCTGGGCCGACCGCGAGTTAAAATGAATCGCTTTAGTGCGCTTATGAACGCTGGCGTCGATAGATCCTGCACAAGCTCCAAGTGAACGGCCTTGGTGGCAAAGCATATGAAGAGGCATATGTAGCATTTGATGGGTGGTCTGGTCCGCACCTCACTCTTATAAAAGAACGGACCACAAAAATCCACACCGGTGACTGAAAAAACGTACGACGCATTCACACGATCCTTCGGCAAGTCGGCCATAATATGCTGCAGCACGCGCGGCTTGGCCTTAAAACATCTGGTGCAGCGATTTACGACGCTGGCCACTGTCTTGCGCCCTCCAATCGGCCAATACTCATGCCGAATAAGTGCGAGCAATGACCGAGGCCCAGCGTGCAGATTCTGCTCATGGACATGCACAATTACAGCAGATGTAACGGGATGACGCCTTGGAAGAATGACTGGGTGCCGTACGTTGAAATCAAGTGATGAATTTTCCAACCGCCCACCGACGCGTAACAAGCCATGGTCATCCAGGAACGGCGCGAGTGACGAGATGGAGCTAGACGACTGCACCTGCTGTTCGTCACGCAGAGTCTTGTAGTCAGGCCACAAATGCACTCGCTGAATCGAACGAAGAAGTATCCGCGTACCACCAACGATGTCAGCTACTGTTAATCCGGACGACCTTTTGCGCTGCAGAAACTTGAATACATATCCAAATGTGCGCTGGATCTTTCCGAAGGAATTGGAGAACTTTCGGCCGTCAGATAAGTCTACGAATGGACAAACTGCAATCAGGACTCTCTTGCGCAACTCCAGTGTTGGCGCAGATTGAATAGACGCTGCTGGCCACAGAGGTTGCTCATCTTGAAGAAAGGGTGGCCCGTGGGCCCAAAGATGCGATTCCAGAAGCTCTGACGGCGAAGCGCCTCTGGACAATATGTCAGCAGGGTTCAGGGCGGTGGGCACGTAGCGCCACTCCATCTGAGCAGTCCGCTCCTGAATGGCTGAGACCCGATTTGCAACGAATACGTTAAAGCTTGATGAGTCATGGCGCACCCAAGACAAGGCAGTTGTGGAGTCCGACCAGCAATAGAAGCTTCCAGTGAACAATTTAAGTTTCTGTATCTCACTGATCAATTGAGAAAGCAAGTCAGCGCCACATAACTCCAACTTGGGCACCGTCAATACCTTAAGAGGGGCGACACGAGACTTCGCACACAGAAGTTGCACGTGCGCGCGATTATTTGTCCTTGACACAACGTAAATACATGCTCCATAGGCGTCTAGGCTGGCGTCACAAAACCCGTGAACTTCCACTGTTGAATTGGGGAGAACTGACAGACGAGGAAATCTAAACAGTTGAGGGGTGGACAAACTCTCGCAGAAAATGGTCCACGCTGATGAAAGAGACTCTGGCAGACTCTCATCCCATTGGAGCTGCTCCTTCCATACCAACTGAAGGAAAATCTTTGCCTTTGCGATGACAGGCCCAATCAGTCCTAAAGGATCATAAAAACGAGCAATCGTTGACAACATTGAACGTTTCGTCGGCTTTGATGGCAGCTGCGTGGGTACTACCGAAAAGAGAAAATTATCAGATGAAGGCTCCCAAACCAATCCAAGAGCCTTTGTGAAGTCGGTGCCATCGTCGAACCTTAGCAGCGTTTCCTTATCCTTGTCAGGAATTCCCTCAAGTACGCCAGGGACGTTGGAGCACCATTTCCGAATTGGGAACCTTCCCCGAGCCAATAACTGGGATGTCTGCCTCATCTTTTCGCGCACTTCCTCTACAGATCCTCTTCCAGTCATCAAATCGTCGACATAGAAGTTGGAGGTCAACACTTCCGAGCCAATGGAAAATGCAGCCCTCTCTTCTTCTGCCAATTGGAGCATGGAACGAATTGCAAGATAGGAAGCCGGTTTGGTTCCATATGTTACTGTGTCGAGCTTGAACGCCTTCACATCCTCGTGAGGGGAATCCCTCCATAAGATGCACTGCAGGTAATTGTCCGGCTCAGTTTAACGAAAAACCTGTTGATGTTGTGGCAGATCCATCGAACACAACCCGCAATTTGGTGGTCGTGCTGTCCTCCTTAAACACGCAATGATGCGGTAGAAAATAGCGACAACGACTGAGCAGTTCTGATTCCACCAACGACATATGATTAAGCTCTTGGTACTCCCTAATGAAAGATGCGTACTGAGCCTTCAGCTGCGGACGACGCTCAAGTTTCCGCTCCAAGTTGAGGAACCGCCGATATGCTTGCGTGTATGAGTCGCCCAAGATATCCAAACTTTTCTTGATGGGCAGCTTCACGGCAAACTCTCCAGATGACAGGCGCGAGAAATTTGCTTTGAAGTGATCTTCACAATCGACATCCTCCTGCTTGACCATTACCGAATCTTCAGTGGAACTTTCAACCTCCCAGAAACGCCTCAGTAACAGTTCCACTTGATCAAGAGACTCCTGCCTGGCGTCAGATGAGGCCTGAGCCCCAAGTAAGGCTGTCCTACGCGTTTGCTGACCACCTCCTGAAACCACCCATCCAAGGCGAGTCTTCTGAAGCGATGGCAAGCCAACATCCAATTTGATTTGGCCAATGCACAGCAGCTCGAAGAATAGGCTAGCCCCAATGAGCAGGTCAATACGCTGTGGCCTGAAGAACTGCGGATCTGCCAATGGTAAATTCGGCGGAATTTTCCAACCAGAAACGTCAACTGAAAAGCTGGGCTGCTGCTCGGTGATTGTGGGAGCTACCAACGCGACGAAAACTGGTACTGTAGTCAGAGGCTTGGGACTGCAAGTTGAGTCCCACAGTATAGCCCTCCGATACAAAACTGGAATCCCCAAGACCCGATACTGCGGCCGACGACATGGTCCTTTTCAGTCTAAGTTGTTGGGCGAGGCTGGAGGTTATAAGGTGCATTTGTGATCCGGAGTCCAAGAGTGCCCGACATGGTACGAGGGGATCCAGCACGATCCCTCAGCAGAACAACTGCAGTGGCTAAGAGCACAACATCCCTGCAAGAGTTCTGTGCAACCAGAGAGGCAGCTGAGGACTGTGGCTGCGCTTCAGGGTGCGGGAATGAAGAGACAACGGGTTCCGTGGGCGAGGGTCTGGCGTTTAAATGCAATAAGGTGTGATGTTTGCTACCACAGTGACGACAAGTTGATGACCTGCAAGTGCGCAATTGATGGCCAGCCTTCAGGCAATTCAGGCAAAGACCAAGCTTTTTCACCTCAATTAGGCGAAGGGACGGCGAAAGATTCCCAAACAGCGCGCATGTATATATGCTATGGCCAGCAGTATTGCAAAATAGACACTCAAGAGAAACAGACTCAGTGGCTACAAATGAACTTCTAGGGTTGCTCTGTACTTTTTTTATCTTTCCCACCTGAATGCCAGGCGTATACATTGCCATAGCGTGCTCCCGATTCTCCAACTTCTGACATCTTTGCTCCAGAAAAGCGGTGAATTGTTGGCTTGTGGGTATGCTGTCCAGCGATGACGTTTCCTCCCACTTGGCTTGCGTAGCGCTGTCCACATTCTGCAGCAGGCTGTGTATCAAGATACAGTCTGCAATCTGCTCCGTTTTTTCCCATACTCTGCAAAGCCCGAAGATTAGAATTCACAGTGTCCGACAAAGACCGAAGTTGAGACACAGACGAAGCCTCTACGCGCGGAACACCCAGAATGTCCGTGACATGCGCCTGAAAAATTAAACGTTTGTTATTAAAACGCTTATCAAGGAGGTCTAGCGCGATGGGATAGCTGGCGTGCGTGAACTCTAGAGACGAAATAGTGTCTAGTGCTGGTCCTTTCAGGCAGGAACGCAGGTGCTGCAGCTTCTCCACATTTGACAAATCGGTATCCTTGTCTATTATGGAGGAAAACATGCTCCAAAACGAGGAATACTGAGCGTAGCCACCACTGAACTCAGGAAGCTTCAACTCCGGCAGGCGTGGCCGACTTTGCACAACGACCGTAGTTGGGGCCTCTCCTACATGGTCCGTCCGCATTGTTGAGCATGGTAGCATTGTGGGCTGCCGCTTGTTTAACTCCCGTTTCATGCGAATCTCCAGCATGACCACGCACTCGTCAAACTCCTCCCTCAAGGGACTACCGATTTCATCGAGATCAATCCTCTCCAGGGCATTATGGTGCTCGTTGAATGAAACTACAAGCTCCGCTAGCAATTTCAGCCTCACGTTCAGCTCCTCCTCACTGAGCTCGCCAATTCTCTCCTTGCCAACGGCCGTTTCGATTCTCCGTGCTGCCCCTACCATGGATTGCACCTTGCGCTTGTAGAATGCAGCTTCCGAATCGACGAACAATGGTGAGGGGGGCAAGAGTGAGGGGGTGCTATTAGAAGCCATTGGGTAGGTTTACGACGCACTGGGTTACAGTTTCTGAAGCACGGAGAGGTTAATAACCGGTGAATAACCTCGAACAGTTTGATAGGAACTGCACACTCGATCGCAGCGCTCAAACACACGGGCTCACAGTTCTACAGGCCAGCAGCGAAAGTTCACAGTTTTAAAAGAACTGAGTAGGTGCAGCTGACAACAACAATGGCATGCACACTTAGAGCACCGAAAACCGAAACGAAACAACCGCAAGACAAACCGCAAAGCAGATGACGCGAGAACCGTTTATGTTGCTTGTGCAGTGCACAGACGCCGAATCGAAAAACCGTGGTACAAAGCGAATTAAACAACCGACAAGTGTTATTTGCAAGGCATATATATGTGTATATATATAAATATATATCGATTAGATCACGTCGGGATCACGTCGGGGTCACCAAAATGTTGAGCTATTGAGATTTTTCAATAGCGTAGAGTTAAATCGACAATTTGTACTTTGATTAATTCACAACACAGTTTGTTTGATTATGTTAGTTTCTTTATTTTCCATGCAAGGCGAGTGGGAATAGAATGGGCAAGAGTTAGCAACAGGCGGACCCGTGGTGGACCGTGTTGCAGCGAAAACAATAATGGGTTTTTGTATAAAAGTTAATAACAATGTAGCAGGTCACTGTGCCAACCGACGATATGTTGTACGTTTTATGATGCTAGATTTCGAAGTGTTTCTGCTGCGCAGACGAGCCTCCCTCACAGCCTTCGTCGGCTGACGATTTTCGGGAGGGGGAAAATGACTCAAGAGCGCAGAGTCAGGTAGGCAATGTTGTGAGCTTAGCTCTGCTCTCTTTGCGCTGCCATGGGCCGGCGCTTAGCCGAACAGAGGTCATATACATCTTTATTTTTAGCGTCCAAAATTGCTCGCTCACTTAACCATTTAGTATTTTTGTGGTTAGCAATGATATCCGGGAATACTTTGTTGATAAGCTCGCCTTTTGATGATACGAAATTGCAAAAATTTGGAGGAAATGAAATCAAACCGCTCGATTTGTCAACAGGAACACGGCCATTACCGATAGTCAGCAATTGCTTCGAGAAATCATCAGCAGATAGATCGTTCAACAATGCAACTCTCATATTTACAGACAGTTGAAGTTTCTTTACATATCGCCACAGATTTGATGCTTTGAGGCAAGCGTTTATTTCGTCGGCAGCAGTAGATCTTGGAATGACTGGTAGTGTTTGTCGGAAATCGCCAAATAATAAAATCATTGCACCATCAAAACATCTCGAGTCATTGTTCTCTCGCTGTTCTCGTGCACAGAGTTTGATGCTTGCACAGGATATTTAGAGATAATTCAATCTTTCCAATTGTTTGATATTTCCACGAAATAGCTGACACGGCAAACTTCGTACCGCCTAATAGTCAATGAATGTCGTGTTACTTTTTAGCTGAACTAATTTAGGCTTTATTTTCATTCAAGCACTTTGTGGTAAACGACATTCTTTGTTTTTTGGACAGGCGCAAGAACAAATAAAGCGGATGGTTTGCCGACACGTGAGCATGCCACGTACAATTGACCATGAGAAAAACATTCATTTTCTAGATTGAGGCCGCAAATAGTCAAGGATTGGCCCTGTGATTTGTTGATCGTCATGGCGAAGGCAAGACGAATCGGGAATTGAATTCGTTTAAACTCAAAGGGCATATCCGTTGGGATCTTCGGAATCCTTGGAATAAGAACTTCCTCATCTTTAAATTTTCCTTTAAGTATCGACGCGTGAATAACATTACTCATCAGTTTTCTTATCACCAAACGCGTTCCATTACACAGTTTTGGTTGGTTTAAATTTCTAAGAATGATGATTACCGAGCCAACTTTAAGTTTTAAATTGTGCGGTGGTAAACCAGGCACATCCAAGGAGTTTAAAAATTCAGTTGGATAATTAGTGGCTTCTTCTTCGTTTGTTACACAGTCGATAGATTTGAATGAATACAGAGTACCTGCGATTTAATTTTGAGTTATAATATTGAGGTCATCTACATCTTTATTTTTAGCGGCCAAAATTGCTCGCTCACTTAACCATTTAGTATTTTTGTGGTTAGCAATGATATCCGGGAATACTTTGTTGATAAGCTCGTCTTTTGATGATACGAAATTGCAAAAATTTGGATGAAATGAAATCAAACCGCTCGATTTGTCAACAGGAACACGGCCATTACCGATAGTCAGCAATTGCTTCGAGAAATCATCAGCAGATAGATCGTTCAACAATGCAACTCTCATATTTACAGACAGTTGAAGTTTCTTTACATATCGCCACAGATTTGATGCTTTGAGGCAAGCGTTTATTTCGTCGGCAGCAGTAGATCTTGGAATGACTGGTAGTGTTTGTCGGAAATCGCCAGATAATAAAATCATTGCACCTCCAAAACATCTCGAGTCATTTCGCAGATCTTTTAATGTTCGGTCTAGTGCTTCCAATGCGCGTTTGTGCGCCATTGTGCATTCGTCCCATATGATGATTTTTGATGCTACTAAAACTTTGGCCATTGCGGAGTGTTTCGAAATGTTACATGTCGGTTGTTCAGTAGTTTGAAGGTTTAATGGCAATTTTAACGCTGAGTGAGGCGTACGGCATCCGTCTAACAATGTGGCCGCTATTCCAGAAGAAGCAATTGCTACCGCAATTTCGGATCTAGCACGTACAGTGGCCAAAATCAATGACATGAGGAATGTCTTCCCAGTTCCACCGGGGGCATCCAAAAAAAATAAGCCGCCATTTCCATCATCAATTGCATTAATCAGTGTATCATAGACTTCCCTCTGCTTAGGATTCAACAGAGGTACATTCGTTTGAACTGATTGGATTAGTTCATGTGGATCATATTCACGTTCACGTTCCAATTCTCTATTAAATGCGTCATTCATTCCGCGATCTGGCGCTGGCATTCCTAACCTAACTAACAAACTGCCGAACATGAGGTAACACATATCTTCGATCAAGAGCAAAGTCTGGTTATGGATCTCCTCATTCACCTAAGGATCGTATTTTTTTGAGCTGACTCGAATTCGATATAAAATATCTTCTGACATGTTATCTTTGTATTTGTTCCACAGGTCACGTGGGTTCGATGGGAAGCATGTTGAAATGATGATAGCAAATAATGTGCGAATCTGACTTGGAGATGCAGAAATAATTGCTTCAGCGATTGTCGTGTCCCAATGAGTATCGTTTTCAAGCAAATTTAGCTCTTGACATGCTGCACGAAAAGTGGGGCACACAATACCATTAACAGTTCGTAGTGATTCAAATGATGTTGGCCCTCGAACATGTACCAGCAACAACCGCAAATAGAAACATTCATCATTCTTCGGATGAACTGTGTAAATACGACCAAGAGCATCTGTAGAACGCATATCTGGATGACCAGGAACTGCATCGCCTTGCTTCCGACGTTGAAATTTCTTCGATGTAGCGTTCCAAGTGTAATAACGTGGCATTTCTGAGTAAAGCAAAGTTCGAGCGAACGGATCGCTTTGACAAATCGCAATGAAACTGGTCAGTGTTGTAGCTGGAGGTGTTTCGGCACGTTGAGCAGCATTCGACGCTGTGAAATATACTCTCTGACCGTTCTCTAGATGCGCCCCCAAATGTAAAACAGTGGGATGACGTTCGTGAATAGGGAATGAAAATATACGCCAAATTGCTTCATTGCAGTTCACATATCTACCAACTTGATAGCGCGTGATTTCATCGTTGGTATTGGACGTTTGGATACCAAAAACCGCCATGTCGCTCCCTTTCGTGACATATTTGCAAATGTATTTAATTGACTTGACCGAATTGCAATACTCAACATTACAATGTGCTTTGAATGTTTTGGAAAGAAGTGGCGAATATGGAACAATCCAACTGTTGTCAACTACGAAATCGTTTCCTTTCACTTTAGTTTTGATAGTTCTACCATTATCATCGGGTGATCGACGCCGATACAATGGATAACCATCGTTGCCTGTAATGGTCTCTGCCGTCAATTTTCGTGGATACCGTTTGGAACACTTGCCGTCGACCATGCACGGTGATTGTCGGTTGATAGTGCCACACGGTCCATGAATCATATTCGTGACTACAACATCATGTAAGTCTGGATCGGTTTCAGGAGCAGGAATCTCCGCACATATGATGTCATCTATTTGATCTGGCCGAATTCTTTCGACTAACCAAATCAGAATGTGAGCATGCGGTAGGCCTCGTTTTTGCCATTCGATTGAATACATCCAGCATCGAGTATTCCCAAAGACGTGTTGCTTAACAATGTAATTCATTAGTGACCGAATTTTTTGCCTGAAAACACGTGCGGTGATGTCGTGTCGATCACTTGATGTTTGTCCGGGAAGCAGCAATTGAATAATTTCTATCCATTTCGGATTACATGTAAATGTAATGAATAGATCTGGCCGACCATAATGACGAACATATGTCATTGCATCTTGCGCATATTCATGCAAATGACGCGGGCTACCTATGTATGTCGCCGGTAAAATAGTCAACCGACCAACATTTTCTGAATCTCCTTC
Organism: Drosophila obscura; assembly: GCF_018151105.1. Classification (NCBI taxonomy): domain Eukaryota; kingdom Metazoa; phylum Arthropoda; class Insecta; order Diptera; family Drosophilidae; genus Drosophila; species Drosophila obscura. The sequence goes on along the minus strand of NW_024542867.1, from coordinate 439,940 downwards.
TGTGCTAATTGCATCGCGTAAATGGATATACTCTTCCGAACGCAATTTAGCTTGATTCAACCGAATGAAAGTCAGGCGCTCCGTTTCGATTTTAACGTACATGTCAACGCAATATTGTTGAAACAGTGGACGAAATCGCAACAAATAATTGTCAGAATTTTCACGAATCATCAAACGATATGCGTAATAATTCATCGAACTAACCTTCTTGGTAGTTTCCTCACCTGAAACAAATGCAGTAAAAATTGTATTTTAGAACCCGTAATAGGTTAACGACTCTTACAGCTACTCTCTACTAAATTAGAAATTACAACTTTTTTTGAGTACTAAAAGCAAACAGAATAAAATGTATATCAAGTTAAAATGAAAACAACAATATTGATCTTACCATTCAATGGATTAATCATTTTGATATTAAAGTGATATCCATCGTCTCCTTGCCAAGACATCAGCGGGTATTGTAACGCGTCATATGAACGGTGTGTTTCATATATTCTTTGTAGTTGCCCAGTATTGCGTCGTGTAAGTACAATATCACGTGTTTCCAAGTTTTCACCAACAATCAGGATTGCCACTTCATCGATTGTTGGAGCATTAAATGTGCGTTCATGTGTTCCAGCTGGTCTTTTATCTGCTCTGATCACAACTTTATAGTCATCACTTGGCATGCGCTCTAAAGCAGTCTTGAACAGTCTGACCAATGCATGATGTTCATGAAGCATTTGCTGCAGATCTTGGAGAATTGCTCTTTTCGTAGCTGTGTTGATCCCTTGACGCCGGTCAAGTTGTTCTTCCATATTGCCCATGAAGTATATTTGCAAGAATTTATGCTGTGCATCTTCTATAGGTTGCAATAATCCAATGCGATAGCAAATCTGGCCTTGAATCTGTAAAGTGAAATAATAACATGCCATTTTTATTTCAGAGACAAATACAGAAATCTAACAAACTACATTCCAGATTTTTTTTACAATGATAGAAAATAAAGTTTTTAACGTAAATTACCTTAAATGTCGGATTATATCCGTGTTCTTCGATAATTTCGGCCCCAAATGAAGTCATTTGGAAACAGACATTGTATTTTTGAGTGTTCGCTAGAAAATGTCGTGATTCTAAGGTTTCGCCATAAAGCAGGGAGCGCAATGGCTCTGGTGGCGGGACCAATAATGGCAATTTCACTTTACCACTATGGCAGCACAAACCAGGCGTTTCACCAGCAAACTTCAATGCTCCACAATGCTGGCAAACAACGTCCATTGGACCAATGCAAACTAAACGATGCAAGCTGTAGTCGATGGTGCAATCATACAGAAACGCTGCTCGATTCAAATCAATACTTGAACCATTTCTTCTTGCACTGCGAAGATTGTTCCTCTGTTCATCTGTACGATAAGCTCGACGATTTCTCCTTTCTAACCTAGCCGTTTCAATGGCTGCCTCTCTTTGCTCTTGTCTTTGAGAAGCACGAATTAAGGCCCTTCTTTGCTCCATACTAACACGTCGCTGTTCTCGTGCAATTTCTCGTTCTCCATCATATAATTGACTCACGATATTCCGTTGCCTAATTGCATTACGGCTTCGCTGGGAAAGATTAGACCTTCTAGGACGCGGCATTGTTATTAAAATGTGCACTCGCATAAAACCACCAAACTGATTTTTTATTCCCTAAATTCCGTTCCTTTCCGATGATTTTATGTAGAATACTGTAGAATAAATCTTAGGTATTATTTTCGGGAATTTGACTATTTGACAGGATTGGACAGCAAATGTTTGACATGGAGAAAGAAAATCAATGAAAACTCGATATTTGTAATAAAAAAATCAAAATCTATTGAAGTGCATCTATTCATTGCGCATATCGAGTTTTTAAGATGTATTCTGCTATGGTAAAATAATTTGGAAATAAGGTCAGACTTTTTCCTATATCAATATCAATAATGTTATATGTTAAATACTTAGACAAGAACTTCTTCTTAATTTCACCACGTACTATTACGGTGCTAAATCTGTTAAGTGGTGATAGTATTTCACATAAACTTAAATACGATATTCCACCATCTGACCAGTCCAATCCATTTATGGACTGACGGTGCATGTTCTGCTGTTTAATCATTTCATGATCCAATTCATTTAGATGATATGGTGGTTTGAAATGAAAGAAGTTTGGCGTTACTGTTCCGGTTTCCATAAACGCCAGTTCTTTAATAAAAAGTTGTTTATTATTCCCAAAGAGATATTGAAAATCAACTATCACGCTTGAATTCCTGTTGATCGAGTTCATGTCGGCTTAAGATTTTGTAAGAAACTGAATGAGTCAGTGATATCTAACCCCTTTATATACAGCCCAATTCAGCAAGAGTTCTTAGTTTAAAAAAATCATTCAACCCTAATGGACACGCTGCAATCAAAAAGAATTAGGTCTACCAGAAAGAAGCAAGACCACGAAGTCATTTTCGGGCTCGAATATTATGTAGTACATAATTTAAAACTAAAATGCGGGTTTTCAACTACAAGAAAATTCACACCAATGATCTGGATGCAACAAAGCAAAAACAATTTCATTGGACTAGACAAAGATGAATGGATGCAGTTGATTACGTACAAGGAGTATATTCAATTAAAACTTGATCAGTATGATTTCTTGATGCCTGATACAATTATAGATCATCCCCTATTGACCACTATTAAATGTAATTTTAGATTCAGAAAATCCGATAAGCAGTATGTTTTTATAATAAATCAGTTTGGAAATAAGATTGAAGTTGATAGCGAGTCCTGGAGATCATTTTTAAGATTAGGTATATTTTTTACAACATTTTTATGTTGGAATACGATACTTAAACAACAAATTACATTCCTGTACTATAATAATATTATTCCTAAATGCGCTGCTTTACAAAAATTTGATATTCAACTCTCTGACTTAGACGGTACTTATGATAAAAATGTTCAAATAGATTTAACGCGTTTATGCTTTGAAATTTAAAAAAAAATGTATATTCAAATAAAACGTGATGTTCTTGAGTATAATCAATCACTTTGGAATACGCAATCATCCAGAAACAATAATAAAAAATAAAAATAAAAATGAGTAAGCAACAAGTTGTGAATGAAATACATAAGCCTGCCAGAAAAAACTTTATCCGACGTAAATTCGTTCAGATTGGCATTAATGATACTTGGCAAATCGACTTAGTTTAAATGATACCCTATTGTAAGGAAAATAAAGGATTTAGATATTTGCTAACTGTGATTGATACATTCTCAAAGTATGCATATGCAGTTCCCGTTAAGTAGAAAACAGCATTAGATGTGCTATCAGCAATGACGAAAATATTAAAACTATCTAACCATAAACCTAAAAATATTCAATCTGATCAAGGAAAGGAGTTTTTAATGCTTCCTTCACGGAGCTTATGAAAACAAATAACATAAACCATTACCATACATATACACACCTAAAAGCATCTATTTGTGAACGTTTTAATAGAACATTAAAAAATCGTATGTGGAAAATGTTTAGTATGCATGGAAATCATACCTGGATTCATAACTTGAACGATCTAGTAAATGATTACAATAATTCATATCATCGAACCATAAAAATGAAGCCTGCAGATGTCAACAAGCAAAATGAGGAGTTTATATTGAAAACAGCTTATAATATTTGTAAGGTTTTCCCTAAACACAAGTTTTCCATTGGTGATCCTATTAGAATAAGTAAATATAAAGGTATTTTTACAAAGGGATATGAACCGAACTGGACAACCGAGGTTTTTAAAATTTCAAAACTAAAGTCTACCAGTCCAGCAACATATGAACTGGAAGACTATATGGGGGAAATGATTAAAGGATCATTTTATGAACAAGAACTTCAGAAATTGAAAGATGAAAATGCTTTCTTAGTGGAAAAAATAATCCGACGAAAGAAGGATCATTTTTTTTGTTAAATGGTTAGGGTTTGATGAAACACACAATTCCTGGATAGATAAAAAAAGTATATTAAAATAATTAAACAGAAAGAAAAATTGTTTTTTTTTCACGTTTTATTTTTTTATAACATTCAAAATAGTTTAAATTGCATAATAACTATAAATATTTTTTATTTAAATTTTTTTATACTATATGCGCATTATTACTAGGATCTATAATATTTACAATTTCAAAGTGATTATGTGCTGACGTTGAAATATTATCGGGTAATATAAATCTTTTGTCATCCTTATAATTTAGACTTATCTTATTTACAATTTCAGTATAAATTTTATGACCTCTACTTCTGATTACTCGCTGCTGTCCATAATATGTTTTTTTATGTTTAATGCATTCAATATACTGAGCATGCGATAATCGTTTAACTACCGACTTTTTTACTCCTTTAATCTTTTTAACGTTATGGTCAGTGCTATTATCTTTGGCAACTAAATAAGAGTATGCTTTCGCTTTTAACCCTGCAAATGAGGTCATTATACGACCCGCATTTTTGTCTTTCATTAACCCTAGTTCTTTGTTATTGGCCCGATTTATCCCGAAAATGTTTGACTCTTGGTAATTTGAGGTATCAAAGCGACTAGGATTGTCTTTAATTAACCCATAAAAATCTTCTTTTGATGATATAATAAATGAATCTGTATCCATGTAGAGTATTTTTGATGATGGGCATTTTAGAGAATGAAAATTATAGAAATAGTCATACATTAACCATTTTGAAAGTTCTAGTACACAAACTCCAATGTATATGGGCTTATCATATAAAATTCTTGATTTAGTAGACTCAATGGCAGCTAAATTTTTACCAAAGATGTCAACACTGTGAAAATTATGCGTTGCTATGCGTTGTCTAAACCCTGCGGAATTTTGTCTTGAATTATAATGTTTAATTAATGCGACCTCACATCGCTTTTCTACATTCTCCATCGTTTTACCGTAGACAGCATTAACCATTAATTTATAAAAGTTTATCTCAAACTCATTCTTAGCTACTTTTCTATGGAATGTATTTAGATCAATATAGGGTTTAAGCCAACAGGATTGCTTAAAAGATAATACTCGCGATATTTTTTCTAAAATCATCCCTTGTTCTATGCATAACTGCAACTGTTTCAAATGTATTATATAATTCTTTTTATCAGATAAATCCGCTATCAATTTTGATTGTTTTCCGCCTGGAGGAATCTTATTTTCGGGGCAGAATGGTAAACTATTATGTTTATTGTGTATAGAATCAGGATATTTCAGATCTACTTCTAAGATGTATCCTACATCCCCGCAAGCAGATATACTTATAGCGTTGAAAGATTGAATTTCATCGTTACTTAGAAATTTGAAATTGGAATATGGTAGTGGCTGGCTCATTGCCCAACCATATAAATTGTTGGCATCAATGTACGCTAGATAGTTTATAGGATCATTAGCTCTGAACCTTTCATTTAAATATTTATTATTTGCCGTAGCTATCCGTTGAGTGCATTGAGTTAACCCTCCGCGTACTGAAGTTTTCAAAAAGTTATATATATCAGGATCACTAACTAGCTCCAATTCTATCTTTGTATATTTGAGCATTGCATCCCATGAAACAGAAGGAGCAGTAACATAATTTATTGGGTCTAACTTATATATTCGTGAGCAAATACTCCTAAAGTTTTCAAACACATCAGCAAGAATTAAAACATCGCTTTCCAAGTATAATTTCAAATAATCTCGAATACTGCTGCAATTAAATGTTCTCCAAACCTTCTGAGCAAAGTTATAGTCTTCTAAACTACACTCCTCATCACTCAGTGAGTTGAAAAAAAATTCTCTCGAAGGTAGTTGGGGATCGTCAAATTTGTTTGTAAGGAAGCGATCTAGGCCGGGGTACAACTCTCAGTCACGCCAGGGTCGAAATTACAGAAATATTTATAATTTGCCGGGACTCCGAGTCTTAAACCACCAACGGGGCGGAGAGTGGGTCTCGTGGCGGGGAATCGTGCAATTGTTCCCAGGGGGCACCTGGGCAGTCGCCGGGCGGCACCTCTGGGAAGCTACCGGGCGGGAAATTGGGAAAATCATTCCCAGAAGGCACCTGGGCAGTCGCCGGGCGGCACCTCTGGGAAGCTACGGGCGGGAATCAGGAACATTATTCCCAGAAGGCACCTGGGCAGTCGCCGGGCGGCCCCTCTGGGAAACTACGGGCGGGCTACGGGAAACATTATTCCTGAGAGGACACCTGGGCAGTCGCCGGGCGGCACCCTCTGGGAAACTACGAACGGGAAATAGGGAACATTATTCCTAGAGGACACCTGGGCAGTCGCCGGGCGGCACCTCTGGGAAGCTACGGGCGGGAAATCGGGAAAATTATTCCCAGAAGGCACCTGGGCAGTCGCCGGGCGGCACCTCTGGGAAACTACGAACGGGAAAGAGGGAACATTATTCCTAGAGGGCACCTGGGCAGTCGCCGGGCGGCCCCTCTGGGAAACTACGAGCGGGAAATGTGGAGGAACCATCTGTTGCGCGTATTCCCTGCTTGTTCAACAGAAATCCCACAAAAGAAGTCAAGACGGCGATTTTGACGTTTGCTTTGCTGGCCTTTTCCTGGCTCGTGGACCCTGCCTACCGCACCGCTCAGCTGCCCGCCTACTCACGACGGTGAGACTCGCTTACCCTCAATCCTTGCGTTCGAGTTCTTCCTTGTTGTGTCCCCGGGCGGGAGATCGTCGTCCTCTCCTCTGGCCGATGCACGCGTGGAGCCGTGCGTGTCGCCGTTTGCCTTCCGTGCGCGCCGTTTTTTCCTTGCGCTAACTTTTCGCGCACGTCTGCCCTGTTTTGCACTCTAACACCGACTCCCCCACGATCTCTTACGCTCGCCATCTCGAACCTCGTTGCCGGTCTCTCGACTTCGTTTTCCTCTTCGCTATACGCCCACGCTCTCTCTCTCTCTGTGGGCTCGTCGCTGATATTTGTTGCGGCCGCCGTTGTTCTCACGCTCTCTTGTCGTTTTACGTTGGTATTGGTGGCCGAGCTTTGGTTTCGTCTGCTTCGTTCGGGCTCTCTCTCTCTCTGTGGGCTCGTTGCTGATATTCGTTGCGGCTGCTGTTTTCTCGCGCTCTCTTGTCGGTTTCACGTTGGTATGGGTGGCCGAGCTTTGGTTTTCGTCTGCTTCGTTCGGGCTCTCTCTCTCTCTCTGTGGGCTCGTTGCTGATATTCGTTGCGGCTGCTGTTTTCTCGCGCTCTCTTGTCGGTTCCACGTTGGTATGGGTGGCTGAGTTTTGCCCTCTCTGCTGTTGGAGCTTTTGGTTCGCGGCTTGGCTTACCTCGGTTGTGGGAGCTTTCCGTTGATGACGCGTTTTAGAGATGCCGTCCGATCACGGTTCCCCCTCCTTTCCTGAAATCACGAGAATGCAGGTGCTTATGGGCCCTTAGGGTCGTATAATTAAATTTAAATTGCGGAGTCCCTCCTGGGGTGTCTCCTTGTAGGAACAGAATGTTGTCCCTCCAGTGGGAATGGCAAGAAAGTAAGTCCGTCTGTGGTTCCCTTCATGGGAGAAAATTGTGATGGAGCCGTTTGCTCCTTCCTACACGCCCTCCTGACTTCGGGGGGTCCGAAGAGTTACCGTGACTGCTCGGCTTCGCGTGATTTTAATGCGAAAGCATCGTCCATCATGTATTTCCAACCGCCTTACCCCTGGTCGGGCCATTTCTTGGCGGAGGTAGACCGTGATGTTGCTTATCAGGTCGATGGGCAGCTGACGGTCAGGCCAGTCCTGCGAAATGGATTCCGCCGTTGACCAATGGCCGCGTCGGCCAATGGTAATAGCTTGTAGCCCATTCGGGGGGTTTGTTCCGGGTAGTTCCTCTCGATCTGTCCGTCATGGGCTGGTGCAATGCTGGTGTCTTGATGTGCTCTCGGCGTTGTCCTGGTAGAGCAGCTGGGTTTTCCGTCGTCGGGGCGTGAATGGGTTGTCCTGGTCGAGTGGCTGGATCTTTCGTCGTCGGGGCTTGATGGTATGATTCCTGGGGCGTTGCTGCAGAGTCTGTTATGGTTGAGGCTGGTATGCGTTGTCCGGGTAGGGTCACTTTGCGTTGCCTTCAGTGTAGGTCGACTGGCCCTGGTAGTATCCAGCGGTGTCGCAGCCTCCTTCACTGAAGTTTCGGGGTTCCTGGCGTTGTCTAAGTTGGACTGGCGAGGGCATGAACTGGCCCTGGGGGTATCCAGCGGTGTCGCAGTTGCCTTCGCCGTAGTCCCGTTGCTTTTGTGTGCGTCCGGCGTTGAGTCGTCGGCAGACGGACTGGCCCTGGGTGCATCCAGCGGTGTCGCAGTCGTCTCCGTCGAGGTCCCATTGCTGTCGTTGGTGTCTGGCGTTGAGTTGTAGAAAGAAAGACTGGCCCTGGGTGTATCCAGCGGTGTCGCAGTCGTCTCCGTCGAGGTTCCATTGCTGTCGTTGGTGTGATCGTGTCCTGATGTCATGATGGCCGTGCTTCGGGGTCTGGCTTGTTCGTGGTTCCAATTCGTTGTTCCGTGGGCGGCGTTGGGTCTAGCTGGGTCCAATCGTGTCGTAAGTGTTGTCGTAGTGGTTGCCGTTGGGTCGGTTCGGTAGTCGTTATCCGGGTATTTGCGTGGGGAAGGGTCTTCACGGAAGGTCACTGTGCGAGGCGTCGTCAGCATGAACGGGCTGATTTCCCGGGTCAGCTGCAGGTACGCTCGTCCGCATTGAATTATGGCTTTGATGCCGCATAGGAAGTCAAGTCCAAGGATGACATCGTCGACCACCATAGGTAGCACTAACAATGTTACCTGCGTTTCTTGTTGGTCTAGTCTTACCTGGACTGTTACTGCTTGGGTCACCTCCTTCATAGTCCCGTCTGCCAGGCGGACCCGCGTCCTTACGTTCCGTAATTTTCTTTCCGTGCTCAGCATCGGCACTGTTCGCTGGCTGATGAATGAGCGAGTCGCCCCTGTGTCGAGGGTCGCTGACAATGGTATCCCAGCCATGGTTACCCGTGCGGCGATCCTACCCCCCTCCAAGCTTAGCGGGTGCGTTACTCCTGGGGTTCCTGGATGGGTGTCTCCGTTCGGGTGCTGACCGGACGGAGACTCAGTCCGTTTCCCGACCCAGATTGGCGGCAGCAGTCGATTGTCCGGATACTGCGGCGGCCGCACTCCCAGCAAAACAAGACTCGTCGGTTCCTGCAGGCGCTGCTGAAATGGCCTTCCTCTCCACAGTTCCGGCAGGCTCGGCGTACGTCCACCAGCTTGTCTCCATCTTGGGTGGTCACGCGGTTGGCTGTCTCAGCTTTTCGGGCGGGTCCTATTTCGTCTGAAGAGGTGCGCTTCGGGGCCGGGGATCCGTGTCCCTGGTGGTTGCTAGCCGATTGGGTTTGTTTGCGGTCCCGCGTCGTCTCATATGCCACTATCAACTGCGAGAGCTCCTCCAGGGTCTCGAACTCGTGTCTCCGGGTGAAGAGTTGATATTCGGGGTTAAGGTTTTCGTATATCCTGTCCAGCTCCCTGTCCAGAGTATATTGGGCTCGTTGCATCATGAGTCGAAGGTCGATCATGTAATCCTGGAATGTCTCATTGGGTCTTTGGTACCTGCTTCGGATCGTATCTTCTAGTCGCTGAAAATACCTAGGGGGCAAAAAGAAATCGAGAAACTCCTTTCGGAATTCGTTCCAGGGTTTTCCTTGCACAACCAAGGTTCTAAACCATCCTTCCGCCTTGTGGGTTAGCAATCCGGAGATGGCTCGAGGCAGCTGTTCCGGGCTCCCTCCATACGATTCCACGCGTTCCTCTAGCCGTTCAATGAAGGCTAATGCGTCCGAATGTCCGTCGAATTTCAGTCCCCAGCTGCGCAATTTGTCGGCCAACATGACGTAGGAGATTTCTTCCCTTCCGGGTCGCGAATCTCGGAATCCTTGGGCCGAGTGCTGCTCGTAGTTGTCGGCCCTGGGTCGTCGTTCGGCCGTGGCTTCTGGGTGGTTCGAATCCTTCGGTCCGGGTCCTCGGGTTACTTTGGGCAACTCTGGGATGAGTATTTGTAAGGGCTGTTGCAGATGGGCTCCCTCCTTCTCTTCTCGGCCGCTTGGTCCGGGTGACGAGGTAGGAGTCCTCTGAGTCCTTGGACTGGATGCACTGTTGTATCTGGTTCCTAACTCCTCTATCCGCTGTTTGACCGTCGCCGAGTGTTCACCGCGCGAGATAAAAGTCGAGATCCGACTACGTAACTCCTCTACGGTGCCGTTTTCTACGAGGCCCAGATCGATGGCAATGGCCTGCAGCTCGTCCTTTCGCCGATACGAAACCCACTGTACACCCATAGGATGGCGAGGGGATTATCACTTGGGGAAAACTGGGTCACTACCCTGGACACGAAGGGCACTACGGATTAGTGCGTGGTTGCGACAGATAGGCAGGAATTTCAGTTGGATTCACGATCCTCAGCTCGTTTGGTTATTCCGGTTGGTCGTTGATCCCTGGGGTCGGTGCTGCTGGGTATCCTGGTCGTTGGTCCTTGCGATCGTTGATCCTTGGGGTCGGTGCTGCTGGTTATCCTGGTCGTTGGTCCTTGCGATCGTTGATCCTTGGGGTCGGTGCTGCTGGTTATCCTGGTCGTTGGTCCTTGCGATCGTTGATCCTTGGGGTCGGTGCTGCTGGTTATCCTGGTCATTAGTCCTTCCGATCGTTGATCCTTGGGGTCGGTGCTGCTGGTTATCCTGGTCGTTGGTCCTTGCGATCGTTGATCCTTGGGGTCGGTGCTGCTGGTTATCCTGGTCGTTGGTCCTTGCGATCGTTGATCCTTGGGGTCGGTGCTGCTGGTTATCCTGGTCGTTGGTCCTTAGTCGTTGGCGTGGTGTCTGCGTGTTCACTGTCCCGGTTTTTAACCTGAATGCCTACTGTCTTGGTTCGGAGCTGAGTGCATACTCTCTTGGTTCGGAGCTGAGTGCATTCTGTCTTGGTTCGGAGCTGAGTGCATACTGTCTTGGTTCGGAGCTGAGTGCATACTGTCCTCCTTCTGGCTCGGGGTCGGAAATTTATAGTCCCAGCGTCTGATGCCGCTCCTGCCGGCTGCGTCTCTGCTACGGCCTGCGTCTCTGCTGCTACTGCCTCTCTTCTGATCGCTGCTTCCCTGCTGCGTCTCTGCTGCTGCTGACGGCATCTCTGCTGCTGCTGCGTCTCGGCTGCTGCTGATTCCCTGCTGCGTCTCTGCTGCTGCCGGCTGTGTCTCTGCTGCTGCCGACGGCGTCTCTGCTGCTGCCGGCGTCGTCTCTGCTGCTGCTGACGGCGTCTCTGCTGCTGCTGACGGCGTCTCTGCTGCTGCTGACGGCGTCTCTGCTGCTGCTTTTTATTGCTAGGGAGGTTAGGGAAGCCAGCCTCGGCTGTACGTGAAAATTGGGCGACTTTGCGTGCGGTTTGCAAAATCAATTCACCGTTACTCCTACTGCTGCTGACCGACCACGACTATGCGCGGGTGGGTACAGTCCCGCCGCACGCTGCTGCGTTATGCTTTTGGTCTCCCTAACAATGCTGCATGCCTGCATGTTATTTCTTTTCTTTTCTATCACTGCCACGTGGGCCACTGGGAAGATTTTGGGTCAATCCTGGCCGTAAACTATGTTTTCGCACTTCTTCTCCCCATGATTTTCACTAAACGCCCCCCCGGGCCTATATCGGAATCTCGGAGTCCCTGCTCGGGCGCCATCTGTAAGGAAGCGATCTAGGCCGGGGTACAACTTCTCAGTCACGCCAGGGTCGAAATTACAGAAATATTTATAATTTGCCGGGACTCCGAGTCTTAAACCACCAACGGGGCGGAGAGTGGGTCTCGTGGCGGGGAATCGTGCAATTGTTCCCAGGGGGCACCTGGGCAGTCGCCGGGCGGCACCTCTGGGAAGCTACGGGCGGGAAATCGGGAAAATCATTCCCAGAAGGCACCTGGGCAGTCGCCGGGCGGCACCTCTGGGAAGCTACGGGCGGGAATCAGGAACATTATTCCCAGAAGGCACCTGGGCAGTCGCCGGGCGGCCCTTCTGGGAAACTACGGGCGGACTACGGGGAACTTTATTCCCAGAGGACACCTGGGCAGTCGCCGGGCGGCACCTCTGGGAAGCTACGGGCGGGAAATCGGGAAAATTATTCCCAGAAGGCACCTGGGCAGTCGCCGGGCGGCACCTCTGGGAAACTACGAACGGGAAAGAGGGAACATTATTCCTAGAGGGCACCTGGGCAGTCGCCGGGCGGCCCCTCTGGGAAACTACGAGCGGGAAATGTGGAGGAACCATCTGTTGCGCGTATTCCCTGCTTGCTCAACAGAAATCCCACAAAAGAAGTCAAGACGGCGATTTTGACGTTTGATTAATTATTTATTCCTGGCCTTTTCCTGGCTCGTGGACCCTGCCTACCGCACCGCTCAGCTGCCCGCCTACTCACGACGGTGAGACTCGCTTACCCTCAATCCTTGCGTTCGAGTTCTTCCTTGTTGTGTCCCCGGGCGGGAGATCGTCGTCCTCTCCTCTGGCCGATGCACGCGTGGAGCCGTGCGTGTCGCCGTTTGCCTTCCGTGCGCGCCGTTTTTTCCTTGCGCTAACTTTTCGCGCACGTCTAACCTGTTTTGCACTCTAACACCGACTCCCCCACGATCTCTTACGCTCGCCATCTCGAACCTCGTTGCCGGTCTCTCGACTTCGTTTTCCTCTTCGCTATACGCCCACGCTCTCTATCTCTCTGTGGGCTCGTCGCTGATATTTGTTGCGGCCGCCGTTGTTCTCACGCTCTCTTGTCGTTTTACGTTGGTATTGGTGGCCGAGCTTTGGTTTCGTCTGCTTCGTTCGGGCTCTCTCTCTCTCTGTGGGCTCGTTGCTGATATTCGGTGCGGCTGCTGTTTTCTCGCGCTCTCTTGTCGGTTTCACGTTGGTATGGGTGGCCGAGCTTTGGTTTTCGTCTGCTTCGTTCGGGCTCTTTCCTCTCTCTGTGGGCTCGTTGCTGATATTCGTTGCGGCTGCTGTTTTCTCGCGCTCTCTTGTCGGTTCCACGTTGGTATGGGTGGCTGAGCTTTGCCCTCTCTGCTGTTGGAGCTTTTGGTTCGCGGCTTGGCTTACCTCGGTTGTGGGAGCTTTCCGTTGATGACGCGTTTTAGAGATACCGTCCGATCACGGTTCCCCTCCTTTCCTGAAATCACGAGAATGCAGGTGCTTATGGGCCCTTAGGGTCGTATAATTAAATTTAAATTGCGGAGTCCCTCCTGGGGTGTCTCCTTGTAGGAACAGAATGTTGTCCCTCCAGTGGGAATGGCAAGAAAGTAAGTCCGTCTGTGGTTCCCTTCATGGGAGAAAATTGTGATGGAGCCGTTTGATCCTTCACATGTTAAAGCTATCTAAATATTCGTATGGAAATACTCCTTTTCGTCTTAACATATCAAATTTTTCCCCTTGATACTTGCTTTTTAAAATTTTAAAATTTGATTGATCCATATAACTAGCAAGTTTTTCTAAGCTCGAATTTAAAAATCTATTTGAATATATATATCTTATTTTATAATGCTGATGATTTGAAAAATCAATCTCAACAATTTGAGTTAGCGCAATGTATAACTCTTTGTTACACGGTATGGGTTTAAGTTCATCTTTTATTGATTTTACAAATAAATGAATATCATAACGAGACAACTTATGAAAGACTACCGGAAAAAAAGGATCGCTTAGTTTAAATGTTTGCTTACAAACCTTATGAATAGGACCTACATATTGGCCTGTGAATTGGTTAAAAAATTTCTCCCGGTCGTCAGTCGAAATGGGCTCTTCACAGGCATAGCACTCTCCATGTTCCTGATAGTCCTCATCCCCAATGTTGAACTCGTAGATTGGTTTTTTAGCGCATTTCCAGTACTTCTCATAAAGTCCCATGGTTTTCGATCGAAGCACTTGGCAAAATTTATCGATACAATCTTGTCCTGAAATAGCGTAAATCTTAATGTTTTCACAGTTTTACTACCTTTAGATTGTGATAATATTTACCTTCATATGTCCACATATCATTTAAATGATGATTATATTTATGTACAACATAAAATGACACTGCACATGCAGTATGCTTCTGAGCCATAGTGGTAGATGATTTTAAGGGATCATTCAGATTCCTATGAAAACTTTCCAATACAGGCTCGATATCAGCATAAATGACCACAGGGGGAGATAGTTTTTTGATGAGACCTTTAAAAACCGTTTTGGTATTTGGGGTAGGATATTGAGCAGCAACTTTTCCGCACTCTTTATTGTCATGGGTGGTATTTGTGGTAGTATAAAATTGTAAACAATTTTCACAAAAATATGCCGAGCAATGGGATTTATTATGTTGAGAATAGCATAATTTTTTCATGCACGTTATATAGGCATAATGCATCATTTGCAAAGAGTCACCATTAATCCCTAATAGGTTGATGTGCTGTCCTCGAATTGCTTTAGTCCTCACTGTTGGTCCTACAACGTTTTTTCCATTGTCATCGATTTCATACACATTTATGCTAAAATTAGCATTGGATAATTCGAATCTCTTTATTCCTTTGGTTGTGATTGGAAACTCAATTCCAGAAAAATCTAGTCTCACTCCTTCATAGCAAATTATGTCTTGCCTGATATCTATCATTCGATAGTATGAAGGGTTTGTTAAGTTATCTCGTGCTTTTTTTTTTTTGGTTTGCTGTAGAAAATGTAGTGCTCAAGTGCCGTCTATATGCCAATGATGCTAAAATTGACCACTTGAAGCAATAATCATCTTCATTTTTAACATTTATTAATGCATTTCGAGGTTTTATATTATTAGGAGCTGGTATAAATCTATTTACAGCGATATGCTCCAATTTAATTATCGTCAGTTCAAAATATTCAAATTTTTTTATTGCCCAACCTGAATCCTTCTCCTGGAATTCACTACTTAGAGTGATTAAAAAGTCAAGGGCATCATTCAGATGTTCATCAATCTCCTCATTTGCATATATAGGCTTATATGATGTCACGAAATACTTCATCGTTTCCGTTAAGGTTTCATCATCTGTTTGTTTGACATACAGTCCATATACTTTTAGATTGAACTTCACCGATCCGTACTCACTCATACAGTAACGCACTAATTTGGTTAAGTTCGCTTTACAATCATTATAAAATTCTTTCAAATCGATCCGGTCACTTTTATCAGAGCGAACACGATATGATTTTAAAGGAAACACTACTCGACAAAATCGAACTTTTTTTTTCCTCAAGGATCCAAACCGACTTTTTCTGATAGATATGGGGATTTAAAATTTTTTAAAGAATTATGGTTTTTTTTCTATGGCAGAACTTTTTTTTGAAGAATTTTTGAAGTCTGGTATTTTTTTTTAAAGCTTTTTTCAGAGGTAGCGCTTGTTTTTTTCACATAGCTCTAGTATCTTACGTCTGGTTGTAAAGAACTTTGCTATTTTGAAAAGGTAATTAAAACAGCTAGAAGTTAAGCCCAAACACTTTGTGATTACAACTTACGTCTGGGAAATATAAAGCATTGAAATGCAAAAATTATGATTTTTGTGCGGTATTTTTTACGAAATTTTGACTTTAAAAACTCAGGAAAAGTCGAAAAAAATTATATCTTGTGTCCTCTATTTTTTGTGTATAGGTGCGTTATTTGGCGTCGTTTAAGGTATCGCTCATTAAAATCTATGGAGAGACTTTGGAGCTAAAATTCGTTAACCAAACCTAAAATATGGAAAAAATTAACAAAAATACCTTTTTGAAGGTTGCGAGCCCAACTGCCCATTGGGAACAAAGGAGCGCGATCAGGTACCAAATGTACAACCCTTGTTCGTTTGCTTTGTTCCCAATTGGCAGTTGGGCCCGCCGCCTTCAAAAAGGTATTTTTTGTTAATTTTTTCCATATTTTAGGTTTGGTTAACGAATTTTAGCTCCAATTCTCCATAGATTTTAATGAGCGATACCTTAAACGACGCCAATTAACGCACCTATACACAAAAAAATAAAGGACACAAGATATAATTTTTTTTTGACTTTTCCTGAGTTTTTAAAGTCAAAATTTCGTAAAAAATACCGCACAAAAATCATAATTTTTGCATTTCAATGCTTTATATTTCCCAGACGGTAAGTTGTAATCACAAAGTGTTTGGGCTTAACTTCTAGCTGTTTTAATTACCTTTTCAAAATAGCAAAGTTCTTTACAACCAAACGTAAGATACTAAAGTTATGTGAAAAAAACTATCGCTACCTCTGAAAAAAGCTTAAAAAAAAATACCAGTTTTCAAAAATTTTTCAAAAAAAAGTTCTGCCATAGAAAAAAAAAAAATATCATCAAACCATTTCTTAGCCCCAAATCTTTAATAAAAAGTTGGTTTTGTTCCTTGAGGAAAAATCGTGTTGACTAGTGAAATCGCGACTCTGTTGAAATTATAATAACATTTTCATTATCCTCGAGTTGCGCTGCTGTTGCATTCTTATGTTTTTCTGACAATATATGACGCATTTCCCTAGACGGCGGGTAACTTTCACCGCAAGTTGTACAGGTGATATTGGGTTTTTCCAGAGAAGACTCCAATCTAGGACGTTTTGATGCACCTGACGTTGATGCTTCTTGATAGCTTGACCCTTTGCTTGAGCCTTTGGTCATAAGTACTTCAAAAGCATTTCTGCGATCCGAGCATCCCTCATAATGATCATACCATTCTTTTAATTCAAAGGACTTAGAGCACTGGTCACACACAATTTTAGATGCCATTTTAGTTTTAGTTTTTTTTTGTTTTGTTTCACTAACCACTTGCAACCACTTTCACTATTAGAAGAGGACTAAGGGATTTGAGCATCCATGAGGTTCTATTTATCTCACAGTCACTTGACCGTTGAATGAAAAAGGTTCTGTTATCTTTTTCAAACCTGCTTCAAAAAACCTCCCTGTATACATTCAATAGTACCTGCATTCTACGTAAAATCTACTTATTCTTTTTGTGTAATCCTCCCTTAGAAAAAAACCTAAACGAATCCTATGAGTCTCTTGGTGGAGTGAAATTTCACCAATCAAAGTAAAAAAAAAACTACCCATTGAAAATAAATATTGTTTTAAATTTATATTGTATTTATTATATATTATTTGTAGAAAAATACATAAATTATTTGTATTAAACATAAATAAGAATATTATTAAAATTGCTTCTCGGCTCTTTCTACCGCAGCTATTAATTCGGCATTATCTTCGTCGCGAAGAAGTTCCTCGAATCGTTTTCGGTCCCCTTCGTCATTATCATCGACCAAATCGAATATACTGTCATCATCCGGGAAGTTGAATGTCTGAATTTCATCAATCGGAGCAGCAGCCATTAGGTCATCAAGACTATCATCCCATATAATATCACTTAAGACGTTCCGTTGCATTATATATCTTGCGTTTTAATTCCGAATATCAGCGAAAGGTCCACGGAGTCGGGCTGGGTGTCCAGATCTATAGTTGTCTCAGGTTGCGAGTTTATAAAAATAATTTCGAGGTCATCCATCTTCGTTTAGAATCCACTAGTTTATGATAAGGCTTGCAGCTGTGAGTAGCTATTATATAGGCATGTGACTATAGGACAGTGTTAGGCATACACACACAGACAAAAGAAATGAAAACGAAAGTAAACGAACAGTCAAGGTGCTAGGAGGACCTTTTACAGAAAAAACCATTAGCACCATTAAACCATAAACCAATAGAGATAAATGACCCAAAAAAAAAATAGTGCCGCAAATTCATTTGAAAGGGACGGGATGAAACACTTGCTTGAGGGATGTTTGAATCGTTGTAGGGAAACAATCACATAAGCAGAGAGAGGGATAGTTGTTTGATGGTTGCTGTCCAGGATTATTGATCCTGGATTTTTTGACAAAGTTAGTTCACATCTTGACCGCTAGATGGCGCCACAAAAGTAGTAAGGATATGGGGCATTGGTTTGGACTCGCCACAAAGAGCATTCGATATAGGAGTGTAGTGTATTTTTTCTATAAGTCGAATTGATTAATTTTTGTCTTCTCATTCTTTATGACGCCATCTAAAAACCATGATTTTACATAATATTTCCATATGCTTGGCTAAATATTAGATCCTGAAAGCATTTACATATATTCACAATGTAATGTTAATAAATATCCTAAAAGAATGTGTTTTAGCATGATCATGTAAGTAACAGATCCTATAAGAATTTATTTCTTAATAGGTATGTAATGGTTGACACTAAAAAACATTTTTGTTTAAATGAACACCTAGATCATATCCTATACACACACCTGTAAAGGACTCATGCTAAGCAGAATATCCGATGGCAGGCAACACTAGCGCCAAGTAGTGAGAATTTAATCGAATATCGAGATCCTAAACCACTTTCTCCGACGTTGCGCCACCTTGTGAGAATTTACTCGAATATCGAGATCCTAAACCACTTTCTCCGACGTGGCGCCACCTTGTGAGAATTTACTCGAATACCAATGCCCCATATCCTTACTTTGGCGGCTTGGCCAATGTACGCTCTATCTGTCGTTTAGTATAACTCTTTATTTCTTAATATTTGATTACAATGTCTTGTCGCGTGTCGTCGTAGTTGCTGAAGCTGCTAACTTGTCGAGAGACCGTTGCTGGAGCTGCCATCTCGTCTCGAGGTTGTTGCTGGCCCTGCCAGAGGGCCGCGATCCGGGTTGCCACAGTACTCCCCCTAGAAAAGTGCCAAATCTTTAGGTTTGATTTTTCTGTGCATATGTCCGCGGCACATTCGACTGCTGATCTTCCGTAGGGCTGGTCTCGTCGTTTGCTATAAATGCTGGCTTAAGCCGGTCGATTGAAATGGCTGTCTCCTTTCCATTAATCCGAATCAGGAAAACCCGGTCTGATGACTTGGATATAATCGGGTATGGTCCCGTGTACGGCGGCTCCAAGGGTTGTTTCACCGCATCAGTTCGGACGAAGGCATGTGAGCAATTTTGAATGTTTTTAAGCAGGAAGAGTTTATGTGTGCTGTCATGCGAAGTTGGAGTTGGCTTCACCACCTGCATTCTTTTCCGGAACTGACTGGCAAATTCGAGTGGGTTCGAAGGCGCGTCTAGGTCGTAAAAGAATTCGTTTGGAAGGCGTAGAGTACAACCATATAACATTTCTGCTGCTGATGCCTTAATGTCCTCCTTGAAGCATGTGCGGAGGCCCAGCATTACGGTCGGAAGCAGCTTGGTCCATGGTGTATCCGGTTGGCACATCAAAGAGGCTTTCATAGACCTGTGCCAACGCTCGATCATGCCATTTGACTGGGGGTGGTATGGCGTCGTGTGAATGTGCTCGCTTCCCAGCATATTGGCCAGTGATTTGAAGAGTGCCGACTCGAATTGAGCTCCTTGATCGGTTGTAATAGTCAATGGGCAGCCGAAACGTGAAATCCAGCGCGTACATAGTGCCTCAGAAATGGTCTCTGCAGTCATATCCTTTAATGGCACAGCCTCTGGCCAGCGAGAAAAGCGGTCGATCATTGTCAGGCAATATCTGTATCCGTCAACCAAGGGCATCACGACAATGTCTAGATGTATGTGATCAAACCTTCCATCGGGAACGGTGATCTTTTCCGGGATCACAGCGTTGTGCTTATGAATTTTGGCTCGTTGGCACGGGAGGCAGTTCCTTGACCACTCCAGAACATTTTTGCGCATTGACGGCCACACGTATTTTCGAGAGATTTGTCTTAGAGTTGACCTGCCACTTGGGTGCGACAGTCCGTGTACGTTTGAAAATACATGGAATCGCAAGGACTGGGGAATATATGGCCGAGCTGTTCCTGTTCCCATATCGCAATATAGGATATCATCGTCGACTGGAATCGCTTGTAGCTTTAAAGATGTGTCGCCATTTAATATCTCAGACAGCTCGGTGTCCGTTGCCTGGGCAGTTTCAATAGCTTTTGTGTCCAGAGTCGTCGGCATCGTGATGGCGTTAATCCTGGAGAGGGCATCGGCAACCACGTTATCAGTGCCACTCACATGCAAGATTGTAGTTGAGTGTTGGGATATGAACCCCAGCTGTCGCAGCTGTCTCTCTGAAGCTTTTTCTGGTTTCTGGTTGAAGGCGTATATCAGCGGCTTGTGATCAGTCTTAATCACAAAAATCCTGGCCTGTATTTGAAATACCTTATAGCCTCTATCATAAGTGCTGTACCTTCTTTCAGTAGCGCTGAGTTTTTTGGAGAAGAAACCGAGAGGCTGCCATTTCCCTTTCGTATTTTGTTCAAGTACCGCTCCAATGGCTGTGTCGGAGGCGTCACAAGTGAGACTTAGTTCTGCATTAAGACTGAGATGAGCGAGGGTTGCGGCGTAAGCTATGCTATTTTTGCAATTTTCGAATGCTTTAATCGAGCTTGGCGTCCACTGCACTGGTCGTTTGTCATTTTTCTTCATGTTGCGTGTCAAATCGTTGAGTGGCGCCTGGATCTCTGACGCATGAGGTATGCAGCGACGGTAATAGTTAACTATACCAAGAAAGCGACCTAATTCGCAAATAGTTTGTGGCCGAGTGTACTCAGTGATCGCCTTGACTCGATCCTCTGGGGGTTTAATTCCGTTTAATTACCGTTAACTGTGTAACTTAAGAACGTCACTTCAGGTTGTGCAAAATGACACTTCTTCTCGTTGATGCAAAGTCCATGCGCTTTTAAGATTTGTAGAATCCTATCCACGTGTTGTCTGTGCTCCTCCACTGAGTTGGACATTATGAGAATGTCGTCAATGTAGCAAAAGACGTATTCAACCGCTTGGAAGATCTGATCCATGAAACGCTGGAACGTTTGTGTCGCATTTTTCAGTCCAAATGGCAGTTTTACGAATTCAATTAGCCCGAACGGTGTGCATACCGCTGTTTTTTCGATGTCCTCTGGGGCCATCGGTATTTGATAGTATGCTCGTTCGAGGTCTAGTGTAGTGAAAACGCTTTTGCCATATAGTCGGTCGGCAAAATCGTGAATGTGGGGAATCGGGTAACGATCTGGAACGGTGATGGCATTAAGCTTGCGATAGTCGCCGCAAGCCCGCCATCCACCACTGCTTTTTGCTACCATGTGCAACGGGCTGGCCCATGGACTTTTGGAGTATCTGCAGATTTTGTTGTCGATTAGTTGATGTATCTGTGCTTTAGCCACAGATAGTTTCTCTCCCATGAGTCGCCTGGGCCGATCTGCTACGGGTGCTCCAGTTGTTGTTATGTAGTGGCGAACTGAAAGTGAATCGGATGCGTTCATGTTGTCGATGTGTAGGTGCTCGCCTTGCTCCGTTTTATCGTCATTTGGCGAAGCAAAATCCTGCGAGATTACGGATATGCTTGTGCCGTTGGAAAGACGTTGTTTCTTGATGTCAACGAGCAAATGGAACTGTGCTAGGAAGTCAGCGCCAATTATTGCCGATTGTACATCAGCGACGACAAATGACCATTTGAAGGAACGATCGAGGCCCAGGTCGAGTTCCAGGTCCTGATGTCCAAAGGTTCGTATGGTAGTCTGGTTCGCGGCATACAATTCCAGTTTACTTTCTCTCAAGTTTGCGTTGAGCCATGGCGCAGGGTATAACTGACACCACCGATCCGGAATCGATGAGAAAGGTCCGACTAGTGTTTTGATCTTGGATGTGAAGTCGGTGATCGTGATTCCCGGATGACATGTCGCTGGTCGTTGAGATGCTACCGCCTACCAGCTGAGTTAGCGGTAGCAGCTTTAGTTTAACTGTTGATAATATCGGCAGTCTGGGCGGCACTTGCGTGCCCGATCACCGAACGTGATGTGGTAGTAGCAAAGGGTTGCATTGTTGACATCATTGTTTGCGCTCGTGCCATTTACTGGCTGAGGAACCTTGGGCTTCTTGGCGGCGTGCATGTCGTGTTGTAGCTTATCCACCTTCTGCGTTAGAATGTGCAGAGCAGCAGCAACGTCTTTTAAATTTGGATTGTTGCTACTTACCGACTCCACGCTGTGCTGCCTTTGCTCAGCGGGCTTGGGTTGAGTCGACATAACACCTATTGAGTCGATAGCGCTGTTTTCGGTCATCTTGTCGGCAATCTTTGCCAGCTGGTCCAGGTCGTTCTCCTCCCAAACCGAAATGAGTGGGCGAATCGACGAAGGTAACTCAGTGAAGAAAAGGTTTCGTATTACGGCTTCGCACCCACTAGCAGGTGCTAAGCGACGCAAGTGAGTCAAGATCTCCGACGGCTTCTTCCCAGTCATGTCGCCACCCCGGAGGAGTCGTCTCATTTTCGAATCCTCTGATTCGCCGAAAGTTTCGAGCAGCCAACGCTTCATTGCGTCGTACTTGTTGTCAGTAGGTGGCCGAGTAATGAGATCTTCGATTGCACGGGCTGCATCTTCCTCCAGTTGTACTGACACCAGGTCAAACTTGTTGTCGTCGCGCACCACATTGTGTAAACTAAGGAGGCGCTCTAGTTGCGCGAACCAAAGTGTCGGATTCGATTTGTTGAATTTTGGGATGACGATTTGAGCTAAGTTTTGAGAATTTGCAGCTGTTGGCTGTGCGTTTACTAGTTGAAGTTGCTGCAGTTGCTCTCTTAACTCCAATGTACGCTCTATCTGTCGTTTAGTATAACTCTTTATTTCTTAATATTTGATTACAATGTCTTGTCGCGTGTCGTCGTAGTTGCTGAAGCTGCTAACTTGTCGAGAGACCGTTGCTGGAGCTGCCATCTCGTCTCGAGGTTGTTGCTGTCCCTGCCAGAGGGCCGCGATCCGGGTTGCCACATTACTACTTTTGTGGCGCCATCTAGCGGTCAAGATGTGAACTAACTTTGTCAAAAAATCCAGGATCAATAATCCTGGAATCAAACAACTATCCCTCTCTCTGCTTATGTGATTGGTTCCCTACAACGATTCAAACATCCCTCAAGCAAGTGTTTCATCCCGTCCCTTTCAAATGAATTTGCGGCACTATTTTTTTTTTTGGGTCATTTATCTCTATTGGTTTATGGTTTAATGGTGCTAATGGTTTTTTCTGTAAAAGGTCCTCCTAGCACCTTGACTGTTCGTTTACTTTCGTTTTCATTTCTCTTGTCTGTGTGTGTATGCCTAACACTGTCCTATAGTCACATGCCTATATAATAGCTACTGAGGACAACTGGTGCATGTCCACGAAACGGGAGACAGCGGATGCGATCCGCCTGGAGCTGGATCGGCACCAAGTCCTCTTGGTGGCTGCCCAAACGGAGGTGGATCGACTGACCCAACCGCACGCAGAGACCTCACACGAGAAGGATGTGCTCAGCTATGAGCTGCAGCAGCAGCGCGAACAATTCGCCAAGCATAAGCAAAGTCTACAGAGCGTCCAGTCCAATGCAGAGCAGCAGGCCAACAGGCTGCCGTCGGAGAAGAATAGTCCTTGTTCACATCCACATAGTGTTCCTTTAGGACTTTCGCCTGCTTCTTATTGATCTTTTGCAGCCTGCTCATTTGAATCTCAGCACTGCGAATTTCAGCCAACTTCTCCGCACAGCTACTTCAGTTCTCTGGCTCACATTTCGCCTGCAACTGCTGCAGCTCGCTCTGCAACTGAGAGGGCCTCTTCTTCTTAGAGCTGAGAGGGTCAACTAGCTAGTAATATTAAACTGAGTATCAAAATCATGGATTACGATTTCAATCAATAAAATAGAACGTAATTTAACATATTTTACGCATTACAGGTTATGGATGTCGGCAGCAATCGAAGGATCTACCGGACACTGCGCGAGGCGAAGAAGTGGGCGGATCAGTGGAATTCCCAGCTGGAGTCCAAGCTGAAGCAGCTGCTCCAGTGCAAGCAGCTCAATGAAAAATGCGCCCATAGCGGCGAGCTGCTGTATAGGAAACAGATCGACTTCGACAAAATCACAAAGCGATACAACGCCCTGGAGTCGGACTTTGAGGTCATGCTGCTGGAGAAGGAGGTCAAGATACATGAGCTGAAGGGCTCGCTCGAACTGGCCCAGAGTCAGTACATCAAGCTGCCGGAGGCCAGGCGGGCGACCTTGGAGCACAGCAATGCCCAGCTGAATAGCCACATGGAGGGGACCCTGGCTGAGCTCAGTTCGCTCGATGATCTTTTGCTCAAGATTAATATGACTCGCGTGGGCCTCAGTCGCGCTGATCGCAATGGCCAACTCAATGAGGAGCTGCCTCGGGCTATGGGCAGTCCCCAAAGCCAGACAGATGATTTTATCAATCTGCTGAAGCAACTGGACGAGCGGAAGAAGGCCGACAGCCAGCTGAAGAGTATTCAACTGGACATGCTGCAATTGAGCGAGGACAGGAATCTCAAACAGGAATGTGATCGGCTGAAGGAGGACAACTGGCGAATGTCCACGAAGTG
This sequence comes from Drosophila obscura, assembly GCF_018151105.1. Classification (NCBI taxonomy): domain Eukaryota; kingdom Metazoa; phylum Arthropoda; class Insecta; order Diptera; family Drosophilidae; genus Drosophila; species Drosophila obscura. The sequence goes on along the minus strand of NW_024542867.1, from coordinate 415,592 downwards.
GGAGACAGCGGATGCGCTCCGCCGGGAGCTGGATCGGCACCAAGGCCTCTTGGTGGCAGCGCGAACAATTCGCTAAGCTCAAGCAAAGTCTACAGAGCGTCCAGTTCAATGCAGAGCAGCAGGCCAAAAGGCTGGCGTCGGAGAAGAACAGTCTGCAGAGCGAGCTGCAGCAGCTACAGTCTACTTTGAAACGAAGTAAACTAAACAACTTGAAAAACTCGAAAAAGCGTAAAATATAATCTAAAACCTGCAACAAGATGAAGTTACGCTACAACAAAAACCTGACTGTATCTCCATTCTCGCAATCCTCTGTGCCCACTGTTCAAGTGGTGTCGGATATCAAGCATCCAGCCTCCATCGAAGAAATTTTTGATGTGATTAACTTGAAGTATAAGCACATGACTAACGATTTTCACTTTTCGCGCAGTGTCCGGTAGATCCTTCGATTGCTGCTTCTCCTGACAGGCTCGCTTCAGCTGCTGCTCCATGCTGACGCACGTTTCAGCTCCTCCTCCAGCTTCTTGCGTGTTTCTGCGGCCTGCTGGGCCATGTTGTCCTGCTCGGGCGACTTCGATTTTACCATCTTCTTGAGCTTGTGTATCTGTGCCTGCTGCTGGAATCCCTGGCATTGCCGACAGCGAATTGCTTATCGAATAGCTGGTGGTCCCCTCTTCTTCATCCTCCAAGTCAAAAAAGACGGCCTTGAACCCCTCATCCAGAAACTCGCTGTCTTCTGACTTAGCCTTGAGCGCCGCACTCTTGTCCGGTTGTCCGCTCGTGTCGCTCTTTGCTACTAAAGTGTTAAAATTATTTAGTACGAATTTAATCTTATTTTAAATTTATTTCGTACCGCTTCAATTTTGTAATGTGTAGTTGACTCTAGGTTGTGGATTCGGTCACGAATCTGACTAACTGAATATTCTCAGTCGAATTTGTTGCTCAAGGCTACTGGCCAGCCTGCTGGGTTTCCTCTGCTAAACGTATAAAAAGTGTAGCCAAGTAAGTCGTTGATGTGGATATTTTTTAGGTTCCTTATGTAGGTTTATAGTAAACAATTATCACAGACAATAAAGTACAATTACTTAACGTACTGTTACTGTTGATTAGCAACTTTTGGTAAGGGTCAAGGATTTCTTTTACTATTTGAAAAATCCGGAATGGTTTTCCCGGAACGATATTGGGGGAATGACGCCGGTGCAGCAGTTCTAGGTGTGGTGACGAGAGACGAGAAAAAGACAGAACGATCGTAACAGCGACTGAGCGTAACAATCCAATAACTCTTATACTATGCTATTCTATGCTATACTATGCTATGGTACGCTATTTTGCTGCTGCTGCTCCAACATTCCGGCCCCGTTGAAGGCCTCCGGCGCTTCAACCATCCATTGGCAATTTTGCCAGTTTTTGTATTGCGCGTTTAATAACGCCTGCGGAAGTCCGCACCTCTGCCACGCGCACTCTCCTACCACCGCCGTCGTTGCCACAACTCCCCCTGTGGTCCACTTCTGAGGCGGTGTGTTGTCCTCGTGGACGAGCACTACGCATCCTGCCTCGAGGGTCGGTCCTTCGGTAGACCTCTGCTGCCGCTGCTGCAGGCTGGCCAGGTAGTCCTTCGACCAGCCCTGCAGTGTCTTCCAAGCGGATGTCATAGCGATCAGGGAAGCCTTGAGCTGCCTTCAGGAACGTGCCCCTACGGCAACTTATATAAATATCTATAGTGATAGCCAAGCTGCGATCAAATCACTGAATGCGATAACAACAAGCTCGGCTACCGTGGCAAATCGTGTCGCAAATCTCTCCATGAGATGGCATATCAGTTTGTCATCAGCCTAATATGGGTCCCGGGCCACCAGGACATTGAAGGGAACTGTATAGCAGACGAGCTGGTGTAGCGCTTGGATCAGGTGGATCATTTTTGTTTGTGGCGCCCTCTATGGGGCATTATGGTAGAGCTCCTGCAGATGAACATGCCATCTGGGCCTCAGGTTTGGGGGTCAAAGAAAAGGGCATAGAAAGGAAGGATAGGTTAACAGATGGAAACGTCAAGGCGAATTTCACCTTTTTAGAAGGCTTGAGGGTTCCCGCGGATTTCGCAGCGTGGCTTCGGTCATCCCGTTTTCATCGTTCGACCTGGATAGGTGATTGCCGCAGTTCACATTTTTTTGCAAGTGCTTTGTCAGTGAAAAAAATCAAGAGTGCTAAAAGTGAGCAAACCGGAGAAACCACTAGCAGCGAGAGGAAAGAAAAATTGGAAGTGTAAAGTGCCCATTCCCAGCAGAGGTAAGCTCGGGGAGACAAGATTGTGATGCAGCCCTTTAAATGCCACTTTTCGTCCCGCAGAGGGTGCGGCTTTGGAGCAGCTCGAGCTGCGGAAGGAGGAGCGGAAAAAAAAAACGGAGATCGGCCATCCGAGTGCATTCAAAGCCCGGCTGGGGGCAACGAGGCCCAAAAGGAGTATCTGGAGGGAAAACAGCCTCAACGTAGAGACCCAAAAAGGGGTCAGGGAAGATTGGGAAAAATAACAGCAAAAATATAGAATTATTGGATTGATGCCTTAGCGAAGAAAAAACAGGCGAAGAGTGCGACGATCGCAGTGTCATTTTGGTGCTTTCCTACGTTTTCGTTTTATGTCTGGACGTTGATATGCAATGACTGCACCATCAAGTGGCCCATGCGACACCAAGCCGAAGCCTGTTACGCGCGGAACCCAGGCAGAAACGCAGCCCTCCTCCCGCCCAACCGACCGAGGGCGCTGCCGCATGACTCGCGACGCGTGTTACCGAACCGATCGCGAGCATGCAGGAAAGATAGGTGTTAGACTAAAATTCGAGGAAAATTAGAGCTAAACACAACTCTAAGCGCTAAACATGCAAAGATAGCTAAAAAATATAACTAATTACGGGAATGGTATGTTAGTATTAGTGATTTAAGAAGAGGAAGGGAATTAGTAGTTGATATTATGTGGTAGAGGGAATTGAAATCCGAGCAAAGTACCCTAGCGGAAGGAAAAGAGGAATGAAGTTTCTAGTAGATCTAATAGGAATCGTAAAGTTTATGCGGCTCAACAAGTCAGGGCTATCTACATCACCCTTGATCAGGTTGTGCATAAAAATCACACCAAGCATTTTTCTACGACTAACTAAGGTTGGAAGGTTTATTAAAAGCAATCTACGAGGATAAGATGGCAGTCTCACACCTGCATCCCAGTTAAGGCCACGCAGAGCAAAAAGTTTCTGCACTGATTCTATACGGTCCTGGTGTACTTTGTACTGGGGGCACCATACACAAGAGCCGTATTCTAAAATCGGACGAACAAGCGAGATATAGAGAGTCTTCGTTATATAGGGGTCGTCAAATTCCTTTGACCACCTCTTTATAAACCCAAGCACACCCATGGCCTTATTTACCATGGTAGAAATGTGTTCAGAAAACATTAACTTTGGGTCTAATTTAACACCAAGATCATCAACCAAGGTAATTCTCTCAAGAGAACCACCGCAGAGGCTATAAGGAGCCAAAAGGGGGCTGGAGCGATGAAATGTAATATATTTGCACAACACCATGATTGAAAGTTGTTGAGATCGGATTGCAAGCGAGAGTGAAATGAAATGTCCTTATACTGGACACAAAGTTTAACATCATCCGCATACATGAGTACTCGAGAGTTTGTTAATACTGAAGGCAGATCATTAATAAAGAGTGTGAATAGTAGGGGGCCTAGATGGCTGCATTGTGGTACTCCAGAAGTAACAGGTGAAGAGAAGGAGTTTTTGAAGAGGACTCTTTGAGACCTAGAACAAAGGTAGCTAGAAATCCATCTCAAAAGATTAGGCGGAAACCCTAAAAGGTCAAGTTTTTGTGCTAAAAGAGAATGGTTTACAGAATCAAATGCTTTACTAAAATCAGTGTAAATGACATCCGTCTGCAAGTTACCTTGAAAGCCTTTAATGATAAAAGAGGTAAACTCTAATAAATTTGTGGTTGTTGATCGTCGCCTTATAAATCCGTGCTGGGACGGAGATATAAGTGATTTGCAGAGATGTTGCAAGTGCGGAGTTAAAATTTTTTCAAACATTTTAGGAATAGCGGATAACTTAGATATACCTCTATAATTATTTGCATCAGACTTGCTACCTTTCTTATGGAGCGGAATCATAAAAGATTCCTTCCAGATGGGGGGGAAGCATGAAGAGTTAATGGATAGGGTGAATAGTTTAAGCAAGGGTCCACACAGAGCGTCGGCACAGTACCTGAGTACACAGCCGGGAACTCCGTCGGGACCTGGTGAAAACACCGGCTTAACCAGTCGAAGATCATGAAGCAGTGAGCTTTCATTTAACAAGGGGCTGAAGATGCCATTCGACCTTGGTAAACTGTATGGATACGGCTGACCAGAGTAGCTTTCATGAGAATAGGTTGTTTGGAAAAATTTGGCAAAAAGATCGGCAATTGCCTGATCATTGTTTGCTGACATATTGAGAAAAGATAACGAGGATGGATGTACGGACGTTCTACGCTTACTATTTACGAAGCTGTAAAACTGTTTAGGGTCCTGTGAAAATCGTATCCTGCATCGAGATAGGTAGTTTTTATAGCATTGAGCGTTAAGAACGGAGAAATTTGACCGAGCTATTACATAGTGAGAAAGAGAAGAGGGAGAACCAACTTCTTGAAATTTTTTATAAAGTCTTGATTTAAAATTTTTTAGACTGGATAACTCCTTGGTAAACCAAGGAGGCTTTCCAGATCTAACCGGACAAGAAAGTGGGACACAAGAATCAAAAAATGTGTCAAGTACATTGTAAAAAATGTGTGTGCCTTTCATAACGTCAGTGCACAAGTACAGAGCGGACCAATCAAAATCCCTAATAAGGTTATTAAGCTTCATAAACTCGGCTTTACGAAAGCAGCGGACACGTTCAGATAGCCTACGCATTCGATCCAATACAGTAGGGCCAATATCGACTGACACTTCGAATGTAGGATGGTAGGAGTCTTCAGGTATACTGAGCGGAAGGGCTCGGGTTAACAACGCTATGGTCGGATCCGAGACAAGCACAGATCAAGCAATCGACCCAAGGAATTTTTCACATGGTTGACTTGAGACAGGGATAGGTCTAGCAAGCCGTCGATAAAGTCGTGTCGTGACATGGGCACAAGGTTATTAGACTCGTTTACCGAAGACCAAACAGCACCTGGCAAATTAAAATCACCAAGAACTATCATATGGTCTTTATCTGATAGCGAGGAAGAAACAGTTTTTAAAGCGGACAGGTAATGCTCGTATATTAAGATATACGAGGAAGGTGGAATATACGAGCAAGTAATGAAAATGGAAAAGCCTGGGAGAATCAGTTTTACGCACAGGAATTCCAGGTCTTAGTTTAAGTAGTAGAAAATGCAGCAGAAAAGGTAGCAGCAGGGGCCGTAACGAAAGCATCCAAAGGAGACTCACTCGTAATCGTCGATTTGTGGGATGGGGAAATTCTTGGTTATTGGGGGTGAAAAAATATGAATTAAGGGAGGAAGAAATTTAGGTTTAAAGAAAAATATGTTTTAAAGTAGTCTAAGATACGTGAATAAGTGCCGTCTAACCGTTTTGTGTAGAGCGTGAGTGTCGGTGAGCAGGGAAGAAGGAGAGAGGAAAAAGTTGACATTTTTTTCTATGGAGATATTTTGGGTATTTGCGATCATATATTTTATCTAAAAAACCCCCTACAGCTCCGGATTTCCGCGAGGAAGCGCTTCATCGTCGAACACGGAAAATAAGGGTGAGTGAAATCGGCAGAATATGCAAATTTAAATTGTGAAAAAGAAAAGCTCAGAGCAGCACCCCAGCACTCTCCGTCGAACTTTTCGGCTCTCTCACATTCTGCCTTGTCCGATGATTCGCAGTGCACGCGAAGAAGATCCATCTCAGTTCATTTTATTAGCCATTTTTTTTAGACATTTAAAATTATTTATTTCTTTTTACATAGTTTACGTTAATTTATTTATTATTCTTCTCAATGTTAATTTTCGGAATTAGTTTGTTGGTCGGAATTTTATGTTCAGGTTAATAAATTTTAGAATGTTTTAATTTCCCTATTTGTTTTGCCTTCGGCTAGCTGATGTCCCCATAGGAGCTCTCGGAAAGCCATGGGGTCATTCTGGCCAGGTTAGGTGATTCGGGAATGACCAAGGAAGGGAGGGTAGATACCCGTCATGAGACCTGAGGGGGGAAGAAAGGCATTCCGAGAGCAACCGAGAGAGAGAAAGAGAGAGTCATACGTTGTGTGTTTTTGGTAATGTTAGGTCCCCGTATTATTTCGTCGCAGCACGCACACATTTTAGCTTTCGCAATGAGGAGAATAGGCACACAATGGGGGAGGGCAAGATCACCACCCCACTTGCCGGAAGGGGGCGGGGCGAAATTTTGAAATACACTTGTAGCAGTGTGATATCACATGAGTCTGGAAACCAAATTTGGTTTCTCTGGCTCTTATAGTCTCTGAGATCCAGGCGCTCATCGAGACGGACAGACGGACGGACGGACAGACGGACGGACAGACGGACATGGCTATATCGACTCGGCTATTGATGCTGATCAAGAATATATATACTTTATGGGATCGGAAACGTTTCCTTCTCTGCGTTGCACACATCCACTTTTACCACAAATCTAATATACCCCTTAAATCTTTTTTGAGTACGGGTATGAAAACACACACATCACACACACTGTCGAGTTTTCGGGTTAGCAAGTCGCGTAGCGGGTAGCAATAACGAGAAAATGTACGTTTGTACATATTATTCTCCAGCCACGGTTGCTGCAGCACCTGGACCAGAACACCGATGTTCACAGCCAGCTGAAGTCAACTAATCAGTCGCTTAGGAATGATTGTCCAATGACTGCTAGCAGCGATCGATAAGCCACGGCAGAGAGGTAGCTTTTAGTAGGCGATCAGATACCCTACAGTAATGCAGTCCGTAGCCCAACAAGTTAGACGCTTTGGAAACGCAGGGAGGAAGGCTTTAAATAAGTCTACCCTGACCACGGATAACAAGTTCCAGCAAAGACGCATCCATATTTTTGAATTAGTTAAGCGGCAGAGCTAGTCATCAATTGCTTGGAAATACAGCACAATCTCTTTATAAAGAGTTTGTCTAGCCACAGTTGATGGCAAAAGCAGAACACCTTTTCGCAGAAGTGAGAGTGCGAGGGAGAGACGAGAGAACAAAACTGATTAGTTTTGAATAACTCGCACTTGATCTTCCCGTCGTTGTTGGTGTATTGCAGATTGGCGCAGCTGCGCAGCATCCAATGCAAGAAAGCGTTTGGTTGTAGTGGCGAGCGCTGATCAGCTATGCACATGCAGCGGTACTTTGTTTTTATTGTCTTTTTGTTCATTCTCTCTTTCGGTTTGTCGTAAGATCTCTCTTGGGGAACATAGGCGATGCTTGACGGCAAATAAATGTTTTATAATTTCATTTTAGTTTCGTTTTTCTTAGAAAATATTGGAGTTATAATTTTAGATATTATTTATTCTCATTGTTTATCGGTCATTATTATTATTTTGTTTATTGTTCGCATTGGTATTAATTATTTAGGTTTCGGAAACTTGGCAGGCAAGAAGAAAAGAAAGAAGTGAAAAGCCCAGCCGCTGTTCAAGACCAGGTGTGGGCACGAATTTCACAAATCCTGCATTGTGCCCTACTCAAAGGTAAATGCAAAATGTCCCAGATGTGGTAAAGTTATTTTTGATTTGCAAGGAAGTGCATCCAGCTCAGGTGGGCAGACCCCCAAAAAGCAGGCAGGAGGAATAGAGAAATCTTCAGGCACCCCAGTGGGAGGATCATCCAACGTCAATCCCGGAACCATAACCGTGGAAAGCATAGGTACCATGCCGTCCGACTCATGCAAAACGACATATTGACGCAGTTGTCGGGGCAGATGGCTCAATTGATTCAAACAAATATCGCTGCTCACCTTGAACCCGCAGGTCGAAATCAGCATGTCCGCAATACAGCTCCAGATCAGATATTACAGGATCAGGAATTGGGCGATGGTAGATCATCGGCTGGATTGTTCGGGGAAGGCAGACACACTCCTAGAAGTTAAGCGTCGGATCTTCTCCAACGACCTGACAAGGTCGGTCACATTATGAATGGATGGAAATTGCGTTTTAGCGGTAGCGCTGAGGGAATAAGCGTTGACAATTTCATCTATCGGGTAGAAGCTCTGACCCACTCGACGCTAGAAAGCAATTTTGCGATAGTGTGTAGCAATGCCAGTATCCTCTTTGATGGAAAGGCTCGGGAGTTCTTTTGGAGGTTCCACAAATCAGTGGCACTAGTACGTTGGGACTTGCTTTGCCATGCATTGAGAAAGCAGTTTCGCGACACTCGTACGGATGTGGACATACGAGAGGCCATTAGAGACCGGAAGCAGAAAGAAAAGGAAGGATTCGACAGCTTCTATGACGCCATAGTCCAGCTAATGGACAGTCTAGAGACTCCCTTGTCAGAGACATGGGTCGTGGATATCTTACGACGAAATTTGAGACCCGAAGTTAGGCATGAGTTACTTAATGCTTAAGTTGGCATTAAGTCCGTTGGAGAGCTCAGGGAGATATGTAGACGTAGGGAAAGTTTTCTGGATGACGTAAAACGAAATTATGGCTACCAGAAGAGTGTGCCTTTTCGCAGGCAGGTTGCCGAACTTTTGGAGGAGCACATGTCCGATGACGCCTCGGAGTTTTCCGAAGTGGAGGCAGAAGGGGAAATTGGAGCCCTGGCTTTGGTATGCTGGAACTGCCATAAGGAAGGGCATCGCTACCAAGATTGCGAAACCAAACGAAAAATCTTTTGCTATGGGTGTGGCATTCCAAATGTTTATAATCCAGCTTGTGAGAAATGTCAACAAAAAAACTCCAGGGCGAACACACAGCATCGTCAGCCTCAGTGTGTGCGTCACCAGAAAACCTCGATAAACGTCCGTATGCAGAAGTAAAGATTTTCGATCAAGACGTTCTTGGACTGTTAGATACGGGTGCAGCGATGAGTGTCGTGGGCGGAAATTTGTCCAAACAGATAATTACCAGCAGGAGACCGTTCAAGCGCGGCATATCTATTGCGCATACTGCAGATGGCAGTCGGCAGGAAGTTCTGGGGCGACTGAAAACTCCCGTCACCTACGAGAACGTGGTGAAAGATTTAGATTTACACATCATTCCTTCGCTTAGTCAAGACCTATATCTGGGAATAGACTTTTGGGCGGCATTCAATTTATTACCTCCGGAGATGCAAGTGGCGGAGATTACTCAAGAATCGCATGAGCTGACGCAAAGCCAGAAAGAAGATTTGCAGAAGGTTGTTCATGGATTTCCATCCTTTGCAGTATCTGGGTTAGGGAAGACCTCGGTTTTGTCGCATTCGATTGATGTAGGAGATGCTAAGGCTGTTAAGCAACGGCATTTTCCCGTGTCGCCGGCAGTAGAAAAATTACTATATGCAGAGGTGGACAGGATGCTCCAACTAGGAGTCATTGAGGAATCCGACAGCGCCTGGTTCTCTCCAGTTGTGCTAGTCCAGAAACCGGGAAAGGTTAGACTTTGCTTAGACAGCCGCAAAGTTAACGCTGTCACGCGAAAAGATGCGTATCCATTGCCGCAAATAGATGGGATATTAAGTCGTCTGCCCAGAGAAATGTTTATTTCGAGCCTGGATCTCAAGGATGCCTACTGGCAGATACCTTTGGTCCCAGAGTCTCGAGACAAAACAGCTTTTACCATCCCGGGAAAACCAGTGTATCAGTTCAAGGTCATGCCGTTCGGGCTCACCAACGCCTCGCAAACTATGACCAGGTTGATGGACAAAGTGATCCCAGCCAATCTCCGTAACGAAGTTTTTGTTTATCTTGACGATTTGTTGATTGTATCTGATAGTTTCGAGTCACATTTAAAGGTTTTAAAGACCGTGTCGCAGCATGTTCGATTGGCCGGTTTAACGCTTAACGTAGAAAAGAGCCAATTCTGTATGCGTTCGGTGAAATATCTTGGCCATATTGTTGGAGAAGGTGTCATTCGGACGGATCCAGGGAAAATTTCAGCTATGGAAGAATTTACAGAGCCAAACTCTTTGAAATCTTTACGCAGATTCCTGGGTATGGTCGGATGGTATCGTAAATTCATCGCTAATTTTGCGTCGATAGCCTCTCCTCTCACGGACTTGCTGAAGCCCAGATGTAAGTTCGTCATGGCTCCAGAAGGACGTTTAGCTTTCAAAGAACTTAAGACCAGGTTGTGTTCGGCACCAGTTCTCCGGATTTCAACGAACCCTTTTTTGTGCAGTGCGATGCCAGCAAGTCAGGAGTTGGGGGTGTCTTGGTTCAGAAAACTCCAGAGGGCGACGAGTATCCGATAGCTTTTGTATCAAAGAAACTTAATAAGGCGCAAAGGAACTATTCGGTAACCGAACAAGAGTGCCTGGCGGCGATTGTCTGTATCAATCGATTTAGAGCTTATATCGAAGGGCATGAATTTACGGTTATTACTGACCATGCATCGTTAAAGTGGCTCATGACGCAGACCGATCTACATTCGCGTTTAGACGGTGGGCCTTAAAATTACAAGGTTTCAAGTTTACAATTGAGCACCGTAGTGGTCGCCTGAATGTTGTTCCCGATGCGTTGTCAAGTGTGAACGAAGAGGAAGTGGCTGCCGTGGATTCTTCCTATGGCCAGCTAGTTGATCTCGATTCACCAGCTTTTAAGGCAACCGAGTATACGGAACTCATAAGCCGAATAGAAGCCAATAAGGAAAAATTGCCTGATCTGAAGGTTATTGACGGGTTGGTTTACAGGAAGTGCGGTTACGTCACGGGGGATATTCTCCACGATAATTTTATCTGGAAGTTATGGATCCCTCAGGAGTTGATTCGAGAAGTACTAGCCAATGTCCATGACCATCCGTTAGCCTCACATGGTGGAGTTCACAATACTCTCGAGCGAGTGCGGCAATTTGTATATTGGCCAGGTTTGGTCAAGGATGTGAAAGCCTATGTGCTCGCCTGCGATATTTGCAATACTACAAAAGCACCGAATGCGGTCCAGCGTCCTCCAATGGGAGTGGCACCAGAGTCGCAAAGATTCTTTCAAAGGCTTTACGTAGACTTTCTGGGCCCGTATCCGCGTTCCAAAAGTGGTCATATTGGTATATTTATAGTGCTGGACCACTACTCAAAGTTCGTTTTTCTAAAAGCTGTAAAAAAATTGACGGCTGACATCGTGACTAAGTATCTGCAGCAAGATCTGTTTCACACCTTTGGTGTGTTGTGTCGGATAATGGCTCCCAATTCAAATCGGAAGTCTTTCAGAAGTTTCTGAAGAAGCACAAGATATGTCACACGACTACCGCCGTTTACTCTCCGCAGGCGAATGCATCGGAGTGAGTAAACCGTTCGGTAATCGCAGCTATTCGCTCCTACGTCAGGCCGGATCAAAAAAATTGGGACGAGGAGCTGAGCAGTATTTGCTGCGCCTTGAGAACGGCAGTCCATTCTAGTCTTGGCACGTCGCCCTATTATATGGTGTTTGGGCAGCAGTTCATCAGCTCGGGTGGAACATATAAGGTTCTAAGGGCACTTCAGTTGCTGGAAGATAAATCCCTGGCATTCTCAAAGGAGGATTCCTTAGAGTTGGTGTGTAAGAAGGCTCTAGCAGTAATGGAGAAGCAAAGGGAGAAAAATGAGAGGACGTACAACTTGAGATCGGGGGAGGTTTCTTACCAAGACGGCCAAGAAGTGTTCAGGAAGAACTTTAAGCAGAGCAACTTCCAGAGTGGCTATAGCGCTAAGCTTGGTACAGCCTATGTGAAGGCTCGAATATGCAAGAAAATAGGAAATGCGTATTATGAGTTGGAAGACTTACAAGGACGATCTATTGGCCGATACCATGCTAAAGATCTAAAGCAGTAGGTGATCCGCGTAGTTCGGATCAGGCTTGCGAGTTACCCCCAAGTCTGATCTTGGGCGGGGGGTATTTGTAGCGCTTAGATCAGGTGGATCATTTTTGTTTGTGGCGCCCTCTATGGGGCATTATGGTAGAGCTCCGGCAGATGAACACGCCATCTGGGCCTCAGGTTTGGGGGTCAAAGAAAAGGGCATAGAAAGGAAGGATAGGTTAACAGATGGAAACGTCAAGGCGAATTTCACCTTTTTAGAAGGCTTGAGGGTTCCCGCGGATTTCGCAGCGTGGCTTCGGTCATCCCTTTCGGTCATCGTTCGACCTGGATAGGTGATTGCCGCAGTTCACATTTTTTTGCAAGTGTTTTGTCAGTGAAAAAAATCAAGAGTGCTAAAAGTGAGCAAACCGGAGAAACCACTAGCAGCGAGAGGAAAGAAAAATTGGAAGTGTAAAGTGCCCATTCCCAGCAGAGGTAAGCTCGGGGAGACAAGATTGTGATGCAGCCCGTTAAATGCCACTTTTCGTCCCGCAGAGGGTGCGGCTTTGGAGCAGCTCGAGCTGCGGAAGGAGGAGCGGAAAAAAAACGAGAAGGAACGTGTGAGTCGCAGCTAAAGACGCGACTCTACTTATACCCGTACTCAGTCAGTAGAATTTTTAAGAATTTTAGAATTAAAAAAAAAATTTTACATTTTTTTGCTACATCTGATATCTACATCTACATATACAATGTATATTCTACATCTAACATGTAGATTGTACATGTTCCATTTGGATTCTACATCTCCTCCGCTAGGGGTTGCTCGCGCACTGAACGCGGCAGAGTGTGCGAGCGAGAAGGAAAATGAGTTGCTTTGTCGTTGTCAGGAGGGGGCAGAGGAAGCCACTGAAAATTAATTTGTTCATTCTGGCTATAATTATGATCCGATCTGATTCAAATTTGGCAGTCTGGTAGATATGGACATTCTCTACGATAATGCGTTTTTAGTTTTATAGTATCTTTAAAAATGTGCCTGCCACAGATTTTCGTCCTTTGTGTGGGCGGAAGGAGGCGGGGCGAAATTTTGAAATACACTTGTAGCAGTGGGATATCACATGAGTCTGGAAACCAAATTTGGTTGCCCTAGCTCTTATAGTCTCTGAGATCTAGGCGCTCATCGAGACAGACAGACAGACAGACAGACAGACGGACAGACAGACATAGCTATATCGACTCGGCTATTGATGCTGATCAAGAATATATATACTTTATGGGGTCGGAAACATTTCCTTCTCTGCGTTACACACATCCACTTTTACCACAAATCTAATATACCCCTTAACTCTTTTTTGAGCACGGGTATAAAAAACGGAGATCGGCCATCCGAGTGCATTCAAAGCCCGGCTGGGGGCAACGAGGCCCAAAGGGAGTATCTGGAGGGAAAACATCCTCAACGTAGAGACCCAAAAAGGGGTCAGGGAAGATTGGGAAAAAATGACAGCAAAAATATATAATTATTGGATTGATGCCTTAGCGGGGAAAAAACAGGCGAAGAGTGCGACGATCGCAGCGTCATTTTGGTGCTTTCCTACGTTTTCGTTTTAGTTAAAGTAGTAGAAAATGCAGCAGAAAAGGTAGCAGCAGGGGCCGTAACGAAAGCAGCCAAAGGAGACTCACTCGTAATCGTCGATTTGTGGGATGGAGAAATTCTTGGTTATTGGGGGTGAAAAAATATGAATTAAGGGAGGAAGAAATTTAGGTTTAAAGAAAAATATATTTTAAAGTAGTCTAAGATACGTGAATAAGTGCCGTCTAACCGTTTTGTGTAGAGCGTGAGTGTCGGTGGGCAGGGAAGAAGGAGAGAGAGGAAAAAGTTGACATTTTTTTCTATGGAGATCTTTTGGGTATTTGCGATCATATATGTAAAGTGGTAGTATTGGCGTGAGTCGATAGTCCTCACTCTGATCGCCCACCACCAAGGATTGGTCCATCTCAAAGTCGTCGTCGTTGGTATGTCAGTAGTTGAGTTGGTCGGCAGATGTCAGAAAGTAAAGTTGAATAAGTTGTTTCTAAAGTCGTCAAAATCAGCAGTTCTGTTAATTACATATAACCAAAACCTTTAAACATTATACATTCATATATCCTACTTGTGTACAATACTCAATAAAACACTGATAATATAAAATTATCTTACATGGGGGCTCAACCTACGAAAGTATATCATGTGATTACGCACACAACGATAATGATGATGCGTTCAGCTAAAAAGAACAAAAAGCAAAGCGGACAAAATGAGAAGCAACAAAGAGGACAGCAGAATAAAGAAAGAATAAAGGCTGATGAAGGAAGGGTAAAAACGGACGAAGAGAAGACACCAGAGGCGAAAACAGGAGAAGCTGTCAAAATGGACATAAACAAAACTTTTTTTGTCCCATTTGACGAAAATAGAAGAACCAGAAGAAAAAACAGAGAGCGAACAACATGTTGGGCTTCGTGGCGCACCAACAGAAGTCACGATCCACCACGACGCAAAATACTCAAATATCAGCGCGGAGATGAGCAACAACAACGAATTGAGTGAGGTGCTCAAACTGCTGGCAACAAAAATTACACAAAACGATTCCAGTAAAAATAATATCCCAATCGAGAGCTTTTCTAAGGTTGTTCCTGAGTTTGATGGAGTGTCAATTCCAATTAAGCAGTGGATAAAATGTTTCGATGAAAATGCCGATGCCTACGAATTGACTGACAAGCAGAAATATGTGAACGCTCGTATAAAAATTAAGGGAACAGCAAAGTTATTCCTGGAGACCACCACTGTGTCGGATTATCATACGTTGATTGGATTGCTGTTGGATGAATTTGACAAGACCCTGACCAGCGCTGAGGTACATAAGCAGCTAAGCGAACGAAAGAAACACGAAAACGAGAATTTTCACGAATACGTCTTAAATATGCGAAAGATAGCTGCTCTTGGATGTGTAGATGATGAGTCGGTGATCCGTTATATAGCCGAGGGAGTAAAGCTGCGTGACGATCTAAAATATCCCTTATACAGTGCTTCAACATTCAAGGAACTACGAAGCCGATTCGAAACAATCGAAATTATGACAAAATCAGCAGTGGACCGCAAACAAGCAGCGAAAAAGTATGACGTCGGTAAAGCAGGAACTCTGGGAAAACGATTTGACCAGAATCAAAGGCATTGTTTCAACTGTGGATCAACGCAACATATGAGAGCCGAATGCAAGGAAGATACTAAGTGCTTTAAATGCAACGGCAGTGGACATACATCCCGTGATTGTCTGGGCTTAAAACCAAGCGTCAATATAATCAGCGAGACAAGGGAAAAGGTGCTGTTCATCAATAATAAAACTGTGTCATGTCTAGCCGATACAGGAGCTGACGTGTCTCTTATGCGAATGAAAATATACAAGGAGAAATTTGCTGAATATCCACTGCAGAAAAGTTTTGCTAAATTGTACGGCCTAGGAAACATTGTCACATCTGTGCTGGGTGCGTTAGATGTGCAAGTGCTGGTTGATGGAATTCGTACGGAACATAAATTTCTCATCGTTCCCGATACAAAACTCAATGTCAACATAATTATTGGCTACGACTTTCTCAAAAAATTTATTGTTGTTTTGGAAAATGGAAAGTATGCTTTTACAGAAGGAGATAGCATAGTTGAGGCAGAGGCTGATCATAATGTTTTCAATGTGGTAAGTCAGGACATGGAATTAGACGTTCCTCAAAAATACCAAGCAGCAGTCAAGCAGTTAATTGATAATTACAAGCCGTCTAAAGTTGAGCTAACCTGTCCTATAAAGATGACAATTATCCCTAATTGTAAGAATATGGCATTCAGAGAGCAACCAAGTCGATATGCAGCAGCAGAGAGAGAGATAATTCGCAACCAAGTAGAGGAATGGTTGGAACAGGGCAATATACGAGAATCCTACTCTGACGTGGCGAGTAAAGTTGTTTTAACCAAAAAGAAAGATAAAACGTTGAGGCTATGCATAGACTACCGTGTCTTAAATACGATGGTACTGAAAGATCGATTTCCGGTCCCGCTTATAGACGAAGTTCTCGATAAGATGCAAAGCGCGAAATATTTTTCTGTCTTCGACTTGAGGAATGGATTTTTTCATGTCGAAATCGATGAGCCCAGCCGCAAATATACAGCTTTCGTGACAAAAGAGGGACTGTTCGAATTTAATAGAGCTCCATTTGGCTATTGTAATTCGCCTGCAGTATTCGTAAGGTTTGTCACATATATTTTCCAACAGCTGATAAATGAAGGTATTATGGAAATGTATATCGACGACATAGTTGTTTTTGGGCGAACAGCCGAA
Source organism: Drosophila obscura (assembly GCF_018151105.1). Lineage (NCBI taxonomy): Eukaryota > Metazoa > Arthropoda > Insecta > Diptera > Drosophilidae > Drosophila > Drosophila obscura. The sequence continues at coordinate 399,313 of NW_024542867.1, read as the reverse complement.
GAGTGTCTAAGCAACATCCAGCGCGTATTGAAACAGGCGCAGCAGTATGGACTCGACATAAAATGGTCAAAATGTCACTTTTTGAAGGAGCGTATCACTTTCCTTGGTTACGAGATAGAAAATGGGAAGATATGGCCTGGGAAAGAAAAGGTAAAAGCTGTAAAAAAATTTCCGATGCCAATTAATATCAGAGGTATTCAGGCGTTTCTTGGACTTACTGGCTATTTTCGCAAATTCGTAAAAGACTACGCTTTTATTGCCAAGCCATTAACGGAACTGCTGAAGAAAGATGCCGTTTTTAAGATAGAAGGAGCACAAAAACAAGCAGTAGAACAACTAAAAGCAGCACTAATAGAAGAGCCAGTGTTGAAGATTTGGAGTCAAAGCGCCAAAACACAGTTGCATGTGGATGCATCAAAACATGGCTTTGGTGGAACATTGCTGCAGCAGCACGATGGTAAATGGCACCCCGTTTTCTACTGGAGTAAGAAAACAACACCACAAGAGGAAAAACTTACCAGCTATGTACTTGAGGTAAAGGCAGCATACCTAGCAACAAAGAGACTCCGCCATTACCTGTTAGGAATAGAGTTCGACTTGGTAACAGATTGTGCGGCTTTTAAACAAACGATCTCCAAAAGAGATATTCCCCGAGAAGTAACGCCGTGGCTGATGTACTTGCAAGATTTCACCTTTAAAGCAGAGCATCGTGCTGGAAGCAGAATGCAGCATGTTGACAGCCTGAGTCGTTTTCCGGTGATGATCGTGACTTCCGAAGTTAATGCACGGATCAAAAGAGCACAACAGAGTGATGAACACTTAATGGCAGTTAGCGAAATTCTAAAGCAGAGACCCTATGCAGATTATGTTCTCAGAAATAACCTTATCTTTAAGCAGGTAAAGGGCCAAGATCTGTTGGCAGTACCAAAATGTATGGAAAAGGAGATAATAACAAACTCACACAATTTTGGCCACATGGGAGCGCAGAAAACAATTCACGCAATTCAGCAGGACTTTCATATACCACACTTGGAGAAGAAAACTAAGCAGGTAATTTCCAATTGTATCGAGTGTATCACCCATAATCAGAAATTGGGGAAACAAGAGGATTATTTGCACGCTATCGACAAAGGCGACACACCCCTCTCAACGTTGCATGTGGATCATTTGGGTTCATTGGACAATACATCGAAGAACTACAAGTATATATTTGCTGTCGTAGATGGTTTTTCAAAATATACTTGGCTATTTCCTACAAAGTCGACAAATGCGGAAGAAGCTATCAAACACCTGGAATCATGGGTTTCAATATTTGGCAGCCCGCAGAGAATTATCAGCGATAAGGGAGCGGCGTTCACATCCCATTCATTCAAGGAATTTTGCGCAACGAACAATATTGATCACGTCGAAACAACAGCTGGCGTACCAAGGGGTAACGGACAGATTGAACGGGTTAACAAGGTTATCATTTCAGTACTCTCAAAAATGTCAGCAGCGGAACCAGCAAAATGGTATAAATACACATCGCAGGTGCAACAGGCCATAAACTCTCACATACATGCATCAACTAGATACACGCCGTTCGAAGTCATGTTTGGTGTACGTATGAGAAACAACTCCAGTGCTGAGCTTCTGAGGATCCTTCAAGAGGAGATGCTGTCGAACCTGCAAGAAGAACGTAAGGAAATTTGGCAAGAAACCAGGCGCCAAATCGAAAAAGCCCAAGCTGCTTACAAGGAGAGTCACGACAAGAAGAGAAAGGGGCATCATGGTTATCAGCTAGGCGACCTAGTAGCCATTAAGGTGACGCAGTTTATAACTGGAAGGAAGTTATCCAACAAATATATCGGCCCGTATGAAGTCATTCGAGTGAAACGGAACGGCAGATATGATGTTAAGAAGGCAGCTGAATTTGAGGGTGTACTACAGACCTCTACAAGCGCTGACTTTATGAAGCTGTGGCGCTATGCTTACTGCGAGGAAGAAAATGAAGAGCAGAGTGAAGAGGAGGAGACATCTGGGACAGATGTTTTGCAGGATGGCCGAATGTAAAGTGGTAGTATTGGCGTGAGTCGATAGTCCTCACTCTGATCGCCCACCACCAAGGATTGGTCCATCTCAAAGTCGTCGTCGTTGGTATGTCAGTAGTTGAGTTGGTCGGCAGATGTCAGAAAGTAAAGTTGAATAAGTTGTTTCTAAAGTCGTCAAAATCAGCAGTTCTGTTAATTACATATAATCAAAACCTTTAAACATTATACATTCATATATCCTACTTGTGTACAATACTCAATAAAACACTGATAATATAAAATTATCTTACATATATTTTATCTAAAAAACCCCCTACAGCTCTGGATTTCCGCGAGGAAGCGCTTCATCGTCGAACACGGAAAATAAGGGTGAGTGAAATCGGCAGAATATGCAAATTTAAATTGTGAAAAAGAAAAGCTCAGAGCAGCACCCCAGCACTCTCCGTCGAACTTTTCGGCTCTCTCACATTCTGCCTTGTCCGATGATTCGCAGTGCACGCAAAGAAGATCCATCTCAGTTCATTTTATTAGCCATTTTTTTTAGACATTTAAAATTATTTATTTCTTTTACATAGCTTACGTTAATTTATTTATTATTCTTCTCAATGTTCATTTTCGGAATTAGTTTGTTGGTCGGAATTTTATGTTCAGGTTAATAAATTTTATAATGTTTTAATTTCCCTATTTGTTTTGCCTTCGGCTAGCTGATGTCCCCATAGGAGCTCTCGGAAAGCCATAAATAGAAATTAAAAGCGCAATGCGATGGATATTACACCATTAAATGCGCCATTTAAGTGCAAGACGACGACGAACCACAAACGAACACGAAGCGATTTAATTACAGCAAATTGCAGAGATGTTTTTTTTTTTCTCCTTTGCGTTGTGGCAGGGAGCTGGTAGCTGGGAGCCAGCTATGTGTTAATCCAATTTGTGTGCCATTAGATGGCCCGTTGACCCACATAGCAGGCGGAGCAGGAGGAGAGTTGCAATGCAATGCACACAGATAGCTGGCTGGTTGAATGGATGGATGGCCAAGGTAATTGCCGGTGGACGCACACCGCATTGGCAATGTCAAGGTAACCAGTTTTGATTACAGCTCCCAGTACCCGCACCCCATCTTCAGATATATCTCTGTGCAATGTTCCATCACCATTTGCGTCATGACATAATTGGCAATGACTTCGTGACTGATTTGTTGAGAGGTGGGGTAAGAGGTAAGAGGTAAGGTAGCAGTTTTCACTGCAGGATATCCGTCTCACAGAATTTCATAATTTTTCGAAAACCTACACTCCTGCAGCGTGGCACTTGACTTGATTGATTGCCAACTCAGTGACTGCCATATGAAGCAATTTCCACTCGAGGAGCTGGCTTCACAGGAGAGATGTGCGCACAGCCAACGCTGTTCCCATGACGAGTATGTGGGTCGCTTGTCGATTCGCATTCGCCTGTTCAAATTTACAGAGAGGCAGAGACAGAGAGCTAAAGGCAGAGCTGGAGACACAGGCAGGAACAGCGGCAAGGACAGAGGCTGGAGCTGGAGCTGGAGACAGAGGCAGAGTAAGAGCCAGAGCTATAGGCAGAGTCAGAGTAAGAGCCAGAGACAGAGTAAGAGCCAGAGACAGAGGTGAAGCCTCAGCCTCAACCAGAGTCAGTGCCTCTGGAACATAGATATTTGCATGTGTGTCTGCTGGCAGATTACACTCTTCGAGTGCTGCTACGCTGGCATGACAACATTGGCATGGGGTTTGTCAGACACGGCCCGGCCCGGCCCCAATGATCGATTGGTTTACGTGGTGCGGATTACGTATCGTCTAGGGTGTAACGATTACTGGCAGCCGGGGGGGAAGGAGTTGTTAAGTGATATGACTACACCTTAGACCCCCTGTAGCAGGCAGCAGCAGCAACAGGGGAAAGTCATTATATTATGCAAATATTTGAAATAAAATAAAAATTTTAAATTAAAAGGTGCACCTCAGGAGGTCTGCCATAGCTGAAACTCCCAGCTACATTTTCATAGGGTATGCTCAAACTTCTTTTGTGTGCTGTGTGTTTTTTCCTTCTTGTTTTTCCATTACTTGAGTGAAGCAGATGTGTCGTTGGCATATGAATCTGACATCCAAGCAGCTCCAGCTCCAGAGACAGTTCAGATCAGTTCAGTTTTCCCGGTGCCCCCCCCTTTTCTATTGGTGTCGACGGGTAAATGACTCCAATTTGATTTGTTTGGGTTGGCCCCTGATATTACTTTTGTTACTGGGCTGCTCTGCTGCTGTCTGCTTGTTTTTGGTGTGGAATTAAAATCGCTTTTTGGACGCAGACAGACGCGTCTAGTCGAGGCGCCCCAATCGACTCGGCGTATATTTCTGTGCATTGTATAAATTGTAAATTGTCTTTATCAATTTGAAGTGCTGGGCGGATTACACTACTCGACAAAATCGAACTTTTTTTTTCCTCAAGGATGCAAACCGACTTTTTCTGATAGATATGGGGATTTAAATTTTTTTAAAGAATTATGGTTTTTTTTCTATGGCAGAACTTTTTTTTGAAGAATTTTTGAAGTCTGGTATTTTTTTTTTAAGCTTTTTTCAGAGGTAGCGCTTGTTTTTTTCACATAGTTCTAGTATCTTACGTCTGGTTGTAAAGAACTTTGCTATTTTGAAAAGATAATTAAAACAGCTAGAAGTTAAGCCCAAACACATTGTGATTACAGCTTACCGTCTGGGAAATATAAAGCATTGAAATGCAAAAATGATGATTTTTGTGCGGTATTTTTTACTAAATTTTGACTTTAAAAACTCAGGAAAAGTCGAAAAAAAATTATATCCTGTGTCCTCTATTTTTTTGTGTATAGGTGCATTAATTTGGCGTCGTTCAAGGTATCGCTCATTAAAATCTATGGAGAGACTTTGAAGCTAAAATTCGTTAACTAAACCTAAAAAATGAAAAAAATGAACAAAAAATACCTTTTCGATGGTTGCGGGCCCAACTGCCAATTGGGAACAAAGCAAACGAAAAAGGGTTGTACATTTGGTACCTGATCGCGATCCCAATTCCCAATGGGCAGTTGACCTCGCAACCATCGAAAAGGTATTTTTTGTTCATTTTTTTCATTTTTTAGGTTTAGTTAACGAATTTTAGCTTCAAAGTCTCTCCATAGATTTTAATGAGCGATACCTTGAACGACGCCAAATTAATGCACCTATACACAAAAAAATAGAGAACAGTATAATTTTTTTTCGACTTTTCCTGAGTTTTTAAAGTCAAAATTTAGTAAAAAATACCGCACAAAAATCATCATTTTTGCATTTCAATGCTTTATATTTCCCAGACGGTAAGCTGTAATCACAATGTGTTTGGGCTTAACTTCTAGCTGTTTTAATTACCTTTTCAAAATAGCAAAGTTCTTTACAACCAGACGTAAGATACTAGAACTATGTGAAAAAAACTATCGCTACCTCTGAAAAAAGCTTTAAAAAAAAATACCAGTTTTCAAAAATTTTTCAAAAAAAAGTTCTGCCATAGAAAAAAAAAAATATCATCAAACCATTTCTAAGCCCCAAATCTTTAAGAAAAAGTTCGTTTTGTTCCTTGAGGAAAAATCGTGTTGACTAGTGTTATTTATGCAACTTGCCATGAATATTTTCGTAGATAAAGTGCGTGCAATGGGTTTAACTTTTGCCTGTTCTCAGGCTGCCTCAGTGCCACATAGCCACAGAGTGCCACAGTCGCCGATTGTGGCTCAGTGTCGGTTTTTGGGTCACTTTGAGCTTAAATTACCCACCAGAGACCATGGGCAGAGATTGGCGCGACCGTTGAAATATTTAAATGCTTTTGCTGCTGACAACTTAATTTCGAATGGCAGTGGAAGTGTGGCATGCGGCATATGATTGGCATGGGTGGGAAGTGGCAAATCAAGAGTCTGTCCGGCTTAGAGATGAACTCGTGATAGAGTCTGAAATTAGTGTTTGTTCTGGTCATTTGTCAATTTGTGTGTGTTTGAATGGGGTTTAAATATTTTATGGAAATTAATAAAGTCCGCGATTGAAATATTTTTCTTAAAATATTACTCATTATTTTTCTGTGATATTCTTGCCCATAACTTGGTCAATTTTTGTACATTTATTCACCCGATTCACGGCACTTCTCTAGCCCACAATCTTAGCAGTCAGTCTGAAGCCAAGCAAGCAAATCAGAAGCCAGAGCCGCCTGGTCAAATACAAAATAAAAAGATTAAGCCAAACAATGTAGGGGATTAAAATAGGAAGCTGCCCACACACAATACACACAATGGGCAATCATCGAGGGGTCCGTCCTCTGCGCTCTAATTGCACTTCCTTTGTGCGTGAGTTGGCGGCGGGGCGTGAGACATGGGACAGTAAACAGGATTACCCCGCACTGTCCGTCCATCGGTCACTTTCACCATACAAAATCGCTCCTTTCCACATTAGTGGCAGGCGGAGTAGCAATCGGTATGGCAATCGAACTGCTGGGGTAATCGTAATCGCTTTATAATGCCGCTGCCACCGCAAAAATCTTTGCGCAAAATATCGACAGCTGCTGCAGCACATCCCTGCTGAAACGCACCAGCGATCACCTACCCCCTCCCCCCATTCCCCTCTAATGAAGCGCATCTAAGCCTTTGGGTGAAAATATCTCTCTACGCATTTTTGTGGATTTTAGGTGTATCTTTTTTGTTGGCCGTTTTATGTTCACGCTACGTAATTTGGCACTCACTCGAATTGCTTCATTTTTTTTTTGTTTTTTTGGTTGTGCTCTCCCTATTGAACTTTCACTTTGTTTACGGATCGTTTTTAATTAATTTTTATGATTTTTTATCCCAAAAAAAAGAAGAGAAGAGAAGAGAGGAAATGATTGAGGTATGGGTATCGTATTTTGCCGTTGATTTTGTTACCCCTTTAACAACTTTTGACAGTTTTATGGTTTGAGATTTCTGCGGGTAAATGGCACAAAAGGGTTGCATTGAGGATGGTTTTTTTTTGGGTTGATTTTTGGGATAGTTTTTGGGCTAGTTTTTGGGTCGGGTCGCTAGTTTGCACTTGATAACTCACATTCGGTAGATGTGTTGAAGGGAAATGGATTTAATTTCCCTGATCGATTTACTTTCTCTGCCGAAAATGTTTGCTCTACTTTTTGTGCTCATATTTTTCGGGGGTTGGGCGTTGGGCTGTAGCAATCATAATTTCATATTTACTTAGCGAAATTATATTTGTTTTACTTTTGGGCGTGACTGTGTCTATCTCTCATAAATGAGAGGAGTATATCCAGTGAGTGGCAGTCTGTCTGTGCTGCCGGGTGGCATATCCTTCATGGCATATCCTGCTTGTGTATTTTCTGCAAAAACACTTTCTTTTGAATTAAAATTATTTTTTTTTTTTTGGGGTTGAAATAAACGATGTGGGGGTAGAATTTCAATATCCAATCCATCAGCAATTTGATATTTTTCAAACCAAAATTAATGGAGTGCAAATCTTTAATGGATTAAAGGCATAATAGATTTTTTTTAAGAGCTCAAACACAGCGCTGACTGCTTCTGACATTGAAAATAATTGATTCAAGTTCGATTTAGTTTTTTTTTTTACTATTTGTTAGAATGTAACCCGGCAACTGGGTTAACCATCACTCAAGTATATAAGCCCATATTTTAATCATAAATATTCTTCTGCAGTTTCAGTGGAAAATTGTAAAAAAAAATGTGTAAAAAAATATAAATATATATATGGGGTCATTCTGGCCAGGTTAGGTGATTCGGGAATGACCAAGGAAGGGAGGGTAGATACCCGTCATGAGACCTGAGGGGGGAAGAAAGGCATTCCGAGAGCAACCGAGAGATAGAGTCATACGTTGTGTGTTTTTGATAATGTTAGGTCCCCGTATTATTTCGTCGCAGCACGCACACATTTTAGCTTTCGCAATGAGTAGAATAGGCACACAATGGGGGAGGGCAAGATCACCACCCCACTTGCCGACGAGCCTCCCAGACGGGACTAGAAGCGTGCGCCCTTCTCCCATCTTATTCCATCGTGCCTGAATCGTAACACTGGCCAGAGCTGGTACAACAATCCCCCTTCTCCATGATAAGGAGGATATTCGTATGCCAATGGCCACCTGCAAGCTCAAAATAAAAGAACATTTTAAGAAACTAATAAATGACAGATGGCAAACAGTGCCACTATCTCGCATAACTCGGCAAACATGGCCTAACATTACTAGGAAGCGCACCGATGAGCTTTGCAAACTCAGTAGGAGCAGGTGCAGCTCAGTCATACGCTCCCTTACGGGACATTGGCTAGCAGGCACCCATGCTAACAGGCTGAGTGCCCCCTATAACGACTTCTGTCGGAGCTGTAGAGATGAGGACGAGGAGGAGACTGTGGAACACCTGTTCTTCTCCTGTCCGGCTCTCTGTAGAAGGAGACTTCAATACTTGGGTACACCTTTCCTAATTGACATTTCCGACATGTCTACAATCAGTCCCAGACGGATCGCAGGCTTCATAAGGGCATCCGGATGGGACAACGGATAACATAGTGTCTCACGAGGGAACGATCGATGCGGTATCACAACGGGCCGAAGCCGGCCTAGGTGTGTCGGGTTTCTGACGATCCCGACAGCCGCCTTAACCTAACCTAACCTAAGTGCACAGCCGAGAAATCTCTTAAAAAGGTCCCACGCTGACAGATGTCTGCGATGCGTTAGTCGCCGATGTCACACCAATTGTACACACATGTGTTATCTTATTTTGTTACCAGAGCTCCAGTGTGCTCACACACAGACACATACCACTGCGTTGGCACTAGACCTAAGCCTAGTTTTTGCTTCACAGTAGAGCTACCTAATCTCATACAATGTTAATAAAGATCCAGTTTTAATATTGAACTCAACAAATGTAATGTAGATCCAACTGCGAGGACGAACCACAAAAAGCGAAGCAACACGCATCACCAAAAGGGTCGTGTGCTCAGAATTGGCCCAAATCTTTGACCCACTGGGTCTCTTTGCCCCAGTGATAGTCAAGGCAAAAATATTTATGCAACAGCTGTGGGAGATTAAACTCGATTGGGACGATGAACTGCCATTACAACTCCAAAACGAATGGATGGAGTACCGGGAGGACCTACAATCATTAAACTCAATGGAGATTCCCTGGCACGTATATGATGGAAAAGTGCCAGTCATCCAGGATCTACATACCTTTGTAGACGCATCGGAACGAGCCTATGGCGCGGCAGTGTACGTACGAGAAACCTACAAAAACAATCAGGTCTCTGTACGACTATTATGCTCAAAGTCTCGAGTAGCACCCACCGCCAAACAATCCCTATCACTTCTAGAACTGTGCGCTGCAGTTTTAGGTGCCGAACTCACCAATCGAGTTAGAAGGGATCTCCATATGAATCTTGACACAGTATCAGGAAGCTTCTGGACTGACTCCACCGTTGTACAGTCCTGGATTAACGCATCGGCGTCCGCATACCACACCTTCGTGGCAAATCGAATCGGCAAAATCCAGGCATTGACTAACCAATTACAATGGCGTCATGTTTCATCAGCCAACAACGCAGCAGATGTCCTTTCAAGAGGAATCCTAGCAAGCAAGCTAAGGGATCATAGTCTATGGCTATACGGACCATTATTCTTGCACGGATCAGGAGATAAATGGACAAAACCACCCATCTATGATCCTACGAACGATTCAACAAGTTGAGTTTACAGCGGATTTAAAATAGTTAAAACGCTATAAAACATTGGATAAAAAGATTTCGATCAGTTCGTTATCTCCCTTACTAGGAGATGATGAGCTCAGCCGAGTTGGCGGAAGCCTCGAAGAAGCTCAAATTCCGTTCAACGCAAAACATACAATCCTACTACCGTACAACGACCCAATAGTCAAAATGATTATGCGAGAGCTTCATGAGGAAAATCTGCATTGCGGTGCCCAAGCATTAAGGGCAATCGCAAGACAACAATATTGGATTATCAACGACAAGACGATGGCTAGAAGCATCATACATAGCTGTATTAGATGCACCAGAGCCAGACCAAAGCTGATGCGCCAGATCATGGGCAATCTTCCAGCACAAAGAGTAACGCAAGCACGCCCATTCTTTAATGCAGGCGTTGACTACTGTGGACCAATTATGATCCACCATAAAATCCGAGGAAAACGGCCAGATAAGGCATACATTGCCGTATTCTGCTGCTTCTCCACAAAGGCTGTACATCTGGAGTTAGTAAGTGACTTAACCACAGATGCATTCTTGGCAGCACTCCGGCGATTCCTTAGCAGACGCGGGAAGTGTCAGACTATTCATTGCGACAACGCAACAAATTTCGTCGGCGCAAATAACAAGCTAAAGGAATTGAAAGAAGCAATATTTAGCGAAAGGGCATATGCTCTGATCACAAATCATTGCAACAAAAAACCAGTGGATTTTAAATTCATTCCTCCTCGGGCCCCATCGTTTGGCGGCCTCTGGGAAGCTGCGGTAAAATCAGCGAAAAGGCTGCTAGTTACAACCACAGAAACAGCATCCTTGACGTTTGAGGAGCTGAACACAATCATAATCGAAATTGAAGCAATTCTCAACTCCCGACCCATAACTCCAATGTCAAATGATCCAACGGATACAAGTGCACTTACTCCAGGGCATTTCCTGATCGGTGAACCTTTGACCGCAGCACCTGACGTCAACACCGATCGTCAGGAGAAAACTTTGGTTAAGCGCTGGGAATTGGTTTGACGCTTAAAACATGCATTTTGGAAGCAATGGTCTACGGAATACCTCCACGAACTACAAACTCGGCATAAATGGAAAACCACTGCTCCAAACGGTCCAAACTGGTCGCATCAACAAAACTTATCCTGGGCAAGACAACCATGTACGAGTGGTTGATGTCAAAACATCGTCCGGCGTATACAAACGCCCCATCAGTCGTCTCGCCCCATTATTCTCAGAGGAGGTAGCAACAAAACGCTCCAAAAATGCTATTCAAGATATTGCTGAAACAGAGGAGCCACCAACACAGCGAAAAAGGTTATCATTACCTACACTAACATCCACATTGTTAGTGTTACTTCTCATGCTGCCAATAGCATTTTCACAATCAATAAATGTGACGCAATTTGCAAACAAGCCTGGAATATTCTATGAGAAACTTGGAACCTCAAGAATTACCACTTCCAAATGACTTGGATCCATATTGGAAGGATATGCAAGTCATGTCAGCCGGAATGTCCGAACTAAGACACTTGTGCCCTGAACTTAAAAATGTTCCAGCGTGCAACTCCATATTTCAACACTTTCAACATTTGTACAAAGAACTACAAACAGGAAATATTGTAATGAAGGCCTCTCGACAACGCAGATCACCGCTGGATATAGTAGGAAACGTGGCACACCAGCTTTTCGGTTTACTTGACTCTACATATGCTGAGAAAATGGCCAAAGTAATCGAAAGGGTACAAACCAACGAAGACTTTCTGCTACATCCACTACGAAATCAAACGTCAATTGTCGACTCCACAATGAACGTGATTAGGAAGGATAAGTCAGCCATGGACAACCGCCTAAAGGTATTGGAACAATAAGTGGCAACCATCAGCCAAGAAAGAGGAACATATCACGGCGATCATCTAATTCAGTCATACCTAGGGCTCACAGCACAACTAAGTCTGCTGACAACGAGTCTTCAAGGTATGCAGTCTGAACTAGCAACTAGACCAAATCCGGGATCACTTGCCAGCTGATCAAATGCTGCCTGTCACAACACAAAATGTGATACAATTATACAGGCTCATGCGAGCCGAAGGAACACTGACTGCCACACACGTCATTTTCAAGGTGACACTACCGTTAGTTTCACCAGTTCAGCTCGAAGTTTTCAGTATCATGCCGATTCCGGTCTGGGACTCAACAAGTTGGAGCTTGTTCAATCTCAAAACGACCATAATCACTGTGAACACTCACCGAGATCAATTAATGGGATTTACTCCAGAAGAATTTCGACGATGCTTTAAACTACTCAACGCAGAATACATCTGCTTTGATCATCAAACAGTCTTTAATGTCGACAATCGCTGTGAGTTTCAGTTGTTTAACAATAAAACAGCACCTTTATGTGAAGTGACCCACACGAAGGCGGACATGGTGTGGTCCAAAACTCAGCAAGCAAATAAATGGATTTTTGCAACACACTCTACAATGAGACTTCAGGCAGTTTGCAACGGGTCTCCGTCAACCATACAACTGGAAGGAACTGGCTTGCTCTCATTGTCACCTGGATGCAATGCTCTCAATACAGAAATAAGCATCAGTACCTTCAGCACAACAATCAGTGAAGTTAAATCAACCTACACTCGATTTGGGGACATACGCTTACCAACGACACCCCCTTCGCCAGAAACTGTACAATTGGAGAACCAGACATCAGACTATCTTCAAGAATTGGAAGATTAACGCAAGCAATTAGTGGCAATCAATCAACAAAGGCTGCCACACCATCTCAACACAGTGCAGCATCATCAAATCGCTACTTCTGCTGCCCAAGCAATATCAATGCTATTGATTATTGCGTTCATACTCCGAAAGAAGTATCAATCATAGAACATAAGGCCGTCAACAATCAACCAAGCAGAGCCACGCGGATCATCACCCCCGATCCCCATTCCACACCGCTTTTTAGTCGACTTGGGCGATGGTTGAATACCAGTTCAACGGCCGGGAGAATGTTCAGTCGCATATTTATGCATTAATTAATATTACATAATATACACTTATCGAATAAGTCAGGTCGACCCATGTAACGGGAGACATAATAACAAACAAAAAAACATTGTAGCTGAGTCAACAATAACCGCTTCTGCAGCAATTTCTGGCAACGATGCGATTGCTCTTCAGAGGGCAAAAACACTGTCACACACATTGCTGACTATCACAATTGCCCAATAACATAATATCATATTAAATCCAAATTAATTCAATATTAATTCCAATTCCCTTTTACAATATTCTTACTAGACTCAGCACTTTCTGTACCTTTTGTTACCTATAAATAGAAATTAAGTTTGTTGAATAAAATCAGTATCAGAAACAGTACCATCACTGCCTGTTCACTCATTCTCTACAACTGCAATCAACAGAGGCTGTCGCCGTGTCTTCAGACCCTCATTTGCTCGACGTAGGAAGCCCTCTCCGCAGTCCAACTGGTTCAAGTTCTAGTTGCGACGACAAATTTGTAGACGGTTTATGAACCGTATGCATACCAAAACACACACACATTAACAGATGTAAAATAGACATGGTAGATGTAGATGTGGATAGCAGATGTAGCAAAAAAAATTTAAAATGGGAGTCGCGTCCCCAGAAACGACTCACACGTTCCTTCTCGTTTCTATCTATTATCGTGTGCCTTAAAGAAGTTTGCATGCAAAATTGGTGCCGCTCCATTGCCAATGTCAATTTGCATACCAATTGCAGCCCTCACCCCCCGAATGTCAAAAAATGTGAAAGTTTAATATTGTAGTGAACCCATGTAACATATGTAACACTCTGTTATATATATAAATACATATATAAGCGCGTACATATGAGCAGTGACATAAACAACTTATGTTTATGTTACGCATTCCTTTTGCACAGCAACGATCTACGAATTGAACGCAGATAGGTCAGCTACCAAAACTGCTGAGCAGGCATTTACCCGAACTCAGGCAGAACCCTGTGAGGGTCCTATTTCAGGCTGAGGTAAGCATCAGTCTGTCCAGGGTCCGCTACAAGACAATTTGTAGTTTGTAGGTGACTTCAGGTGTCGGGCTGGCTCGTAAAAGAATGTAGTAGGCAGCGAGAAATGATGAGGCGACGGTTTTGTTGGATTGGAGAAATCGTGGTTGGTTGTTTTTGTTGGTGTTCTTTGCGTTGTTCTTTTATTATTTAATTCTTGTTTGTTTACAATGACTTAACTCGCGGATCTAGTTACTTGGCCTTGGAGCCGGTGGACTGGGTTGTGCAGTGTCTTGTGTTTGGGCTGAGGGACTGCCTAGTGCAGTGTCTTGGGTGTGTGACTGAGGGACTACGTAGTACAGTGTCTTGGGTGTGTGACTGAGGGACTGCCTTGTGCAGTGTCTTGGGTGTGTGACTGAGGGACTGCGTAGTATAGTGTCTTGGGTGTGTGACTGAGGGACTGCCTTGTGCAGTGTCTTGTGTTTGGGCTGATGGACTGCCTGTATCTTGTATTCGGGCTGATGGACTGCCTAGTGCAGTGTCTTGTGTTCGGGCTGATGGACTGCCTACTCTTTCGGCCGATCTTGGCCCTTTTATGCAGCTGGCGATCGCACCTGAGACCCGGAAATAATTAATTCTTGCTGACTTAAGGTTATTGGGTAATAATAATTGTAGGGTGTGGTAACTAGGCCGAAGCTTGGTGCTTCGTTGACAATTTTTAGTGAGTCAGGGTGGTTTTGCTGATGCTGCATCCCGGAAGGTGCAGTTGGGAATTGGGTATTTGGTTTCAAAAGAAATGAGTTTTTGCTAACTCTGCATCGCGGAGGTGATATCTGAATTTGGGTCGATGTTTCGATACTTTTATGCTAGCTTGACTTATTGTGAAATAACGCCAATGATATCTCTTATTGCGAAATTGTGTCGGCTTGGCTTATTGCGACATTGTAGGCTGCTGATTTCACAATTGTCTCAAGAGGTGGGGTGTTGTTGATCGAGAGTTCTTAATTAATTGTGTGCTTAAGACTATTTTATTTCCGGGGTGCTGACACACCGCTATTTGTGGAGAACCGTGGCTAGAGCCATGGTTCGTGCCGAGGTGCTGAGGTTCGCCTTTTTCCTGTCCTTTGGCTTGTGCCGAGTCTCCGGATTCGTCGCTTTTAATCTCGTCGCTTTAGCGTGGAGTCGGTAACGTTATATTTTCTACTGCTGCTGTAATCGTGGCCTTTCTGCTGTGCTGGGTGCTTTGTAGTTGGTGTCTGCTTGGTGTGTAGTAGACAGAGGACAGAAGAACCCGGGTAGTGTAGTACGCTTGGATGTTATAATTGTTATGATTGATTTTTATTTAAATGAAGCTTATATTTATACAAAATCGTTGGGGCGAGTTGCCTCAATGCAGGTGGGAAACAAAGCCCTGTTGCGTAAGGTTCCCACCGTCAATATGCAATATGAGGCGTCAGCTTTCGGTCAGCGGTGGTACCTGCCCAATGCCCGTTACGTAAGGTTCTCACGGTTTAGATGCAGACGCATCACTTTTGGGCAGTGACAATGACCGCCGCCGAAACTGCATCATATTGCAACTTGGCCTTGGGGTGGTGCTTAAATTGGTTAGGCCAAGCACACTGCATGAATACACTACACCTCCCTTTTTATAGGAATAACGTAATATAGTAATGGAGTTATTCTAAGGTGTTACAAGGTTTTACAAAGTGTGTTTGTGTGTGTTTAAATATATTTGTGTATGTATAAGTAATTTTATATAATTATTATTACATTTTTTTTTTTTTTCTATGCCCATGAAATGGTGAAAAAGAACCAATTGTTTATATTTTATTTTCTTTATATACTTTTAATCTATTTTTGTTTACGTTTGTGGTTTTATTTCTATCCTTTAATATGTAGTTATTCCTATCGTCTATTCCTATTACCTTATATGGGCCCCTATATTGGTTATCTAGTTTATGACCTGTGTCATTTTTAACTAATACTAAATCTCCTATATTTATTTGTATGCTATTTAGGTTCCTGTCATAATATGCTTTTTGTTTGGTTTTTGATTTTTCTAATAATAATTTTGATCTATTCGTAGCTATCTGTAATCTATATTTTACTTCCTTATCGTATGCTTCATGGTTGTATACTGGACTAACCTTACCTTCTTCTAGAAAGTCATACGTTTGTGGTTTTTTACCAAAAACCAGTTCAAATGGGCAATACCCATGTACTGTTGATGGTGTTGTATTGTAGCAATATGTAAAGTACTTTAGCCATTCGTCCCAATCATTCTTTTCACTAGAGATGTACGAGCGAACATACTCGTTGAATGTTCGGTGTGTACGTTCTACTGCACCGAGTGTCTGATGGTGATGGGCTGTCGATGTTCTATGTTTAATTTTTAATAACTGGCATAATTCGGAAAAAATGCTGTTTTTATATTCTGTACCCATATCCGTTATGAGCGTCCTCATAGGACCATAGATAAGAATAAAGTTATTAAAGATACTACTGGCTACGACTTTAGCATGCTTGCTAGGGATCGGTATTGTAATAAGGTATTTAGTCAAATCGCATAGAATTGTAACGGCGTATTCATTATTATTTTCTGACCTTGGTAGGGGTCCTATTGTGTCGATCTGAACCGTATCGAATGCTTTCGCTGGCGTTGCAGTTAATTGCATTTCTTCTTTGTTGTGTTTGAGAGTTTTGTTCTTCAAACATTTGTCACAATGTTTGATATACTTTTTTATATCCCTTGTCATGTTTTTCCAGTTGTATTTTTCTCTAATCTTGGTAATTGTACGATTGACTCCCTGGTGGCCTCCAGTAATTGGGTCGTCGTGGAATTGTTTTAATATTTTATCGATCGATTTTTTGTCTTGCAAGTATGTTGTTTTTGGCGTTAACGCAATTGTTATGTCTGTAAGGTTTTTATTTCCCATTTCTTTAAATTCTTCTACCCGGGTATATTTAAATATTCTGTCTTCTAAGGACAGTTGTAATTTAGTGACGCCTAGATTACCGGCTTCTAAAGTAAGCCTCTTGAAGAATTGTCCTAAGTCAATTTTCTCGTTAATAATCAGGTCATTCACTATAAATTGGCTACAAATTCGTTTTCCCTTTTTGAATAGTAAATTCGGAAGGGTCAGAATGAGCTCGACATATCGTTTTACTTCTTTTTTTATATAGCGCTTCATATATTTTTGGGACCTTAAGACTTTCTTTACCAGTCGTATTAAGAGTGTTTTTTGTTTTTACTTTTTCGGCTTCTGACCGTGTTGTTACTTTAAGTATTTGGGCTGCCTTGGCAGTTAAGTTTTTTAAATCTGATATTTCTATGCGGGATAGCGCATCCGCTACATAGTTTTCTTTTCCTGCTATGTACTCCACCACAAAATCATATTCTCCTAAATCTAATCGCATTCGTGTTAACTTAGACGACGGGTTTTTCATTGAAAATAGGTATGTTAATGGGCGATGATCTGTTTTCACCAGGAATTTTGTACCGTATAGGTATGGTCTGAAATATGTTATAGCCCAGTGAATTGCTGCTAATTCTTTTTCTATTGTTGATTTATTGGATTCGCCTTTTGTGAATGCCTTAGATGCATATGCAACTGGTAATTGCTTACCATCGTACTCTTGGCTTAGTACTGCTCCACATGCGAAACCGCTGGCATCTGTTGTTAAGCAAAATGATTTTTTGAAATCTGGGTATTGAGATAGATTTGAGGGCTTATAAGAGCATTTTTAAGAAAATTGAAAGCTGTGTTGCACTCTTTCGTCCATATAAAGGGTGTATTTTTTCTACTTAATCTTGTTAAATTACGAGCTTGCTCTGCAAAATTTGGAATAAATCTTCTATAGTAGTTACAAAATGCAACAAACCTTTTTGTTTCGTCTGCTGATGTTGGTGTTGGGTAGTTTTGAATTAATGTGAACTTAGTGTCGTCTGGCAATATTCCTTTGTCTGTGCATTTATGGCCTAAGTATGTTACTTCGTGACTAAAAAATAAACATTTGTCTGGGTGCAACTTTAGATTGTATTTTCTGCAGATAGTGAACACATCTCTAAGGTTTTTTAACATGTGTTCTTCGGAACAGCCTAATACGACCAAGTCGTCCATGTATAGGAATGCCTGTGCAGGTGATAATCCTGCAAATGCCATGGTCATCATTCTTTGGAATGAGTTTGGGGCTATTTTGAGGCCGTAAGGCAATCTTTTGAATCTATATGTTCCGTTATCTGCCGTAAAAGATGTGACATTTCTTGACTTTTTCTCTAGTTCAATTTGGTGGAAACCAGATGTTAAATCTAAACAGGAGAAATATTTTGATCTTCCCAACTGGTCCAAAATATCATCTATTCTGGGCAGTGGGAACTTATCGGCTATTAGTTTTTTATTTATGCCCCTATAATCAACTACCATTCTCCATCGTTTTTGAGTTTTTCCTGGTAGTGATTTTTTGGTACTAATAGCAATGGGCTGTTGTATGCTGATACTGAGGGCTCTATTATGTCATCTTTTATAAGTTTCTTTATTTGAATATTTATTTCGTCTTTTTGGCTATGGGGTATTCGATAGTTTTTTATGTAAACCGGCTCATCGTTTAATAGTTTTAATTCCTGTTTGTAAAAGTTGTTTACTGTTATTGGTTCACTCTCCAATGCAAATATATCAACGTATTCAGAACAGAGGGTATTCATTTCCTTTTTTATAAATTTCGGAAAATTCGTATTAAGTTTTTCCATAATTTCTTTATTTTTGTTTATTTTTATGTTTTTATTGTTAATTAGTTCATAATCCTCAAGGTTTTCCGTTTGAATATTTGCATCGGATACTGTGCAATTATTATCAGTTGTATTGATGATTCGGACAAAAGCTTGTTTGCTTGTGGTAATTGTATTTGCAATGAAGATGCCTTTGTGAATTTCCTGGTTCGGTATGAGAACTTCTTTGTGTTCTGAGCATATTTTCATTAAACGGACAACTTCGGACCTAGCTGGAATTGTTATTGTATTTATATGTTGTGAATTTCGCATAGGAATGGCTATGTCTTCGTGAAAGTCGTGTGGTCTCAAAGTTAACCAATCTTGATTATCTTCGTAATCTAGAATGCAATTATATTTTTTAATGAAGTCTAAACCAATAATTCCAGTACAATTGATTGGAAAGTCATCTTTGACAAGATGAAAAGTATGTTTTATTAAAATATTGCCGCATATCAAGTCCGCCTCCACTATTCCTAGCGTATTAATTGTTCCTTTCCCTATACCATTGAGGTTCGTTGTAATTGAATTATTTATTTGTAATTTCGCCAATTTTGAAAATTGAAATATCAGCCCCTGTGTCTACCAAAAACGTTGATACCGCATTGTTTAGTGAAGTTTTTGTTGATATAAAACTATTGAAATGTAAATTGAACACGAATATGGATTTTTTAGCGCTATTTATTTTTGTGGGGGAGTTTATGCGTTTTCCGCATTTTCTGTACTATCTACAACGCGGACATTTTGGTGGCCTCCTCGTCTATTATTTTGTTGATTATTTCCGTTTCGGTAATAGCCACCGTTATTGTACCGACCGTTGTAGTTTCCGCGGAACTGGTTATTACCACGACCTCGGGTACCCTGGAAACGGCCTCTGTTTCCACGATACCCCCTATTTGAATAGTACATTACGGTATCTGCTCGTCCAGTTGCTTCGGTGCAACTGGTAACGAATTTTGCTACCGCTTCGCTCATGGTCGAGAAAGTTCCAGCCTGCATGATAAGTTTGACCTTATCATTGGTGCAGTTTTGAATCATTGCCTTGACCGCCTGCTGGGTACTATATTTTTCTGCCTGCTCATGTGTCATTCCGTCAGAAATAAAAGCGCATTCCAGAGTTTTTGTTAATTGCTCAATTTCTTTTGTGTACTGGTTAGCGGTCTTACTCATCTGACGGATGTTCATTATTTTGGCAGTTATTGAATCTATTGATTCGCCTTTTACGTTTGTTTTAAGTCTATTTATAATGGATACAAGTGTGCATTCTGTACTAATTAAATTCCTAACAGCACCTTTAAGTTTGGTTTTTACCAATGACACTGCTGTGGCGTCATGTTCACCTTTGATGGTGTTAACCAAAGATAAGGCATCCAGAAAACTTTGTAGGTTTTCTGCCCTACCGTCAAACTCTGGGATGAGTTTGCTGGCTGTATTAAGAAATTCTATTATAGTTTGAGGCATATTTGAACCTGAAGGTTTTTCACCTTCTGAACTATCGTCGCTATCTGAACTATTTTGCAGAAGTTCTCGTGTGAAAACTGCTGGGTTATTTAGCGCGATTGGTATCACTAAATGCAAATGGTGTCTTTTGTTAATGTTCTCAAGGCACTCTGTTAGCCGTTTGAGAACATCTGTGACCTGGCCGTTATGGAGTTCAGAAAGGTTATGGTGGGCTGCTTTTATTAAGCATTTGATTTCGTTGTAATTGTGAACAACGATCTCAGTATGCTTAATTAGCGTTTGTCGCTTAATGCGCTTTGTCTTATTTAGACATTTATATGATTTATCAAATTCCACCCTGAAGTCTCTAATTTTTTGTCTTAATGTTTCCCATTCCATTCCGAGTGGTAGCTGGGTTGCAGAATTTTTATCAAGAGTTAAACTAGATTTTATCTAGTGCATCAGCGCTAGACATATACCTTTTTTTCAGGCTTCTATGATGCATGTTGTAAATTTTGATTATTAGATTTATTGCTGCCATGATTACTAATATTAACAGAAGAAACCACAATTCATTGATGCTATTTGTGTGATCGACAATTTGTATCTTGTTCACCACATTGGCATTGGGGTTTTCTAGTTTTGATTGCGTTTTCCCCATTGTAATTATTAATATTTAGTATTTAAGAAAAAATATTTTTTTTTTCTTAATTAAAATTTTTTTTTTTATTTGTTTAATTGTTTAATTTTAGAAATATTTTTATTTTATCATTTTATTTAATACTTATACATATAAAAAGGAAAAATATTATATATATATATATAAATTTAAGAATTAATTTAGGGTGCTGGTTTGTTTGGCCAGCAGCCGTTTTCTTCGCATCGCGAAGCGCCAGTTTGGTGGCGTCCAGCAGCTCTTTGTAGCGCCTCTGGTCATCCGGTGATCCTCGTGCGGCCTTTTCGCACTCGATTAGTAGGCGACGAGTGCGGATCAGGCGAGCCTGTTTTCCTCCTCTCCTTGCCTTCGGAACTGTTTTACTCGGGGTTGCTTCCTCGCTCCTTTGCTGCTTGGCTGTCTTCTGCCTTGCTTTGTATTCCTCGATGGTGAGTCTTTTTGGTCCTGACTCCGGGTACTGCTCCAGTACCTCCTCTATTCCTGGTGGGTCCTTCTGGATAGAAGGCTCCCCTGTCAAGAATTGTATCTCTCCTTCCGATGTCATGAATTTTTATTTATTGGTTAGACCTCGAGTCTTTTTAAGCAAAATGTAGAATGTAACCAAATTCCACCAAGGAGACTATGGACTCGTCTGTGAAGAGCTGCAGCTCCTTGAAGCGGCACAAAATATCCTTCAGGTAGAGGGTTTATGACTTCTTGTCGCCGTAGACGATGGTTCAGCACCTCATCGACACAGGACTCCACATTGATTTTTCTGCTGTTATCGACCTCCCCGGCAGATGCATTGGCACCCTTGAGATTGGTTTCTATATCTGTTATAAACGGTTTGGCTGATATTATTATATTATATATTATTATATTATATATCTGGCGCTATAACGCCGCTGATATATATATAATAATGGCAGGATCGCCATGTAGTAGACAGAGCAGAAGAACCCGGGTAGTGTAGTACGCTTGGATGTTATAATTGTTATGATTGATTTTTATTTAAATGAAGCTTATATTTATACAAAATCATTGGGGCGAGTTGCCTCCATGCAGGTGGGAAACAAAGCCCTGTTGCGTAAGGTTCCCACCGTCAATATGCAATATGAGGCGTCAGCTTTCGGTCAGCGGTGGTACCTGCCCAATGCCCGTTACGTAAGGTTCTCACGGTTTAGATGCAGACGCATCACTTTTGGGCAGTGACAATGACCGCCGCCGAAACTGCATCATATTGCAACTTGGCCTTGGGGTGGTGCTTAAATTGGTTAGGCCAAGCACACTGCATGAATACACTACAGGTGGGTCGATTATCCATATGACGATGGTTTTCTCGGCGGTCTTCTTCGGTCGTTCTTTGTGGCCAAGGATCCGTCGGTAGTTCTGGGTCGTCTTCGGTGGGTTCGGTGGCTCCGGGGTCAAAGGTTTGATTCGGGTGATTCGGTAGGATGGGTCTGTCAAATGTAAATGCTTGGATCTGCGGGGCCAAGTCCGGCGGCCACGGCTCCGGGACTGGTTCGGGCTCATTTTCTGTTGGATCGGCTGCTTCGGAGTCAAATGGCTGACTGGGGTCTTCGGGTAAGAGGGTTGTATCGAAGGCGCTGGGCGGTTCGATCCTCCGTTGGTAGTCGCTTATGTGGGCGACGATGGGTGTGGTGTCGACCATGGGTATGATGTTTTGGTACGCTGGGTGTAGTACTCGTGTTATACTACAGCCAGACTGGTACGTGAACAGGTGAGTCGCGATGACCCCTCTGGTATCGCAGCAACGACTTGTGTGGGCGACGAAGATCTCGGACAAGGGTCTAGGCATGGCTCGCTGCATGGCGCTAAGAATCATGTCAGTACGCGGAAGGTACTCCATTGTGTTGGCGAGGATCGGTGTGGCGTCGGCCGTGGGTCGGACAGGACGGCTGTCTGGGCATCGTGGGGGCATCGTGCTGGTTTCCGGGCCCTCGTTGAGGGGCTCTGTGGAGATCAGTTCGATTATGGGCCCCGTCCAGCGTGGGGTTAGCGTGGCTGTTTCCCGTGTGGCTGGGCTGTCGGATGGTGGTGGCCGTTGTCCTTTTTCGCTGCTGGCGGTCGGTTTTGAGGGTGTCCGTGCGTTCCCTGCTTCCGATGCGGTTTCTCTGCGTGCTTGCTCTGTTGCTTGTCTTGGACCTGGGCTTCCTGTGTCGAGCGCCGGGTTCAAGTGTGTTTGTCTCGTGTGTGAGATCCTCGTGGTTTGTTTGGGGTGTGTGTCCCCTGTGGTTGGCCTAGGACGCGGTTGCTCCGTAGTGACCGTGGGACTCGTTTTCCCGATTGCTTGGTTGTGGTTGGCTTGTGTTGGCCTCGGATTCGTGTTCTCCGTTGTGGGCCGGCGTTTCGTATTCGTTGCGATTGGTTTGGGTGTCAAGTGCTGCGTTGCATTATTGGGTGCCGTGTGCGTTGTGGTAGGTCGTGGACGTAGGTTCGTTGCGATTTGTTGGGATTTCTGGTATCGGGGTTCGGCGTCTTGTACTTGGATAGTAGTAAGCACGGGTTCAGTGGGCATGGGGTGACGGTCTCGTAGCTGTAGCAGCGTGGATCCGCATTGGATCGTCGTTTCGGTGGCACCTAGGAAGTCCATGCCGACAATGACTTGTCCCAACATGTTTGGCAGGACCAGGAGCGGGATTTGAACCTCTCGTTGATCCAGCTTGATGTGCGCCAGTAGAACTTGTGAGATCTCTCTGACCGAGCCATCGGCCAGGCGTATGCGGACGCATGCATCTTGCAGGTTGGTGTTGTTGTCTAGTTGTCGGGCGAGGTTTGCGCTGATGAAGCTTCTGGATGCCCCGGTGTCGATTGTGGCTTCCGTTGCGTGTCCTCCGATGGTCACCATCGCCACTATCCGGCCGTTGCTTACGTGTAGAGAGTTATTTAGTCGCGGGTTGGAGGAGGCGTCGTTCCCGGCTGATCCCGTGTCAGTTGGGGACGCATGTCGTTTCCCCGACGTGTTTTGGCGGCAGCAATTTACGGTCCGTGTGCCGCGTTTGCCACATTCCCAGCAGAATAGGATGGAGGGATTATGGCAGTCGTATGCCGCATGCCCCGCTTCACCACACCGGCTACAGGCTGCGCGTGGGTTGATGATGGGGGTCGTGATCATGTGATGGGCTGCTTCGGGATTCGCCGTACTGTTTGGATGAGCTGGTGGTCTCCCTGGTGTGTCTGTCGATTCCCAATGGGGACTCAGAAATGGCGTCTGGTGCGAGTCGCATTTCCTCGGCTCTGAAGCCGGCCTTGCGTATCTTGGAGTGTTACGCGGGGGTGCGAAAGTGGTCGGGATGGTCCGCTCTTGGATGCTCTCGAACTCGGTGGCCAACATTGTGAGCTGTGCTAAGCTTTGTAGTTCGTGTCGCCGCACGTACATCTGGTATGCTGGCAGGGCGTTATCGTAGATCCTGTTCAGTCCCTTGGCTGCGTCGTACCTGGCGTGGTGCATGAGTAGACGTATCTCGATGAGGTAATCCTTGAACAATTCTCCTACCGCTTGCTTGCGGGCTCGGATCTGGTCTTCCAATTGTTCAAAATACCGTGGCGGCAAGAAGAAAGTCAAGAATTCTTGGCGGAAATATGCCCATGAGCTGCCTTGTAGTTGGCTAGTGCGGTACCAGCGACTGGCCCGATCGGTGAGAAGCTCTGTCATGGCCCGAGGTAGCTGATTTGTGTCCACCCCATATGAGAGAGCACGTTCTTCGAGTAGTTCCAGAAATGTAAGTGGGTCGTCCTGTCCGTCGAAACTGATTCCCCATTTCCGAATCTGTTCCGCGATGTGGGCGGTGTGGCTGTGGTGGCGTCCATCTATGGAAGAGTCCATGGCTGGCACGATCCTCTGTGTGGGCGAGCGGCTGGTCTCCGTAACTGGAGGTCTGGGCAAATCGGCTGGCGTTACGATGCGTGGTGGGCCAGGTGTGCTGTATTCGGCCGCTGTGGGGACTTGTAACCCGGCTTTTGGGTCGGTTTTCCGCTGGTCAGACGGCCCAGGAGTGGTGGGCATGGGCGACCTGGAGCGTCCTGCTGGTTTGGCGCATTGCCGTTCAAGGTCTCCTAGTCGAACCCAGGCGTCCTTCGAGAGTGTTCCGGCGACTAATGCGGCGAATCTCTTTCGTCGTTCCTCGACTGTTCCTTCGTTGCCAAATCCGAATTCCTCGGCCAGGGTTTCCAGCTCGTCCCGCCGGAGTTTGTAGATCCAGCCGGTGGTGACTCCTGGATTGGTATGGTGTCCCTCCGGATAAAATTCGTCGGGTTGACCGGCTCCGTGGGCTTCCATGGTGTATTTCTGCGGTTAGTAGCACTGACTTACGTTTTGTTTGTGGTACTTCTGTACTGTAGCACTTTTGCTTGCGACCGGATTTTGCGAGGGTGCCGGTTTTGTGCTGGACGGGTATTGATCCTTGCTAGCCTAGTCTCTTTCAGTGGCCGTGGGTCTTTACTCCACAAAGCTCCGTATTAAGGTGTTAGTCTCCTTAAAGTCACCAAAAAGTCCCTGCTCGGGCGCCACTTGTGAGGGTCCTATTTCAGGCTGAGGTAAGCATCAGTCTGTCCAGGGTCCACTACAAGACAATTTGTAGATCGCAGGTGACTTTTAGGTTCGGAACGGCCGCAAGAGAGGTAGGGCGCAGGGGGAGCGTTTTGTTGCTGACGAAGAAGAATTCAAGAAAATCGTGGTTGTCGGTTTTGCTGGTGTTTATTATTTTTATTACTTAATTCTTTGTGGGTTTGTGTACGATGGATTACTTGCGGATCTTGTTACTTGGCCTTGGAGCCGTTGGACTGGGGTGGTGCAGTGTCTTGTGTTTGGGCTGAGGGACTGCGTAGTACAGTGTCTTGGGTGTGTGACTGAGGGACTGCGTAGTACAGTGTCTTGGGTGTGTGACTGAGGGACTGCCTTGTGCAGTGTCTTGTGTTTGGGCTGATGGACTGCCTATAACTTGTATTCGGGCTGATGGACTGCCTACTCTTTCGGCCGATCTTGGCCCTTTTATGCAGCTGGCGATCGCACCTGAGACCCGGAAATAATTAATTCTTGCTGACTTAAGGTTATTGGGTAATAATAATTGTAGGGTGTGGTAACTAGGCCGAAGCTTGGTGCTTCGTTGACAATTTTTAGTGAGTCAGGGTGGTTTTGCTGATGCTGCATCCCGGAAGGTGCAGTTGGGAATTGGGTATTTGGTTTCAAAAGAAATGAGTTTTTGCTAACTCTGCATCGCGGAGGTGATATCTGAATTTGGGTCGATGTTTCGATACTTTTATACTAGCTTGACTTATTGTGAAATAACGCCAATGATATCTCTTATTGCGAAATTGTGTCGGCTTGGCTTATTGCGACATTGTAGGCTGCTGATTTCACAATTGTCTCAAGAGGTGGGGTGTTGTTGATCGAGAGTTCTTAATTAATTGTGTGCTTAAGACTATTTTATTTCCGGGGTGCTGACACACCGCTATTTGTGGAGAACCGTGGCTAGAGCCATGGTTCGTTAGCTCGGTGTATATCATTTTGGTTATTGTCTCCCGCCAGCGTGGATGCGCTGGCCCTTCGCCGTTTGTGACGAGCCATGGCTAGAACCATGGTTCGTTACAACCCAAACGACTTAACACTGAGGCCATGGGTATCCCTCTCAAAAGCCCCTTAGCTCTCCGTTATACATAAGAACGATTGTAACCTAGGATAAGAACCAAATTATATTCAATTAACATTCTCAATCAATCAACCAAATGAAGCAGTCGTGCTTGCTCTGTATACTTCTTATATAACAATGGAAAACTAACATAACATGGCGACCGTGACAAATTCGACACTGCTCGATTAAAACAACTTAATAATTTTAACATCTTAACCAAATCATATTAAAGGCTGTGGTGTGACTGCTGCATAAATACAATGATGAATAACTGGCCCCAAAATATTGTGTTGACCTCGTCATTTGAGAGCTTTGGTTACTTGGTTTTGCTGTGGTGGGGGCCGGTTATATAATTTTGGCCCGCGCTTTTCCGTCGATTGGCCGCGCGTGGGCTGAGTTCTCGGTTTTCTTTCTTTCTTCGGTCGATGTCTTTCGATCCGTGCTGCGTCTTCGGATTTGTTGGTGTTGATATATTCTCCTTGGTGTATCGTTGGTGGCTCCGACTGCTTGTGACGAACCATGGGATCCAACGTTCGTTACAACATGCATATGTGAAGAGGGTCTAATGTGTGTGTTAAACTTTGTTATGCCTTTCAGGCCTTGTTTAATAATTAAACAATAAAGACACACACACACTTATATACATACATATGTACATGCATAAATTGTTAATTCTGTGCACAAGTTTAATGAGTCGTTGGCATGAAAATTTCAAATTTATTGCAGGCCCAGCACCCAGTCTCAGCGCCAGTCCCAGTCTGCGTCCCCAGCTCAATAAATTTTGGGGGCTTGCGTGCCCGAACTTGAGAGCCTCAGGAAGTTTTTGCCTCTTTGGCCAACCCACACTAAACCCAACCCATCCCACCCCTGGATGAGAAATTGATTCATGAAATTGATTCATGTTAATTAAATGTGACAAAAGTTGAGAAACTTTTACTGGCTTTTTGCCTCTGGCTCTGGCTGTGGCGGTGGCTGAGTGGCTCTCCTTTGTGTCCTCCGCTGCACACAATTTTCATTTGGCCATGTTGGGGTTAATTTATTGCCACTTTCCCTTCCACCTCCTCCACCACTATAATGTGCGATATTTTCGATTGCGATCATCAGGCCAAAATGTTGCATAGCAAAACTTTGTTCACTTTTAATTAGAAATAGAATCGAATCCGCAATGTGTCGAAATTTTATCTATGCCCTGATATCCCTGTCTACAGCGGGCATGGGGGCCCCCATATGGGGGGCTACAGATGGGGGCTCCAGTGGGTGGCTCCAGTGGGTGGATCCAGTGGGTGGCTCCAGTGGGTGGTTCCAGTGGATGGCCTGCTGCACTGTAAGCACAGAGCCCAGAGCCCATCCCTAGCATGTCGACTTGGATATGGACTTCCTGCTCCTGCTGCTGCTCCCCACCAGGGAAAAGTTTATGCAACGTTTGGCCGTCGGCAAGTGGATGAGGGTGGTGGGAAGTGAGTGAGAGTCGGAAGCGGAAAGCTGAGAGTTGCAGCTCGTAATGCTTCCGGTCCGTTGCCTTATATCTTTTGCCATCAAGTTATCATTCTCAAACTTTATCGATAACGATAACGATGCTGCAATGAGCTGTCACCTGCTCCTGCCACCATACCAGACTTCAAGTCCACTCTACACTGCAAGATCTGCAAGACTGCAGGATGAGAATGAAGACTGTTGAGGCCGCAGAGGTGTATAGCGGGTGGGCGTGGCATCACTACTGGCGCCCTGCTTCTCCTGCTGCTTGATAAACGCCTTGAATTGCTCGGCATTCCCCTTGAGCCCCGTGAGCAGACTCTGCTGCGTGGTGGAAATGTCCACAGTGAGGCAGAAAATTAATCCGTTGATAGCCGAACGGGATGCGCTGCGGGATCGCCGCCAGAAGGCCGACAGCCAGCTGAAGAGTATTCAACTGGACATGCTGCAATTGAGCGAGGACAAGAATCTCAAACAGGAATGTGATCGGCTGAAGGAGGACAACTGGTGCATGTCCACGAAACGGGAGACAGCGGATGCGATCCGCCTGGAGCTGGATCGGCACCAAGGCCTCTTGGTGGCTGCCCAAACGGAGGTGGATCGACTGACCCAACCGCACGCAGAGACCTCACACGAGAAGGATGTGCTCAGCTACGAACTGCAGCAGCAGCGCGAACAATTCGCCAAGCTCAAGCAAAGTCTACAGAGCGTCCAGTTCAATGCAGAGCAGCAGGCCAAAAGGCTGGCGTCGGAGAAGAACAGTCCTTGTTCACATCCACATAGTGTTCCTTTAGGATTTTCGCCTGCCTCTTATTGATCTTCTGCAGCCTGCTCATTTGAATCTCAGCACTGCGAATTTCAGCCAACTTCTCCGCACAGCTACTGCAGTTCTCTGGCTCACATTTCGCCTGCAACTGCTGCAGCTCGCTCTGCAACTGAGAGGGCCTCTTCTTCTTAGAGCTGAGAGGGTCAACTAGCTAGTAATATTAAACTGAGTATCAAAATCATGGATTACGATTTCAATCAATAAAATAGAACGTAATTTAACATATTTTACGCATTACAGGTGATGGATGTCGGCAGCAATCGAAGGATCTACCGGACACTGCGCGAGGAGAAGAAGTGGGCGGAGCAGTGGAATTCCCATCTGGAGTCTAAGCTGAAGCAGCTGCTCCAGTGCAAGCAGCTCAATGAAAAATGCGCCCATAGCGGCGAGCTGCTGTATAGGAAACAGATCGACTTCGACAAAATCACAAAGCGATACAACGCCCTGGAGTCGGACTTTGAGGTCATGCTGCTGGAGAAGGAGGTCAAGATACATGAGCTGAAGGGCTCGCTCGAACTGGCCCAGAGTCAGTACATCAAGCTGCCGGAGGCCAGGCGGGCGACCTTGGAGCACAGCAATGCCCAGCTGAATAGGCACATGGAGGGGACCCTGGCTGAGCTCAGTTCGCTCGATGATCTTTTGCTCAAGATTAATATGACTCGCGTGGGCCTCAGTCGCGCTGATCGCAATGGCCAACTCAATGAGGAGCTGCCTCGGGCTATGGGCAGTCCCCAAAGCCAGACAGATGATTTTATCAATCTGCAGAAGCAACTGGACGAGCGGAAGAAGGAACTGCTCCTGCTGCGTGAGCAGTAGCAGGAGGCACTACGTACCGTGGCTACATTGAGTGAGGAGAAAACGCGACTGCAGCTGCGCCTTGTGCAAATAGAACAGAAATGGGGCGCAGTGAAACAAAATTTGGCCACAAGCTATTCGCAGCTACAGCTGAAAATTAATCTGTTGATAGCCGAACGGGATGCGCTGCGGGATCGCCGCCAGAAGGCCGACAGCCAGCTGAAGAACTGGACTGAACTGGACATGCTGCAATTGAGCGAGGACAAGAATCTCAAACAGGAATGTGATCGGCTGAAGGAGGACAACTGGCGAATGTCCACGAAGTGGGAGACAGCGGATGCGCTCCGCCTGGAGCTGGATCGGCACCAAGGCCTCTTGGTGGCAGCGCGAACAATTCGCTAAGCTCAAGCAAAGTCTACAGAGCGTCCAGTTCAATGCAGAGCAGCAGGCCAAAAAGCTGGCGTCGGAGAAGAACAGTCTGCAGAGCGAGCTGCAGCAGCTACAGTCTACTTTCATACGAAGTAAACTAAACAACTTGAAAAACTCGAAAAAGCGTAAAATATAATCTAAAACCTGCAACAAGATGAAGTTACGCTACAACAAAAACCTGACTGTATCTCCATTCTCGCAATCCTCTGTGTTCACTGTTCAAGTGGTGTCGGATATCAAGCATCCAGCCTCCATCGAAGAAATTTTTTATGTGATTAACTTGAAGTATAAGCACATGACTAACGATTTTCACTTTTCGCGCAGTGTCCGGTAGATCCTTCGATTGCTGCTTCTCCTGACAGGCTCGCTTCAGCTGCTGCTCCATGCTGACGCACGTTTCTGCTCCTCCTCCAGCTTCTTGCGTGTTTCTGCGGCCTGCTGGGCCATGTTGTCCTGCTCGGGCGACTTCGATTTTACCATCTTCTTGAACTTGTGTATCTGTGCCTGCTGCTGGAATCCCTGGAATATCCGACAGCGAATTGCTTATCGAATAGCTGGTGGTCCCCTCTTCTTCATCCTCCAAGTCAAAGAAAACGGCCTTGAACCACTCATCCAGCAACTCGCTGCCTTCTGACTTAGCCTTGGGCGCCGCACTCTTGTCCGGTTGTCCGCTCGTGTCGCTCATTTGCTACTAAAGTGTTAAAATTATTTAGTACGAATTTAATCTTATTTTAAATTTATTTCGTACCGCTTCAATTTTGTAGAGTGTAGTTGACTCTAGGTTGTGGATTCGGTCACGAATCTGACTAACTGAATATTCTCAGTCGAATTTGTTGCTCAAGGCTACTGGCCAGCCTGCTGGGTTTCCTCTGCTAAACGTATAAAAAGTGTAGCCAAGTAAGTCGTTGATGTGGATATTTTTTTTTTTTTAGGTTCCTTATGTAGGTTTATTGTAAAAAATTATCACAGACAATAAAGTACAATTACTTAACGTACTGTTACTGTTGATTAGCAACTTTTGGTAAGGGTCAAGGATTTCTTTTACTATTTGAAAAATCCGGAATGGTTTTCCCGGAACGATATTGTGGGAATGACGCCGGTCCAGCAGCTCTAGGTGTGGTGCTTCGAAAACGGTGGTATGCGGTGTCAGCGAAAGAGACGAGAAAAAGACAGCCATTCAATTTAAATCCGTTTAATGCACTGGTCGCAGCCAGCGATGCCTACGTTCGCCCCAGTTCAGAAGGGAGCCGATCGAACGATCGTAACAGCGACTGAGCGTAACATTCCAATAACTCTTATACTATGCTATTCTATGCTATACTATGCTATGCTATGCTATTTTGCTGCTGCTGCTCCAACATTCCGGCCCCGTTGAAGGCCTCCGGCGCTTCAACCATCCATTGGCAATTTTGCCAGTTTTTGTATTGCGCGTTTAATAACGCCTGCGGAAGTCCGCACCTCTGCCACGTGCACTCTCCTACCACCGCCGTCGTTGCCACCACTCCCCATGTGGTCCACTTCTGAGGCGGTGTGTTGTCCTCGTGGACGAGCACTAGGCATCCTGCCTCGAGGTTCGGTCCTTCGGTAGACCTCTGCTGCCGCTGCTGCAGGCTGGCCAGGTAGTCCTTGCACCAGCCCTGCAGTGTCTTCCAAGCGGAAGTCATAGCGACCAGGGAAGCCTTGAGCTGCCTTCAGGAACGTGCCCCTACGGCAACTTATATAAATATCTATAGTGATAGCCAAGCTGCGATCAAATCACTGAATGCGATAACAACAAGCTCGGCTACCGTGGCAAACTGTCGCAAATCTATCCATGAAATGGCTTATCAGTTTGTCATCAGTCTAATATGGGTCCCGGGCCACCAGGACATTGAAGGCAACTGTATAGCAGACGAGCTGGCCAGAGCTGGTACAAAAATCCCACTTCTCCATGATAAGGAGGATAATCGTATGCCAATGGCCACCTGCAAGCTCAAAATAAAATAACATTTTAAGAAACTAATAAATGACAGATGGCAAACAGTGCCACTATGTCGCATAACTCGGCAAATATGGCCTTACATTACTAGGAAGCGCACCGATGAGCTTTGCAAACTCAGTACGAGCAGGTGCAGCTCAGTCATACGCTCCCTTACGGGACATTGGCTAATAGGCACCCATGCTAACAGGTTGGGTGCCCCCTATAACGACTTCTGTCGGAGCTGTGGAGATGAGGACGAGGAGGAGACTGTGGAACACCTGTTCTGCTCCTGTGCGGCTCTCTGTAGAAGGAGACTTCAATACTTGGGTGCACCTTTCCTAATTGACATTTCGGACATGTCTACAATCAGTCCCAGACGGATCGCAGGCTTCATAAGGGCATCCGGATGGGACAACGGATAACATAGTGTCTCACGAGGGAACGATCGATGCGGTATCACAACGGGCCGAAGCCAGCCTAGGTGTGTCGGGTTTCTGACGATCCCGACAGCCGCCTTAACCTAACCTAACCTAAGTGCTGCTTGCTGCTGCTTGATAAACGCCTTGAATTGCTCGGCAATCCCCTTGAGCCCCGTGAGCAGACTCTGCTGCGTGGTGGAAATGTCCACAGTTGGGGTGCGGGCGCAGAGGCTTTGCAGCGTGAGGCAGAAAATTAATCCGTTGATAGCCGAACGGGATGCGCTGCGGGATCGCCGCCAGAAGGCCGACAGACAGCTGAAGAGTATTCAATTGGACATGCTGCAATTGAGCGAGGACAAGAATCTCAAACAGGAATGTGATCGGCTGAAGGAGGACAACTGGTGCATGTCCACGAAACGGGAGACAGCGGATGCGATCCGCCTGGAGCTGGATCGGCACCAAGGCCTCTTGGTGGCTGCCCAAATGGAGGTGGATCGACTGACCCAACCGCACGCAGAGACCTCACACGAGAAGGATGTGCTCAGCTACGAACTGCAGCAGCAGCGCGAACAATTCGCCAAGCTCAAGCAAAGTCTACAGAGCGTCCAGTTCAATACAGAGCAGCAGGCCAAAAGGCTGGCGTCGGAGAAGAATAGTCCTTGTTCACATCCACATAGTGTTCCTTTAGGATTTTCGCCTGCCTCTTATTGATCTTCTGCAGCCTGCTCATTTGAATCTCAGCACTGCGAATTTCAGCCAACTTCTCCGCACAGCTACTGCAGTTCTCTGGCTCACATTTCGCCTGCAACTGCTGCAGCGTGCTCTGCAACTGAGAAGGCCTCTTCTTCTTAGAGCTGAGAGGGTCAACCAGCTAGTAATATTAAACTGAGTATCAAAATCATGGATTACGA
The DNA here is from genome assembly GCF_018151105.1 of Drosophila obscura. Classification (NCBI taxonomy): domain Eukaryota; kingdom Metazoa; phylum Arthropoda; class Insecta; order Diptera; family Drosophilidae; genus Drosophila; species Drosophila obscura. Next base: position 366,221 of record NW_024542867.1, on the reverse strand, counting down.
TTTCAATCAATAAAATAGAACGTAATTTAACATATTTTACGCATTACAGGTGATGGATGTCGGCAGCAATCGAAGGATCTACCGGACACTGCGCGAGGAGAAGAAGTGGGCGGAGCAGTGGAATTCCCAGCTGGAGTCCAAGCTGAAGCAGCTGCTCCAGTGCAAGCAGCTCAATGAAAAATGCGCCCATAGCGGCGAGCTGCTGTATAGGAAACAGATCGACTTCGACAAAATCACAAAGCGATACAACGCCCTGGAGTCGGACTTTGAGGTCATGCTGCTGGAGAAGGAGGTCAAGATACATGAGCTGAAGGGCTCGGTCGAACTGGCCCAGAGTCAGTACATCAAGCTGCCGGAGGCCAGGCGGGCGACTTTGGAGCACAGCAATGCCCAGCTGAATAGCCACATGGAGGGGACCCTGGCTAAGCTCAGTTCGATCGATGATCTTTTGCTCAAGATTAATATGACTCGCGTGGGCCTCAGTCGCGCTGATCGCAATGGCCAACTCAATGAGGAGCTGCCTCGGGCTATGGGCAGTCCCCAAAGCCAGACAGATGATTTTGTCAATCTGCAGAAGCAACTGGACGAGCGGAAGAAGGAACTGCTCCTGCTGCGTGAGCAGGAGCAGGAGGCACTACGTACCGTGGCTACATTGAGTGAGGAGAAAACGCGACTGCAGCTGCGCCTTGTGCAAATAGAACAGAAATGGGGCGCAGTGAAACAAAATTTGGCCACAAGCTATTCGCAGCTACAGCTGAAAATTAATCTGTTGATAGCCGAACGGGATGCGCTGCGGGATCGCCGCCAGAAGGCCGACAGCCAGCTGAAGAGTATTCAACTGGACATGCTGCAATTGAGCGAGGACAAGAATCTCAAACAGGAATGTGATCGGCTGAAGGAGGACAACTGGCGAATGTCCACGAAGTGGGAGACAGCGGATGCGCTCCGCCTGGAGCTGGATCGGCACCAAGGCCTCTTGGTGGCAGCGCGAACAATTCGCTAAGCTCAAGCAAAGTCTACAGAGCGTCCAGTTCAATGCAGAGCAGCAGGCCAAAAGGCTGGCGTCGGAGAAGAACAGTCTGCAGAGCGAGCTGCAGCAGCTACAGTCTACTTTCAAACGAAGTAAACTAAACAGCTTGAAAAACTCGAAAAAGCGTAAAATATAATCTAAAACCTGCAACAAGATGAAGTTACGCTACAACAAAAACCTGACTGTATCTCTATTCTCGCAATCCTCTGTGGTGTCGGATATCAGGCATCCAGCCTCCATCGAAGAAATTTTTGATGTGATTAACTTGAAGTATAAGCACATGACTAACGATTTTCACTTTTCGCGCAGTGTCCGGTAGATCCTTCGATTGCTGCTTCTCCTGACAGGCTCGCTTCAGCTGCTGCTCCATGCTGACGCACGTTTCTGCTCCTCCTCCAGCTTCTTGCGTGTTTCTGCGGCCTGCTGGGCCATGTTGTCCTGCTCGGGCGACTTCGATTTTACCATATTCTTGAGCTTGTGTATCTGTGCCTGCTGCTGGAATCCCTGGAATATCCGACAGCGAATTGCTTATCGAATAGCTGGTGGTCCCCTCTTCTTCATCCTCCAAGTCAAAGAAAACGTTCTTGAACCCCTCATCCAGCAACTCGCTGCCTTCTGACTTAGCCTTGGGCGCCGCACTCTTGTCCGGTTGTCCGCTCGTGTCGCTCATTTGCTACTAAAGTGTTAAAATTATTTAGTACGAATTTAATCTTATTTTAAATTTATTTCGTACCGCTTCAATTTTGTAGAGTGTAGGTGACTCTAGGTTGTGGATTCGGTCACGAATCTGACTAACTGAATATTCTCAGTCGAATTTGTTGCTCAAGGCTACTGGCCAGCCTGCTGGGTTTCGTCTGCTAAACGTATAAAAAGTGTAGCCAAGTAAGTCGTTGATGTGGATATTTTTTTTTTTTTTTTAGGTTCCTTATGTAGGTTTATTGTAAACAATTATCACAGACATTAAAGTACAATTACTTAACGTACTGTTACTGTTGATTAGCAACTTTTGGTAAGGGTCAAGGATTTCTTTTACTATTTGAAAAATCCGGAATGGTTTTCCCGGAACGATATTGTGGGAATGACGCCGGTCCAGCAGTTCTAGGTGTGGTGCTTCGAAAACGGTGGTATGCGGAGTCAACGAAAGAGACGAGAAAAAGACAGCCATTCAATTTAAATCCGTTTAATGCACTGGTCGCAGCCAGCGATGCCTACGTTCGCCCCAGTTCAGAAGGGAGCCGATCGAACGATCGACTGAGCGTAACAATCCAATAACTCTTATACTATGCTATTCTATGCTATACTATGCTATGCTATGCTATTTTGCTGCTGCTGCTCTAACATTCCGGCCCCGTTGAAGGCCTCCGGCGCTTCAACCATCCATTGGCAAATTTGCCAGTTTTTGTATTGCGCGTTTAATAACGCCTGCGGAAGTCCGCACCTCTGCCACGCGCACTCTCCTACCACCGCCGTCGTTGCCACCACTCCCCCTGTGGTCCACTTCTGAGGCGGTGTGTTGTCCTCGTGGACGAGCACTAGGCATCCTGCCTCGAGGTTCGGTCCTTCGGTAGACCTCTGCTGCCGCTGCTGTAGGCTGGCCAGGTAGTCCTTGGACCAGCCCTGCAGTGTCTTCCAAGCGGAAGTCATAGCGATCAGGGAAGCCTTGAGCGGAACGTGCCCCTACGGCAACTTATATAAATATCTATAGTGATAGCCAAGCTGCGATCAAATCACTGAATGCGATAACAACAAGCTCGGCTACCGTGGCAAACTGTCGCAAATCTCTCCATGAGATGGCTTATCAGTTTGTCATCAGCCTAATATGGGTCCCGGGCCACCAGGACATTGAAGGCAACTGTATAGCAGACGAGCTGGCCAGAGCTGGTACAACAATCCCCCTTCTCCATGATAAGGAGGATATTCGTATGCCAATGGCCACCTGCAAGCTCAAAATAAAAGAACATTTTAAGAAACTAATAAATGACAGATGGCAAACAGTGCCACTATGTCGCATAACTCGGCAAATATGGCCTAACATTACTAGGAAGCGCACCGATGAGCTTTGCAAACTCAGTAGGAGCCGGTGCAGCTCAGTCATACGCTCCCTTACGGGACATTGGCTAATAGGCACCCATGCTAATAGGCTGGGTGCCCCTATAACGACTTCTCTCGGAGCTGTAGAGATGAGGACGAGGAGGAGACTGTGGAACACCTGTTCTGCTCCTGTCCGGCTCTCTGTAGAAGGAGACTTCAATACTTGGGTGCACCTTTCCTAATTGACATTTCGGACATGTCTACAATCAGTCCCAGACGGATCGCAGGCTTCATAAGGGCATCCGGATGGGACAACGGATAACATAGTGTCTCACGAGGGAACGATCGATGCGGTATCACAACGGGCCGAAGCCGGCCTAGGTGTGTCGGGTTTCTGACGATCCCGACAGCCGCCTAAACCTAACCTAACCTAACCTAAGTGCTGCTTGCTGCTGCTTGATAAACGCCTTGAATTGCTCGGCATTCCCATTGAGCCCCGTGAGCAGACTCTGCTGCGTGGTGGAAATGTCCACAGTTGGGGTGCGGGCGCAGAGGCTTTGCAGCGTGAGGCAGAAAATTAATCCGTTGATAGCCGAACGGGATGCGCTGCGGGATCGCCGCCAGAAGGCCGACAGACAGCTGAAGAGTATTCAATTGGACATGCTGCAATTGAGCGAGGACAAGAATCTCAAACAGGAATGTGATCGGCTGAAGGAGGACAACTGGTGCATGTCCACGAAACGGGAGACAGCGGATGCGATCCGCCTGGAGCTGGATCGGCACCAAGGCCTCTTGGTGGCTGCCCAAATGGAGGTGGATCGACTGACCCAACCGCACGCAGAGACCTCACACGAGAAGGATGTGCTCAGCTACGAGCTGCAGCAGCAGCGCGAACAATTCGCCAAGCTCAAGCAAAGTCTACAGAGCGTCCAGTTCAATGCAGAGCAGCAGGCCAAAAGGCTGGCGTCGGAGAAGAACAGTCCTTGTTCACATCCACATAGTGTTCCTTTAGGATTTTCGCCTGCCTCTTATTGATCTTCTGCAGCCTGCTCATTTGAATCTCAGCATTGCGAATTTCAGCAAACTTCTCCGCACAGCTACTGCAGTTCTCTGGCTCACATTTCGCCTGCAACTGCTGCAGCTCGCTCTGCAACTGAGAGGGCCTCTTCTTCTTAGAGCTGAGAGGGTCAACTAGCTAGTAATATTAAACTGAGTATCAAAATCATGGATTACGATTTAAATCAATAAAATAGAACGTAATTTAACATATTTTACGCATTACAGGTGATGGATGTCGGCAGCAATCGAAGGATCTACCGGACACTGCGCGAGGAGAAGAAGTGGGCGGAGCAGTGGAATTCCCAGCTGGAGTCCAAGCTGAAGCAGCTGCTCCAGTGCAAGCAGCTCAATGAAAAATGCGCCCATAGCGGCGAGCTGCTGTATAGGAAACAGATCGACTTCGACAAAATCACAAAGCGATACAACGCCCTGGAGTCGGACTTTGAGGTCATGCTGCTGGAGAAGCAGGTCAAGATACATGAGCTGAAGGGCTCGCTCGAACTGGCCCAGAGTCAGTACATCAAGCTGCCGGAGGCCAGGCGGGCGAGCTTGGAGCACAGTAATGCCCAGCTGAATAGCCACATGGAGGGGACCCTGGCTGAGCTCAGTTCGCTCGATGATCTTTTGCTCAAGATTAATATGACTCGCGTGGGCCTCAGTCGCGCTGATCGCAATGGCCAACTCAATGAGGAGCTGCCTCGGGCTTAGGGCAGTCCCCAAAGCCAGACAGATGATTTTATCAATCTGCAGAAGCAACTGGACGAGCGGAAGAAGGAACTGCTCCTGCTGCGTGAGCAGGAGCAGGAGGCACTACGTACCGTGGCTACATTGAGTGAGGAGAAAACGCGACTGCAGCTGCGCCTTGTGCAAATAGAACAGAAATGGGGCGCAGTGAAACAAAATTTGGCCACAAGCTATTCGCAGCTACAGCTGAAAATTAATCTGTTGATAGCCGAACGGGATGCGCTGCGGGATCGCCGCCAGAAGGCCGACAGCCAGCTGAAGAGTATTCAACTGGACATGCTGCAATTGAGCGAGGACAAGAATCTCAAACAGGAATGTGATCGGCTGAAGGAGGACAACTGGCGAATGTCCACGAAGTGGGAGACAGCGGATGCGCTCCGCCTGGAGCTGGATCGGCACCAAGGCCTCTTGGTGGCAGCGCGAACAATTCGCTAAGCTCAAGCAAAGTCTACAGAGCGTCCAGTTCAATGCAGAGCAGCAGGCCAAAAGGCTGGCATCGGAGAAGAACAGTCTGCAGAGCGAGCTGCAGCAGCTACAGTCTACTTTCAAACGAAGTAAACTAAACAACTTGAAAAACTCGAAAAAGCGTAAAATATAATCTAAAACCTGCAACAAGATGAAGTTACGCTAGAACAAAAACCTGACTGTATCTCCATTCTCGCAATCCTCTGTGCCCATTGTTCAAGTGGTGTCGGATATCAAGCATCCAGCCTCCATCGAATAAATTTTTTATGTGATTAACTTGAAGTATAAGCACATGACTAACGATTTTCACTTTTCGCGCAGTGTCCGGTAGATCCTCTGATTGCTGCTTCTCCTGACAGGCTCGCTTCAGCTGCTGCTCCATGCTGACGCACGTTTCTGCTCCTCCTCCAGCTTCTTGCGTGTTTTTGCGGCCTGCTGGGCCATGTTGTCCTGCTCGGGCGACTTCGATTTTACCATCTTCTTGAGCTTGTGTATCTGTGCCTGCTGCTGGAATCCCTGGAATATCCGACAGCGAATTGCTTATCGAATAGCTGGTGGTCCCCTCTTCTTCATCCTCCAAGTCAAAGAAAACGGCCTTGAACCCCTCATCCAGCAACTCGCTGCCTTCTGACTTAGCCTTGAGCGCCGCACTCATGTCCCGTTGTCGTGTAGTTGACTCTAGGTTGTGGATTCGGTCACGAATCTGACTAACTGAATATTCTCAGTCGAATTTGTTGCTCAAGGCTACTGGCCAGCCTGCTGGGTTTCCTCTGCTAAACGTATAAAAAGTGTAGCCAAGTAAGTCGTTGATGTGAATATTTTTTTTATACCCGTACTCAAAAAAGAGTTAAGGGGTATATTAGATTTGTGGTAAAAGTGGATGTGTGTAACGCAGAGAAGGAAACGTTTCCGACCCCACAAAGTATATATATTCTTGATCAGCATCAATAGCCGAGTCGATATAGCTATGTCTGTCTGTCCGTCTGTCTGTCTGTCTGTCTGTCTGTCTGTCTGTCTCGATGGGCGCCTAGATCTCAAAGACTATAAGAGCTAGGGCAACCAAATTTGGTTTCCAGACTCATGTGATATCCCACTGTTACAAGTGTATTTCAAAATTTCGCCCCGCCCCCTTCCGCCCGCACAAAGAACGAAAATCTGTGGCAGGCACATTTTTAAAGATACGATAAAACTAAAAACGCAGTATCGTAGAGAGATGTAAAATATACATTGTAGATGTAGATGTAGATAACAGATGTAGCTAAAAATGTAATATGTAAAATTTTTTTTTTTAATTCTAAAATTCTAATAAAAAATCATATGCTCAAAAATGTAAATACTGACTGAGTACGGGTATAAGTAGAGTCGCGTCTTTGGAAGCGACTCACACGTTCCTTCTCGTTTTTTTTTAGGTTCCTTATGTAGGTTTATTGTAAACAATTATCACAGACAATAAAGTACAATTACTTAACGTACTGTTACTGTTGATTAGCAACTTTTGGTAAGGGTCAAGGATTTCTTTTACTATTTGAAAAATACGGAATGGTTTTCCCGGAACGATATTGTGGGAATGACGCCGGTCCAGCAGTTCTAGGTGTGGTGCTTCGAAAACGGTGGTATGCGGTGTCAGCGAAAGAGACGAGAAAAAGACAGCCATTCAATTTAAATCCGTTTAATGCACTGGTCGCAGCCAGCGATGCCTACGTTCGCCCCAGTTCAGAAGGGAGCCGATCGAACGATCGTAACAGCGACTGAGCGTAACAATCCAATAACTCTTATACTATGCTATTCTATGCTATACTATTGCTTGCTGCTGCTGCTCTAACATTCCGGCCCCGTTGAAGGCCTCCGGCGCTTCATCCATCCATTGGCAATTTTGCCAGTTTTTGTATTGCGCGTTTAATAACGCCTGCGGAAGTCCGCACCTCTGCCACGCGCACTCTCCTACCACCGCCGTCGTTGCCACCACTCCCCCTGTGGTCCACTTCTGAGGCGGTGTGTTGTCCTCGTGGACGAGCACTAGGCATCCTGCCTCGAGGTTCGGTCCTTCGGTAGACCTCTGCTGCCGCTGCTGCAGGCTGGCCAGGTAGTCCTTGGACCAGCCCTGCAGTGTCTTCCAAGCGGAAGTCATAGCGATCAGGGAAGCCTTGAGCTGCCTTCAGGAACGTGCCCCTACGGCAACTTATATAAATATCTATAGTGATAGCCAAGCTGCGATCAAATCACTGAATGCGATAACAACAAGCTCGGCTACCGTGGCAAACTGTCGCAAATCTCTCCATGAGATGGCTTATCAGTTTGTCATCAGCCTAATATGGGTCCCGGGCCACCAGGACATTGAAGGCAACAGTATAGCAGACGAGCTGGTGTAGCGCTTGGATCAGGTGGATCATTTTTGTTTGTGGCGCCCTCTATGGGGCATTATGGTAGAGCTCCGGCAGATGAACACGCCATCTGGGCCTCAGGTTTGGGGGCCAAAGAAAAGGGCATAGAAAGGAAGGATAGGTTAACAGATGGAAACGTCAAGGCGAATTTCACCTTTTTAGAAGGCTTGAGGGTTCCCGCGGATTTCGCAGCGTGGCTTCGGTCATCCCGTTTTCATCGTTCGACCTGGATAGGTGATTGCCGCAGTTCACATTTTTTTGCAAGTGCTTTGTCAGTGAAAAAAATCAAGAGTGCTAAAAGTGAGCAAACCGGAGAAACCACTAGCAGCGAGAGGAAAGAAAAATTGGAAGTGTAAAGTGACAATTCCCAGTAGATGTAAGCTCGGGGAGACAAGATTGTGATGCAGCCCGTTAAATGCCACTTTTCGTCCCGCAGAGGGTGCGGCTTTGGAGCAGCTCGAGCTGCGGAAGGAGGAGCTGAAAAAAAAAAACGGAGATCGGCCATCCGAGTGCATTCAAAGCCCGGCTGGGGGCAACGAGGCCCAAAAGGAGTATCTGGAGGGAAAACAGCCTCAACGTAGAGACCCAAAAAGGGGTCAGGGAAGATTGGGAAAAAATAACAGCAAAAATATAGAATTATTGGATTGATGCCTTAGCGAAGAAAAAACAGGCGAAGAGTGCGACGATCGCAGCGTCATTTTGGTGCTTTCCTACGTTTTCGTTTTATGTCTGGACGTTGATATGCAATGACTGCACCATCAAGTGGCCCATGCGACACCAAGCCGAAGCCTGTTACGCGCGGAACCCAGGCAGAAACGCAGCCCTCCTCCCGCCCAACCGACCGAGAGGCGCTGCCGCATGACGCGCGACGCGTGTTACCGAACCGATCGCGAGCATGCAGGAAAGATAGGTGTTAGACTAAAATTCGAGGAAAATTAGAGCTAAACACAACTCTAAGCGCTAAACATGCAAAGATAGCTAAAAAATATAACTAATTACGGGAAAGGTATGTTAGTATTAGTGATTTAAGAAGAGGAAGGGAATTAGTAGTTGATATTATGTGGTAGAGGGAATTGGAATCCGAGCAAAGTACCCTAAATGGTTCGTGCAAGGAATAATTCGATCTACAAAGCGGAAGGAAAAGAGGAATGAAGTTTCTAGTAGATCTAATAGGAATCGTAAAGTTTATGCGGCTCAACAAGTCAGGGCTATCTACATTACCCTTGATCAGGTTGTGCATAAAAATCACACCAAGCATTTTTCTACGACTAACTAAGGTTGGAAGGTTTATTAAAAGCAATCTACGAGGATAAGATGGCAGTCTCACACCTGCATCCCAGTTAAGGCCACGCAGAGCAAAAAGTAAAAAGTTTTTCTGCACTGATTCTATACGGTCCTGGTGTACTTTGTACTGGGGGCACCATACACAAGAGCCGTTTCTAAAATCGGACGAACAAGCGAGATATAGAGAGTCTTCGTTATATAGGGGTCGTCAAATTCCTTTGACCACCTCTTTATAAACCCAAGCACACCCATGGCCTTATTTACCATGGTAGAAATGTGTTCAGAAAACTTTAACTTTGAGTCTAATTTAACACCAAGATCATCAACCAAGGTAATTCTCTCAAGAGAACCACCGCAGAGGCTATAAGGAGCCAATAGGGGGCTGGAGCGATGAAATGTAACATATTTGCACAACACCATGATTGAAAGTTATTGAGATCGGATTGCAAGCGAGAGTGAAATGAAATGTCCTTATACTGGACACAAAGTTTAACATCATCCGCATACATGAGTACTCGAGAGTTTGTTAATACTGAAGGCAGATCATTAATAAAGAGTGTGAATAGTAGGGGGCCTAGATGGCTGCATTGTGGTACTCCAGAAGTAACAGGTGAAGAGAAGGAGTTTTTGAAGAGGACTCTTTGAGACCTAGAACAAAGGTAGCTAGAAATCCATCTCAAAAGATTAGGCGGAAACCCTAAAAGGTCAAGTTTTTGTGCTAAAAGAGAATGGTTTACAGAATCAAATGCTTTACTAAAATCAGTGTAAATGACATCCGTCTGCAAGTTACCTTGAAAGCCTTTAATGATAAAAGAGGTAAACTCTAATAAATTTGTGGTTGTTGATCGTCGCCTTATAAATCCGTGCTGGGACGGAGATATAAGTGATTTGCAGAGATGTTGCAAGTGCGGAGTTAAAATTTTGTCAAACATCATGTCGGACAAGAAAGTGGGACACAAGAATCAAAAAATGTGTCAAGTACATTGTAAAAAATGTGTGTGCCTTTCATAACGTCAGTGCACAAGTACAGAGCGGACCAATCAAAATCCCTAATAAGGTTATTAAGCTTCATAAACTCGGCTTTACGAAAGCAGCGGACACGTTCAGATAGCCTACCCATTCGATCCAATACAGTAGGGCCAATATCGACTGACACTTCGAATGTAGGATGGTAGGAGTCTTCAGGTATACTGAGCGGAAGGGCTCGGGTTAACAACGCTATGGTCGGATCCGAGACAAAGCACAGATCAAGCAATCGACCCAAGGAATTTTTCACATGGTTGACTTGAGACAGGGATAGGTCTAGCAAGCCGTCGATAAAGTCGTGTCGTGACATGGGCACAAGGTTATTAGACTCGTTTACCGAAGACCAAACAGCACCTGGCAAATTAAAATCACCAAGAACTATCATATGGTCTTTATCTGATAGCGAGGAAGAAACAGTTTTTAAAGCGGACAGGTAATGCTCGTATATTAAGATATCCGAGGAAGGTGGAATATACGAGCAAGTAATGAAAATGGAAAAGCCTGGGAGAATCAGTTTTACGCACAGGAATTCCAGGCGCCTGCTCGGGCGCCACTTGTGAGGTCCTATTTCAGGCTGAGGTGAGCATTCAGTCTGTCCAGGGTCCACTACAAGAAAATTTGTAGTTTGCAGGAGAACTTCAGGTTTCGAGCTGGCCTTGAAAAGCAGTAGGCAAGGGAAGAAATTATGATGTAGTGGTTTTTGCTTTTGTGGTTTTTGTTTTATTTATTACTCTTTCATTCACTTAATTGTTGACATTTGAGACTTGTTGTACGGTGATTGACTGTGAGGTGCGCTGGTGGACTGCGTTGTGCAGTGTCTTGTGTTTGGGCTGAGGGACTGCCTAGTGCAGTGTCTTGGGTGTGTGACTGAGGGACTGCGTAGTACAGTGTCTTGGGTGTGTGACTGAGGGACTGCCTTGTGCAGTGTCTTGTGTTTGGGCTGATGGACTGCCTGTAACTTGTATTCGGGCTGATGGACTGCCTACTCTTTCGGCCGATCTTGGCCCTTTTATGCAGCTGGCGATCGCACCTGAGACCCGGAAATAATTAATTCTTGCTGACTTAAGGTTATTGGGTAATAATAATTGTAGGGTGTGGTAACTAGGCCGAAGCTTGGTGCTTCGTTGACAATTTTTAGTGAGTCAGGGTGGTTTTGCTGATGCTGCATCCCGGAAGGTGCAGTTGGGAATTGGGTATTTGGTTTCAAAAGAAATGAGTTTTTGCTAACTCTGCATCGCGGAGGTGATATCTGAATTTGGGTCGATGTTTCGATACTTTTATGCTAGCTTGACTTATTGTGAAATAACGCCAATGATATCTTTTATTGCGAAATTGTGTCGGCTTGGCTTATTGCGACATTGTAGGCTGCTGATTTCACAATTGTCTCAAGAGGTGGGGTGTTGTTGATCGAGAGTTCTTAATTAATTGTGTGCTTAAGACTATTTTATTTCCGGGGTGCTGACACACCGCTATTTGTGGAGAACCGTGGCTAGAGCCATGGTTCGCTAGCTCTGTGTATATCAGTTAGATTACTGTCTCCCGCCAGCGTGGATGCGCCGACCCTTCGCCGTTTGTGACGAGCCATGGCTAGAACCATGGTTCCGGGGCTCCGGGGTCAAAGGTTTGATTCGGGTGATTCGGTAGGATGGGTCTGTCAAATGTAAATGCTTGGATCTGCGGGGCCAAGTCCGGCGGCCACGGCTCCGGCACTGGTTCGGGCTCATTTTCTGTTGGATCGGCGGCTTCGGAGTCAAATGGCTGGCTGGGGTCTTCGGGTGAGAGGGTTGTGTCGAAGGCGCTGGGCGTTTCGATCCTCCGTTGGTAGTCGCTTATGTGGGCGACGATGGGTGTGGTGTCGACCATGGGTATGATGTTTTGGTACGCCGGGTGTAGTACTCGTGTTATACTACAGCCAGACTGGTACGTGAACAGGTGAGTCGCGATGACCCCTCTGGTATCGCAGCAACGACTTGTGTGGGCGACGAAGATCTCGGACAAGGCTCTAGGCATGGCTCGCTGCATGGCGCTAAGAATCATGTCAGTACGCGGAAGGTACTCCATTGTGTTGGCGAGGATCGGTGTGGCGTCGGCCGTGGGTCGGACAGGACGGCTGTCTAGGCATCGTGGGGGCATCGTGCTGGTTTCCGGGCCCTCGTTGAGGTGCTCTGTGGAGATCAGTTCGATTATGGGCCCCGTCCAGCGTGGGGTTAGCGTGGCTGTTTCCCGTGTGGCTGGGCTGTCGGATGGTGGTGGCCGTTGTCCTTTTTCGCTGCTGGCGGTCGGTTTTGAGGGTGTCCGTGCGTTCCCTGCTTCCGATGCGGTTTCTCTGCGTGCTTGCTCTGTTGCTTGTCTTGGACCTGGGCTTCCTGTGTCGAGCGCCGGGTTCAAGTGTGTTTGTCTCGTGTGTGAGATCCTCGTGGTTTGTTTGGGGTGTGTGTCCCCTGTGGTTGGCCTAGGACGCGGTTGCTCCGTAGTGACCGTGGGACTCGTTTTCCCGATTGCTTGGTTGTGGTTGGCTTGTGTTGGCCTCGGATTCGTGTTCTCCGTTGTGGGCCGGCGTTTCGTATTCGTTGCGATTGGTTTGGGTGTCAAGTGCTGCGTTGCGTTATTGGGTGCCGTGTGCGTTGTGGTAGGTCGTGGACGTAGGTTCGTTGCGATTTGTTGGGGTTCCTGGTATCGGGGTTCGGCGTCTTGTACGTGGATGGTAGTAAGCACGGGTTCAGTGGGCATGGGGTGACGGTCTCGTAGCTGTAGCAGCGTGGATCCGCATTGGATCGTCGTTTCGGTGGCACCTAGGAAGTCCATGCCAACAATAACTTGTCCCAACATGTTTGGCAGGACCAGGAGCGGGATTTGAACCTCTCGTTGATCCAGCTTGATGTGCGTCAGTAGAACTTGTGAGATCTCTCTGACCGAGCCATCGGCCAGGCGTATGCGGACGCATGCATCTTGCAGGTTGGTGTTGTTGTCTCAGTTGTCGGGCGAGGTTTGCGCTGATGAAGCTTCTGGATGCCCCGGTGTCGATTGTGGCTTCCGTTGCGTGTCCTCCTATGGTCACCATCACCACTATCCGGCCGTTGCTTACGTGTAGAGAGTTATTTAGTCGCGGGTGGAGGAGGCGTCGTTCCCGGCTGATCCCGTGTCAGTTGGGGACGCATGTCGTTTCCCGACGTGTTTTGGCGGCAGCAATTTACGGTCCGTGTGCCGCGTTTGCCACATTCCCAGCAGAATAGGATGGAGGGATTATGGCAGTCGTATGCCGCATGCCCCGCTTCACCACACCGGCGACAGGCTGCGCGTGGGTTGGTGATGGGGGTCGTGATCATGTGATGGGCTACGTCGGGATTCGCCGTACTGTTTGGATGAGCTGGTGGTCTCCCTGGTGTGTCTGTCGATTCCCAATGGGGACTCAGAAATGGCGTCTGGTGCGAGTCGCATTTCCTCGGCTCTGAAGCCGGCCTTGCGTATCTTGGAGTGTTACGCGGGGGTGCGAAAGTGGTCGGGATGGTCCGCTCTTGGATGCTCTCGAACTCGGTGGCCAACATTGTGAGCTGTGCTAAGCTTTGTAGTTCGTGTCGCCGCACGTACATCTGGTATGCTGGCAGGGCGTTATCGTAGATCCTGTTCAGTCCCTTGGCTGCGTCGTACCTGGTGCATGAGTAGACGTATCTCGATGAGGTAATCCTTGAACAATTCTCCTACCGCTTGCTTGCGGGCTCGGATCTGGTCTTCCAATTGTTCAAAATACCGTTGCGGCAAGAAGAAAGTCAAGAATTCTTGGCGGAAATATGCCCAGGAGCTGCCTTGTAGTTGGCTGGTGCGGTACCAGCGACTGGCCCGATCGGTGAGAAGTTCGGTCATGGCTCGAGGTAGCTGATTTGTGTCCACCCCATATGAGAGGGCACGTTCCTCTAGTAGTTCCAGAAACGCGAGTGGGTCGTCCTGTCCGTCGAACCTGATCCCCCAATTCCGAATCTGTTCCGCGATGTGGGCGGTGGAAGAGTCCATGGCTGGCACGATCCTCTGGGTGGGCGAGCGGCTGGTCTCCGTAACTGGAGGTCTGGGCAGATCGGCTGGCGTTACGATGCGTGGTGGGCCAGGTGTGCTGTATTCGGCCGCTGTGGGGACTTGTAACCCGGCTTTTGGGTCGGTTTTCCGCTGGTCAGACGGCCCAGGAGTGGTGGGCAGGGGCGACTTGGAGCGTCCTGCTGTTCTGGCGTATTGCCGTTCGAGGTCGGCCAATCGAACCCAGGCGTCCTGCGAGAGTATTCCGGCGACTAGTGTGGCGAATCTCTTTCGTCGTTCCTCGACTGTTCCGTCGTTGTCAAATCCGAATTCCTCGGCAAGGGCTTCCTGCTCGTCCCGCCGGAGTTTGTAGATCCAGCCGGTTGTGACTCCTGGATTGGTATGGAGTCCCTCCGGGTAAAATTTGTCGGGTTGACCGGCTCCGTGGGCTTCCATGGTGTGTTTCGGCGGTTAGTAGCACTGACTTACGTGTTGTTTGTGGTATTTCTGCTTGTAGCACTTTTGCTCGCGACTGGATTTTGCGTTTTGGGCTGGACGGTTATTGATCCTTGCTAGCCTAGTCTCTTTCAGTGGCCGTGGGTCTTTACTCCACAAAGCTCCGTATTAAGGTGTTAGTCTCCTTAAAGTCACCAAAAAGTCCCTGCTCGGGCGCCACTTGTGAGGTCCTATTTCAGGCTGAGGTATGCTTCAGTCTGTCCAGGGTCCACTACAAGACAATTTGTAGATCGCAGGTGACTTTTAGGTTCGGAACGGCCGCAAGAGAGGTAGGGCGCAGGGGGAGCGTTTTGTTGCTGACGAAGAAGACTTCAAGAAAATCGTGGTATTCGGTTTTGCTGGTGTTTATTATTTTTATTACTTAATTCTTTGTGGGTTTGTGTACGATGGATTACTTGCGGATCTTGTTACTTGGACTTGGAGCCGTTGGACTGGGGTGGTGCAGTGTCTTGTGTTTGGGCTGAGGGACTGCGTAGTACAGTGTCTTGGGTGTGTGACTGAGGTGACTGCCTTGTGCAGTGTCTTGTGTTTGGGCTGATGGACTGCCTATAACTTGTATTCGGGCTGATGGCTGACTGCCTACTCTTTCGGCCGATCTTGGCCCTTTTATGCAGCTGGCGATCGCACCTGAGACCCGGAAATAATTAATTCTTGCTAACTTAAGGTTATTGGGTAATAATAATTGTAGGGTGTGGTAACAAGGCCGAAGCTTGGTGCTTCGGTGACAATTTTTAGTGAGTCAGGGTGGTTTTGCTGATGCTGCATCCCGGAAGGTGCAGTTGGGAATTGACTGACACACCGCTATTTGTGGAGAACCGTGGCTAGAGCCATGGTTCGCTAGCTCTGTGTATATCAGTTAGATTACTGTCTCCCGCCAGCGTGGATGCGCCGACCCTTCGCCGTTTGTGACGAGCCATGGCTAGAACCATGGTTCGTTACACCCCCCCCCCCCCCCCCCCCCTTTCTTCCGGGTGGGTGATGGAGAGATTAGTGGCGTCGCTTGGCGGGTGCTGAGGTTCGCCTTTTTCCTGTCCTTTGTTGTCCGGTCTTTGGATTCGTCGCTTTTAATCTCGTCACTTTAGCGTGGCGTCGGTAACGTTATATTTTCTACTGCTGCTGTGATCGTGGCCTTTCTGCTGTTCTGGGTGCCTTGTAGTTGGTGTCTGCTTGGTGGGTCGATTATCCCATATGACGATGGTTTTCTCGGCGGTTTTCTTCGGTCGTTCTTTGTCCAGGCATTTTGAATCGGCGGTGCTATGTCGGGTGGCCAAGGATCCGTCGGTAGTTCTGGGTTGTCTTCGGTGGGTTCGGTGGCACCGGGGTCAAACGTTTGATTCGGGTCTTTCGGTAGGATGGGTCTGTCGAATGTAAATGCTTGGATCTGCGGGGCCAAGTCCGGCGGCCACGGCTCCGGGACTGGTTCGGGCTCATGTCCGGTTGGATCGGCGGCTTCGGAGTCAAATGGCTGGCTGGAGTCTTCGGGTGAGAGGGTTGTGTCGAAGGCGCTGGGCGTTTCGATCTTCCGATGGGTGTGGTGTCGACCATTGGGGTGGACAGGCACGGCTGTCTGGGCAATCGGGGGGCATTGTGGTGGTTTGCGGGCCCTCGAAGAGGGGCTCTGTGGAGATCAGTCTCTATTATGGGCCCCACACTGGTTCGGGGTTAGCGTGGCTGTTTCCCGTGTGGCTGGGCTGTCGGATGGTGGTACGCCGTTGTCCTTTTTCGCTGCTGGCGGTCGGTTTTGAGGGTGTCGGCCGCGTTCCACTGCTTCCGATGCGGTTTCTGTGGCGTGCTTCCTGGTTTCCTGGCCTTGGACCTGGGCTTCCTGTGTGAGCGCCGGGTTCCCCACAGTGTGTTTGTCTCGTGTGTGATATCCTCGTGGTTTGTTTGGGGTGTCGTGTCCCTGCCGTTGGCCTTGCGATCTGGTTGCTCCGTAGT
Source organism: Drosophila obscura (assembly GCF_018151105.1). Taxonomy (NCBI): domain Eukaryota; kingdom Metazoa; phylum Arthropoda; class Insecta; order Diptera; family Drosophilidae; genus Drosophila; species Drosophila obscura. Next base: position 349,742 of record NW_024542867.1, on the reverse strand, counting down.
GACCGTGGGCCAATTCTTTGTTCCCGATTGCTTGGTTGTGGTTGGCTTGTGTTGGACCTCCGATTTCCTGTTCTCCGTTGGGTTCCAGCGTGTTTGTATTCGTTGCGATTGGTCTTGGGTGTTAAGTGCTGCGTTGCGTTATTGGGTGCCGTGTGCGTTGTGGTAGGTCGTGGACCGTAGGTTACTTGTTGCGATTTGTTGGGGTTCCCTGGATTCGGGTTCCGTGCGTCTTGTACGTGGATTGGTTGTAAGCACGGGTTCAGTGGGCATGGGGTGACGGTCTCGTAGCTGGTAGGATCGTGGATCCGGCATTGGATCGTCGTTGTCGGTGGCACCTAGGAAGTCCATGCCGACAATGACTTGTGCCAACATGTTTGGCAGGACCAGGAGCGGGATTTGAACCTCTCGGTGATCCAGCTTGATGTGCGCCAGTAGAACTTGTGAGATCTCTCTGACCGAGCCATCGGCCAGGCGTATGCGGACGCATGCATCTTGCAGGTTGGTGTTGTTGTCTAGTTGTCGGGCGAGGTTTGCGCTGATAAAGCTTCTGGATGCCCCGGTGTCGATTGTGGCTTCCGTTGCGTGTCCTCCTATGGTCACCATCGCCACTATCCGGCCGTTGCTTACGTGTAGAGAGTTATTTAGTCGGGGGTTGAGGAGGCGTCGTTCCCGGCTGATCCCGTGTCAGTTGGGGACGCATGTCGTTTTCCCGACGTGTTTTGGCGGCAGCAATTTACGGTCCGTGTGCCGCGTTTGCCACATTCCCAGCAGAATAGGATGGAGGGATTATGGCAGTCGTATGCCGCATGCCCCGCTTCACCACACCAGCCACAGGCTGCGCGTGGGTTGGTGATGGGGGTCGTGATCATGTGATGGGCTACGTCGGGATTCGCCGTACTGTTTGGATGAGCTGGTGGTCTCCCTGGTGTGTCTGTCGATTCCCAATGGGGACTCAGAAATGGCGTGTTACGCGGGGGTGCGAAAGTGGTCGGGATGGTCCGCTCTTGGATGCTCTCGAACTCGGTGGCCAACATTGTAAGCTGTGCTAAGCTTTGTAGTTCGTGTCGCCGCACGTACATCTGGTATGCTGGCAGGGCGTTATCGTAGATCCTGTTCAGTTCCTTGGCTGCGTCGTACCGGGCGTGGTGCATGAGTAGACGTATCTCGATGAGGTAATCCTTGAACAATTCCCCTACCGCTTGCTTGCGGGCCCGGATTTGGTCTTCAAATTGTTCAAAATACCGTGGCGGCAAGAAGAAAGTCAAGAATTCTTGGCGGAAATATGCCCATGAGCTGCCTTGTAGTTGGCTGGTGCGGTACCAGCGACTGGCCCGATCGGTGAGAAGTTCGGTCATGGCTCGAGGTAGCTGATTTGTGTCCACCCCATATGAGAGGGCACGTTCCTCAAGTAGTTCCAGAAATGCAAGTGGGTCGTCCTGTCCGTCGAACCTGATCCCCCATTTCCGAATCTGTTCCGCGATGTGGGCGGTGGAAGAGTCCATGGCTGGCACGATCCTCTGTGTGGGCGAGCGGCTGGTCTCCGTAACTGGAGGTCTGGGCAAATCGGCTGGCGTTACGATGCGTGGTGGGCCAGGTGTGCTGTATTCGGCCGCTGTGGGGACTTGTAACCCGGCTTTTGGGTCGGTTTTCCGCTGGTCAGACGGCCCAGGAGTGGTGGGCAAGGGCGACTTGGAGCGTCCTTCTGGTTTGGTGTATTGCCGTTCGAGGTCGGCCAGTCGAACCCAGGCATCCTGCGAGAGTGTTCCCGGCGACTAGTGCCTTCGTTCTCTCTTCCCCCTTTCGTCGTTCCTCGACTGTTCCTTCGTTTCCGAATCCGAATTCCTCGGCCAGGGTTTCCAGCTCGTCCCGCCGGAGTTTGTAGATCCAGCCGGTGGTGACTCCTGGATTGGTATGGAGTCCCTCCGGGTAAAATTCGTCGGGTTGACCGGCTCCGTGGGCTTCCATGGTGTGTTTCGGAGGCTAGTAGCACTGACTTACGTTTGGTTTGGTGGTACTTCTTGACACTCGTAGCACGGCACTACTTGTTCGTGACCGGATTTTGCGTGGGCGTGGTTTTTGTGCTTGACGGGTATTAGTCCTCGCTAGCCTAGTCTCTTTTAGTGGCCGTGGGTCTTTACTCCATAAAGCTCCGTATTAAGGTGTTTGTCTCCTTAAAGTCACCAAAAAGTCCCTGCTCGGGCGCCACTTGTGAGGTCCTATTTCAGGCTGAGGTATGCATCAGTCTGTCCAGGGTCCACTACAAGAAAATTTGTAGAATGTAGGTGACTTTTAGGTGTCGGGCTGGCTTGAAAACGTAGTAGGGCGCAGGGGGAAGGTTTTGTTGATGACGAAGAGAGTTTTATTGTTTTGTTGGTTCTTGGTTTTATTGTATTTTTTCATTAACTTAGTTCTTTTACGTTGTACCTGGCTTGTAGAGGGGGGGGTGTTTTGCGTTTGTGACTGCCAGGCAGTGTCTTGTTACTTGGCCTTTTTATACCCGTACTCAAAAGACTGAGGGGTATATGCAGTGTCGTGGATGTGTGGGCTGAGGGGAACGTTTCCGACCCCATAAGTAGTATCTTCTTGATCAGCATCAATAGGGAGCGATATAGCCATGTCTGTCTGTCCGTCTGTCTGTCTGTCTGTCTGTCTTGTCCGTCTTGTTGATGGACGCCTATAAGACTATATGGGCTAGGGCAACCAAATTTGGTTTCCACACCATTGATACACTTGGCCCTGTTTATTTCAAAATTTGGCCCCGCCCCCTTCCGCCCACACAAAGGACGAAATCTGTGGCAGGCACTTTTTAAAGATACGATAGAACTAAAAACGCAGTATCGTAGAGAGTGACCATATCTACCAGACTGCCGAATCTGACTATTCGACCATTTTTAGTAGTCAGGGCGAATCCCGGAAGGAATTGGGAATTTGGTCTGTTGGTTCCCTAAGAAATCCGTTCTCCAGCGCTGCTGACGCTACTGATATCTGTTTCTCGCTCGCACACTCTGCCGCGTTCAGTGCGCGTTTAACCCCTAGCGGAGGATTGTGAAATATACGCCAATGGTATCTCTTATGTAGAAATTCGGCTTGGCTTATGATGTAAAACTATATTATTTTCGGGGTAGCTGTAGATAACAGATGTAGCAAAAAAATGTAAAATGTAAAATTTTTTTTTTTTAATTCTAAAATTCTATATAATCATAAGCTCAAAAATGTATATACTGACCCAGTTCGCGGTATAAGTGACGAGCCATCCCCAGAAGCGACTCACACGTTCCTTCTACGTTTGTTTTCGCGTGTAGTGTCTAGTGGAGTGTCTTAGGATGGTGACTGAGGGAAAACCAGTTGACATTTCTTGTTCGGGCTGATGGACTGCCTGCTCTTTTGGGCCTATTTACGACAATTTTTTATCGAACCCCACAGCTGCGGATCGCCCAGACCCGGAAATAATTGCTTATTTCGAACTTATGAATACTGGGGACAATAATTGGGGGCGTGGTAAGTGGGCGAAGCTTGGCGCATCATTGACAATTGTTAGTGGGTCAGTATGTTTTGATGAGCGTTTTGCTGAGACTGCATCGCAATAGGTGCGGGCTGCAGTGGAACTGGGTGTTTGGCTACCTCCGCATCGCGGGTGATATCTGAATTTGGGTCCGATGTTTCGAGGCCGAGTGGTTGCGAAACGTCGCCAAGTAGTGGGTGACCGAGAATTACGTGCCGTTTTTTTTAGACATCTAAAATTATTTATTTCTTTTACACGCTTACACGCCGCTATTTATGGAGAACCGTGATTAGAGCCATGGTTCGAATTAGCTCCGTGTTGGTCTTAGTTTGGTTATTGTGGCCCGCCAGCGTGGATGCTCTAATGTTTTACTTTCCCCATTTGTGGCGTGCCATGGCTAGAACCATGGTTCCCTTACAAGTATATTGCAACGCCCCGGCATGCCCTACACGATCAGGTTAGGTGATTACGATTGACCAATGAAGGAGGGGTCACCCTCAAGCCTAGGGGGGAAACCAAGGCTTCCGACACAAATATAACATCCACACCAGAGTCGATAAACATATGTCTGAATTCGTCAATTTTTTTTTGTCGAGCTTTGTGCTTTGACATGGCAGATTTGCCTACCCGATTTTTACTTCACCAGAATTCTGAGGACCTGAGATGTATTCACATAGGTTATTTCTAATGAATCGTCCATATCAAGTGTGTTTTAACACAACAAAGAATTTCATTACAATAAGTAAGGTTAAGGGCCCACCTAAAAATAAAATACAGGAAGGTGTTTAGATTGATAATACTTATAGCTAAAATGAAAAATTTGCCTATAGTGCTATTATTGACGAAACCAATTATTCTCGTTTCTGCTGCGACTCTTAGTAGCAGCTTGCATCTCCTCAGGTCCTCAATTTCGAGAACCGCCCAGATCTCACTTTTTTGGGTCACTTTGACGTGAACCGTACTACCTGCGCGTAAACACGGATTGCAGCTTTCGATGCTCATTCATTTTCAGAGCTTCTTTAAGGGATCTGATAGTTTTCCCTGGTAGGCTGCTCGTTGACATATACTGGGGCTTAGACTACCCTAACTGGGGCCAGTGTTCGGGGCTGCTTGGTGTCCCGCCTGTACATACCGATGTACTTCGCAGTAGTCTCCAGCCGCTTTGTCGCAGCACCCGTTCCAGCTTGACAATGATGATGGGGCTCAAGGATGAACTAAGTCGCTTAGGAAAATTTTTGTTCGTGCCTGATACGATAAATATCCCTAAGCCAGGCGCAGAGCGTGTAGATTTCGGCTGAGGCACAAGTTGTCGAAGATGCTTCAGCTTTTCACCTTCGACGTAGGGAACCCAGGATCCTAGGGCGCATGCGATTCTTGGCCTTAGCCTAGTGCATCTTGCTTACGTAAGCTGGGCTTCCAGATCCTCTACCTTTAGTCGAAGGTAGAGCTCACCCAGCCTAGTTTCTAGTTTCTCTTTCGGGGTGGGGTGGGTTTGCTAGGACTTTGACTCTCGCCTACATAATCTTATTTAAGGATCCCTACTGAAACTAAAAAAGGAGCTTTACTCCCAAAAAAAATATAATCTGATTCGACGAAGAAAGCCTAAACAAACTTCGGGCAACAAAACGAAAGAATTTCCCGATCAATAATCACGAGGGCGTGGTCTAAAGGTGTTAGTTGACCAACGGGCTCTTTACCCTCCCTACCTGGATATTCAATATACGGTTTTTCTGAATATCCCCTATTTCCATGCTATCTCTCAGTCCACCAGGTCAACGCTTATGAAACTTTTAGTCACTCATTCCAAATTAATATTCTTTTTATTCATATGAATTCTATGTAATGCATTTCAAACATGCTTTTCTGAATTAATCGTTTCGAGGTTATTCTATATATGTGTGCTAATGCTAAAGAAAATATTTAATTCAAATTTACATGGCTAACGAAAATGAATAATTTTATGATAAAAAAACAATACGAAAAAAAGATATATATGTTTATGATACAGGAAAAATGTAGAAAAAAATATTTTATAAGTGGTTAATATGCTTTCTCATAGCATTTCCCGGATCATTTTTATAAGATCGGTCGAAATTACCAGAGTGTTTTTTTTTTGTAGTTTGTTCTATCTCGGCTAAGGCAAATGCATCAAATAAATACGGCAACAACTACCAGCCAATATCTACTTTTATTGCAAACTCACGCACAAAACTCTCCAGCGGTGAAAGGCCTTCCAACGGTGTTGATGTAGCGGCTAAACATGGGCAAAAAGGGTTATAAATGTGCAAGCCAATTGATTTTATGCATTAGCTATGTTAACATTTACTTTTTGTTGATTTTTTTTCTTTTTCCTTTTCTTCACTTTTAAGACAAATTCTTGTATCAAAACATTTTAAAGAAATTTGCACGCAGGCAGAATGAGTTAATGGAATTGATTTGATTCAAAATTTAATTTAAAAAAATAATCTAAGAAAAAAAAATGACGAGAAGATCCGTTTTGTTTGTGGAGCGCCACTTAGCGATCGAGTGCAGCAATTGGCCGTTGTGTTTGTGGAGCGCCACTGTGCGTCTGCCTCGCAGGTGTCCGGCGAGCTATGATGTGGACTGTTGAGGCTCTGCACCGGACACTTGTAAAAGGCTGCACTAGCGGCTGGCGGTGGCCACACCGGCAAAGGGGTTGATTTGCGCAGCTGTGTGGTGGTGTTGGTGTGAATCCGGTGGACAGCAAGCTGGTTATGAGTGTGGATGCTGTGCTGTCCACGCGAAAAAACCCAGGGATGAAAAATCGGCCCACGTCAGAGGATCCGCAATTGCACTAGCAAGATGCGTATTGATGAAATGGCAATGCTGAGGCACACTGCCGAGGAAATAATCCCGTTTACTATACCGAAAACCACCAAAATACGGTGTGGCACACGTACCTTTGTTTGTGTTGAATCCAATTAGACAATGTAGTGATCGTTTGGATCAGGTTAAATGCTGGATGCCACAAGATAGAGATTTTGCACACACGTGATGGACTTTCGATTTTGCACACACAAAAAAATAGCAGACGCCGCAACAAAAGAATTTTTGAGAAAGAGAGTGGAATACAGCTGCAATTTTCTTTTATAGACCGGCATTCCAGAGCTTTCTCTCTGCAGCCTCTCGGAAAGAGAGAGTGACAGATGAGTGACAGGTGCATCCAGACGCACTGAGAGAGCTTTCCCAAGCTGCACTGCTAATCACAGCTGGTAGGGCTCGATCAGTCAGCGCCCTCTATGTTTCAAAAAAACCATTTTGCATTTCCAACGCAGCGACAAAAATGTCGCCACCGAAATGCGATGGAAATTAAACATTATTTTTTTAAAACTAAAAACAGACCGCCAGGCGCCCGTTACACCACCCAATAATCTGACACTGTTAGTCGACAGATTAGGGGGAATTAGCTCCTAATATCTTTTGCGTGAAATGTACCAATCTCCCGTCCATTCAGATCCTCTAGAATATAATAATGATTCCCCAGCTTTTTCTTAATGCGACTCTTCAAAAACTTTGGTGCTAGTTTCGCATTGAAATTCTGGGTGAACTTGCTTTGATTCTGGATTCTGTAGTACAGGGGCAGACGTTAAGGTATGCTTCAAGGTATTCATTGCAGCATGCGCCTCCGGAGTCCAGGCAAATTTCTTTTTCGCCGACAAGACATCGGTGCTCGGACAAGTTAGGTCAGAAAATTTCTGAATAAATCGCCGATACCACCCACAAACTCCCAGAAATCCACGAACTTGTTTGAGGTTCCTTGGCGGAGGCCAGTTTAAAACGCAAGAGATCTTTTCTGGATCCGTACAAATCCCTCCACTTCCTATAACGTAACCCAGGTAGTTTACTCTAGTTACACAAAAGTGGCTCCTCTCAACATTAATTGTTAAGTTGGCTTTCCGGAATTCTTCCGCCAATCGTACGAGTATGGCTAGATGCGAGGAAAAATCTTCAGAAATAATGCACAGATCATCAAGATAGCCAAAAACACAATATCTTAAATCGGGCGGGATAATGCTATCCATTAACCGACACATTGTCGAGGGGGCGTTACATAAACCAAAGGGCATGACCTTAAATTGGTACAGTGGTCTCCCGGGAACAGTAAATGCGGTTAACGGTTTGGCTTCGTCACTTAGTTCAATTTGCCAGAAGGCATCCTTTAAGTCTAGTTTGGAAATGAGGTTGGCTTTCGGCAAACGAGCGAAAATACCGTCGATGCTTGGAAGTGGGTAAGCATCCTTTTTTGTTACTGCATTTAACTTCCTAGCATCCAAGCATAATCTAACTTTATTTGGCTTGATTACCAATCTCATCAGTGAGCTCCAAGCGCTTGTCGAAGGCTCTATTACATCAAGCGATAACATTCTATCACTCTCTGCAAAAACCAATTTCTCGACCGCTGGACTCACTGAATAAAAACGCTGTTTGAGTGGCTGCGCGTTGTCAATGTCTATGTGGTGCTGAACTAATCTTGTTCGACCTAGTCCTTGGGCGAAACTAGGGAAAAGTTGTTTGACAAGGTCCAGCTGCTGAAGCTGATCATTTTTGTACTTAACTAATATATTCAAAACTCCTATAACTTCATGGCCCTTACCATCTGCTGTATTTACCTTAGACTTTATTGGCTTAAATTCCTGATAGTTATCTAACTTATCTGTAGCAAGCGAAGCTCCCACACAGCTAACATTAGCTCCGGTATCCAAAAGACCAAGTTCATCGCGTCCGAGAAAAGATACTTCCACATAGCTACGCATATCGCTTTTATTACTAAAAATAGCTGACATTAACATTCTGTGATTCTTTTTACGATTATTGAAATATTCTCTAACTCTTGAACTGCTTCTTTGTCTCACAGGTTGTGCATTCAAAATTCTCTTTCGGGCGTCCTGATAGTTCTGCAACCGCTCATGATACGGGATAAGATGACGGGCTGAATTTATTTGTTGGACATCTTTCCGGGGCTTAGGATCGTTTACAGGAAGATCTACAGTTTCTAGGTCCTCGGGGGCATCCCGCTGTTGTTGGGTGTCGCCTTTAATCGGTTTTCCGAATGACGGCTTAGGCATGTTTTGCATTGTGGCTTATATACTTGAGGGGCGCCACATCCATAACAAAAGATACGACGCTCAGCCATACAGTTTTCCCATAAGTGGCCTGTTGTCTCGCAATTCCAACAGGTCAATTTTGACTGGGATCTGCGTATTGCGGCAACCTCAATTTCCGATTCTGACTCTTCTTCTGCCACGGTTTCTCTAGTCGGCTTTTCCACGGATAATACTTGGCGGTGATACCCGATCGATTTCATTTTTGCTGAGAATTCAGCGCGATCACCTATTTCGCATCCCATAGATTCCTGCATCTGCACCAAACGACGAAGATGACTTACAGTGTGTATGGGTTGATACAGCCGCTGCTGACGTATGGCTGGCAACAGGTTATGCTTAAGGATTTCAAGAACTTCTTCTTCTTCCATGCGTACTGAGAACCTATCAATCAGGGTCGCTACAGCGTCGTAAAAATCAGAAAAAGTCTCTCCAGACTTTTGCTTCCGAGAACGGATCTGTTCTTTACAGCGAAAGTCTGAGCGATAATCTCGGTACTGCTGTCGTAGAGACGAACAAAACGCAGACCAGCTTATTTGAGCCACCTGCTTATGATATCTCCAAAACCAGTCTCTTGCTTTCCCGGTAAAGAGGACATGCAAATGCTTACATAAAGCTGCGAAGTCGCTATCTAACGTTTCATCTGTTAGCGCCTTTACCCTATACATAAATTCATCTACTCCTAGCCCATCGTCGGACCCATCAAACTTTAGATTCCATTTCTGCATTATGTCGGCAACCTTTCCTGGCTTTATGTTCGTGCTGATACTCGAATGGACTTGTGATCCTAGCGCAGGAGCTGCTTGATTATGCGAGACACTATCATTTGGTTGGGGACTCACATTTAAGCTTGCCAGACGACGTGACAATGCTAGCTCAACCATGTTTTCGAGATGATCATTGTCTATCCTACTTCTATCCTGACGGTTGCTTTGATTATTCGGTCGTCCACGACATATTTTATTTTAAGTTTCTTTTAACGATAAACTAAACGGTGACACTGGTTTCCAAGAGATAGCAATTTAATTTCTCATGATCAATTGTGGGCTATAAATTGGGCTATAAATTGGGAATAAATTGGGCTATTATAATTAATTTAGTGAAGATGGGTCGTTTTGTGTGCTTGCTACTCAAGCCTACCATGTGCATGAGTGCAACATCGATCATATCCAGACATACCAACGTAAGCGTTTCTAATAGCCTGCGGCACAAATCTTCCTCACCTAGTAAGTGATCGGAACAGAAAGTATTTTTCATGAACTACTACATAAATCTAATACAGAGACCATTGGCTGGGTGTTCGATCTGAGCCAAACACACAAGAATTCCGAATGACATGGATGTAAGAGTATTCACACTTTTATTCTTATTTAAAAGTACTATTCCGAGTATAAAATGAGCTAGAATTTGGACGGCTTTGGTAGCTGATGTTCTGCTGCTACCCTGTTACTTCGTTACTTCTTCGTTGGGCATTCGACGGCCATAGTACTTGCTATCTATCACAATCCCATGCCGGAGATACCTCAACTATCTTTATCCACTTCTGGAACATAGTGCCTATGTGCCTATTATTTTCTACAGAACGGAACCAGATAAAAATAAAGAAACATTCTGCTCGTCTTAATCCTGGGGGCGTGTGACTGCTAATTCCAAACTCTGATCGGTATGATGTTATTTTACTAACAGCCCCACGTTGGGCGCCAAAAATTATGTAACCATCTAGGGAGAATAAGGGGACGATTCTTGAGGCTAGTGCTCTTGCACTCAGGCCTTCATCCATATTCCTCAAGCGAGTCGAAGGTATCCGAGCGGGGCGGGACCCTATGTTTCCGTTAGCTCTTTCGGGGTGGGGTGGGTTTGCTAGGACCTTGACTCTCGCCTACATAATCTTATTTAAGGATCCCTACTGAAACTAAAAAAGGAGCTTTACTCCCAAAAAAAATATAATCTGATTCGACGAAGAAAGCCTAAACAAACTTCGGGCAACAAAACGAAAGAATTTCCCGATCAATAATCACGAGGTATGGGCGTGGTCGAAAGGTGTTAGTTGACCAACGCGTTCTTTACCCTCCCTACCTGGATATTCAATATACGGTTTTTCTGAATATCCCCTATTTTCATGCTATCTCTCAGTCCTCCAGGTCACCGCTTATGAAACTTTTAGTCACTCATTCCAAATTAATATTCTTTTTATTCATATGAATTCTAGGTAATGCATTTCAAACATGCTTTTCTAAATTAATCGTTTCGAGGTTATTCTATATATGTTTGCTAATGCTAAAGAAAATATTTAATTCAAATTTACATGGCTAACGAAAATGAATAATTTTATGATAACAAAAACAATACGAAAAAAAGATATATATGTTAATGATACAGGAAAATTGTAGGAAAATATTTTATAAGTGGTTAATATGCTTTCTCATAGCATTTCCCGGATCATTTTTATAAGATCGGTCGAAATTACCAGAGTGTTTTTTTTTTTTGTTTTTTCTATCTCGGCTAAGGCAAATGCATCAAATCAATACGGCAACAACTACCAGCCAATATCTACTTTTATTGCAAACTCACGCACAAAACTCTCCAGCGGTGAAAGGCCTTCCAACGGTGTTGATGTAGCGGCTAAACATGGGCAAAAAGGGTTATAAATGTGCAAACCAATTGATTTTATGCATTAGCTATGTTAACATTTACTTTTTGTTGATTTTTCTCCTTCCTCATTTTCTTCACTTTTCCGACAAATTCTTGTATCAAAACATTTTAAAGAAATTTGCACGCAGGCAGAATGAGTTAATGGAATTGATTTGATTCAAAATTTAATTAAAAAAATAATCTAAGAAAAAAAAATGACGAAAAGATCCGTTTTGTTTGGGGAGCGCCACTTTGCGATCGCGTGCAGCAATTGGCCGTTGTGTTTGTGGAGCGCCACTGTGCGTCTGCCTCGCAGGTGTCCGGCGAGCTATGATGTGGAGTGTTGAGGCTCTGCACCGGACACTTGTAGAAGGCTGCACTAGCGGCTGGCGGTGGCCACACCGGCAAAGGGGTTGATTTGCGCAGCTGTGTGGTGGTGTTGGTGTGAATCCGGTGGACAGCAAGCTGGTTATGAGTGTGGATGCTGTGCTGTCCACGCGAAAAAACCCAGGGATGAAAAATCGGCCCACGTCAGAGGATCCGCAATTGCACTAGCAAGATGCGTATTGATGAAATGGCAATGCTGAGGTCGCTGGACGTGGGCGATGTCCAAAAAGGTTTCTATGCACACTACCGAGGAAATAATCCCGTTTACTATACCGAAAACCACCAAAATACGGTGTGGAACACGTACCTTTGTTTGTGTTGAATCCAATTAGACAATGTAGTGATCGTTTGGATCAGGTTGGCTTTCTCTCTGCAGCCTCTCGGAAAGAGAGAGTGACAGATGAGTGACAGGTGCATCCAGACGCACTGAGAGAGCTTTCCCAAGCTGCACTGCTAATCACAGCTGGTAAGGCTCGATCAGTCAGCGCCCTCTATGTTTCAAAAAAAACCCATTTTGCATTTCCAACGCAGCGACAAAAATGTCGCCACCGAAATGCGATTAAATTAAACGTTATTTTTTTAAAACTAAAAACGGACCGCCAGGCGCCCGTTACACAGTCCGTAGCCCAACAAGTTAGACGCTTTGGAAACGCAGGGAGGAAGGCTTTAAATAAGTCTACCCTGACCACGGATAACAAGTTCCAGCAAAGACGCATCCATATTTTTGAATTAGTTAAGCGGCAGAGCTAGTCATCAATTGCTTGGAAATACAGCACAATCTCTTTATAAAGAGTTTCTCTAGCCACAGTTGATGGCAAAAGCAGAACACCTGTTCGCAGAAGTGAGAGTGCGAGGGAGAGACAAGAGAACAAAACTGATTAGTTTTGAATAACTCGCACTTGATCTTCCCGTCGTTGTTGGTGTATTGCAGATTGGCGCAGCTGCGCAGCATCCAATTCAAGAAAGCGTTTGGTTGTAGTGGCGAGCGCTGATCAGCTATGCACATGCAGCGGTACTTTGTTTTTATTGTCTTTTTGTTCATTCTCTCTTTCGGTTTGTCGTAAGATCTCTCTTGGGGAACATAGGCGATGCTTGAAGGCAAATAAATGTTTTATAATTTCATTTTAGTTTCGTTTTTCTTAGAAAATATTGGAGTTACAATTTTAGATATTATTTATTCTCATTGTTTATCGGTCATTATTATTATTTTGTTTATTGTTCGCATTGGTATTAATTATTTAGGTTTCGGAAACTTGGCAGGCAAGAAGAAAAGAAAGAAGTGAAAAGAAGAGAAGAAAAATTAAACTTCGAAGAGGAATTTAAGCGGTCAGCTGGTTAAGCTATCGGAGTTCGACGACCTTGCGGATTTGCTGATAGCGAGTGAGAAAGAAAGTACGAATTAGTGAGAGAATTTAGGGGGGTTTAGGTTTATCTGGCCCCTGCATAGTACTGAGAAGGCCTCGCAATGCAAGAAGGGCAGGCAGACCCCGCTGTTTGCACTCTGTGTGGAAAAGGGTTTGAAGCCCAGCCGCTGTCCAAGACCAGGTGTGGGCACGAATTTCACAAATTCTGCATTGTGCCCTACTCAAAGGTAAATGCAAAATGTCCCACATGTGGTAAAGTTATTTTTGATTTGCAAGGAAGTGCATCCAGCTCAGGTGGGCAGACCCCCAAACAGCAGGCAGGAGGAATAGAGAAATCTTCAGGCACCCCAGTGGGAGGATCATCCAACGTCAATCCCGGAACCATAACCGTGGAAAGCATAGGTACCATGCCGTCCGACTCATGCAAAACGACATATTGACGCAGTTGTCGGGGCAGATGGCTCAATTGATTCAAACAAATATCGCTGCTCACCTTGAACCCGCAGGTCGAAATCAGCATGTCCGCAATACAGCTCCAGATCAGATATTACAGGATCAGGAATTGGGCGATGGTAGATCATCGGCTGGATTGTTCGGGGAAGGCAGACACACTCCTAGAAGTTAAGCGTCGGATCTTCTCCAACGACCTGACAATGTCGGTCACATTATGAATGGATGGAACTTGCGTTTTAGCGGTAGCGCTGAGGGAATAAGCGTTGACAATTTCATCTATCGGGTAGAAGCTCTGACCCACTCGACGCTAGAAAGCAATTTCGCGATAGTGTGTAGCAATGCCAGTATCCTCTTTGATGGAAAGGCTCGGGAGTTCTTTTGGAGGTTCCACAAATCAGTGGCACTAGTACGTTGGGACTTGCTTTGCCATGCATTGAGAAAGCAGTTTCGCGACACTCGTACGGATGTGGACATACGAGAGGCCATTAGAGACCGGAAGCAGAAAGAAAAGGAAGGATTCGACAGCTTCTATGACGCCATAGTCCAGCTAATGGACAGTCTAGAGACTCCCTTGTCAGAGACATGGGTCGTGGATATCTTACGACGAAATTTGAGACCCGAAGTTAGGCATGAGTTACTCAACTTAAGCATTAAGTCCGTTGGAGAGCTCAGGGAGATATGTAGACGTAGGGAGAGTTTTCTGGATGACGTAAAACGAAATTATGGCTACCAGAAGAGTGTGCCTTTTCGCAGGCAGGTTGCCGAACTTTTGGAGGAGCACATGTCCGATGACGCCTCGGAGTTTTCCGAAGTGGAGGCAGAAGGGGAAATTGGAGCCCTGGCTTTGGATTGGTATGCTGGAACTGCCATAAGGAAGGGCATCGCTACCAAGATTGCGAAACCAAACGAAAAATCTTTTGCTATGGGTGTGGCATTCCAAATGTTTATAAGCCAGCTTGTGAGAAATGTCAACAAAAAAACTCCAGGGCGAACACACAGCCTCGTCAGCCTCAGTGTGTGCGTCACCAGAAAACCTCGATAAACGTCCGTATGCAGAAGTAAAGATTTTCGATCAAGACGTTCTTGGACTGTTAGATACGGGTGCAGCGATGAGTGTCGTGGGCGGAAATTTGTCCAAACAGATAATTACCAGCAGGAGACCGTTCAAGCGCGGCATATCTATTGCGCATACTGCAGATGGCAGTCGGCAGGAAGTTCTGGGGCGACTGAAAACTCCCGTCACCTACGAGAACGTGGTGAAAGATTTAGATTTACACATCATTCCTTCGCTTAGTCAAGACCTATATCTGGGAATAGACTTTTGGGCGGCATTCAATTTATTACCTCCGGAGATGCAAGTGGCGGAGATTACTCAAGAATCGCATGAGCTGACGCAAAGCCAGAAAGAAGATTTGCAGAAGGTTGTTCATGGATTTCCATCCTTTGCAGTATCTGGGTTAGGGAAGACCTCGGTTTTGTCGCATTCGATTGATGTAGGAGATGCTAAGGCTGTTAAGCAACGGCATTTTCCCGTGTCGCCGGCAGTAGAAAAATTACTATATGCAGAGGTGGACAGGATGCTCCAACTAGGAGTCATTGAGGAATCCGACAGCGCCTGGTCCTCTCCAGTTGTGCTAGTCCAGAAACCGGGAAAGGTTAGACTTTGCTTAGACAGCCGCAAAGTTAACGCTGTCACGCGAAAAGATGCGTATCCATTGCCGCAAATAGATGGGATATTAAGTCGTCTGCCCAGAGAATTGTTTATTTCGAGCCTGGATCTCAAGGATGCCTACTGGCAGATACCTTTGGTCCCAGAGTCTCGAGACAAAACAGCTTTTACCATCCCGGGAAAACCAGTGTATCAGTTCAAGGTCATGCCGTTCGGGCTCACCAACGCCTCGCAAACTATGACCAGGTTGATGGACAAAGTGATCCCAGCCAATCTCCGTAACGAAGTTTTTGTTTATCTTGACGATTTGTTGATTGTATCTGATAGTTTCGAGTCACATTTAAAGGTTTTAAAGACCGTGTCGCAGCATGTTCGATTGGCCGGTTTAACGCTTAACGTAGAAAAGAGCCAATTCTGTATGCGTTCGGTGAAATATCTTGGCCATATTGTTGGAGAAGGTGTCATTCGGACGGATCCAGGGAAAATTTCAGCTATGGAAGAATTTACAGAGCCAAACTCTTTGAAATCTTTACGCAGATTCCTGGGTATGGTCGGATGGTATCGTAAATTCATCGCTAATTTTGCGTCGATAGCCTCTCCTCTCACGGACTTGCTGAAGCCCAGATGTAAGTTCGTCATGACTCCAGAAGGACGTTCAGCTTTCAAGGAACTTAAGACCAGGTTGTGTTCGGCACCAGTTCTCCGCATTTCAACGAACCCTTCTTTGTGCAGTGCGATGCCAGCAAGTCAGGAGTTGGGGGTGTCTTGGTTCAGAAAACTCCAGAGGGCGACGAGTATCCGATAGCTTTTGTATCAAAGAAACTTAATAAGGCGCAAAGGAACTATTCGGTAACCGAACAAGAGTGCCTGGCGGCGATTGTCTGTATCAATCGACTTAGAGCTTATATCGAAGGGCATGAATTTACGGTAATTACTGACCATGCATCGTTAAAGTGGCTCATGACGCAGACCGATCTACATTCGCGTTTAGACGGTGGGCCTTAAAATTACAAGGTTTCAAGTTTACAATTGAGCACCGTAGTGGTCGCCTGAATGTTGTTCCCGATGCGTTGTCAAGGGTGAACGAAGAGGAAGTGGCTGTGGATTCTTCCTATGGCCAGCTAGTTGATCTCGATTCACCAGCTTTTAAGGCAACCGAGTATACGGAACTCATAAGCCGAATAGAAGCCAATAAGGAAAAATTGCCTGATCTGAAGGTTGTTGACGGGTTGGTTTACAGGAAGTGCGGTTACGTCACGGGGGATATTCTCCACGATAATTTTATCTGGAAGTTTTGGATCCCTCAGGAGTTGATTCGGGAAGTACTAGCCAATGTCCATGACCATCCGTTAGCCTCACATGGTGGAGTTCACAATACTCACGAGCGAGTGCGGCAATTTGTCTATTGGCCAGGTTTGGTCAAGGATGTGAAAGCCTTTGTTCTCGCTTGCGATATTTGCAATACTACAAAAGCACCGAATGCGGTCCAGCGTCCTCCAATGGGAGTGGCACCAGAGTCGCAAAGATTCTTTCAAAGGCTTTACGTAGACTTTATGGGCCAGTATCCGCGTTCCAAAAGTGGTCATATTGGTATATTTATAGTGCTGGACCACTACTCAAAGTTCGTTTTTCTGAAAGCTGTAAAAAAACTGACGGCTGACATCGTGACTAAGTATCTGCAGCAAGATCTGTTTCACACCTTTGGGTTTCCCGAGACAGTTGTGTCGGATAATGGCTCCCAATTCAAATCGGAAGTCTTTCAGAAGTTTCTGAAGAAGCACAAGATATGTCACACGACTACCGCCGTTTACTCTCCGCAGGCGAATGCATCGGAGCGAGTAAACCGTTCGGTAATCGCAGCTATTCGCTCCTACGTCAGGCCGGATCAAAAAAATTGGGACGAGGAGCTGAGCAGTATTTGCTGCGCCTTGAGAACGGCAGTCCATTCTAGTCTTGGCACGTCGCCCTATTATATGGTGTTTGGGCAGCAGTTCATCAGCTCGGGTGGAACATATAAGGTTCTAAGGGCACTTCAGTTGCTGGAAGAATGTGAAGGCTCGAATATGCAAGAAAATAGGAAATGCGTATTATGAGTTGGAAGACTTACAAGGACGATCTATTGGCCGATACCATGCTAAAGATCTAAAGCAGTAGGTGATCCGCGCAGTTCGGATCAGGCTTGCGAGTTACCCCCAAGTCTGATCTTGGGCGGGGGGTATTTGTAGCGCTTGGATCAGGTGGATCATTTTTGTTTGTGGCGCCCTCTATGGGGCATTATGGTAGAGCTCCGGCAGATGAACACGCCATCTGGGCCTCAGGTTTGGGGGTCAAAGAAAAGGGCATAGAAAGGAAGGATAGGTTAACAGATGGAAACGTCAAGGCGAATTTCACCTTTTTAGAAGGCTTGAGGGTTCCCGCGGATTTCGCAGCGTGGCTTCGGTCATCCCGTTCGGTCATCGTTCGACCTGGATAGGTGATTGCCGCAGTTCATATATTTTGCAAGTGTTTTTTCAGTGAAAAAAATCAAGAGTGCTAAAAGTGAGCAAACCGGAGAAACCACTAGCAGCGAGAGGAAAGAAAAATTGGAAGTGTAAAGTGCCAATTCCCAGCAGAGGTAAGCTCGGGACGACAAGATTGTGATGCAGCCCGTTAAATGCCACTTTTCGTCCCGCAGAGGGTGCGGCTTTGGAGCAGCTCGAGCTGCGGAAGGAGGAGCGGAAAAAAAAAACGGAGATCGGCCATCCGAGTGCATTCAAAGCCCGGCTGGGGGCAGCGAGGCCCAAAAGGAGTATCTGGAGGAAAACAGCCTCAACAAGGGGTCAGGGAAGATTGGGAAAAAATAACAGCAAAAATATAGAATTATTGGATTGATGCCTTAGCGAAGAAAAAACAGGCGAAGAGTGCGACGATCGCAGCGTCATTTTGGTGCTTTCCTACGTTTTCGTTTTAGTTAAAGTAGTAGAAAATGCAGCAGAAAAGGTAGCAGCAGGGGCCGTAACGAAAGCAGCCAAAGGAGCTCACTCGTAATCGTCAATTTGTGGGATGGGGAAATTCTTGGTTATTGGGGGTGAAAAAATATGAATTAAGGGAGGAAGAAATTTAGGTTTAAAGAAAAATATGTTTTAAAGTCTAAGATACGTGAATAAGTGCCGTCTAACCGTTTTGTGTAGAGCGTGAGTGTCGGTGAGCAGGGAAGAAGGAGAGAGAGGAAAAAGTTGACATTTTTTTCTATGGAGATCTTTTGGGTATTTGCGATCATATATTTTATCTAAACGAGAAGGAACATGTGAGTCGCTTCTGGGGACGCGACTCTACTTATACCCGTACTCAGTCAGTATATACATTTTTGAGCATGATTTTTTAGAATTTTAGAATTAAAAAAAAAATTTTACATTTTACATTTTTTTGCTACATTTGTTATCTACATCTCATCTACAATGTCTATTCTACATCTAACATGTAGATTGTACATTTACCATTTAGATTCTACATCTCCTCCGCTAGGGGTTGCTCGCGCACTGAACGCGGCAGAGTGTGCGAGCGAGAAGGAAAATGAGTTGCGTTGTCGTTTGTGGAGGAGGGGGAGGGGAAGCAACTGAAAATGAATTTCTTCATTCTGGCTATAATTATGATCCGATCTAATTCAGATTCGGCAATCTGGTAGATATGGGCATTTTCTACGATACTGCGCTTTTAGTTTTATCGTATCTTTAAAACTGTGCCTGCCACAGATTTTTCGTTCTTTGTGTGGGCGGAAGGGGGCGGGGCGAAATTTTGAAATACACTTGTAGCAGTGTGATATCACATGAGTCTGGAAACCAAATTTGGTTTCTCTAGCTCTTATAGTCTCTGAGATCCAGGCGCTCATCAAGACGGACAGACGGACGGACAGACGGACGGACAGACGGACGGACAGACGGACATGGCTATATAGACTCGGCTATTGATGCTGATCAAGAATATATATACTTTATGGGGTCGGAAACGTTTCCTTCTCTGCGTTGCACACATCCACTTTTACCACAAATCTAATATACCCCTTAACTCTTTTTTGAGTACGGGTATAAAAACCTCCTACAGCTCCGGATTTCCGCGAGGAAGCGCTTCATCGTCGAACACGGAAAATAAGGGTGAGTGAAATCGGCAGAATATGCAAATTTAAATTGTGAAAAAGAAAAGCTCAGAGCAGCACCCCAGCACTCTCCGTCGAACTTTTCGGCTCTCTCACATTCTGCCTTGTCCGATGATTCGCAGTGCACGCGAAGAAGATCCATCTCAGTTCGTTTTATTAGCCATTTTTTTTAGACATTTAAAATTATTTATTTCTTTTACATAGTTTACGTTAATTTATTTATTATTCTTCTCAATGTTCATTTTCGGAATTAGTTTGTTGGTCGGAATTTTATGTTCAGGTTAATAAATTTTAGAATGTTTTAATTTCCCTATTTGTTTTGCCTTCGGCTAGCTGATGTCCCCATAGGAGCTCTCGGAAAGCCATGGGGTCATTCTGGCCAGGTTAGGTGATTCGGGAATGACCAAGGAAGGGAGGGTAGATACCCGTCATGAGACCTGAGGGGGGAAGAAAGGCATTCCGAGAGCAACCGAGAGAGTCATACGTTGTGTGTTTTTGGTAATGTTAGGTCCCCGTATTATTTCGTCGCAGCACGCACACATTTTAGCTTTCGCAATGAGGAGAATAGGCACACAATGGGGGAGGGCAAGATCACCACCCCACTTGCCGACGAGCCTCCCAGACGGGACTAGAAGCGTGCGCCCTTCTCCCATCTTATTCCATCGCGCCTGAATCGTTACACTGGCCAGAACTGGTACAACAATCCCCCTTCTCCATGATAAGGAGGATATTCGTATGCCAATGGCCACCTGCAAGCTCAAAATAAAAGAACATTTTAAGAAACTAATAAATGACAGATGGCAAACAGTGCCGCTATGTCGCATAACTCGGCAAACATGGCCTAACATTACTAGGAAGCGCACCGATGAGCTTTGTAGGAGCAGGTGCAGCTCAGTCATACGCTCCCTTCCGGGACATTGGCTAATAGGCACCCATGCTAACAGGCTGAGTGCCCCCTATAACGACTTCTGTCGGAGCTGTAGAGATGAGGACGAGGAGGAGACTGTGGAACACCTGTTCTGCTCCTGTCCGGCTCTCTGTAGAAGGAGACTTCAATACTTGGGTGCACCTTTCCTAATTGACATTTCGGACATGTCTACAATCAGTCCCAGACGGATCGCAGGCTTCATAAGGGCATCCGGATGGGACAACGGATAACATAGTGTCTCACGAGGGAACGATCGATGCGGTATTACAACGGGCCGAAGCCGGTGTGTCGGGTTTCTGACGATCCCGACAGCCGCCTTAACCTAACCTAACCTAAATGCACAGCCGAGAAATCTCTTAAAAAGGTCCCACGCTGACAGATGTCTGTGATGCGTTAGTCGCCGATGTCACACCAATTGTACACACATGTGTTATGTTATTTTGTTACCAGAGCTCCAGTGTGCTCACACACAAACACATACCACTGCGTTGGCACTAGACCTAAGCCTAGTTTTTGCTTCACAGTAGAGCTACCTAATCTCATACAATGTTAATAAAGATCCAGTTTTAATATTGAACTCAACAAATGTAATGTAGATCCAACTGCGAGGACGAACCACAAAAAGCGAAGCAACACGCATCACCAAAAGGGTCGTGTGCTCAGAATTGGCCCAAATCTTTGACCCACTGGGTCTCTTTGCCCCAGTGATAGTCAAGGCAAAAATATTTATGCAACAGCTGTGGGAGATTAAACTCGATTGGGACGATGAACTGCCATTACAACTCCAAAACGAATGGATGGAGTACCGGGAGGACCTACAATCATTAAACTCAATGGAGATTCCCCGGCACGTATATGATGGAAAAGTGCCAGTCATCCAGGATCTACATACCTTTGTAGACGCATCGGAACGAGCCTATGGCGCGGCAGTGTACGTACGAGAAACCTACAAAAACAATCAGGTCTCTGTACGACTATTATGCTCAAAGTCTCGAGTAGCACCCACCGCCAAACAATCCCTATCACTTCTAGAACTGTGCGCTACAGTTTTAGGTGCCGAACTCACCAATCGAGTTAGAAGGGATCTCCATATGAATCTTGACACAGTATCAGGAAGCTTCTGGACTGACTCCACCGTTGTACAGTCCTGGATTAACGCATCGGCGTCCGCATACCACACCTTTGTGGCAAATCGAATCGGCATTGACTAACCAATTACAATGGCGTCATGTTTCATCAGCCAACAACGCAGCAGATGTCCTTTCAAGAGGAATCCTAGCAAGCAAGCTAAGGGATCATAGTCTATGGCTATACGGACCATTATTCTTGCACGGATCACGAGATAAATCTTTTGGGTATTTGCGATCATATATTTTATCTAAAAAACCCCCTACAGCTCCGGATTTCCGCGAGGAAGCGCTTCATCGTCGAACACGGAAAATAAGGGTGAGTGAAATCGGCAGAATATGCAAATTTAAATTGTGAAAAAGAAAAGCTCAGAGCAGCACCCCAGCACTCTCCGTCGAACTTTTCGGCTCTCTCACATTCTGCCTTGTCCGATGATTCGCAGTGCACGCGAAGAAGATCCATCTCAGTTCGTTTTATTAGCCATTTTTTTTAGACATTTAAAATTATTTATTTCTTTTACATAGTTTACGTTAATTTATTTATTATTCTTCTCAATGTTCATTTTCGGAATTAGTTTGTTGGTCGGAATTTTATGTTCAGGTTAATAAATTTTAGAATGTTTTAATTTCCCTATTTGTTTTGCCTTCGGCTAGCTGATGTCCCCATAGGAGCTCTCGGAAAGCCATGGGGTCATTCTGGCCAGGTTAGGTGATTCGGGAATGACCAAGGAAGGGAGGGTAGATACCCGTCATGAGACCTGAGGGGGGAAGAAAGGCATTCCGAGAGCAACCGAGAGAGTCATACGTTGTGTGTTTTTGGTAATGTTAGGTCCCCGTATTATTTCGTCGCAGCACGCACACATTTTAGCTTTCGCAATGAGGAGAATAGGCACACAATGGGGGAGGGCAAGATCACCACCCCACTTGCCGACGAGCCTCCCAGACGGGACTAGAAGCGTGCGCCCTTCTCCCATCTTATTCCATCGCGCCTGAATCGTTACACTGGCCAGAACTGGTACAACAATCCCCCTTCTCCATGATAAGGAGGATATTCGTATGCCAATGGCCACCTGCAAGCTCAAAATAAAAGAACATTTTAAGAAACTAATAAATGACAGATGGCAAACAGTGCCGCTATGTCGCATAACTCGGCAAACATGGCCTAACATTACTAGGAAGCGCACCGATGAGCTTTGTAGGAGCAGGTGCAGCTCAGTCATACGCTCCCTTCCGGGACATTGGCTAATAGGCACCCATGCTAACAGGCTGAGTGCCCCCTATAACGACTTCTGTCGGAGCTGTAGAGATGAGGACGAGGAGGAGACTGTGGAACACCTGTTCTGCTCCTGTCCGGCTCTCTGTAGAAGGAGACTTCAATACTTGGGTGCACCTTTCCTAATTGACATTTCGGACATGTCTACAATCAGTCCCAGACGGATCGCAGGCTTCATAAGGGCATCCGGATGGGACAACGGATAACATAGTGTCTCACGAGGGAACGATCGATGCGGTATTACAACGGGCCGAAGCCGGTGTGTCGGGTTTCTGACGATCCCGACAGCCGCCTTAACCTAACCTAACCTAAATGCACAGCCGAGAAATCTCTTAAAAAGGTCCCACGCTGACAGATGTCTGTGATGCGTTAGTCGCCGATGTCACACCAATTGTACACACATGTGTTATGTTATTTTGTTACCAGAGCTCCAGTGTGCTCACACACAAACACATACCACTGCGTTGGCACTAGACCTAAGCCTAGTTTTTGCTTCACAGTAGAGCTACCTAATCTCATACAATGTTAATAAAGATCCAGTTTTAATATTGAACTCAACAAATGTAATGTAGATCCAACTGCGAGGACGAACCACAAAAAGCGAAGCAACACGCATCACCAAAAGGGTCGTGTGCTCAGAATTGGCCCAAATCTTTGACCCACTGGGTCTCTTTGCCCCAGTGATAGTCAAGGCAAAAATATTTATGCAACAGCTGTGGGAGATTAAACTCGATTGGGACGATGAACTGCCATTACAACTCCAAAACGAATGGATGGAGTACCGGGAGGACCTACAATCATTAAACTCAATGGAGATTCCCCGGCACGTATATGATGGAAAAGTGCCAGTCATCCAGGATCTACATACCTTTGTAGACGCATCGGAACGAGCCTATGGCGCGGCAGTGTACGTACGAGAAACCTACAAAAACAATCAGGTCTCTGTACGACTATTATGCTCAAAGTCTCGAGTAGCACCCACCGCCAAACAATCCCTATCACTTCTAGAACTGTGCGCTGCAGTTTTAGGTGCCGAACTCACCAATCGAGTTAGAAGGGATCTCCATATGAATCTTGACACAGTATCAGGAAGCTTCTGGACTGACTCCACCGTTGTACAGTCCTGGATTAACGCATCGGCGTCCGCATACCACACCTTTGTGGCAAATCGAATCGGCAAAATCCAGGCATTGACTAACCAATTACAATGGCGTCATGTTTCATCAGCCAACAACGCAGCAGATGTCCTTTCAAGAGGAATCCTAGCAAGCAAGCTAAGGGATCATAGTCTATGGCTATACGGACCATTATTCTTGCACGGATCACGAGATAAATCTTTTGGGTATTTGCGATCATATATCAAATTTGCGATCAAAATCAAGAGTGCTAAAAGTGAGCAAACCGGAGAAACCACTAGCAGCGAGAGGAAAGAAAAATTGGAAGTGTAAAGTGCCAATTCCCAGCAGAGGTAAGCTCGGGACGACAAGATTGTGATGCAGCCCGTTAAATGCCACTTTTCGTCCCGCAGAGGGTGCGGCTTTGGAGCAGCTCGAGCTGCGGAAGGAGGAGCGGAAAAAAAAAACGGAGATCGGCCATCCGAGTGCATTCAAAGCCCGGCTGGGGGCAGCGAGGCCCAAAAGGAGTATCTGGAGGGAAAACAGCCTCAACAAGGGGTCAGGGAAGATTGGGAAAAAATAACAGCAAAAATATAGAATTATTGGATTGATGCCTTAGCGAAGAAAAAACAGGCGAAGAGTGCGACGATCGCAGCGTCATTTTGGTGCTTTCCTACGTTTTCGTTTTAGTTAAAGTAGTAGAAAATGCAGCAGAAAAGGTAGCAGCAGGGGCCGTAACGAAAGCAGCCAAAGGAGACTCACTCGTAATCGTCGATTTGTGGGATGGGGAAATTCTTGGTTATTGGGGGTGAAAAAATATGAATTAAGGGAGGAAGAAATTTAGGTTTAAAGAAAAATATGTTTTAAAGTCTAAGATACGTGAATAAGTGCCGTCTAACCGTTTTGTGTAGAGCGTGAGTGTCGGTGAGCAGGGAAGAAGGAGAGAGAGGAAAAAGTTGACATTTTTTTCTATGGAGATCTTTTGGGTATTTGCGATCATATATTTTATCTAAACGAGAAGGAACGTGTGAGTCGCTTCTGGGGACGCGACTCTACTTATACCCGTACTCAGTCAGTATATACATTTTTGAGCATGATTTTTTAGAATTTTAGAATTAAAAAAAAAATTTTACATTTTACATTTTTTTGCTACATTTGTTATCTACATCTCATCTACAATGTCTATTCTACATCTAACATGTAGATTGTACATTTACCATTTAGATTCTACATCTCCTCCGCTAGGGGTTGCTCGCGCACTGAACGCGGCAGAGTGTGCGAGCGAGAAGGAAAATGAGTTGCGTTGTCGTTTGTGGAGGAGGGGGAGGGGAAGCAACTGAAAATGAATTTCTTCATTCTGGCTATAATTATGATCCGATCTAATTCAGATTCGGCAATCTGGTAGATATGGGCATTTTCTACGATACTGCGCTTTTAGTTTTATCGTATCTTTAAAACTGTGCCTGCCACAGATTTTCGTTCTTTGTGTGGGCGGAAGGGGGCGGGGCGAAATTTTGAAATACACTTGTAGCAGTGTGATATCACATGAGTCTGGAAACCAAATTTGGTTTCTCTAGCTCTTATAGTCTCTGAGATCCAGGCGCTCATCAAGACGGACAGACGGACGGACAGACGGACATGGCTATATAGACTCGGCTATTGATGCTGATCAAGAATATATATACTTTATGGGGTCGGAAACGTTTCCTTCTCTGCGTTGCACACATCCACTTTTACCACAAATCTAATATACCCCTTAACTCTTTTTTGAGTACGGGTATAAAAACCTCCTACAGCTCCGGATTTCCGCGAGGAAGCGCTTCATCGTCGAACACGGAAAATAAGGGTGAGTGAAATCGGCAGAATATGCAAATTTAAATTGTGAAAAAGAAAAGCTCAGAGCAGCACCCCAGCACTCTCCGTCGAACTTTTCGGCTCTCTCACATTCTGCCTTGTCCGATGATTCGCAGTGCACGCGAAGAAGATCCATCTCAGTTCGTTTTATTAGCCATTTTTTTTAGACATTTAAAATTATTTATTTCTTTTACATAGTTTACGTTAATTTATTTATTATTCTTCTCAATGTTCATTTTCGGAATTAGTTTGTTGGTCGGAATTTTATGTTCAGGTTAATAAATTTTAGAATGTTTTAATTTCCCTATTTGTTTTGCCTTCGGCTAGCTGATGTCCCCATAGGAGCTCTCGGAAAGCCATGGGGTCATTCTGGCCAGGTTAGGTGATTCGGGAATGACCAAGGAAGGGAGGGTAGATACCCGTCATGAGACCTGAGGGGGGAAGAAAGGCATTCCGAGAGCAACCGAGAGAGTCATACGTTGTGTGTTTTTGGTAATGTTAGGTCCCCGTATTATTTCGTCGCAGCACGCACACATTTTAGCTTTCGCAATGAGGAGAATAGGCACACAATGGGGAAGGGCAAGATCACCACCCCACTTGCCGACGAGCCTCCCAGACGGGACTAGAAGCGTGCGCCCTTCTCCCATCCTTATTCCATCGCGCCTGAATCGTTACACTGGCCAGAACTGGTACAACAATCCCCCTTCTCCATGATAAGGAGGATATTCGTATGCCAATGGCCACCTGCAAGCTCAAAATAAAAGAACATTTTAAGAAACTAATAAATGACAGATGGCAAACAGTGCCGCTATGTCGCATAACTCGGCAAACATGGCCTAACATTACTAGGAAGCGCACCGATGAGCTTTGTAGGAGCAGGTGCAGCTCAGTCATACGCTCCCTTCCGGGACATTGGCTAATAGGCACCCATGCTAACAGGCTGAGTGCCCCCTATAACGACTTCTGTCGGAGCTGTAGAGATGAGGACGAGGAGGAGACTGTGGAACACCTGTTCTGCTCCTGTCCGGCTCTCTGTAGAAGGAGACTTCAATACTTGGGTGCACCTTTCCTAATTGACATTTCGGACATGTCTACAATCAGTCCCAGACGGATCGCAGGCTTCATAAGGGCATCCGGATGGGACAACGGATAACATAGTGTCTCACGAGGGAACGATCGATGCGGTATCACAACGGGCCGAAGCCGGCCTAGGTGTGTCGGGTTTCTGACGATCCCGACAGCCGCCTTAACCTAACCTAACCTAAATGCACAGCCGAGAAATCTCTTAAAAAGGTCCCACGCTGACAGATGTCTGTGATGCGTTAGTCGCCGATGTCACACCAATTGTACACACATGTGTTATGTTATTTTGTTACCAGAGCTCCAGTGTGCTCACACACAAACACATACCACTGCGTTGGCACTAGACCTAAGCCTAGTTTTTGCTTCACAGTAGAGCTACCTAATCTCATACAATGTTAATAAAGATCCAGTTTTAATATTGAACTCAACAAATGTAATGTAGATCCAACTGCGAGGACGAACCACAAAAAGCGAAGCAACACGCATCACCAAAAGGGTCGTGTGCTCAGAATTGGCCCAAATCTTTGACCCACTGGGTCTCTTTGCCCCAGTGATAGTCAAGGCAAAAATATTTATGCAACAGCTGTGGGAGATTAAACTCGATTGGGACGATGAACTGCCATTACAACTCCAAAACGAATGGATGGAGTACCGGGAGGACCTACAATCATTAAACTCAATGGAGATTCCCCGGCACGTATATGATGGAAAAGTGCCAGTCATCCAGGATCTACATACCTTTGTAGACGCATCGGAACGAGCCTATGGCGCGGCAGTGTACGTACGAGAAACCTACAAAAACAATCAGGTCTCTGTACGACTATTATGCTCAAAGTCTCGAGTAGCACCCACCGCCAAACAATCCCTATCACTTCTAGAACTGTGCGCTGCAGTTTTAGGTGCCGAACTCACCAATCGAGTTAGAAGGGATCTCCATATGAATCTTGACACAGTATCAGGAAGCTTCTGGACTGACTCCACCGTTGTACAGTCCTGGATTAACGCATCGGCGTCCGCATACCACACCTTTGTGGCAAATCGAATCGGCAAAATCCAGGCATTGACTAACCAATTACAATGGCGTCATGTTTCATCAGCCAACAACGCAGCAGATGTCCTTTCAAGAGGAATCCTAGCAAGCAAGCTAAGGGATCATAGTCTATGGCTATACGGACCATTATTCTTGCACGGATCACGAGATAAATCTTTTGGGTATTTGCGATCATATATTTTATCTAAAAAACCCCCTACAGCTCCGGATTTCCGCGAGGAAGCGCTTCATCGTCGAACACGGAAAATAAGGGTGAGTGAAATCGGCAGAATATGCAAATTTAAATTGTGAAAAAGAAAAGCTCAGAGCAGCACCCCAGCACTCTCCGTCGAACTTTTCGGCTCTCTCACATTCTGCCTTGTCCGATGATTCGCAGTGCACGCGAAGAAGATCCATCTCAGTTCGTTTTATTAGCCATTTTTTTTAGACATTTAAAATTATTTATTTCTTTTACATAGTTTACGTTAATTTATTTATTATTCTTCTCAATGTTCATTTTCGGAATTAGTTTGTTGGTCGGAATTTTATGTTCAGGTTAATAAATTTTAGAATGTTTTAATTTCCCTATTTGTTTTGCCTTCGGCTAGCTGATGTCCCCATAGGAGCTCTCGGAAAGCCATGGGGTCATTCTGGCCAGGTTAGGTGATTCGGGAATGACCAAGGAAGGGAGGGTAGATACCCGTCATGAGACCTGAGGGGGGAAGAAAGGCATTCCGAGAGCAACCGAGAGAGTTATACGTTGTGTGTTTTTGGTAATGTTAGGTCCCCGTATTATTTCGTCGCAGCACGCACACATTTTAGCTTTCGCAATGAGGAGAATAGGCACACAATGGGGGAGGGCAAGATCACCACCCCACTTGCCGACGAGCCTCCCAGACGGGACTAGAAGCGTGCGCCCTTCTCCCATCTTATTCCATCGCGCCTGAATCGTTACACTGGCCAGAACTGGTACAACAATCCCCCTTCTCCATGATAAGGAGGATATTCGTATGCCAATGGCCACCTGCAAGCTCAAAATAAAAGAACATTTTAAGAAACTAATAAATGACAGATGGCAAACAGTGCCGCTATGTCGCATAACTCGGCAAACATGGCCTAACATTACTAGGAAGCGCACCGATGAGCTTTGTAGGAGCAGGTGCAGCTCAGTCATACGCTCCCTTCCGGGACATTGGCTAATAGGCACCCATGCTAACAGGCTGAGTGCCCCCTATAACGACTTCTGTCGGAGCTGTAGAGATGAGGACGAGGAGGAGACTGTGGAACACCTGTTCTGCTCCTGTCCGGCTCTCTGTAGAAGGAGACTTCAATACTTGGGTGCACCTTTCCTAATTGACATTTCGGACATGTCTACAATCAGTCCCAGACGGATCGCAGGCTTCATAAGGGCATCCGGATGGGACAACGGATAACATAGTGTCTCACGAGGGAACGATCGATGCGGTATCACAACGGGCCGAAGCCGGCCTAGGTGTGTCGGGTTTCTGACGATCCCGACAGCCGCCTTAACCTAACCTAACCTAAATGCACAGCCGAGAAATCTCTTAAAAAGGTCCCACGCTGACAGATGTCTGTGATGCGTTAGTCGCCGATGTCACACCAATTGTACACACATGTGTTATGTTATTTTGTTACCAGAGCTCCAGTGTGCTCACACACAAACACATACCACTGCGTTGGCACTAGACCTAAGCCTAGTTTTTGCTTCACAGTAGAGCTACCTAATCTCATACAATGTTAATAAAGATCCAGTTTTAATATTGAACTCAACAAATGTAATGTAGATCCAACTGCGAGGACGAACCACAAAAAGCGAAGCAACACGCATCACCAAAAGGGTCGTGTGCTCAGAATTGGCCCAAATCTTTGACCCACTGGGTCTCTTTGCCCCAGTGATAGTCAAGGCAAAAATATTTATGCAACAGCTGTGGGAGATTAAACTCGATTGGGACGATGAACTGCCATTACAACTCCAAAACGAATGGATGGAGTACCGGGAGGACCTACAATCATTAAACTCAATGGAGATTCCCCGGCACGTATATGATGGAAAAGTGCCAGTCATCCAGGATCTACATACCTTTGTAGACGCATCGGAACGAGCCTATGGCGCGGCAGTGTACGTACGAGAAACCTACAAAAACAATCAGGTCTCTGTACGACTATTATGCTCAAAGTCTCGAGTAGCACCCACCGCCAAACAATCCCTATCACTTCTAGAACTGTGCGCTGCAGTTTTAGGTGCCGAACTCACCAATCGAGTTAGAAGGGATCTCCATATGAATCTTGACACAGTATCAGGAAGCTTCTGGACTGACTCCACCGTTGTACAGTCCTGGATTAACGCATCGGCGTCCGCATACCACACCTTTGTGGCAAATCGAATCGGCAAAATCCAGGCATTGACTAACCAATTACAATGGCGTCATGTTTCATCAGCCAACAACGCAGCAGATGTCCTTTCAAGAGGAATCCTAGCAAGCAAGCTAAGGGATCATAGTCTATGGCTATACGGACCATTATTCTTGCACGGATCACGAGATAAATCTTTTGGGTATTTGCGATCATATATTTTATCTAAAAAACCCCCTACAGCTCCGGATTTCCGCGAGGAAGCGCTTCATCGTCGAACACGGAAAATAAGGGTGAGTGAAATCGGCAGAATATGCAAATTTAAATTGTGAAAAAGAAAAGCTCAGAGCAGCACCCCAGCACTCTCCGTCGAACTTTTCGGCTCTCTCACATTCTGCCTTGTCCGATGATTCGCAGTGCACGCGAAGAAGATCCATCTCAGTTCGTTTTATTAGCCATTTTTTTTAGACATTTAAAATTATTTATTTCTTTTACATAGTTTACGTTAATTTATTTATTATTCTTCTCAATGTTCATTTTCGGAATTAGTTTGTTGGTCGGAATTTTATGTTCAGGTTAATAAATTTTAGAATGTTTTAATTTCCCTATTTGTTTTGCCTTCGGCTAGCTGATGTCCCCATAGGAGCTCTCGGAAAGCCATGGGGTCATTCTGGCCAGGTTAGGTGATTCGGGAATGACCAAGGAAGGGAGGGTAGATACCCGTCATGAGACCTGAGGGGGGAAGAAAGGCATTCCGAGAGCAACCGAGAGAGTCATACGTTGTGTGTTTTTGGTAATGTTAGGTCCCCGTATTATTTCGTCGCAGCACGCACACATTTTAGCTTTCGCAATGAGGAGAATAGGCACACAATGGGGGAGGGCAAGATCACCACCCCACTTGCCGACGAGCCTCCCAGACGGGACTAGAAGCGTGCGCCCTTCTCCCATCTTATTCCATCGCGCCTGAATCGTTACACTGGCCAGAACTGGTACAACAATCCCCCTTCTCCATGATAAGGAGGATATTCGTATGCCAATGGCCACCTGCAAGCTCAAAATAAAAGAACATTTTAAGAAACTAATAAATGACAGATGGCAAACAGTGCCGCTATGTCGCATAACTCGGCAAACATGGCCTAACATTACTAGGAAGCGCACCGATGAGCTTTGTAGGAGCAGGTGCAGCTCAGTCATACGCTCCCTTCCGGGACATTGGCTAATAGGCAC
Organism: Drosophila obscura; assembly: GCF_018151105.1. Lineage (NCBI taxonomy): Eukaryota > Metazoa > Arthropoda > Insecta > Diptera > Drosophilidae > Drosophila > Drosophila obscura. Next base: position 318,471 of record NW_024542867.1, on the reverse strand, counting down.
CCATGCTAACAGGCTGAGTGCCCCCTATAACGACTTCTGTCGGAGCTGTAGAGATGAGGACGAGGAGGAGACTGTGGAACACCTGTTCTGCTCCTGTCCGGCTCTCTGTAGAAGGAGACTTCAATACTTGGGTGCACCTTTCCTAATTGACATTTCGGACATGTCTACAATCAGTCCCAGACGGATCGCAGGCTTCATAAGGGCATCCGGATGGGACAACGGATAACATAGTGTCTCACGAGGGAACGATCGATGCGGTATTACAACGGGCCGAAGCCGGTGTGTCGGGTTTCTGACGATCCCGACAGCCGCCTTAACCTAACCTAACCTAAATGCACAGCCGAGAAATCTCTTAAAAAGGTCCCACGCTGACAGATGTCTGTGATGCGTTAGTCGCCGATGTCACACCAATTGTACACACATGTGTTATGTTATTTTGTTACCAGAGCTCCAGTGTGCTCACACACAAACACATACCACTGCGTTGGCACTAGACCTAAGCCTAGTTTTTGCTTCACAGTAGAGCTACCTAATCTCATACAATGTTAATAAAGATCCAGTTTTAATATTGAACTCAACAAATGTAATGTAGATCCAACTGCGAGGACGAACCACAAAAAGCGAAGCAACACGCATCACCAAAAGGGTCGTGTGCTCAGAATTGGCCCAAATCTTTGACCCACTGGGTCTCTTGCCCCAGTGATAGTCAAGGCAAAAATATTTATGCAACAGCTGTGGGAGATTAAACTCGATTGGGACGATGAACTGCCATTACAACTCCAAAACGAATGGATGGAGTACCGGGAGGACCTACAATCATTAAACTCAATGGAGATTCCCCGGCACGTATATGATGGAAAAGTGCCAGTCATCCAGGATCTACATACCTTTGTAGACGCATCGGAACGAGCCTATGGCGCGGCAGTGTACGTACGAGAAACCTACAAAAACAATCAGGTCTCTGTACGACTATTATGCTCAAAGTCTCGAGTAGCACCCACCGCCAAACAATCCCTATCACTTCTAGAACTGTGCGCTGCAGTTTTAGGTGCCGAACTCACCAATCGAGTTAGAAGGGATCTCCATATGAATCTTGACACAGTATCAGGAAGCTTCTGGACTGACTCCACCGTTGTACAGTCCTGGATTAACGCATCGGCGTCCGCATACCACACCTTTGTGGCAAATCGAATCGGCATTGACTAACCAATTACAATGGCGTCATGTTTCATCAGCCAACAACGCAGCAGATGTCCTTTCAAGAGGAATCCTAGCAAGCAAGCTAAGGGATCATAGTCTATGGCTATACGGACCATTATTCTTGCACGGATCACGAGATAAATCTTTTGGGTATTTGCGATCATATATTTTATCTAAAAAACCCCCTACAGCTCCGGATTTCCGCGAGGAAGCGCTTCATCGTCGAACACGGAAAATAAGGGTGAGTGAAATCGGCAGAATATGCAAATTTAAATTGTGAAAAAGAAAAGCTCAGAGCAGCACCCCAGCACTCTCCGTCGAACTTTTCGGCTCTCTCACATTCTGCCTTGTCCGATGATTCGCAGTGCACGCGAAGAAGATCCATCTCAGTTCGTTTTATTAGCCATTTTTTTTAGACATTTAAAATTATTTATTTCTTTTACATAGTTTACGTTAATTTATTTATTATTCTTCTCAATGTTCATTTTCGGAATTAGTTTGTTGGTCGGAATTTTATGTTCAGGTTAATAAATTTTAGAATGTTTTAATTTCCCTATTTGTTTTGCCTTCGGCTAGCTGATGTCCCCATAGGAGCTCTCGGAAAGCCATGGGGTCATTCTGGCCAGGTTAGGTGATTCGGGAATGACCAAGGAAGGGAGGGTAGATACCCGTCATGAGACCTGAGGGGGAAGAAAGGCATTCCGAGAGCAACCGAGAGAGTCATACGTTGTGTGTTTTTGGTAATGTTAGGTCCCCGTATTATTTCGTCGCAGCACGCACACATTTTAGCTTTCGCAATGAGGAGAATAGGCACACAATGGGGGAGGGCAAGATCACCACCCCACTTGCCGACGAGCCTCCCAGACGGGACTAGAAGCGTGCGCCCTTCTCCCATCTTATTCCATCGCGCCTGAATCGTTACACTGGCCAGAACTGGTACAACAATCCCCCTTCTCCATGATAAGGAGGATATTCGTATGCCAATGGCCACCTGCAAGCTCAAAATAAAAGAACATTTTAAGAAACTAATAAATGACAGATGGCAAACAGTGCCGCTATGTCGCATAACTCGGCAAACATGGCCTAACATTACTAGGAAGCGCACCGATGAGCTTTGTAGGAGCAGGTGCAGCTCAGTCATACGCTCCCTTCCGGGACATTGGCTAATAGGCACCCATGCTAACAGGCTGAGTGCCCCCTATAACGACTTCTGTCGGAGCTGTAGAGATGAGGACGAGGAGGAGACTGTGGAACACCTGTTCTGCTCCTGTCCGGCTCTCTGTAGAAGGAGACTTCAATACTTGGGTGCACCTTTCCTAATTGACATTTCGGACATGTCTACAATCAGTCCCAGACGGATCGCAGGCTTCATAAGGGCATCCGGATGGGACAACGGATAACATAGTGTCTCACGAGGGAACGATCGATGCGGTATTACAACGGGCCGAAGCCGGTGTGTCGGGTTTCTGACGATCCCGACAGCCGCCTTAACCTAACCTAACCTAAATGCACAGCCGAGAAATCTCTTAAAAAGGTCCCCACGCTGACAGATGTCTGTGATGCGTTAGTCGCCGATGTCACACCAATTGTACACACATGTGTTATGTTATTTTGTTACCAGAGCTCCAGTGTGCTCACACACAAACACATACCACTGCGTTGGCACTAGACCTAAGCCTAGTTTTTGCTTCACAGTAGAGCTACCTAATCTCATACAATGTTAATAAAGATCCAGTTTTAATATTGAACTCAACAAATGTAATGTAGATCCAACTGCGAGGACGAACCACAAAAAGCGAAGCAACACGCATCACCAAAAGGGTCGTGTGCTCAGAATTGGCCCAAATCTTTGACCCACTGGGTCTCTTTGCCCCAGTGATAGTCAAGGCAAAAATATTTATGCAACAGCTGTGGGAGATTAAACTCGATTGGGACGATGAACTGCCATTACAACTCCAAAACGAATGGATGGAGTACCGGGAGGACCTACAATCATTAAACTCAATGGAGATTCCCCGGCACGTATATGATGGAAAAGTGCCAGTCATCCAGGATCTACATACCTTTGTAGACGCATCGGAACGAGCCTATGGCGCGGCAGTGTACGTACGAGAAACCTACAAAAACAATCAGGTCTCTGTACGACTATTATGCTCAAAGTCTCGAGTAGCACCCACCGCCAAACAATCCCTATCACTTCTAGAACTGTGCGCTGCAGTTTTAGGTGCCGAACTCACCAATCGAGTTAGAAGGGATCTCCATATGAATCTTGACACAGTATCAGGAAGCTTCTGGACTGACTCCACCGTTGTACAGTCCTGGATTAACGCATCGGCGTCCGCATACCACACCTTTGTGGCAAATCGAATCGGCAAAATCCAGGCATTGACTAACCAATTACAATGGCGTCATGTTTCATCAGCCAACAACGCAGCAGATGTCCTTTCAAGAGGAATCCTAGCAAGCAAGCTAAGGGATCATAGTCTATGGCTATACGGACCATTATTCTTGCACGGATCACGAGATAAATGGACAAAACCACCCATCATTGAGCCCAGCAATCTCGAGAGAAAGGCTAAGCGTGTTAGCTTGCCAATCGCATCTAGCTCTCTCGGAGAAGAGTTATACACATGCAGACATAGCAACTCGTTCAACAAACTACAACGTATTGTACCGTACATGTTTCGCTTCTGCTACAAAACTAATAGAGCACCTACAACGACACTCTGCGCAGGAGAACTAAGGCGTGCTCGCACTATGATCCTACGAACGATTCAACAAGTTGAGTTCACAGCGGATTTAAAACAGTTAAAACGCTATAAAACAGTGGATAAAAAGAGTTCGATCAGTTCGTTATCTCCCTTACTAGGAGATGATGAGCTCATCCGAGTTTGCGGAAGACTCGAAGAAGCTCAAATTCCGTTCAACGCAAAACATCCAATCCTGCTACCGTACAACGACCCAATAGTCAAAATGATTATGCGAGAGCTTCATGAGGAAAATCTGCATTGCGGTGCCCAAGCATTAAGGGCAATCGCAAGACAACAATATTGGATTATCAACGACAAGACGATGGCTAGAAGCATCATACATAGCTGTATTAGATGCACCAGAGCCAGACCAAAGCTGATGCACCAGATCATGGGCAATCTTCCAGCACAAAGAGTAACGCAAGCACGCCCTTTTCCAATTATGATCCACCATAAAATCCGAGGAAAACGGCCAGATAAGGCGACAACGCAACAAATTTCGTCGGCGCAAATAACAAGCTAAAGGAATTGAAAGAAGCAATATTTAGCGAAAAGGCATATGCTCTGATCACAAATCATTGCAACAAAAAACAAGTGGATTTTAAATTCATTCCTCCTCGGGCCCCATCGTTTGGCGGCCTCTGGGAAGCTGCGGTAAAATCAGCGAAAAGGCTGCTAGTTACAATCACAGAAACAGCATCCTTCACGTTTGAGGAGCTGAACACAGTCATAATCGAAATTGAAGCAATTCTCAACTTCCGACCCATAACTCCAATGTCAAATGATCCAACGGATACAAGTGCGCTTACTCCAGGGCATTTCCTGATCGGTGAACCTTTGACCGCAGCACCTGACGTCAACACCGATCGTCAAGAGAAAACTCTGGTTAAGCGCTGGGAATTGGTTTCACGCTTAAAACATGCATTTTGGAAACAATGGTCTACGGAATACCTCCACGAACTACAAACTCGGCATAAATGGAAAACCACCGCTCCAAACGTGACCGAAGGATTATTAGTTTTGGTGAAGGAAGACAACCTTCCAGTAATGAAGTGGCCAATAGGTCGCATCATCAAAACTTATCCTGGGCAAGACAACCATGTACGAGTGGTTGATGTCAAAACATCGTCCGTTGTATACAAACGCCCCTTCAGTCGTCTCGCCCCATTATTCTCAGAGGAGGTAGCAACAAAACGCTCCAAAAATGCTATTCAAGATATTGCTGAAACAGAGGAGCCACCAACACAGCGAAAAAGGTTATCATTACCTACACTAACATCCACATTGTTAGTGTTACTTCTCATGCTGCCAATAGCATTTTCACAATCAATAAATGTGACGCAATTTGCAAACAAGCCTGGAATATTCTATGAGAAACTTGGAACCTCAAGAATGACCACTTCCGAATGGACCATGATTGTATACTACGACTTGAATCCATATTGGAAGGATATGCAAGTCATGTCAACCGGAATGTCCGAACTAAGACACATGTGCCCTGATCTAAAAAATGTTCCAGCGTGCAACTCCATATTTCAACACTTTCAACATTTGTACAAAGAACTACAAACAGGAAATATGCTAATGAAGGCCTCTCGACAACGCAGATCACCGCTGGATTTAGTAGGAAACGTGTCACACCAGCTTTTCGGTGTACTTGACTCTACATATGCTGAGAAAATGGCCAAAGTAATCGAAAAGGTACTGTTTAAGCCGCAAAGTAGGCACCGATGCAGCCCATAGGCTGCAAGCTCATGCTCCCGAAGCATGAAAGCTTTTGGAGCGGCCTCTTCAGTGCTCATTAGATTTAAGCTTAATCATACCAGAGTTAGTTGAAATCAGACCTTGGAATAAAGCACAACGCGCACGCGCATCATTTTCCGCAAATACCTACATCTTCTTCTTATTGTTTGGGCACCTAAATCCCACGAGCCACCAGAAGTGAAGGACGAGAAAAGCAGGCAAGGATCTCCCACTACAATCATTGGTCCTTCGAGCCGGATCCTCATCATTGGATTTTTTATTTTTCACCGAAAAATCACGGAGATCATCCCCCCAATCCGCTCGCCCCAGCTTGCTCAAGAGGAATTGCCAGCTAAGTATATAAAAACGTCCAATTTGCAACCAAAAAGGTTCTGTGCAGTGTATAGTGTGTGGAGAAACTCCATAGTGAGGAAGTGCAAGTGAAGACGAAAAAAACCGCTATTTGTTTCCCTTTTTTTTTCTTTCCAAACGTACCTGGCATATGTACATAACGGCCTATTTCCATATATATAACCTCGCCATCTTTTTTTCCGCCAAAAATCGGACAAGTGCAACGACCCATCAGGCGCACATATGTACGTACTTATATACATAGGCACACGCTGATCTCCGCTAATTCCATTCCGCTTAGAGAAGCACTGCATCGAACCTAGTGCATCGAACATGTTGGATCGCGACTAGGGTGGCGAACATACATATGCACATACATACGGTTTTTTTTCTTTGGCGCTCTCGTCTCTTGCACTGTACACACATATGCATAATCCGCACAAATTATTTTAAATAAGAACCAAACAAAAAAAAAAATTCATAAAATAAAATAACGTTTAAGTGCATGTACATAGTACCACCTTTTTTGTAGGTGTACTTTATGTTTTTGTTCCTTTTCCTCCGCCAAAACTAACTCCATTCACCCAATCACCTTATATTATTTAAGTGCATGCTACATCCATTTAATACTTCAGCAATTTTGAACCATCCGCAGCCTGCAATAAAATAAAATATACACAGCGCTTTTCCTCTATTAAAACAACGCATATCCACACAGTACGGGACCAGCCTCAAGCATTTACATACGTACATACATACATACCGCGAGCTTAGCTTACAGCAGCTGCTCCATTCCTCTTTGTGCTTATGGTGATACCCTGTACGACGCGGGTATATAGTTTTCATGAAAAGGTACGGCACTTGGGACATTTCCAAATATTTTTTATTTTTTTTTTTTAAATGAATTTTGTTGCCAATCGTGTACCTCTTTGAACGTTCGATTCCACTGTTCCGGAAGGAATAATAATACGAAATCAAAGAGGGCTTTCGGAAAAAAAAAAAGAACTAAACTAAAACTTTGTGCCAAGTACTTTTGGGTGACACTCCATAAATCTCTCACTCGAACGGTACATGTTCCATTCCATCGTTCCAGAATTTTTGGTACATATACAATATAAATACAAAACATAATTGTAACATAATAACCTCTCGTTTTTCCAAATTATTGCTCATACCATCTCCGTTTCGTTTCCACCGTTCCACTTTCATACGCGTCGCGGATAGCTTATTATGTCCAGTGAGCGCGACGCGAAGAAACGCCTCACAGTTCCAAGCACGCGACCATCGCCACATTCCAAGACTCCATCGTCCTCCGTTAGGAAAGATCCTTCGGGTTCATCGAAAGACGAATCCAAACTTACTCCAGTCAGCATTACTCGCGCCCTGGGACAAAGACTTGCGGAGGTCAAGAGAATGGCATTAGCGGACTTTATAGCGGCATCAGACCGACTCGGCAGTTTCGAGGCGAGGCTCGCTACTCCATCCTCTGTGGTGGTGTCCACGTTTACCCTTAAGATCCGCCTAGACGAAGTGAGGACCTTGTGGGAAAAGGTACGGCTAGAGTGCGAGCGTTGCACCAAGGCTCTCAGTGAAACTGAACCCGATGGTGATGCTATGCAATCCATGCAAGCCAAATATGAGCATTGCTACTCAGTATATGAGAGGTGCGCTACAAGCCTACAGGAGCAAATCGAGAGCGCTTCGGCTCCCCCCCCGTTATCCACCCCTAGCGCTCATCAAGGAGGCTATAGTCGTCTGCCCCCAATTGAAATCGAGGTATTCCACGGCGATTATCTAAAGTGGCCCACTTTCCGCGATCTTTTTTCCGCAATCTACATAAGCAATCCAAGACTGACTCAAGTGGAGATGCTATATCACCTCTGCCACAAGACTCGGGGTGAAGCCAAAGTCATTGTTGAAAAAGCTCCGCTGACGAACGAGGGTTTCAATTCCGCATGGACCGCCCTGAAAGAACGTTTCGAGAACAAGAGAACTCTTGTCAACAGCCAACTAAGAATCCTATTTAGTTTCTCCCCTATCCAAAATGAATCCGGGGCCGCTTTAAAAGAGCTCCAAAGTGCCATCCAGGGATGCCTCACGGCCTTAGAACACTCAGAGGTGCCCATTGATAATCGGTTCGCGGACGGCGTTCTGGTGTTTCTGGTTTCCTCAAAGTTGCCGAAAGTGACCTTGTCTCTTCGGGAACAGTCACTTCCGAGCAAGAGCGAGATACCGTCATGGAGCGCCATGAACAAATTCCTGAGTGAGCGATATTTATCTCTCGAAGCAATGGAGAACGCGAATGCCTCCATGCAAGCGCTTTCCAGGCCCGAAAGAAGGGAAAAGAACGAAAAAAAGGTTAATTCTTTTGAGGCAAAAGTAAGCGCCGACCTCCGCCAAAGCTCCGTCAAGATTCGCACCTGCAGTCTTTGTTCCAAAGAAAACCACCCGGTGCGCCAATGTCCACGCTTTCTAAAAATGTCTGCTCATGATAGAGCCAACTACATAAAGCAACAAAAGTTGTGTATGAACTGCTTCGCTAGAGGGCACCAAATCAAAGATTGCACGAGTCAACATAATTGTTTTACGTGCAAACGTCGCCACCACACGCTTCTGCACCGTGGTAACCCACATCCAGAGCCCTCTGCAACAGTTCCTTCCATTCCAAACCCAATTCAAGACATACAGTCCGCTTCATCCTCCAATGTCCAAAGCTACTACACAGCGAACACACAGGGTGTTTTGCTAGGCACGGCTATGATAAACATATGCCACTTGGGCACCAGTTTTAAAGCACGTGCATTGATCGATTCTGGATCGGAAGCAACGTTCATCTCCGAACGTCTGTTCAGAATTATCAAGCTTCCTTTCCAACCAGTTCAGGTTCAAGTAACGGGCTTGAGCCAAGCAATTTCAGCCAGGCCTCAGAAGATATGCCACTTCCAAATAGGCTCACCATCAAAACCGAGGATCCACATAGAAACCTCGGCCTACGTACTCCCAAATGTGGCAGGCACCTTACCTTCGTACCCAGTTCCTCAAGGTTTTGTAAAGGACCTGGCAAACATTCCTCTTGCTGACCCTTCTTTCTATAAGAGCTCGCAGATAGATGTGCTCTTAGGTGCAGATATCCTTCCATCAATTTTACTAGGCGGCTCCCAACCCAACATTTGCGGCTCGTTACTCGGTCAGGAGACCATATTTGGATGGATCCTCACAGGACCAGTAGCTGAGTCAACTCGCCCCTCAATTTCTTCCTTTGCTACAAGGGTAAAGGTCAGTACAGAACAGCGTTTAGAAAACCTTCTAACGAAGTTTTGGGAGGTGGAGGATCTTCCAGCCGTGAGGGCAGAAGAGTCTTCTGATTCCGTCTGTGAAGACAATTTCATTCAAACTACTCGTAGAGATTCAAGTGGCAGATATATGGTGTCATTACCCTTTCGAAATCCTGAGTGTGTCGACTTAGGCCATTCTAGATCAATCGCGCTGGCTCAGTTCCTCAAAAATGAAGGCCGTTTACAACGGAACCCACCTTTAAAAGAGCAGTACGACAGTGTCCTCCAGGAGTATGTAGACTTAGGTCACATGCGACGAGTACCTCCAAGCAATGACTCTGACAACTTCTATCTGCCCCATCATTCTGTCCTTAAACCAGACAGCACCACTACAAAGTTACGGGTAGTATTTAACGCCTCCAGTCCATCTTCAAATGGCAAGAGTCTTAACGACATCCTACATCCAGGACCGGTTCTCCAATCAGATCTGACCATTCAGATACTGAAATGGCGTTTCTTCCAATTCGTTTTTAATGCTGACATCACAAAGATGTATAGGCAAATCACCCTCGAGCCAACGCAGACAAGGTTCCAAAGAATCCTTTTCCGGAACAAAGAGGGCGAGCTCGGGGACTATGAACTTACAACTGTCACTTTCGGTGTGAATTGCGCACCGTACTTAGCTATTCGCGTGCTCAAGAAACTTGCTCAAGATGTGCGGGAGATATACCCACTGGCAAGCGACATCATATCCGATTCCATGTATGTTGACGATGTACTTGCTGGTGCGCACACAGAGCAGACGGCCATTGCAGCGATCAAAGAGCTTCGCTCCGCTCTAGATAGTGCCGGGTTTCCGTTGAGGAAGTGGACCTCTAACTCGAAGCAAGTCCTTCAGGACATTCCTACGGACCATTTGCTGTGCGCCGATTTCCTTGAAATGGAGGATTCCAGCTCTGCAAAAACATTAGGTATCCGGTGGCAGGCTCAGAGTGACGTTTGTGGCTAACCGAGTGACTAAGATCACGCAGTCCGTCAGCCCGGGGAAATGGTCTCACGTAAGATCGGAGCACAATCCGGCTGACTTAGCGAGCAGAGGGGTTTCCGCCCAAGATCTGGCTAGCAGCGATCTATGGTGGCACGGGCCAGAATGGTTGCAGTTGAGCCCAGACCAATGGCCCATCCCCGTCGAACCTCTGCAAGAGACAGACGTAGAACAACGTCCTGTCAAGTGCAACCTGTCTCAGTCACCACCAGATTCCAGTTTTTTAGCCCGCTTCTCAGAGTTCGGAAAGGCCCTGAGAGTCCTGTCCTATGTTTTTAGATTCCTCAAGCGTTGTCAGAAGCCGGACACCCAATTTCCAGACGAGCTCAGTAGCAACGAGCTATCCGATACACAAGAGCGTATGATCATCCATACTCAGCGCTTAGAATATTCCAACGAATTCCGGCACTTGCTAAAAAAGCAGCCTCTTCCTACGTCTAGCTGCATCATTAACTTGAATCCATTTATCGACCAACACGGGGTCATAAGAGCATGCGGTCGTGTGAGAACATCGAAGTCCCTAAGCTATGATGAGAAGCACCCGATCATTCTCCCGTATTCAAGCGCATTTACACGTCTCCTCGTTCGGTTCACTCATCGCATCGCATTGCATGGGGGGAACCAATTAGTGATGCGGCTCATCCGATCCAAATACTGGGTTCCGAAACTACGGACCTTAGTCAAAACAACGATAAACTCCTGTAAGGTCTGTGTGGTCCATCGCAGAAAGTTGCAAACCCAGCTTATGGGAGACTTGCCCGAAGAGAGGACAACGTTCTCTCGTCCATTCACTCGTACAGGTGTCGACTTCGCTGGACCATTCGAGATCAAGACGTACGCAGGTCGAGCTTGCCGCATCACCAAAGGGTATGTGTGTGTCTTCGTGTGCTTCAGCACGAAGGCGATCCATTTGGAAGCAACCTCTGATCTCACAACCGAAAAGTTCCTTGCAGCTTTTAATCGGTTCGTAGCAAGGCGAGGTTGCCCTCAGAAAATGTGTTCCGATAATGGGAAGACGTTTGTCGGAGCTGAAAAAGCCCTTTCCCACGATTTTCTGGTCGCCACCAGAGCAAGTGTTCTTGCAACATATCCGCAGCAGCACCTCACGTGGCACTTTAATCCTCCAAGCGCACCTCACATGGGTGGCCTGTGGGAAGCGGGTGTGAAAAGTTTCAAGACGCTTTTCTACAAGTCCACCTCAACATGGAAGTATACTTTCGAAGAACTGTCGACCCTCCTTTCCAAAATCGAAGCGTGCTTGAATTCGCGGCCCATTTCCCCTATGTCAGAAGATCCAACTGACCTTCTAGCCCTAAGTCCAGGCCACTTTTTGATTGGCGGCCCGCTGGTTTCAATTGCGGAGCCAGAAATAAAAGAGAACGCAGAGTCCATCATCAACCGATGGCAGCGTCTAAAGGCCCTTAATCAACAGTTCTGTTTCCGTTGGAAGGAAGAATATCTGAAAGAGTTGCACAAACGAAATAAGTGGCAACTTCCAACTCGAAACCTCCAAACAGGCGATATGGTTGTTGTAAAGGAAGATAACCTGCAGCTTAGTGAATGGCGCCTAGGAAGGATTGAACGAACCTATCCCGGGGTCGATGGCATGGTCCGCGTGGTCGATGTGTTAACTGTCCGTGGGACCATTAAGCGGCCAGTAGCAAAGCTCATCCTTCTTCCTGTAGAGAGCAATGTCCACGTCCAAGTATCCAATTAGCTAATGTGTCGTTTGTTGGCCGGTGCGTAAGATCCAACCACTAATCTTCCACATCTCTTTTTTTCCAAGCATGACTCCTCGTCGTCGTCCATTAACGCGCAGCCAGCCCAGAGGATCGGACTGTTTTCGCTGTCGGGTCTGCCGTGGAGTCCACGCTCTACGCAAATGCCAGCGGTTCCTCACGCTAAGTGCCGAAAAGCGTTTGCGGGCAGTGATCATCAATAAGTACTGCCACAATTGCCTGGCCCACCAACACTCAGGGAGCTCATGCCGAAGCGGCGACACGTGCCGGGTTTGCGGGAAGAACCACCACACTCTCCTCCACCTAGAGGGATCACAGCGGACTCCACGTCCCAAGGCTCGCTCGACTGTGCCGAAGGCAAGCTCGCCCACAGCGAGATCGCGCTCCAGATCCGCTGCTCCTCCAACGACGCTGACATCGCTCCTTCAGTCCAGGAGCACTAGCGTCCTCCCAACAGCAGTGGTTGTGATCGACACGGGTCTCAAGACGTTCGAAGTGGGCGCTCTAATTGATCCGTGCAGTCCAGTCAGCCGCATCAACGCATCCTTGGCAACGGCCTTCGGGCTTTCCGTCACTCGCGTTGGTGCGGAAGGTGCTTGCACCACCTTCATCCTTTCTAAGGTGAAGAGCGATGTCAGGCTAGAGGTGGTCCTGACGGTGGAGCCTCAGCTCCAAATACGAACACCGACGAGACCCCTGGGAGACCACGTAAAGGAGCACTTCGCCAACATGGACCTGGCGGATGCTCAATTCCATCGGCCATGTACCATTTCCTTGGTACTCGGAGCCGACGTATATCCAAAGGTGATTCTGCCAGGAGTGGTCCCAAGCACGGACGGCTTCCCAGTTGCGCAGAACACTGTGTTCGGGTGGACTCTCTCTGGCACTTGCAACACCGTGTGAACAGAGAAAGGCGGCCCTTCCCCGTTCCTATTTTTTCTTTGCAACTATATTGCAAGGGGGGGAGGATGTTTAAGCCGCAAAGTAGGCACCGATGCAGCCCATAGGCTGCAAGCTCATGCTCCCGAAGCATGAAAGCTTTTGGAGCGGCCTCTTCAGTGCTCATTAGATTTAAGCTTAATCATACCAGAGTTAGTTGAAATCAGACCTTGGAATAAAGCACAACGCGCACGCGCATCATTTTCCGCAAATACCTACATCTTCTTCTTATTGTTTGGGCACCTAAATCCCACGAGCCACCAGAAGTGAAGGACGAGAAAAGCAGGCAAGGATCTCCCACTACAATCAGGTACAAACCAAAGAAGACTTTATGCTACATCTACTACGAAATCAAACGTCAATTGTCGACTCCACAATGAACGTGATTAGGAAGGATAAGTCAGCCATGGACAACCGCCTAAAGGTATTGGAACAACAAGTGGCAACCATCAGCCGAGAAAGAGGAACATATCACGGCGATCATCTAATTCAGTCATACCTAGGGCTCACAGCACAACTAACTCTGCTGACAACGAGTCTTCAACGTATGCAGTCTGAACTAGCAACTAGACCAAATCCGGGATCACTTGCCAGCTGATCAAATGCTGCCTGTCACAACACAAAATGTGATACAATTATACAGGCTCATGCGAGCCGAAGGAACTCTGACTGCCACACACGTCATTTTCAAGGTGACACTACCGTTAGTTTCACCAGTTCAGCTCGAAGTTTTCAGTATCATGCCGATTCCGGTCTGGGACTCAAAAAGTTGGAGCTTGTTCAATCTCAAAACGACCATAATCACTGTGAACACTCACCGAGATCAATTCATGGGATTTACTCCAGAAGAATTTCGACGATGCTTTAAACTACTCAACGCAGAATACATCTGCTTTGATCATCAAACAGTCTTCAATGTCGACAATCGCTGTGAGTTTCAGTTGTTTAACAATAAAACAGCACCTTTATGTGAAGTGGCCCACACGAAGGCGGACATGGTGTGGTCCAAAACTCAGCAAGCAAATAAATGGATTTTTGCAACACACTCTACAATGAGAGGCAACGGGTCTCCGTCAACCATACAACTGGAAGGAACTGGCTTGCTCTCATTGTCACCTGGATGCACTGCTCTCAATACAGAAATAAGCATCAGTACCTTCAGCACAACAATCAGTGAAGTTAAATAAACCTACACTCGATTTGGGGACATACGCTTACCAACGACACCCCCTTCGCCAGCAACTGTACAATTGGAGAACCAGACATCAGACTATCTTCAAGAATTGGAAGATTTTCGCATGCAATTAGTGGCAATCAATCAACAAAGGCTGCCACACCATCTCAACACAGTTCAGCATCATCAAATAGCTACTTATGCTGCCCTAGCAATATCAATGCTATTGATTATTGCGTTCATTCTCCGGAAGAAGTATCAATCATGGAACCCAAGGCCGTCAACAATCAACCAAGCAGAGCCACGCGGATCATCACCCCCGATCCCCATTCCACACCGCTTTTCAGTCGACTTGGGCGATGGTTGAATACCAGTTCAACGGCCGGGAGAATGTTCAGTCGCATATTTATGCATTAATTAATATTACATAATATACACTTATCGAATAAGTCAGGTCGACCCATGTAACGGGAGACATAATAACAAACGACAAAGCATTGTAGCTGAGTCAACAATAACCGCTTCTGCAGCAATTTCTGCCAACGATGCGATTGCTCTTCAGAGGGCAAAAACACTGTCACACACATTGCTGACTATCACAATTGCCCAATAACATAATATCATATTAAATCCAAATTAATTCAATATTAATTCCAATTCCCTTTTACCATATTCTTACTAGACTCAGCACTTTCTGTACCTTTTGTTACCTATAAATAGAAATTAAGTTTGTTGAATAAAATCAGTATCAGAAACAGTACCATCACTGCCTGTTCACTCATTCTCTACAACTGCAATCAACAGAGGCTGTCGCCGTGTCTTCAGACCCTCATTTGCTCGACGTAGGAAACCCTCTCCGCAGTCCAACTGGTTCAAGTTCTAGTTGCGACGACAAATTTGTAGACGGTTTATGAACCGTATGCATACCAAAACACACACACAAACACACATTAACAGATATAAAATAGACATGGTAGATGTAGATGTGGATAGCAGATGTAGCAAAAAAAATTTAAAATGTAAATTTTTTTTTTTTATTCTAATATCCTTAAAATTATATGCTCAAAAATGTAAATACTGACTGAGTATGGGTATAAATAGAGTCGCGTCCCCAGAAACGACTCACACGTTCCTTCTCGTTTCTATCTATTATCGTGTGCCTTAAAGAAGTTTGCATGCAAAACTGGTGCCGTTCCATTGCCAATGTCACTGGTCTCTGGTCTCTGTCTCTGGTTAAGCGCTGGGAATTGGTTTCACGCTTAAAACATGCATTTTGGAAACAATGGTCTACGGAATACCTCCACGAACTACAAACTCGGCATAAATGGAAAACCACCGCTCCAAACGTGACCGAAGGATTATTAGTTTTGGTGAAGGAAGACAACCTTCCAGTAATGAAGTGGCCAATAGGTCGCATCATCAAAACTTATCCTGGGCAAGACAACCATGTACGAGTGGTTGATGTCAAAACATCGTCCGTTGTATACAAACGCCCCTTCAGTCGTCTCGCCCCATTATTCTCAGAGGAGGTAGCAACAAAACGCTCCAAAAATGCTATTCAAGATATTGCTGAAACAGAGGAGCCACCAACACAGCGAAAAAGGTTATCATTACCTACACTAACATCCACATTGTTAGTGTTACTTCTCATGCTGCCAATAGCATTTTCACAATCAATAAATGTGACGCAATTTGCAAACAAGCCTGGAATATTCTATGAGAAACTTGGAACCTCAAGAATGACCACTTCCGAATGGACCATGATTGTATACTACGACTTGAATCCATATTGGAAGGATATGCAAGTCATGTCAACCGGAATGTCCGAACTAAGACACATGTGCCCTGATCTAAAAAATGTTCCAGCGTGCAACTCCATATTTCAACACTTTCAACATTTGTACAAAGAACTACAAACAGGAAATATGCTAATGAAGGCCTCTCGACAACGCAGATCACCGCTGGATTTAGTAGGAAACGTGTCACACCAGCTTTTCGGTGTACTTGACTCTACATATGCTGAGAAAATGGCCAAAGTAATCGAAAAGGTACAAACCAAAGAAGACTTTATGCTACATCTACTACGAAATCAAACGTCAATTGTCGACTCCACAATGAACGTGATTAGGAAGGATAAGTCAGCCATGGACAACCGCCTAAAGGTATTGGAACAACAAGTGGCAACCATCAGCCGAGAAAGAGGAACATATCACGGCGATCATCTAATTCAGTCATACCTAGGGCTCACAGCACAACTAAGTCTGCTGACAACGAGTCTTCAAGGTATGCAGTCTGAACTAGCAACTAGACCAAATCCGGGATCACTTGCCAGCTGATCAAATGCTGCCTGTCACAACACAAAATGTGATACAATTATACAGGCTCATGCGAGCCGAAGGAACTCTGACTGCCACACACGTCATTTTCAAGGTGACACTACCGTTAGTTTCACCAGTTCAGCTCGAAGTTTTCAGTATCATGCCGATTCCGGTCTGGGACTCAACAAGTTGGAGCTTGTTCAATCTCAAAACGACCATAATCACTGTGAACACTCACCGAGATCAATTCATGGGATTTACTCCAGAAGAATTTCAACGATGCTTTAAACTACTCAACGCAGAATACATCTGCTTTGATCATCAAACAGTCTTCAATGTCGACAATCGCTGTGAGTTTCAGTTGTTTAACAATAAAACAGCACCTTTATGTGAAATGACCCACACGAAGGCGGACATGGTGTGGTCCAAAACTCAGCAAGCAAATAAATGGATTTTTGCAACACACTCTACAATGAGAGGCAACGGGTCTCCGTCAACCATACAACTGGAAGGAACTGGCTTGCTCTCATTGTCACCTGGATGCACTGCTCTCAATACAGAAATAAGCATCAGTACCTTCAGCACAACAATCAGTGAAGTTAAATCAACCTACACTCGATTTGGGGACATACGCTTACCAACGACACCCCCTTCGCCAGCAACTGTACAATTGGAGAACCAGACATCAGACTATCTTCAAGAATTGGAAGATTTTCGCATGCAATTAGTGGCAATCAATCAACAAAGGCTGCCACACCATCTCAACACAGTTCAGCATCATCAAATAGCTACTTATGCTGCCCTAGCAATATCAATGCTATTGATTATTGCGTTCATTCTCCGGAAGAAGTATCAATCATGGAACCCAAGGCCGTCAACAATCAACCAAGCAGAGCCACGCGGATCATCACCCCCGATCCCCATTCCACACCGCTTTTCAGTCGACTTGGGCGATGGTTGAATACCAGTTCAACGGCCGGGAGAATGTTCAGTCGCATATTTATGCATTAATTAATATTACATAATATACACTTATCGAATAAGTCAGGTCGACCCATGTAACGGGAGACATAATAACAAACGACAAAGCATTGTAGCTGAGTCAACAATAACCGCTTCTGCAGCAATTTCTGCCAACGATGCGATTGCTCTTCAGAGGGCAAAAACACTGTCACACACATTGCTGACTATCACAATTGCCCAATAACATAATATCATATTAAATCCAAATTAATTCAATATTAATTCCAATTCCCTTTTACCATATTCTTACTAGACTCAGCACTTTCTGTACCTTTTGTTACCTATAAATAGAAATTAAGTTTGTTGAATAAAATCAGTATCAGAAACAGTACCATCACTGCCTGTTCACTCATTCTCTACAACTGCAATCAACAGAGGCTGTCGCCGTGTCTTCAGACCCTCATTTGCTCGACGTAGGAAACCCTCTCCGCAGTCCAACTGGTTCAAGTTCTAGTTGCGACGACAAATTTGTAGACGGTTTATGAACCGTATGCATACCAAAACACACACACAAACACACATTAACAGATATAAAATAGACATGGTAGATGTAGATGTGGATAGCAGATGTAGCAAAAAAAATTTAAAATGTAAATTTTTTTTTTTATTCTAATATCCTTAAAATTATATGCTCAAAAATGTAAATACTGACTGAGTACGGGTATAAATAGAGTCGCGTCCCCAGAAACGACTCACACGTTCCTTCTCGTTTCTATCTATTATCGTGTGCCTTAAAGAAGTTTGCATGCAAAACTGGTGCCGTTCCATTGCCAATGTCAATTTGCATACCAATTGCAGCCCTCACCCCCCGAATGTCAAAAAATGTGAAAGTTTAATATTGTAGTGAACCCATGCGTGTACATATGTAACACTCTGTTATATATATAAATACATATGAGCAGTGACATAAACAACTTATGTTTATGTTACGCATTCCTTTTGCACAGCAACGATCTACGACTTAAACGCAGATAGGTCAGCTACCAAAACTGCTGAGCAGGCATTTACCCGAACTCAGGCAGAACCCAAACGACTTAACACTGAGGCGATGGGTATCCCTCTCAAAAGCCCCTTAACGCTGATCATGCATTTCCATTAGACTCAGGCAGAGACCACGCGCACTAATACTTATGCGGTGGTACTCTTTTCATATAATGCATGGGATAACTCTCGCTCTCCGTTATACATAAGAACGATTGTACCCTAGGATAAGAACCAAATTATATTCAATTAACATTCTCAATCAATCAACCAAATGAAGCAGTCGTGCTTGCTCTGTGTACTTCTAATATAACAATGGAAAACTAACATAACATGGCGACCGTGACAAATTCGACACTGCTCGATTAAAACAACTTAATAATTTTAACATCTTAACCAAATCATATTAAAGGCTGTGGTGTGACTGCTGCATAAATACAATGATGAATAACTGGCCCTAAAATAATGTGTTGACCTCGTCATTTGAGAGCTTTGGTTAATTGGTTTTGCTGTGGTGGGGGCCGGTTATATAATTTTGGCCCGCGCTTTTCCGTCGATTGGCCGCGCGTGTGCTGAGTTCTCGGTTTTCTTTCTTTCTTCGGTCGATGTCTTTCGATCCGTGCTGCGTCTTCGGATTTGTTGGTGTTGATATATTCTCCTTGGTGTATCGTTGGTGGCTCCGACTGCTTCTGACGAACCATGGGATCCAACGTTCGTTACAACATGCATATGTGAAGAGGGTCTAATGTGTGTGTTAAACTTTGTTATGCCTTTCAGGCCTTGCTTAATAATTAAACAATAAAGACACATACACACTTAAATGTGACAAAAGTTGAGAAACTTTTACTGGCTTTTTGCCTCTGGCTCTGGCTGTGGCGGTGGTTCACTTTTAATTAGAAATAGAATCGAATCCGCAAGCTGTCGAAATTTTATCTATGCCCTGATATCCCTGTCTACAGCGGGCATGGGGGCCCCCCATCTGGGGGCTACAGATGAGGGCTCCAGTGAGTGGCTCCAGTGGGTGGCTCCAGTGGGTGGCTCCAGTGGGTGCCTACAGCGGGGGGAATGGCCTGCTGCACTGCCAGCACAGAGCCCAGAGCCCATCCCTAGAATGTCGACTTGGATATGGACTTCCTGCTCCTGCTGCTGCTCCCCACCAGGGAAAAGTTTATGCAACGTTTGGCCGTCGGCAAGTGGATGAGGGTGGTGGGAAGTGAGTGAGAGTCGGAAGCGGAAAGCTGAGACTCAAAAAAGGAGTTGCAGCTCGTAATGCTTCCGGTCCGTTGCCTTATATCTTTTGCCATCAAGTTATCATTCTCAAACTTTATCGATATCGATAACGATGCTGCAATGAGCTGTCACCTGCTCCTGCCACCATACCTGACTTCAAGTCCACTCTAGACTGCAAGATCTGCAAGACTGCAGGATGAGAATGAAGACTGTTGAGGCCGCAGAGGTGTATAGCGGGTGGGCGTGGCATCACTACTGGCGCCCTGCTTCTCCTGCTGCTTTATAAACGCCTTGAATTGCTCGGCATTCCCCTTGACCCCCGTGAGCAGACTCTGCTGCGTGGTGGAAATGTCCACAGTTGGGGTGCGGGCGCAGAGGCTTTGCAGCGTGA
This sequence comes from Drosophila obscura, assembly GCF_018151105.1. Taxonomy (NCBI): domain Eukaryota; kingdom Metazoa; phylum Arthropoda; class Insecta; order Diptera; family Drosophilidae; genus Drosophila; species Drosophila obscura. The sequence continues at coordinate 298,312 of NW_024542867.1, read as the reverse complement.
GGCAGAAAATTAATCCGTTGATAGCCGTTGATAGAAGGCCGACAGCCAGCTGAAGAGTATTCAATTGGACATGCTGCAATTGAGCGAGGACAAGAATCTCAAACAGGAATGTGATCGGCTGAAGGAGGACAACTGGTGCATGTCCACGAAACGGGAGACAGCGGATGCGATCCGCCTGGAGCTGGATCGGCACCAAGGCCTCTTGGTGGCTGCCCAAACGGAGGTGGATCGACTGACCCAACCGCAAGCAGAGACCTCACACGAGAAGGATGTGCTCAGCTACGAGCTGCAGCAGCAGCGCGAACAATTCGCCAAGCTCAAGCAAAGTCTACAGAGCGTCCAGTTCAATGCAGAGCAGCAGGCCAAAAGGCTGGCGTCGGAGAAGAACAGTCCTTGTTCACATCCACATAGTGTTCCTTTAGGATTTTCGCATGCCTCTTATTGATCTTCTGCAGCCTGCTCATTTGAATCTCAGCACTGCGAATTTCAGCCAACTTCTCCGCATAGCTACTGCAGTTCTCTGGCTCACATTTCGCCTGCAACTGCCGCAGCTCGCTCTGCAACTGAGAGGGCCTCTTCTTCTTAGAGCTGAGAGGGTCAACTAGCTAGTAATATTAAACTGAGTATCAAAATCATGGATTACGATTTCAATCAATAAAATAGAACGTAATTTAACATATTTTACGCATTACAGGTGATGGATGTCGGCAGCAATCGAAGGATCTACCGGACACTGCGCGAGGAGAAGAAGTGGGCGGAGCAGTGGAATTCCCAGCTGGAGTCCAAGCTGAAGCAGCTGCTCCAGTGCAAGCAGCTCAATGAAAAATACGCCCATAGCGGCGAGCTGCTGTATAGGAAACAGATCGACTTCGACAAAATCACAAAGCGATACAACGCCCTGGAGTCGGACTTTGAGGTCATGCTGCTGGAGAAGGAGGTCAAGATACATGAGCTGAAGGGCTCGGTCGAACTGGCCCAGAGTCAGTACATCAAGCTGCCGGAGGCCAGGCGGGCGACTTTGGAGCACAGCAATGCCCAGCTGAATAGCCACATGGAGGGGACCCTGGCTGAGCTCAGTTCGCTCGATGATCTTTTGCTCAAGATTAATATGACTCGCGTGGGCCTCAGTCGCGCTGATCGCAATGGCCAACTCAATGAGGAGCTGCCTCGGGCTATGGGCAGTCCCGAAAGCCAGACAGATGATTTTATCAATCTGCAGAAGCAACTGGACGAGCGGAAGAAGGAACTGCTCCTGCTGCGTGAGCAGGAGCAGGAGGCACTACGTACCGTGGCTACATTGAGTGAGGAGAAAACGCGACTGCAGCTGCGCCTTGTGCAAATAGAACAGAAATGGGGCGCAGTGAAACAAAATTTGGCCACAAGCTATTCGCAGCTACAGCTGAAAATTAATCTGTTGAAAGCCGAACGGGATCGCCGCCAGAAGGCCGACAGCCAGCTGAAGAGTATTCAACTGGACATGCTGCAATTGAGCGAGGACAAGAATCTCAAACAGGAATGTGATCGGCTGAAGGACAACTGGCGAATGTCCACGAAGTGGGAGACAGCGGATGCGCTCCGCCTGGAGCTGGATCGGCACCAAGGCCTCTTGGTGGCAGCGCGAACAATTCGCTAAGCTCAAGCAAAGTCTACAGAGCGTCCAGTTCAATGCAGAGCAGCAGGCCAAAAGGCTGGCGTCGGAAAAGAACAGTCTGCAGAGCGAGCTGCAGCAGCTACAGTCTACTTTCAAACGAAGTAAACTAAACAGCTTGAAAAACTCGAAAAAGCGTAAAATATAATCTAAAACCTGCAACAAGATGAAGTTACGCTACAACAAAAACCGGACTGTATCTCCATTCTCGCAATCCTCTGTGCCCATTGTTTAAGTGGTGTCGGATATCAAGCATCCAGCCTCCATCGAAGAAATTTTTGATGTGATTAACTTGAAGTATAAGCACATGACTAACGATTTTCACTTTTCGCGCAGTGTCCGGTAGATCCTTCGATTGCTGCTTCTCCTGACAGGCTCGCTTCAGCTGCTGCTCCATGCTGACGCACGTTTCTGCTCCTCCTCCAGCTTCTTGCGTGTTTCTGCGGCCTGCTGGGCCATGTTGTCCTGCTCGGGCGACTTCGATTTTACCATCTTCTTGAACTTGTGTATCTGTGCCTGCTGCTGGAATCCCTGGAATATCCGACAGCGAATTGCTTATCGAATAGCTGGTGGTCCCCTCTTCTTCATCCTCCAAGTCAAAGAAAATGGCCTTGATCCCTTCATCCAGCAACTCGCTGCCTTCTGTCTTAGCCTTGGGCGCCGCACTCTTGTCCGGTTGTCCGCTCGTGTCGCTCATTTGCTACTAAAGTGTTAAAATTATTTAGTACGAATTTAATCTTATTTTAAATTTATTTCGTACCGCTTCAATTTTGTAGTGTGTAGTTGACTCTAGGTTGTGGATTCGGTCAACGAATCTGACTAACCGAATATTCTCAGTCGAATTTGTTGCTCAAGGCTACTGGCCAGCCTGCTGGGTTTCCTCTGCTAAACGTATAAAAAGTGTAGCCAAGTAAGTCGTTGATGTGGATATTTTTTTTTTTTTAGGTTCCAATTATCACAGACAATAAAGTACAATTACTTAACGTACTGTTACTGTTGATTAGCAACTTTTGGTAAGGGTCAAGGATTTCTTTTACTATTTGAAAAATCCGGAATGGTTTTCCCGGAACGATACTGTGGGAATGACGCCGGTCCAGCAGCTCTAGGTGTGGTGCCATTCAGACAGCCATTCTTCTTAAATCCGTTTAATGCACTGGTCGCAGCCAGCGATGCCAACGTTCGCCCCAGTTCAGAAGGGAGCCGATCGAACGATCGTAACAGCGACTGAGCGTAACAATCCAATAACTCTTATACTATGCTATTCTATGCTATACTATGCTATGCTATGCTATTTTGCTGCTGCTGCTCCAACATTCCGGCCCCGTTGAAGGCCTCCGGCGCTTCAACCATCCATTGGCAATTTTGCCAGTTTTTGTATTGCGCGTTTAATAACGCCTGCGGAAGTCCGCACCTCTGCCACGCGCACTCTCCTACCACCGCCGTCGTTGCCACCACTCCCCCTGTGGTCCACTTCTGAGGCGGTGTGTTGTCCTCGTGGACGAGCACTAGGCATCCTGCCTCGAGGTTCGGTCCTTCGGTAGACCTCTGCTGCCGCTGCTGCAGGCTGGCCAGGTAGTCCTTGGACCAGCCCTGCCAAAACTGCTGCTTGAGCGCGGACAGCATGCGCCACCGCTGCATTTGGCGCCTTGCTCGGATTCGGGCGGCAGCGAAAGAAACGGCTGCCCGATGAGCAGGTGTCCTGGTGTCAGGGCTTCTCCATCGCTGGGGTCGTTACCTGGCGAAGCGATTGGCCGGGAGTTGAGGATGGCCTCTACCTCGACCAGGTGGGTGCTTAGCTCGTCCGCGGTGAGCTTGGCGTTGCCAACTCCTCGTATCAGCCGTTGTTTGGCTGCCTTGACTGCCGCCTCCCAAAGCCCTCCGAAGTGCGGTGCTCTCGGTGGTATGAAACACCACTCGACGCCGTGCTGTGCTGCGTACGTCCTGAGCCGATCCTGATCCCTCTGAAATGCTGCGTGAAGCTCTTCCATTACTCGGCTCGCGCCCACGAAGTTGGTGGCGTTGTCGCTGTAGACCTTCTCCGGAAGGCCTCTCCTCCCGACGAACCTTTTGAAAACACACAAAAAACTGTCAGTTGATAGGTCGACTACTAATTCGAGGTGAACAGCCTTTGAAGCGAAGCACACGAACACGGCTACATAGGTCTTAATGGGGGGCCTGCCTCGAATTTTGAGGGACACCTGAAACGGACCACAGAAATCTACCCCACAAATCAGAAAGGGGCGAGCTCTTCGCACTCGGTCAGCTGGCAGGTTTCCCATGATCTGTCCCATAAGGATGGGCTTGTATCGGAAACAGTGCACACAATTCCTCACGATTCTTGTGCATGCTTCTCGGGCGTTCAATAGCCAAATCTGCTGCCTTAGAAGGGAAACCATTACTTTTGCACCTGCATGATAATGAGCACGATGCAAATGGCGTAGAAACAGTATCACGAACTGCGACTTTTGCGACAGCAGTAGAGGAAACTTCGCATCGTATGGAATTTCTGCGTGCAGCAATCTTCCCCCAACACGAATCAGTGGGAAGGTGACTCCGCCGAGTTCGCTCGTGTGTATGAACGGGCTGAGTCGTTGAAGATGTGGAGACAAAATTTCCGACCTATCCAGTTTGAGGAATTCCGACCCAAGCTCACATCTTTGGACTACCTGTACCAGCCTAAGAAATGAGACCTTCAGCTCCTTAGCTGACACAACCACATCTCGACTGCGATTGCCACCTTGAATGAACCGATTCACATACGCCATTATCCGAAGCAACTTCTGAAACGACGAGCATCTTCCAATCAGCTCGATGACCTCATTAGTCTGATCCTTTGCCACAGAATGTGCTGCCACACTTTTCTTGTTTTCGGACTTTTCCATTTCTGGGGACAACTCAACCTGATGAAGACGCGGCCAATTCTCAGGACCACTAAGAAGAAAATGCGGCCCATTAGTCCACAATGAGCACATTACACTAAGGACACTAAGTCTGCTGGGTTTTGATCGGTGTGAACGTGACGCCAAATCACACCACTGGACAACTCCTGGATTTCAGCAACCCTATTGGCCACAAACGTTGCTAGCGTGGCTGGGTCCGTTTCCAGCCAATACAAGGTGACCTGGGAGTCCGACCAAAAGTTCACGCTTTCAATTACAAACTTGTCTAGCAGCAGTCGAACTTGAAACCATAGCGTGGATAGAAGAAGCGCTGCACACAATTCTTTGCTGTAAGAAGTCGGGATAAAATTTTTAGCGTCCTCGGTACGGACGTAAATACAGCATCCGTACGCATCACGCAAGGAATCAAAGGAGTCGTCCAGCTGATGGTGAAACAAATCAGTTTGCGGATTCCAACGAATTCCGAAGTTTTTAATGGAAGCGGAAGGGTCAAACTGAAGAGACTTTTCCTGGCCACTATCGGACAGCAGATGGGGATGATTTGACGCCCATTTGGCCAACATGAAACCCCCCGCTTCCAGGACCTCACTCACTTCCTGCCGAATTCTTCCCAGTTCTTCCAGACTATTTGCTCCTGTCAGCATATCATCAACGTAAAAGTCATTTGCTATGACTTGCGAGGCCACAGGATGGGACTTAGCATAGACTTTTGCTAGCTCAACGAGACAGCGGATGGCTTTCTGTTGAAAGCCGAACGGGATCGCCGCCAGAAGGCCGACAGCCAGCTGAAGAGTATTCAACTGGACATGCTGCAATTGAGCGAGGACAAGAATCTCAAACAGGAATGTGATCGGCTGAAGGACAACTGGCGAATGTCCACGAAGTGGGAGACAGCGGATGCGCTCCGCCTGGAGCTGGATCGGCACCAAGGCCTCTTGGTGGCAGCGCGAACAATTCGCTAAGCTCAAGCAAAGTCTACAGAGCGTCCAGTTCAATGCAGAGCAGCAGGCCAAAAGGCTGGCGTCGGAAAAGAACAGTCTGCAGAGCGAGCTGCAGCAGCTACAGTCTACTTTCAAACGAAGTAAACTAAACAGCTTGAAAAACTCGAAAAAGCGTAAAACATAATCTAAAACCTGCAACAAGATGAAGTTACGCTACAACAAAAACCGGACTGTATCTCCATTCTCGCAATCCTCTGTGCCCATTGTTTAAGTGGTGTCGGATATCAAGCATCCAGCCTCCATCGAAGAAATTTTTGATGTGATTAACTTGAAGTATAAGCACATGACTAACGATTTTCACTTTTCGCGCAGTGTCCGGTAGATCCTTCGATTGCTGCTTCTCCTGACAGGCTCGCTTCAGCTGCTGCTCCATGCTGACGCACGTTTCTGCTCCTCCTCCAGCTTCTTGCGTGTTTCTGCGGCCTGCTGGGCCATGTTGTCCTGCTCGGGCGACTTCGATTTTACCATCTTCTTGAGCTTGTGTATCTGTGCCTGCTGCTGGAATCCCTGGAATATCCGACAGCGAATTGCTTATCGAATAGCTGGTGGTTCCCTCTTCTTCATCCTCCAAGTCAAAGAAAATGGCCTTGATCCCTTCATCCAGCAACTCGCTGCCTTCTGTCTTAGCCTTGGGCGCCACACTCTTGTCCGGTTGTCCGCTCGTGTCGCTCATTTGCTACTAAAGTGTTAAAATTATTTAGTACGAATTTAATCTTATTTTAAATTTATTTCGTACCGCTTCAATTTTGTAGTGTGTAGTTGACTCTAGGTTGTGGATTCGGTCAACGAATCTGACTAACCGAATATTCTCAGTCGAATTTGTTGCTCAAGGCTACTGGCCAGCCTGCTGGGTTTCCTCTGCTAAACGTATAAAAAGTGTAGCCAAGTAAGTCGTTGATGTGGATATTTTTTTTTTTTTAGGTTCCAATTATCACAGACAATAAAGTACAATTACTTAACGTACTGTTACTGTTGATTAGCAACTTTTGGTAAGGGTCAAGGATTTCTTTTACTATTTGAAAAATCCGGAATGGTTTTCCCGGAACGATACTGTGGGAATGACGCCGGTCCAGCAGCTCTAGGTGTGGTGCCATTCAGACAGCCATTCTTCTTAAATCCGTTTAATGCACTGGTCGCAGCCAGCGATGCCAACGTTCGCCCCAGTTCAGAAGGGAGCCGATCGAACGATCGTAACAGCGACTGAGCGTAACAATCCAATAACTCTTATACTGATGCTATTCTATGCTATACTATCTGCTATGCTATTTTGCTGCTGCTGCTCCAACATTCCGGCCCCGTTGAAGGCCTCCGGCGCTTCAACCATCCATCGGCAATTTTGCCAGTTTTTGTATTGCGCGTTTAATAACGCCTGCGGAAGTCCGCACCTCTGCCACGCGCACTCTCCTACCACCGCCGTCGTTGCCACCACTCCCCCTGTGGTCCACTTCTGAGGCGGTGTGTTGTCCTCGTGGACGAGCACTAGGCATCCTGCCTCGAGGTTCGGTCCTTCGGTAGACCTCTGCTGCCGCTGCTGCAGGCTGGCCAGGTAGTCCTTGGACCAGCCCTGCCAAAACTGCTGCTTGAGCGCGGACAGCATGCGCCACCGCTGCATTTGGCGCCTTGCTCGGATTCGGGCGGCAGCGAAAGAAACGGCTGCCCGATGAGCAGGTGTCCTGGTGTCAGGGCTTCTCCATCGCTGGGGTCGTTACCTGGCGAAGCGATTGCCGGGAGTTGAGGATGGCCTCTACCTCGACCAGGTGGGTGCTTAGCTCGTCCGCGGTGAGCTTGGCGTTGCCAACTCCGCGTATCAGTCGTTGTTTGGCTGCCTTGACTGCCGCCTCCCAAAGCCCTCCGAAGTGCGGTGCTCTCGGTGGTATGAAACACCACTCGACGCCGTGCTGTGTTGTGTACGTCCTGAGCCGATCCTGATCCCTCTGAAATGCTGCGTGAAGCTCTTCCATTACTCGGCTCGCGCCCACGAAGTTGGTGGCGTTGTCGCTGTAGACCTTCTCCGGAAGGCCTCTCCTCCCGACGAACCTTTTGAAAACACACAAAAAACTGTCAGTTGATAGGTCGACTACTAATTCGAGGTGAACAGTCTTTGAAGCAAAACACACGAACACGGCTACATAGGTCTTAATGGGGGGCCTGCCTCGAATTTTGAGGGACACCTGAAACGGACCACAGAAATCTACCCCACAAATCAGAAAGGGGCGAGCTCTTCGCACTCGGTCAGCTGGCAGGTTTCCCATGATCTGTCCCATAAGGATGGGCTTGTATCGGAAACAGTGCACACAATTCCTCACGATTCTTGTGCATGCTTCTCGGGCGTTCAATAGCCAAATCTGCTGCCTTAGAAGGGAAACCATTACTTTTGCACCTGCATGATAATGAGCACGATGCAAATGGCGTAGAAACAGTATCACGAACTGCGACTTTTGCGACAGCAGTAGAGGAAACTTCGCATCGTATGGAATTTCTGCGTGCAGCAATCTTCCCCCAACACGAATCAGTCGGAAGGTGACTCCGCCGAGTTCGCTCGTGTGTATGAACGGGCTGAGTCGTTGAAGATGTGGAGACAAAATTTCCGACCTATCCAGTTTGAGGAATTCCGACCCAAGCTCACATCTTTGGACTACCTGTACCAGCCTAAGAAATGAGACCTTCAGCTCCTTAGCTGACACAACCACATCTCGACTGCGATTGCCACCTTGAATGAACCGATTCACATACGCCATTATCCGAAGCAACTTCTGAAACGACGAGCATCTTCCAATCAGCTCGATGACCTCATTAGTCTGATCCTTTGCCACAGAATGTGCTGCCACACTTTTCTTGTTTTCGGACTTTTCCATTTCTGGGGACAACTCAACCTGATGAAGACGCGGCCAATTCTCAGGACCACTAAGAAGAAAATGCGGCCCATTAGTCCACAATGAGCACATTACACTAAGGACACTAAGTCTGCTGGGTTTTGATCGGTGTGAACGTGACGCCAAATCACACCACTGGACAACTCCTGGATTTCAGCAACCCTATTGGCCACAAACGTTGCTAGCGTGGCTGGGTCCCTTTCCAGCCAATACAAGGTGACCTGGGAGTCCGACCAAAAGTTCACGCTTTCAATTACAAACTTGTCTAGCAGCAGTCGAACTTGAAACCATAGCGTGGATAGAAGAAGCGCTGCACACAATTCTTTGCTGTAAGAAGTCGGGATAAAATATTTTTAGCGTCCTCGGTACGGACGTAAATACAGCATCCGTACGCATCACGCAAGGAATCAAAGGAGTCGTCCAGCTGATAGTGAAACAAATCAGTTTGCGGATTCCAACGAATTCCGAGTGTTTTAATGGAAGCGGAAGGGTCAAACTGAAGAGACTTTTCCTGGCCACTATCGGACAGCAGATGGGGATGATTTGACGCCCATTTGGCCAACATGAAACCCCCCGCTTCCAGGACCTCACTCACTTCCTGCCGAATTCTTCCCAGTTCTTCCAGACTATTTGCTCCTGTCAGCATATCATCAACGTAAAAGTCATTTGCTATGACTTGCGAGGCCACAGGATGGGACTTAGCATAGACTTTTGCTAGCTCAACGAGACAGCGGATGGCCAAAAATGGAGCTGAAGCTGTCCCATACGTCACCGTATTCAGGCGATAAGTTTGCACATAAATATTTGCTTTCTCCCTCCAAAGAATCAATTGGAAATTTCGATCTTCTTCAGCAACCTGCACTTGCCTATACATCTTGGAGATATCCGCTGTAAGGCAAAACGGTTTAATCGAAATCGTGCTGCACTATTCGTGCAGCTCCCTCTGAATAGTGGCTCCCACCTTCAAAGTCTCGTTTAAACTCGTTTTAGTCTAACACCTATCTTTCCTGCATGCTCGCGATCGGTTCGGTAACACGCGTCGCGCGTCATGCGGCAGCGCCCCTCGGTCGGTTGGGCGGGAGGAGGGCTGCGTTTCTGCCTGGGTTCCGCGCGTAACAGGCTTCGGCTTGGTGTCACATGGGCCACTTGATGGTGCAGTCATTGCATATCAACGTCCAGACATGAAAAAAAAAAAAAAAGAGGTTGAAGTTGAAGTTTTACTCGATGCATCAAACACTACGCGGAGCTTGGTGGTGCTACTATCAGGTCTCAGGACACATTGATGCGGAATATAGTAATGGTGTCCTGGAGGAGTGCCTGGAAGCAATGACATGTGACCAAGGTTGAGATACTCTTTCATAAACTCCATATACATGTCATGCAGGTACTGATCACTCGCGATTCTGCGTTCCAGGGATAGAAAGCGGCGTTTGGCCGTCTCGAAAGAGGAACCCAAGACCTTGGGATTCACTTTAAATGGCAACTTAACTTCGAATCGACCCGACTCAAGCCTGCGTGATGTCTGCTTGAAGTTGCGTTCGCAAGCCAACTGTTCAGCTGTATGTACTGCCTTCGACTTCTCTGGGACATGTTCCAATTCCCAAAAGCGCTCCACCAGAGAGTCGAGAGAACACGTATCGCTACCAACAGCGTTATTGCATACAACATCCTGTTTTGATGCAGTATATTTTCCCGAAACAATCCAGCCCAACAACGTTTTTTGGATTGATGGATGTTCGGAACTTGGCTTTATTTGGCCCACACATATCAATTCGAAGAAGGTTTCTGCCCCTAGCAGTAAGTCGACCTTAGCAGGCTTGAAAAAATGTGGGTCTGCTAGCTCAAGGTTTGCTGGAATATTCCACTGGGCGAAATTTACTACATGGTCGGGTTGGTATGTGGAGATTGAACGTAATACCCAAAATCGGTTGCAAAATTATGAGCGTTGACACGAGATTGGACGGACGTGTGAACCTTGTTCTTTACGACGGACGAACTTTTTCCAACAGTTGTGATACTAATGCATGACTCGTCACGGTGCAGTCTTAGGCGCTGTGCGAGATATTCGGAAATAAAATGTATCTGGGAGCCGGAATCTAGCAGTGCCCTAGCATATTGGAACTGTCCAAACCGATCTTTCACCTTTACTACTGCCGTCGCGAGAATCACTTGGTCAGTACTCGCCACATGACTCGAGTAGGCTGTTGGGTTTTCAGAAACTGAGGGCTGTTCTACAGGAGCCGAACCAGACGTACTTTGCTGTGACTCTACCCCGTATCGGTGAAGCAGCGTGTTATGGGACTTGGAGCACACTCGACATTTTGCTGTCTTGCACTTCGTAACTGTATGACCTGGCTTCAAACAATTTATACACAAGCGAAGTTGCTTGGTGATATTAAAACGTTGAAGAACAGGAAGAGCACTAAACGCTTGACAACTGCTTATGATATGATTGCTCGCTGAACAATAGCTACACTTCGACTCGGCGCGCCGATCTGACTTTGCACAGGAAAAGGAAGACTTCGTGTGTCCTTTGCCTATTCCCTTACTCTTTGTTGACTCTTCAGCTGCCAGATGGTGATAGCGCCGATTCAGCTGGGATGCGCAATCGGACCACGACAGCAATTTGTCGTAATCCAATTGCTCTTCGAAGCGCGATTTTGTGGTATGATCTACTTTGGACATTGCTATGTGAATCAACATTGCACTATTTATGTCCTTCTCACTTCCTAACGACTGCAGAGAGGAGTAGAGGGCAGACACCGTGTCAATGAGGGACCTCAGGCATGCAGCAGAGGGTTATTTGGGGAATGTCGAACAACTGCGAGATGGTGTCGAGAAAGATTAAACACTTATTGTCGTAAACATTCTTTAAGCTCTCCAGAGCCTTTTCATAATTGGTCTCAGAGATTTGGAACGCCTTCACTGTGCCCAATGCAGCATCAGTAAGACAAGCCAGCAAGTGGTTACACTTTTCCACGTTCGTTAACGATGGGTCGCTATGCACCAAACTCTCAAACAGGCTTATGAAGTTTTTAAATTCGAAATGTTTTCCACTAAACTTAGGCAAATTCATTTTTGGCAGGTGTGACGAATGACGCTGATCGTCTCGATCGTTATTATGTGCACGCTGACTCTCAGGTACGTTTACTGCGGACATATACATAGCCCTCGTAGTAATACACACATCCTCGACCATTGACCTTAAATCGTTGCTGGGATTCAACGAATCCACATCTGCCTGAATGTCCATTAACTTGTCGCAATAATTTTCGATCAGTTCTAACCTGCACTTAATTTGAAGAGGGTCAAACGAAATTGTCTTTTCCTCAAAAGCCGTTTTCTGTCGCCTAATGTCGTTCATCACCTTATCGTGTTTCTGCATTGGGGTCAGTAACTTTTGGCTGAGCTTGGACCCTACTTCCTTGGCCGCGAATTCCTTTTCTTTTTCACTCATTTTTGACACAATTACTCAAATTACTACAGTCGAAAGCTAATGCGCAGGTTTTCGCACGGTTCAAAAAAGCTGATATGAGGGTGACTACGCTGTATTCAACGAACTGTTTTCAAACAAACACCAAAACAAAAAAAGAAGTTCCCCAAAACTCTCTATTGGCGGGTTAAAACAGCGATAGCAACGTTACCGCGTTGCAGAATTATGATGCCAACTCACACAGCCGAAACCGCCACAGTTAATTATCCACAATTAATCACAACAACACCGACAACAGAAATGTCTAAAGACTATGTATCAGCTTTAATGGGTTAATGCGGCGACAGCAAGAGCGACGAGAAAAATTATGCTCTCAGCGCACACAACCAAACGCCGCCAAACTATGTACAATTTTGCGCAACTATAGCATTACCGAAGCCAACAGACCACCAAGAAGCGGTACTTGATAAAAGATAATTGACAATAGAGGCAATGACCATTCCGTTGCTTTTGATTAGCGAGTACAGCCGGACCTCAATATGATGTACACTTTTTTATTGAGTTTCCACACATAAATTTTATTTGGGTTATGTTTTATTAAATTGGTATTCCAATTCATGCAGTGCCAGAAAATGAGGACACCGGCTATGATGCTATAATAGGCACACACAATTCACAAAATGGTGGCTTGATTGCACTCAATTTTTGACACTAGAATACCTGTAGATTCAGCATTGAATTTTCCGAAGAACTTTCCTTAATGTGATGTCGCAGACCAGCCAGCTAGAGCTTTATTCGCACAAAGACTAAAAACCAGTAACTTGTGCCGAGACGACGAAAGTGCACTGTTAACTGTTTTTGTCTTGCGAATTTCCACGAAAATGCTGATAACCGATGTCCCTGCTCGGGCGCCAATGAAAAATCCGGAATGGTTTTCCCGGAACGATATTGTGGGAATGACGCCGGTCCAGCAGCTCTAGGTGTGGTGCTTCGAAAATGGTGGTATGCGGTGTCAGCGAAAGAGACGAGAAAAATACAGCCGTTCAATTTAAATCCGTTTAATGCACTGGTCGCAGCCAGCGATGCCAACGTTCGCCCAGTCCAGAAGGGAGCCGATCGAACGATCGTAACAGCGACTGAGCGTAACAATCCAATAACTCTTATACTATGCTATTCTATGCTATACTATGCTATGCTATGCTATTTTGCTGCTGCTGTTCCAACACAATTTTAAGTTAAATGCGGGACCAACGGACGAAAACGAAGATTTTGCAACAATAATTTATATGTTTATATGTAAATCGGACGGATGGATGCGGTTTAGCCTTCCCCTGGTTCTGCTCCCTACCAATCTTGTAGCGAGGACGTTCGGGTGGCTCCTTAATTTGGTCAAGTATCTTGTGGCTTGTTCGTTAATAATGTCACCGACTGAGGGGACTCCAAGGTCTTTGGCGATGTCTCTATTACGGACATACCATTCAGTCCCACAGATATTTCGGAGGGTCTTGTTCTGAAACACCCTGATCTTGTCCAGGTTCGTTTTCGCTGCGATACCATTGACCTGGATGCCATACCTCCATGCAGGCGCCAGGATTATATATGCGGATCAGATCCGAATAAAAGAAAATGAATTCCAGTGGCTGAATCTTTGACGCTCACAGCGCCTGCTGTCTCTCTCGCTCTTCCCTGATCAGTGTGCGTGCGCCCCCTGGCAGAGTGAGCGAGATCGCATGCTGATTCCTTTTGTTGGTAAGGGTCAAACAAAGAGCCGTAGAGGTAGCTAATAAATATTCAAAAGTTCTAATCGAATCAGTTGCGTGGAATGAGTACGAACCAAGCTTAACCAGCGCTCTCTGTGTCACCCATCTGCGTTGTTTCTGCTGAGATGCGAAGTCTACTTTGTCCCTGTTCCAGCACAATCAACAGTGTGCTCTGCCCGCATATGTAAATTGATTCTCTGTTGCAAGCAGCTAGACAGCTACTTCGATTCGAGGTTTGTGTCGTTCTGAATACTCTGATTGAATGAAACTGACTGAAGAGGAAGGACCAATCTCAGTCACAAGAGCAGCCTCAGCCTCCTAGATATATTTCTTGCAGTATCCATTTCCGAAGCAGCTGGCAATGATTTTCCTTTCATTTGAGAGACATTTAATTTCTGTCGAACGTCTTGGCAATGACTCCGAGCCCCTGTCTGTGCCTGTTCCCATGCCCATGCCAGAGCCCTTGCGCTCCTAATATTTGAAGTGGCTTGTAGCGTCGAACGTATTAAGCTTCCACCCGAAAGCAGGCTACAGGACCAGTACCCAAAATGTATCTCAAATTGGGGAGAGAGAGAACGGTTGGGCTCAAGAGCAGCGAGCGGGAGTTCGGCCACCAAAAGAACCAGCATGGCGAGGGACACTTCGTGTTCGAATTGGGGAGAGTGGGTCTCAGGAGCCGGGCAGAAAATATTGCTCCAAGTCGGGAAGTGCATACAATATAAATATCGCTGTACATAAGCGGAGAAAAAAAAACTCGTGTGTTTGTGCCAGATTCGGTAGGACTAAAGCCAAAAAAGTGTGAGTTCCCGATCCTCCGCTACTTAACGTCGAGCCAGGGGTGAGTGAAGTAAATGGGCTGTGCATGAGTATGTGAGCTTATATAGTCTGTATGTGCTTGCACAGTGGTGCCGTCAGCGACGAACATGCACCGAAATTTGGCTTGAAATCGTTTTATGTTTATGTTTGTGCTTGCGGGAGGGGAATAAATAATCAATTAATTGCAAGCGCACACCCAATCGCTTTTGGCTCTGTTTGTAGTATAAGTTTAAAAATGTTTAGCTATAAGAAGCCAGATTTAAAATTGTTTGTTTTAGTAATATAATGAATTGCTAGCGTCCTTATATTCGGGGACCATGCTGGGAAGAATGTTCCTTTTGTTATGAAACAATAAAATAAAAAGTTTAAGCCCGATTGGAATACGTATAGAGGTGCAGACTTGAGGTCAAAGTTAAAAAAAATACGATATTTTGACAATGTTTGTATGGAAGCTATACCTTATATCGCTCTGTTCGGACTGATTTTTGTATATGATTTAAAATATGAGAATATAACTCTTCTCCAAAAATTTCAGCTCAACTGGTTAATATTTAAGCCCACAAAAAATAGTTAAGGCACGAAATGTGTACACCTAGCGACAAAAAACAGCCGCTCCGGGATATTTAATGCATTTGTGACTTCTCTAGCCGGTGGTTTTGAAAAATGTTATCCTATTCCTTTAATTTTTATTTCTTTTGGTTGCTAAATCATTTTAAAACGAAAGTCTATACTAAGTTTATTATTTCATGGTCATATACTTAAAAAAAATGATTTTTAGTATCACATGTTGTTGAACAGAGTTTGACCAATGCCGTGGAAATTTATATTTGAACAGAAAAAAGGTAGCCGTTGCGTTCGTTCATTTGCAATGTTTATTTGTGACTGACTGAGAAGTTCTGCTCGCAGGCAGATGGAAACCAAACAAGAAAACAAAAAGTAACGAGAAGGAACGTGCGAGTCGCTTCTAAAGACGCGACTTTACTTATACCCGTACTCAGTCACTATATAAATTTTTGAGCATATAATTTTTTAGAATTTTAGAATTAAAAAAAAAAATTTTACATTCTACATTTTTTTGCTACATCTGTTATCTACATCTACATATATTATGTATATTCTACATCTAACATGTAGATTCTACATGTACCATTTATATTCTACATCTTCTCCGCTAGGGGTTGCTCGCGCACTGAACGCTGCAGAGTGTGCGAGCGAGAAGGAAAATGAGTTGCGTTGTCGTTGTCAGGAGTGGGCAGGGGAGCCAACTGAAAATTAATTTCTTCATTCTGGCTATAATTATGATCCGATCTGATTCAGATTCGGCAGTCTGGTAGATATGGTCATTCTCTACGACAATGCATCTTTAATTTTATCGTATCTTTAAAAATGAGCCTGCCACAGATTTTCGTCCTTTGTGTGGGCGGAAGGGGGCGGGGCGAAATTTTGAAATACACTTGTAGCAGTGTGATATCACATGAGTCTGGAAACCAAATTTGGTTGCCCTAGCTCTTATAGTCTTTGAGGTCCAGGCGTCAAACAAGACGGACAGACAGACAGACAGACATGGCTACATCGACTCGGCTATTGATGCTGATAAAGAATACAGCACGTTACACACATCCACTTTTACTACAAATCTAATATACCCCTTAACTCTTTTTTGAGTACGGGTATAAAAAGAAGATAAGAAGATGTTGCTTCGACACATCTCTCACTCATACATGTAAATATACATATGTGTGTCAATACATGCGTGCATTGATAGCAATGGTAATTTTCACCACCCTTGCTCAATGCGAGCATGCTTACAAATTCATTTAATTCAATTTAAACTTTTAGTAAATTCAACATACTTTCTCTTAGGGAGATTCTTGGTCAAGACATCAGCAATCAGCAATATCGTTTGTACAAGCATACTGTAAGTTAACTTGACCCTCTTCTACAACCTGACGAACGAAATGGTATCTTATATCAATATGCTTGGTCCTTGAGTGATGAACTGGGTTCTTAGCCATACAGGGTAGTTGCTGTAGTTTTATCTCCACAACCGATTTCGATAATCAAGCGACGTAAGAATATGTATTCCTTACACGCAGCCGATTGTGCCATGTATTCTGCTTCCGTGCTGCTAAGTGCCACGCTTCGTTGTTTCTGGGATCGCCAAGAAGTTGGACCACCTGCCACAAAATAAACGTAGCCCGTATAGGACATCCGGTTAGTTCGGTCTCCGCCCCAATCCGCATCCACATATCCAGTCATAGGCTGATGACACTCTTTGTAGTGTAATTTTAAATTGACCGTTGCTCCTAGGTACCTTAGAACGTGTTTTACGCCAGACAGATGCTCAGCGTGCGGATCTTGGTTTCTCCGAGCCAACTTTGCAACTGAATGCAAAATGTCTGATCTGGTTGTGAGTGCCAGCCACATCAGCTCACCAGTCATGGATTGATACTTGACAGGATCAACTCTTTGACACTGCCCATCAGTACAATCTACCTGGAAACCCGCATCCAACGGAGCTTGCAATAGTTCCTTGATATATTGCGAATGGCCTATGGTGATAGGCCCAAGCTCACCTTCACGGTGTACCTCCATTCTCAAAAACAGCTCTGGAACACCTTTGTCAACGCATTCGAACGAATTGGAAATAGTCGATTTAATACTGAGCAAGTCTTCTTTGGATTGGCATGCTATAAGTAAATCGTCAACATATACCAGGATTAACGATAAGATACCTTTTCCTATTTGCTGGTAGAGACAATTTAATAAGGACACCATTTAATTTAGCATTCCATTCCCTTCCTGATTGCTTCAATCCATATATTGCCTTTTTAAGCAACAAAGCCTTTGTCGTTACACCATAGAATAATAGTCAATAAGTAGAAAGCAATGAAGTTATGTATGGAATGTAATGTAGTTCGTAAGGTTACGGCATGAAGTCCCGCAACTGTAAGTCCAAGCAACATGTAACTACACGCCCGCAGCATAGCCGACAAGCGATGCGTGGGAATAAAGCACTCGTAAATTGAACTTCGTTTCGCACGGTTTATTTTTTGATCGCCCTTTATCGCCGCCCACAGCTCTGGTCTGTACTGCTAGTTCCCGCGTCTCAAGCCTAAGTAAAGGCATCAAACAAACAAACAAAAATAGTTTCGAATTTTCTACATGGCGCCCGAGCAGGGACTTTGGGATTAGTTTTCGTTTTTAAATTAATCGTTGTTCGACCAGAACGCTGTTCGCGAGTTAAAGCCGCGAAAAAACCGCCGAGCCAACAATCGACAATCCAGAAGGAAGATCACGGAATCCACGGAAGACCACATTGGAGACCGCCATCCACACCTACAACCGAAGCAGAACATGGACATTGAGTTGCCAACGCCCAGGGAAGTGGATTCATCCGACGACCAGGTAACAATGCCAAAGCAATAGCGGCTAAAATAATAGCATTTAATACCTATTGGCTTGGCATTGAACAGTATTGTACATACATTCACCTACCGTTTAACTATTCGTGATAGCTGGGTAGTTCGGGAAGAGTATTAGAAGGCGCCAACGACATAGTTTACCGCTCATTTCGCATTTGGTAGCATTATTTCGCATTTCGTTTCGTTCGCTGAGAAAACATTGACCCTTGCAGCGGTAAACTAATTTTCGCGCTCTTTAATGTACAGCATACGGTTCTCTTAAGTTTACGTTCGTGCAGTACCCTCGTCGTAACTTTGCTCCCGCAGCTTCGTGGTTATCCAACTCTCTAACTGGTGTCGCCCAGCTTGTCCTTTGTGACGAGAGCTGATCATCCGCTCTTATATTGAGCCAATCAATTGAAACATCGTTCGCCACTTCGTTTTTGGGTCGAACGCTGTTCTAATTTAGGTATTTGTGTGCGCTTGACATCTAATTTTCTAGCTGGTGTCGCCGAGCTTGTCGTATGCGCCAGAGAGCTGATCATCCGCTCTTATATTGCGCCACTCAATTAAACATCGTTCGCCACTTAGTTTTCGGGTCGAACGCTGTTCTAATTTGGGAGTCGAGTGCGTTGCGCGCATTAGAATTGCGTTGGCTTATTGGTTCGAACTTGGTTCGAGCTCAGTGTGTCGAGCCAAACTTGGTGTTGGTTGCGTACGCTTCGCTTAGCGTTGCGCGCATTGGAACTTCAGACGTCCGTTTCGTAGGGGATCGAACGTGGGTCGAGTTTGGTTCGCCGTGACAGAGCTCGGTTGCGTTTGTTGCGTTTTTGTCTGTTCTAACTGTTGCAGTCGTTGTCGCATCGAACCTAATACGTTTATACGTGGGTACTTGAATACTTTTGCCGTACTGTCAAACATTGTTCTCATTGAACGCAGTGCATTTCCTCAGGTTATCGTCGCCTTCGCTTAGCAAGTTTGAAGTTAGAAGTTAGGAACAGCCAACGTTGGTAATTTAATCAACATGTCTAAAGATCATGATGAAGAGAAGGGAAGGAAGCACAAAGCCACAAAACAACTGGGACCCAAATGAGGTTGGAGAAGATAAGCGAAGATAATTGATTTGGGTATCCCATTCCCACAAATCCAATGTCGTTTGGAAATATTGAACTCCTATATTGAAAAAGCAATGGCCCTGCAGTCCGAGAGTAGTGTAATAATGCGGGTTCTGAATCAAGAGGTGTTGACAGGTGGGGGGGGGGGGTGGGGGGGGGGTTAACACAAAAAAAGGGGGGGGGGGGATGATTAATGGGCCATTAATCACAATTAAGGGGGTGGGAGGGTAATTAAGGGGTAATAAATCATAATAAGGGGGTGAGAGTTGACCTAATTAGGTAAAAAGGGGGGGTGAGAGTTGACCTAGTTACGTTAATGAGGGTGAAAGTTGACCTAATTAGGTAAAAAGTGGGGGTGAGAGTTGACCTAGTTACGTTAATGAGGGTGAAATTGAGGGATGTGCGCTCATGCGTGAGGGTTGGTTGGTTGCAGCTGCGTACATGTATGCTCATGCGTGACGGTGGTTGCTTGCACATGCGTATGGGGTTGAAGGGTGTGGTCTCATGCGTGACGGTGGTTGAATTTGATTGGTCGGGTAGGTTGCACATGCGTACAGTTGCTGGCGAAGGGAGTGTTATAGGGTGAGGGAGTGATCCTAGGAAGGGTGAGTTCTCGTTAGCCGTAATGAAGTTGTATACACCCTCCCTACTCTCTGACACCTGTTTAAGTCGGGGGTGGGGAGTGCGTGCGTTTGCGTACAGCTCAATCCGAGGTTAATTTTTAATTGTCTGTATTGTTAACTTCTACTAATTTAAGGGTCGCTGCCACAACAACTAGTCAGATCATGGCAGTTGACCTAGTTTCCTTAATGAGGGTGCTACTTAGGGGTGTGCTCTCATGCGTGAGGGGTGGTGGTGGTGATATACTAATTAAAGGGTCGCTGCCACAACAACAAGTCAGATCATGTCTGTTATGTTATGTTCTGTTCTGTTCGGTTAATGACCTGTGACCTGTTGACCTAGTGACCGATATTTGCCCCCCTCATTTACCCTGCAGACCAGGTGCTCAGGTGTACAGTTGACATATGTATGGTACCGCACCTCAAACACCACTACCACTACCACCCGCATATGCGGGTACCCTAATATATTAATTTTGAGTCTAAGGGTGTGTGCGAACAATGCAGTCAGAGAGATCTACCCATGCAGCCCTTCGGTTTGAGCATGGTTTTTGTCAACCTGTTTTTAGGGTACCTGTACCTGCTACCTGCTAAAACTAGTCTGTTTCTTTAAAAGGTGAACGTTCGAAAGAAAATATTTTAGTTTCAAAACCGTCTTCATACAAACGAACGTGTTCCTTGTCCTCCGAGCATCCCGGTACTGAAAAATACTCATCGTCAATATCTACTACCGTCATCATAGTGCTGCTCATCAACCGCTGCTCATCATCTCATCTCATCTCATCTTGGCAATCGTATCCCATTCAAACAAAAATGTCGAGTAACAACTTTGACAAGAATTTGTGGAAAGCACTTAATAATTATGTTTACAAAAGGACGATGGAGCGCGTTGAGCGTAATCTATCGCGTAATCTGTCGCGGAATCATGCTCCAAATGAGATCATGGATGTGTTGAGTGACCATGATAATGATAAGGATGAGGATGAGGAAGATGAGAATACAATACAACAATACTACCAATAATAATGCATATAATTTGAATTAATTGTATTTGATTTTATTTTATTTTGTATTCTGTATTACTTTTACATTTTGTATTCTGTATTACTTTTACATTTTCATTCATTAAAATAAAAAATACTATTCTCATATTATATTGTTTTTTAAATCATTCGCTTTTCTAAGTTGTAGTATTTGTACATAATTTCTTTAGCCTCTGCTTGACTTCTGGAAATGTGATGGCAGCTGCAGGTGTCCGGTCCTTCCCTCGCATTGTCATGACTCCATGGGCAGGACGTTAAGTGTCCACCATAACGAGAAGTTATGTACAGTTGACTTTCACATTTACTCAAAAAGTAGTGTATATCGAGTAATTTTCTGACATGTTCATTGAAAATTACTCCCTCGAACAAGTTTAAAAATTGTTCTATCTCCGCTGACATCATCATCATCATCATCGTAATTAATACGCAAGTGAATGAGGTTTTCAGTATGCCTCTCGACTCTCGACTGAACCACCTTATATTCAATTTTTAATTAGACTCCTAGAAGACCCTCCCCAATTTTTGTAAACCAATGAAAATAGTTTCATCCCCTTTTATTTTTGGAATAAATAAAAACAAACGTTTTTTGGGGTTGCTAATGATAATTTTCTTTATTCAGGTTGTTGTTGTTTGTTTTGTTTTTCATATTGTTGTGAAATAGGATATATGATGAAATTATTTTTCTAACTGCATGCAACCGAAGTACGTAGTGAAAGCAGGCACATGTTTCAACGTCATCATATGAATGTTTACAGAATTTGATGTGTTCTCCGTGGAATGTTTTTGTGAAATCGTTTGCTCCTCGACGTATAAACATATCTCTTGATTCCATAAGAAACAGTAGATGTCCGCTAAATATCTCATCTCCAAATTGTTCAATAAATAAATTAATTTTATGTATTACTGCTGAATAATCCTTTAGGTTGTACTTGAGCTCGTCAAAGTTTTTATTTTCGTTCTGATTTTCACTCATTATACGTACTGTCTCCCTTCACACTCAAAATATGAATGAATGAAATCAGCTTGATTAATTAATTAATTAAGAACACCCTTGTAATAATTTAAAATTTTGTGTGCATTGTTGAGAGCACAAACACCATTCAATTTGATGCATTGAGCAAAATGGGTGCTCACTAGCATCCATTGTTTTTAGTTTGGGGCATCCACATTCCTCAACATTGAGTATATTTGTTGTTCTTAAGAAGTTTTTCAAAAAATATTTCTTCTCAATACCTTTACACAATACAATATCCTTTCCAGCAGTTATTTTCCTCAAATATTTTTGTGTTTGTGTAAAGTAATGTATACCATCATACCAACTAATCTTATGATGATGTTTACGCAGCCAATCAACAGTTTTTCGATCCTTCTTATTTAATGTCGAAATATTATAAGGAGGATGTATAATGAAATGATCATTTAATTTAGGATCTTTTCAAATACTACCCCAATTTCCTTTAGAATAAATTTTTCATGTCCAATAAATCCTTGAATGTCGATTGCAACAATATCTTCACTCATTTTATGTATATGCTTGTGTGTGTGTGAGTGCGTAGACCGTTAGACAATACGATGAACTAAACCTTTCAATGGATTATATTCAACTAATCGTTCATGTATGAGGAGGCAGTATGCCTGTGTATCTGGTTTACTATTATTTTTCAACTCTATCGAAATTCTCACATCAATCGGCTCCGATTTAACCGTTTCATTCTGATAAGATAGATCTATTACACTAATCGGAGCCTTAGAATAGAAATCATTTGGACTCAATAGTGTGAATGACTCACGATTGTAGTACCTAGACTGAAAATTAGAGTACATGTCATAGAGATGAGCATACCGATATGTGGTGAAATCAATATTTAAATCATCATACGGAAATGATTCAGAATTCAAATGCACTTTCAGGTTTAATAAATCGTTTGAAATAAACACTCCCTTTTGTCTAAATGTTATAAGCGCAAATCGAGGTCGTTCCCTATTAGCTGCTAACTTAACATTCCAAACATGATGTGTACCCTCAGAAAGTTTCGGATTAATATACGTATCCCAACTACGGAATGCTATTGGTATATTAACGCCACTTTTTATGATAACATACATTTTTATCTTAGCAGTATCACTGGGTGTTATGTGAGGAATTTTCCAGGCTATATTTGTAATTTATAAATGGTATTCTTTTCCAGAGGTGTCTTTTTTGAGATATACATCTTCCAAATTTTTAGAAACTAACAGAATGAGTTCATGTTTACAGTTTAACAAAACCTTCTTATAGTCCTCTGCAAATCCCATTAAACATTTCAAGGGTAGTGAAAAATTAAATTTGCTAGCTACCACAAAATTACCAGAACTACTCCAACCCGAATTGTACATTTTCTTGTTCTCAGGTAGAATTAGAGAGACAAAGTTTTTTAATGTTGAAGTAACACCAAGAAATCTTGTTTTATCGATTTCACAAGCATTGATTTCGTATCTTATTTCATCAAATAGGTATGCCATACAGTTATTTTTAAATGTTGCTTGTAGATCAGACGGAGTACTAAGTGTCCTATCAGCATTTACAATGCTAAATACACCTTGAATATTAAGCATACTCTCATGCGGCAGTACATATAGATCCTGATTTTGAATTGTAATTCGAATTTCATCATTTGCATTGAATGAATGCTGATATGGTAAGTATGTGTGAAATTCCTTCTTTGAGATACTTTCATCTGAGAAAGGTTTATCTCGCACATTTAAAATTTCATTCATTTTATTTATTTATTTATTTATTTCTTGTTTTATACTCGAAGTTTGAATCCCAACGATATTAAGAATGCTCTATTTTTCAATGTAAGTCTGTTGCTGGTGCCCTTTGTTTTTGAACCTCTTCCCACAGCTTTACAAATATTAGTGTGAGGATCCGTGTGAAAATTTGTTCTTTTATTGTATATAATCATTCTGTCATTCGTAAATGTATACGAATTGTTATATTCTCACCACGCACGTTTACCAAGTCACCGTTCTGATCTGTTATTCGCATAGATATAGTACTTATTTGCTTAGTGTTCACTGGAGCCGCTAACAATATTACACTCTACACGTAGTGTATTTATTCTTAAAATGTTCACTGGTTGATCAGATACATAAGTTGTTGTTTTACTCGGATTGAGTATCTTTCTATCGAAACCAAATAATGATCCAATTGTTCGCTCTTTATTAAAGTATACTGCATGGTCACTAGTAAAAAGTTCAACTTGTAGCGTATTGTTATTACTCTCCAGTTTAAATGTATTCTCAGTTTTATATTCTTTCAATTTATGATGAATAAACTGTTCAATGTCTATGAGCTCATACGAACCTATGGGAATCGTTATCACATAATTTCCAATATGAAACAGATTATTTGTTTCGTCAACATTGGGAATCGAATTGTACATGTAATAGTCAATGAGTGCACATTCATAATCGCCTTTCAGCAATTCGATTGGTGGAAAATAATTTGTTTCTATTGTGGAAGTGTTTCCATTTAATGATAACATTAATGAT
The DNA here is from genome assembly GCF_018151105.1 of Drosophila obscura. NCBI lineage: Eukaryota > Metazoa > Arthropoda > Insecta > Diptera > Drosophilidae > Drosophila > Drosophila obscura. The sequence continues at coordinate 274,165 of NW_024542867.1, read as the reverse complement.
CTTGACATTTTGAACTCTCTTCTTAAACTGGTATAGATGGTAACACACCATTTGATTTAAATAACTATAAACTGATCGAAACCTTTTCTGTATCGACCCTTTTCAATGTCATCATCTTTGCTAACTAATAAGAAACCGTATTTATCTTCCCAACATTTTCGACAAAGTTTCATAAATGTATCGTAGTTCATGTCGGTATTAATATGATCACGATATATATGTCGCATATTTAGGTCATCTTGTTTAAACATTATAATCATGTTTGCATTGTCACGTATAAGATGTTTTGGGATATGTGTATATGTTTGACACAAATAGAAGGAATCAATATTCTTGTGACGACCCATACAGAAATACGAACGAATATTGTCTTGTTTTTCACAAGCAACATCGTCAAAAATCATTATAGAGTTCTGCTTAGCTTCACCGGGTGCTAATACTGATTCATTCTGTGAGAATGTATGATAGCCCATCCCTTTAATTGGTTTGATTAACTTTTCCAGGTACTCGTATTTAGGTTGGAATAGGCTCTTTGAAAAAACGTAAATATTCTCAAACTTTAATCCATTTGGACTCTCAATTAGACTCAGCATAATGTTTGTCTTCCCACAGTTGGAGGGGCCAACAACGAGAGCTCTTATTGTATGGTTGTATGGTGGTAGCTGACATGAATCAGTTTCAGCACCCTCAATATCTCTAATACGAATATTTTGCTTTTGTCTTATTAAACGCATATTGACCACACAATGTAGTTCATTCACTGAGAAATACTCATTGATTAAACATTGCATAAAATGGGTGTACGTTTTTATAATTATTCCAGTCGTAAATCAAACAGTAAACATACTGATGGTGGTGGTCTTGTAAACAGATTAATTAATATACTACCATTTGAAGCACACATTCCTGGCTATAATTTCTGTGGACAGGGAACAAAATTAGAAAAACGATTAGAGCGTGGCGATCGTGGTATAAATCCATTGGACGAGGCTTGTCGAGTGCATGATATTGCGTATGCAAAGAACAACGATTTAAGTGAACGTCATAGGGCAGATACTGTTTTACTTAATAGAGCGTGGGAACGTGTGCGGGCACCAGATAGCAATTTTCGTGAGAAAGCATCTGCCTATTTTGTAACCAATATGATGAAGGCGAAGAAAAAATTCGGTATGGGTGTAAGAAAGCGAAAGGGTACGAAGAAATCAAACAAGAAGAAGAAGAAGAAGAAGAGTAGGAAGGTGTTAAAGGGATTGTCACATGTCATTAGAGCAAGTACTCAAGCCCTAAAAAACAAAAACCGTTGGACATAATGAGTGCTATTAAGGTTGCACAGAAAGCAATAAAAAACTCAATTGGAGGTAACAGAAAAAATGTAAAAATTCCTCGTGTAATAAATGTGCCCAAGATTGGTGGTTTTCTCCCTCTTGTACCTATCCTCACTGCACTCAGCACTCTGGGTACTATTGCTTCAAGTGGTGCGACCATTGCAAGGTTAATTTCCAATGCAAGGTCGGCCAAGCAAAAACTGGATACATCAAATGATAAGAGTACACAACAACAACAACAAGGTGTTAGTGTGGGAGAGGGTCTGCATTTAAAACCGTATGGAAAGGGATATGGTTTGTATCTCACGTCATATGGAAATAGGAACCGAAAAAACTAATTAGTTTGCTACCCAAAAGAGCATTAACAAATTTCGATATTCAGTCATTTGCTCAAAAATATATTAATAATTTTCGAGGGGTGTTTATGAGAGATACACTTCCGAAAACACCACCCCGTATGCGTGAGTGTGGAATTATTAATTTAGATGACTCATCGTCAGGGGGTACTCATTGGGTAGCATATAATAAAGACAAAAAGACAATACAATACTTTGATAGTTTTGGAAATTTACAACCACCAAAAGAAGTAGTCAGATACTTGGGTAAGAACATCCAATACAACTACAAGAGAGTGCAACGCTTTAATACATTCAACTGCGGACATCTGGCTCTCAATTTTTTACTCTCCCTGTCTCCCGCCACCCCCTCAAAAAAGAAAGAGAGGGGCGAAACGTTAGTTTTCCACATCCCTCTAAGCCCCCCCTCTCGTTCTCTGGGTGAAATGTACCGATCAGTGAACACAACAGGGGTGGTGCACCCACCACTTGTTCTCCATACGCACGCATGGGTGCACCCACCACCACCACCACCACCACCACCACATACTGTTAAGGGTGATATAGGGATGGATGTGGAAAACTCTCCCTCAAATTAAATGAGAACGGTACCTATGGAACGGAACAGGTATTCTATAAAACCTCATTGTTCTTGAAAGTAAGTGACATACATATAAAGTTATCAGCTAGACACAACAACAACAACAACAGCCCCAGAAACAGAACCAGTTCCAGCACCTCTACCTGTTCCCGTACCTGTTCCAGTACCTGTTCCAGTAACAGCACCAACACCTCTACCGTTTCCAGTACCAACACCAGTTCCAACACCTCTACCCATCAACCCATCATGAATCAACAAAAGGAGCAGGGTAGCGATCAGGTACTCAAGGAATTCAATGGAATTCATAAGCCCTTGCTAACCAAAATGAAAATGTGTTGGGATGTTGGCTTCCCAATTCTTAAAGCCGATCGGAAGAAGACTAGGATTGGTGACTCCCTTGCACTGGAACTGGAGGATTTCATTTTATACCTACCAGAGAGGTATACTAATTTGAGTGATGATGCAATAGGTGCATTGAAAAATAAGCAGTATCGTATAGTTAAGAAGAGCGAAGATGACAAACTTCATTTGGAAATAAATAAATAAAATATATACTTTTTTAAACCAAACCCAACCTTGTCTTTATTATTATTATTATTACTATTTTTGAAGGGATATACATATAAATATTAATTCATTTTATCAACATAGCAGTATAACTTTTGAGTCGGCTGTTGGTAGACCTAACAATGAGTCGAATTATTTTAGAGCAGTTGACTAAGACACGAAACGTCTTGAAGAGAAAATACGATGACCTTAAACAAATTAAGAATGAAATGCAATTCAATGGGAAGAAAGTTTAAAACCGATTACAGATCCCTTACACAACTCGTTAGTAAGAATAACGAGAAGGAACGTGTGAGTCGTTTCTGGGGACACGACTCTACTTTTACCCGTACTCAGTCAATATATACATTTATGAGCTTATGATTTTATAGAATTAAAAAAAAAAAAAATTTTACATTTTACATTTTTTTGCTACATCTGTTATCTACATCTACATATACAATGTCTATTCTACATCTAACATATAGATTGTACATTTTCCATTCATATTCTACATCTCCTCCGCTAGGGGTTGCTCGCGCACTGAACGCGGCAGAGTGTGCGAGCGAGAAAGAGAATCAGTAGCGTCAGCAGCGCTGGAGAAGGAGAGGGAACCAACAGAAAATTCATTTCTTCATTCTGGCTATAATTATGATCCGATCTGATTCAGATTCGGCAATCTGGTAGATATGGGCATTCTCTACGATACTGCGTTTTTAGTTTTATCGTATCTTTAAAAATGTGCCTGCCACAGATTTTCGTCCTTTGTTGTGGTGGAAGGGGGCGGGGCAGATTTTTGAAATACACTTGTAGCAGTGGGATATCACATGAGTCTGGAAACCAAACTTGGTGGCCCTAGCTCTTATAGTCTCTGAGATCTAGGCGCTCATCGAGACAGACAGACAGACAGACAGACAGACAGACATAGCTATATCGACTCGGCTATTGATGCTGATCAAGAATATATATACTTTATGGGGTCGGAAACGTGTGAGTCGCTTCTGGGGACGCGACTCTACTTATACCCGTACTCAGTCTGTATATACATTTTTCGGCTAATGATTTTTTATAATTAAAAAAAAAAAAAATTTAAAATTTTGTTGCTACATCTGTTATCTACATCTACATCTACAATGTATATTCCACATCTAACATGTAGATTGTACATGTACCATTTATATTCTACATCTCCTCCGCTAGGGGTTGCTCGCGCACTGAACGCGGCAGAGTGTGCGAGCGAGAAAGAGAATCAGTAGCGTCAGCAGCGCTGGAGAAGGAGAGGGAACCAACAGAAAATTCATTTCTTCATTCTGGCTATAATTATGATCCGATCTGATTCAGATTCGGCAATCTGGTAGATATGGGCATTCTCTACGATACTGCGTTTTTAGTTTTATCGTATCTTTAAAAATGTGCCTGCCACAGATTTTCGTTCTTTATGGGGGCGGAAGGGGGCGGGGCGAAATTTTGAAAGACACTTGTAGCAGTGGGATATCACATGAGTCTGAAAACCAAATTTGGTTGCCCTAGCTTTTATAGTCTCTGAGATCTAGGCGCTCATCGAGACAGACAGACAGACAGACAGACAGACGGACAGACAGACATAGCTATATCGACTCGGCTATTGATGCTGATCAAGAATATATATACTTTATGGGGTCGGAAAATTTTCCTTCTCTGCGTTACACACATCCACTTTTACCACAAATCTAATATACCCCTTAACTCTTTTTTGAGTACGGGTATAAAAATAAAAAAATTGAATTATCAAGTGGAAACACTTGGACCTTATCACCGGGTCTATATTCATTGATGTTTCATAGTAAACCAAATGGATACTCTGAAAATGAATTAGAGTCATACAAAAAAAATTTTACTTGAGACGAATGTATATAGACGAAATTACAGTCCAAATGATCAAATAAAAGGAAGTCGAGCAGAGAAATATTTAAAAATAATAAAGCCATTGTTGGCGTCGTCGTCGTCGTCAACAGCAACAGCAACATCTACAACAAGAACAAAGCCCTCGGCTATGACTACTCCATTGCGATCAAAGAGAGGGGAAGGGTACATGAAAATAATGCAAACAAAACCGAATTATGTGTATTGGAATGATGTAAATGAATTAGTACAACGCCCACAAATATTAATTGCATCACAAACTGCTGGTAATAATAATCATAACAATGAGATTATGTCAATAGTAGAGCAGTTGCGGGAATCACAAGTTATATACTAATTGTTAGGTATTATGTTAAGAGCAATTTACGGTCACACCTAACATATAAGAGTAGAGTTTAAGGAGATGAGAAAGACATTCAATAAAAGAGACTTGAAATGAACGCATGTCTATTGAACTGCTAGTGTCAATACATTACATAATTGGCGATGAGGAAATAAAAACGTATTAATATACAAAGAAGTGCATACTCGTATAATATACGAACACGCAATGACGAATAATACAGCTCCAACATTTTATCAAACGGCAGCAATTGCTGAGTTTTCGCCACATCAAGAAACCTTCTGCATTTGGAAAGAAAAATTCGACATACATTTGTCCGAATTGAATGTGAAAGAGGAAAACACAAACGAGAAGGAACGTGTGAGTCGCTTCTGGGGACGCGACTCTACTTATACCCCGTACTCAGTCTGTATATACATTTTTGAGCTAATGATATTTTAGAATTAAAAAAAAAAAACATTTTACATTTTACATTTTTTTGCTACATCTGTTATCTACATCTACATCTACAATGTATATTCCACATCTAACATGTAGATTGTACATGTACCATTTATATTCTACATCTCCTCCATTAGGTGTTGCTCGCGCACTGAACGCGGCAGAGTGTGCGAGCGAGAAAGAGAATCAGAAGCGTCAGCAGCGCTGGAGAAGGAGAGGGAACCAACAGAAAATTAATTTCTTCATTCTGGCTATGTTTATGATCCGATCTGATTCAGATTAGGCAATCTGGTAGATATGGGCATTTTCTACGATACTGCGTTTTTAGTTTTATCGTATCTTTAAAATTGTGCCTGCCACATATTTTCGTCTTTTATGGTGGCGGAAGGGGGCGGGGCGAAATTTTGAAATACACTTGTAGCAGTGTGATATTACATGAGTCTGGAAACAAAATTTCGTTGCTCTAGCTCTTATAGTCTCTGAGATCTAGGCGCTCATCAAGACGGACAGACGGACGGACGGACGGACAGACGGACATGGCTATATCGACTCGGCTATTGATGCTGATCAAGAATATATATACTTTATGGGGTCGGAAACGTTTCCTTCTCTGCGTTACACACATCCACTTTTACCACAAATCTAATATACCCCTTAACTCTTTTTTGAGTACGGGTATAAAAAGGCAGTTTTGTTGAAGTCGATCGGTACAGCGGCTTACACTGTACTACATAGTTTGTGTAGTCCGGAATCACCTGTGTCCAAAACATACAAAGAACTATGTGCAATTTTAAAGACACACTACACACCACCTACACTCAAATTTAGAGAGCGTAGGTGGTTCACGTGTCCACTAAAAGTGAAGATGAGACTGTAGCGGAGTGGTATGCTCGAGTTAAACAATTGGCATTGCAGTGTAAATTTGGAGTAAATCTAGAAGCATTTGTGTTAAACCAATTTGTAATGAGTCTCCCAAACACCATATACGAAAGAATGTGCGAAGAAGACGAAAAACTAACTCTTGCTGATGCACTTAAGAAGGCAATGATACTGGAGACAAAGATGAGCATAAAGAAGACTGAACACAACGTCAACTACGTGTACCAAAAGAACGGGACTAGTCACTGGCATAAGCAAAGGAGCGACAATAGAGATCAACCGATAAGCAACGGCAGAAGTCATTTCAAGGGCAACCGAAATGCTGGTTCCAGAAGCGGCAGAGGCGAAGGTGACGGTGACGGTGACTGCGGCTCTGGCAGAGAAAAGAAGCAGCAGCCATGAACACATTGTGGCTGGCGGAATCATGTATCAAATAACTGCAAGTATAAGGCGTGCAAATGTCACAGCTGTGGTAAAATAGGTCACTTAGCGAGTATATGTAAAAATAAAGTAAAGAAATCAGTAAATTATGTATCTCAAACAAATTATAACGCATATTCTGATAATAATTTTGATAATGATAAATATGATTTTTCCGTATATAGCGTTGGTACGACCTCAACTGGTGGAGTTTATTATTTACCTGTAAATATTGATGGAGCATATATGAAAATTGCTTGCGACACTGGTGCACCTTGCACATTGGTTCCAAAATCATTTTATGAATGTCATAATAACTACAGACCACTTAGAAAATGCGTAATTCCATATGTAGATTACAATGGAGATTCTATTAAAGCAATTGGTGAGTACGATGCAGCAATCGAATATCGAGGTATAAAAAAAGAAATTTTTGTTGTTGTAACGAATACAGTGAGTCCACCTTTACTTGGAAGAACATTTCTGAGAGCTTTTAATTTTGAGTTAATGCAAGTGAACAATGTAAATGAAAACAAAAATAATTCTGTAATTATAGAACAGATTAGATCGGAATTTTATGATGTTTTTGAGCCCTGTTTAGGTTCATATAACATGAACACGGTATCGTTATTGTTGAAAGAAGAAGCAAAACCAGTTTTTTTCAAGCCTAGACCATTACCATTAGCGTGGAAGAAAAACTCAACTGCGAAAATACATAGAAGATGGAATTTTAGAGCAGGTTATTAGTTCTGAATGGGGAACACCTTTGGTACCAATTTTAAAACCAAACGGTGACATTCGAATTTGTGGTGACTACAAGGTTACATTAAACAAATCCTTAGTCGATGTAACGTATCCACTTCCTCGAATAGACGACATTTTTGCAGCGCTTGAAGGGGGTACCTTGTATTCCAAGCTAGATTTGTCAAATGCTTACAATCAGCTAAATTTAGATGAGCAATCTCAAATGTTGTGCACTTGGAGCACACATATTGGGCTATTAAAAGTAAAACGCTTACCATTTGGTATAAAAACAGCGGCAGCTATTTTTCAGAAAACAATGGAAGGATTGTTTCAGGGTATGCGAGGAGTTGTCGTTTATCAAGATGACATAACAGTTACAGGAAGAGATCTTCAGGAACACATTTCAAACTTAAAAGCAGTACTAAGCAAACTGAAATCAGTTGGATTAAAATTAAATGACAAGAAATGTGAGTTCTTCAAATCCAAAATTTGTTACCTGGGATTTTCAATTGACAAAATAGGACTGAGCAAAAATAATGACAGAGTTTCGAGTGTTTTGTTTGCACCGACTCCAGAAAATGTATCTGAGCTGAGAGCTTTCATAGGCATGGTAAATTATTATTCAAAATTTGTCAATAATTTCGCCCAAATAATGAGTCCTTTATATGCATTGCTAAAGAAAAACACGAAATTTAATTGGACAAGGAATGTCAAAGTGCATATAAGGATATTAAGGCAGAGATAACTTCTGAACAAGTTTTAGTTCATTATAACCCAGATTTACCTATAGTTTTAACAACTGATGCAAGCAGCCATGCAGTCTCAGGTGTTTTATCACATAAATGCAATGAAGATATCAAACCAATAGCATTTGTATCGAGAGCCTTGTCCAAAAGCGAGTATAATTACAGTACTCTTGAGAAAGATGCACTGGCCATAGTTTTTTGCGTGACTAAGTTAAAACAGTATCTTTTGGGAAACAAGTTCATTCTTCGAACTGATCACAAACCATTATTAAGTATATTCGGTGATATGAAAGGACTTCCACTGATGGCATCTGCAAGAATGCAAAGATGGGCACTGACATTGTCAGGTTTTCAATACACAGTCGAGCACATTAAGAACAGACGGACTTTCTAGAATGCCTCAATGGAAAACGGCAGTACCAAACGAAGAGTACAACTACATAAATTTTATACAGTCCGATAAGGCGTTTTAAATAGGTTTCAAAGAAATAGCAAGAGAAACACGACGCGACCCTATATTATCAAAAGTTTGTGATGCAATTAAAAATGGTTCGATGTCAAGATTAAAAGGCAGCGAATATTCTAGTTACATTTGCAGATCAAATGAACTTTCTGTGGAATACGATTGTATCTTATGGGGGTATAGAGTAGTACTTCCAACCAAGCTGAGACGAGTTATTCTAGCGGAGTTTCATGCATCGCATTTGGGAATAGTAAAAACGAAAATGTTAGCACGTTCTTATGTGTGGTGGCCTGGTATGGATTCTGAGATTGAGAAGTTAATTCGAGAATGTATTCCTTGTCAAGAACTACAATCAAGTCCAGAAAAGAGTTTATTAATTCCATGGAAATCTACAGGAAAGGTATGGAGTCGAATACACATTGATTTTGCAGAACCAATCAAAGGTTTTTATTTGTTGGTTATAATAGATTCATATTCGAAATGGGTAGAAGTATTCAAAATGAAAGACATAACTTCATCGTTTACAATCAACAAGCTTAGAGAAGTATTTTGCAGATATGGTTTACCGGACGTTTTAGTTAGTGACAACGGGCGACAGTTTACTTCTGATGATTTTCAAACGTTTATGAAAAACAATGGTGTTAATCACATTTTTACAGCACCAGGACATCCAGCAACAAATGGTCAAGCAGAAAATTTCGTAAAGACGGTTAAGAAATCATTATACGCAAATATGAAATTCAATGAAAGGCAAGAATTTGACACAATATTGAATAGATTTTTGATAGATTACAGAAACACGATTCATTGTACTACGGGAGAGCCTCCTGCTAAGTTATTTTTTGGTCGGACACTAAAAACAAGATTTTCTTTGTTAAACCCACCTTCGGTAGAAAACATAATAAATAGAAAACAGAATGGAAGTATCCTTAATCATATAGGCAGACGAAGCACAGAATTTTTAAAGGGCCAGAACGTCATGGTTAGGGACTATAAAAATCCTAACAAGGCAAGCTGGACTCAGGCAACTGTTAAACAACAACTGGGCCCTCGTTCGTATTGTTGTATTTTGGCGAATAATAATCGGGAAATAAAACGTCATTTGGATCAAATTAGAGATCAAGGCACTGACAATCTTACATCACCTAAAGTGAAGGAACCTGATGTCAAAGGCAATTGTTCAGTAAATGTAAATTCTAACAATAAAAATGAACAAATTGTTTCTCCTCAACTAACACCAACCAGACGAGAGTTAAGACCACGTATGGAAGGGAAAGTAGTAAAGCGTATTTAAAAATTAAATAAAATAAAATTGACTTGTCAAATATGAAAGTAAATGAAGTTAAAAAATACAGTCGTAAACATTGAAACAAAAATGAAATATATATATATTGATTGTATATAGATTAATTAAAATAGAAATTGTAATAAAATTATCATAAGAAAACTTGTCACATTAATCATGTACATATTAAAAGTCTAAGGAGAGGCGTGTTAGGTATTATGTTAAGAGCAATTTACGGTCACACCTAACATATAAGAGTAGAGTTTAAGGAGATGAGAAAGACATTCAATAAAAGAGACTTGAAATGAACGCATGTCTATTGAACTGCTAGTGTCAATACATTACACTAATAAATATGATAAGCACTCGAAATTTGCATACATATTCAAAATGTCTCTCGACAAGTTTGGACACTATTCAAATGATAAGAGGTGTTCAGAGCCCATGAAAAGATAGATTAAATACGTATCGGGGTTATACCTTGATTCAGATGGTCATCTAAATGCTCTGAAAAAACGAATTAAGAACTCCTCGAAACCGGTAAATAGTAATGATTTGGTTGTGAAGCAATATGTTGATGACAAATTAACAGAAATGAAAACTAGACAAACTGCAACTATTTCAGAAGCGCATGACCAGCGAAATGCTAAAGTAACAGAATTGGAGAAACAAGTAAAAGATTTTATAAAACTCATTGATACTGTTAATGGAATAATCAATGAGGTTATTAGACGAGTAAATAATCTTAATAGTTTTGTTCTGGAAAACTGTAATATTCCAAAGACACAAAATATAGAAATAGATGTAACGAAGTTTAGGAAAAGTCCGTTTGCACATCGAGAATAAATATACTGCACACCCAATATTAAACTTATATTCATCATGTCACTTGACAAGTTTGGACATTACTTCAGTGATAAACAGCAGCAGCAGCAGCATCAACTACACTTTGGACAATTTAAAACAGATGTCAAAAGTATAAAAGGTTTTCATATTGATGCGGACGGACATCTAAATGTAGAAGGAAAACGAATTAAAAATTGTCTAATTCCGACAAATGCTGATGATTTGATTACAAAAGAATATTTAGATAATAGAATATATGAGGTGGAACTAGAAATAGCCAATACACTTTGGAAAATAGTTCGAAAACGAAATCCAAAAGTAACCCATCTACAAAATATCATAAAACAGCTTATAGAGCGTGTAGAGAATATCAAAAAAACCATTCTAGATGAAAATATGCCCAAATTAGATACTATAGAAGATTACCTTATTAAATATGTTCCAACAGCCTCATCAATACCAACAGAATTAACGGGTGATACCTCTTTAATTGGTATAACCAGTTTAAAAATAGAAGAGATATCCATTATAATAAATCAAGTGAGAACATGAGTAAGCGAGATATTGTTAATGAACTGCATGCACCCTCATACAAGAATTTTCGACGGCGAAGAGTTGTTATGAAGGGTATAAATGATTTGTGGCAGGCTGATTTAGTAGAAATGGGGGTGTACGCATCAACTAATAACGGATATAGATATTTGCTCACAGTAATAGATACTTTTTCTAAATATGCATTGGGAGAGGCGGTAAAGTCGAAGAGTGCATTAGATGTCTCTCAAGCGATGGAGAAAATATTTAAATCAGGTCGCGGAGTACCCAAGAACATACAAACTGATGATGGAACTGAATTCTTTAATAAACAATTCAAGGCGCTAATGAAACGACATGATATTAATCATTACTCAACATTCAGTAGTTTAAAGGCCTCAATTGTGGAACGATTCAATAGAACCTTAAAGGAAATGATCCCCCTCGGAGAACTACCATCTTGCCGCGATGAGGGGGCTTAGTAAGCGTAAGGAACCCAAGAGCTTTACTGGCGGTAGCGTAATGCTGCCAGAAGGGCCACCCAAGCCAGGCAGGTCTTGGGGGAGCGCCGAAGCTAAAAGTAGTTCACCCTGGCGGTAGGGATAAAACGCATCCGTTATGGGGGAATGTCCAGTAACGAAGAACCAGTTAAGGTGCAGGGAGTCGGAGACCCAGTACCGGCGGTGATTGGGGGTGCGAGCGCAGGCCCCCCGGCGTCGATATCCTGTGACTGCAGGAAACCCGAGATGGCAGTGGAGTGCTTGGCTGCCAAATCGTGTAATGCCACAAGCAACAGAAGGATCCGCAGGCAGAAAGGGACGATAGAGGATCTGGAACCGGGAACCACAGACGGAAGCTTCGTCTTCACTGGTCCCTCAGTGTCAGAGGCAGAGTTGGCTACCGCCTTCTCTCGACTCGGATACAACGAGGAGCCGCAGAAGGCGGAGCCACAAGTCACGGCTCCCAATATCCAGGTCGACTCGGGTCCACTACCTGTGACGGATGAGAAGACGGAGGCTGAGACCCTACGCAAACGGCTGTCGGGATACAGGGCATCGGCAAAATACCTCCGTGGTATTAGCCAAAGACCCCCCGATACGCTGACGGCGAGGGAAAGGAGCCTCAAGAAGAAGCACGAGCAAAACGTGCGGAGGTACGAGCGGCTTAACGGAGTCGCTCCTACCAACGGAGACAAAGCCCCCCCAAGCGCACACGCGGCGGTGACTGAGGACCCCAAACCGTCGACTTCATCGTCAGCATCAGCTGGCACGAAGACGAAGGTGGACCAACCCTCAACGTCATCGTCTGCGAACGCGCGAGGGAGAAAGGGGAAAAAGTTGTCCGGGAAGCAGAGGGGGAAGACCACACCTCTGACGCAGAACACGGCGAGTGCCAAGGCACCACCAACGCCCTCTGTACAGAAGGCACCGGTGGAACCGACTGGTCGAGAGCCAAGGTTCAAGCGACAGAGAACGGACGACTCCACAAAAGCTTCCGAGTCGAAGAAGGCGAAACCAGAGGACATTCTGGCCAGCCTAGGATCGCCAGCCGAGCTGCAGGTAGCCATTATCGACCAAAGTCACCCAGAGGGAAGATATCGGACGTAAATTGGCTGAAGGCAGAATCGGAGATCCTGACCGCCATGAAGGATGCCATTGTGCGCGCAGATAACCCGTTTGTCTGCGAGTTCAAGGGTATCAAGTGGTATAAGGGAGCCAAAGCAGTGGCCTGTGGCAATGCAGAAACTCTTGAGTTTCTCAAAACCACGGTCCAAGGTTTTGGTGAACTTTGGCCAGGAGCGGCACTCCGCGTGGTCCCGACGGATCAGATTCCCAGGAGAACGATAATGAAGGTGTGGATTCCTCCCCCGATTAAGGCGGATGAGGACACACTCGTTCTGATCAAGGCACAGAACCGGATCCTGGAGACATCGGACTGGACCATCACAAGAGCGATAGCGCGAGACAAGGGGAACGGCAAGGAACTCTGGATCAGCATTGGTCAAGAAAGCCTTGCAACGGACTGCCGCATATCCTTTGGTATGGGCACCCTGGCGGTAGCAGTACCGCGACACCCCAGGTCCGCTGAACAGCATGAAGGTGGTGCAGATTAATCTGCATCACTCAAGTGTACCATCGGCGGACCTGCTGCGGTTTATGGAGGAGAAGGCGGTGGACGTGGCCCTCATCCAAGAGCCCTGGATCGTAAGTGAAAGGGTTCGGGGACTGAACGGTCGCGGATACCGCCTTCTCACGCCACACCCCGCGGGTAAGCCAAGAACCTGTATCGTGGTAAGGAACGAGCTTAATGTTCTGTTTTCTTCCAGGTACAGCACTCCGGACCTAACGGTGGCACTATGTGAGAGGGAGGACGGGAAAAACCTATACCTAGCCTCTGCATACCTGCCGTACGAAAGAGGAAGACCCACCCTCGGAGGATGTCAGGGCCCTGATCCACCAAGCGCGGAGGGAGGGACTTGATATTGTCTTAGGCTGTGACGCGAATGCCCATCACTCCCTCTGGGGAAGTACGGGCACAAATTCTAGAGGAGAGTCGCTGTTCGAGTACATTCTGTCCACAAATCTTGTTGTGTGCAACCGGGGAGACCACCCCACCTTCCGCAACAGGAACCGTGCAGAGGTTATAGATATAACACTGGCCTCGAATAGCGACTCCCTTACCATCGATGACTGGCACGTGTCCAGTGAGTGTTCCTTTTCGGACCACTACAGGATAGTGTACAGCATCAAATGGAACAAGGAGAGGCCCAAGGCCTACCGCAACCCCAAGCGGACAGACTGGAACCGCTTCTCCGCAACCGTACAGAAGGTGCTGCCTAACCCACCGGAAGGGGACATAATTCAAACGGAAGCACTAGAGAAAGCTACGCAGACCGTCACTAATGCTCTACAGATGGCGTTTCTCAAATCCTGCCCGATCAGCCGACCCCCAAAGTCCAATCACAACCCGTGGTGGACACGGGAGTTGAGCGAAGTCAGAAAGGAATCGAGGAAACTCTTCAATAAAGCAAAAGTGACAAACACACAGGAAAGTTGGGACGAGTATCGCCGCAGCTTCAATACCTACAAAAACACCTGTAGGAGGGCGAAAAGGGAATCATGGGCAGCCTTCTGCGGGACCGGATGATATCCGACCAGCCATGCTGCAAGCAACTTGCCTGCACCTACTACCATGGCTGAAGAAAATATTCGAAGGATGCCTCCTAACTGGGTACGTCCCCCATGGGTGGAGGGAGGTGAGAGTGGTCTTCATCCCCAAGGCCGGGAAGATAAACCACATCTCCCCAAAGGACTACAGACCCATCAGTCTGTCGTCATTTTTGCTTAAAACGATGGAGCGACTGATGGATCTATATATAAGAACCAAGCTAGACAAACAAGTGTTCAGTGGAGCTCAGCACGCCTACCTCAAAGGTAGATCAGTTGAGACCGCACTACACGAAGTTGTTGGGCATATCGAAAAGAGTCTAAGCTATAAGGAATATGCCTTGGCGGCCTTTCTAGATATAGAAGGGGCCTTCAACAACGTCAGGATCGAGTCAATAACGGCCGCACTGGCCAAGATTGGCACACACCCGACGGTAACCGGATGGCTAGACAGCGTTCTCAGAAGCAGAACGATAAGCGCCAATCTAGGCTCCTCCTCGTCAAGAAAGACGGTCACACGAGGTACTCCGCAAGGGGGAGTTATATCCCCTCTACTGTGGAACCTGGTCCTCAACGACCTCCTTCTTCAGCTGGGGAGGAGCGGATATAAGGTTACGGCCTATGCAGACGATTTAGTAATACTGGTAACGGGTAAATTTCTGCCCACAATCAGTGACCTTCTGGAATCTGCACTGGGCACTACCGCCAGCTGGGCACACCAGAACGGTTTGGGGGTCAATCCTCAAAAAACAGAACTGGTGCTGTTCTCACGAAGATATAAGATACCGAGTTTCAAACTACCAGCAATCGGTGGAACGACACTCGAGCGAAGCCAAGTATCTTGGTGTCATCCTTGACTCCAAACTCTCCTGGAAGAGAAACACGGAGGAAAGGAAGAAAAAGGCAATGGCAGCTTTCTACACCTGTAGGAAGACTTTTGGACGAACATGGGGCTTACAGCCGCACATCATCCAATGGATGTATACAGCGGTAATAAGACCCATCCTGACATACGGAGGCATGGTATGGTGGGAAGCGGCTAACACCAAATCCCACCTGGAGAACCTCCGTAAAGTCCAACGGACAGCATGCCTTGGGGTCACCGGATCTCTCAAATCCACCCCACAGGCAGCTCTGGACACCATGTTAGGCCTGGAACCGATAGACCTTCATCTTAAGTGCAAGGCTGAGACAAGTGCCGCTAGGCTATTAGCCGCGCAGTTCTTCAAGCCATCGCCTTATGGCCACGCCACTATACTCCGTATGGAAGATAGTGGAACGGCCAGGTGGAGTGACTACTGTGTCTCAGAGTTCTCATGGAAAAGAAACTTTAAAGGACACATACCGGATAGGGAGAAATGGAAGAGTAACACTGTCCTGGGGCAGAACGAGCTCTCCATTTTCACCGACGGGTCAAAGACGGCCGAAGGGACAGGAGCTGGAATCTTCTCCGAAGAACTAGCAACCAACATATCCCTAAGACTACCAGACTGGTGCAGTGTATTCCAGGCGGAGATATATGCAGTATGGCAAGCGGCAAAGTTGGTATACACCTTGGAGATACCTCCGAGGAACATAGCAATCTGCGTTGACAGTCAAGCTGCCATCAAAGCCCTGGTATCCTGCAAGACCACAAGCAGACTCGTACGTGATACGGTGGACGCACTAAACCAGATCAGCGCGCACTCAATCACACTCACGTGGGTTCCGGGTCACACCGACATAGCGGGCAACGAGAGTGCGGACGAGTGTGCCAGAAATGGATCGGCCAAGCCAATGGCGGACGCAGTCAGCGACATAAGGAGACCACTACGAGACATCATCTCGCAGATGATGGGCCGAGCCAGAACGAGATCGGACAGGAGGTGGAACACCACACCAAACTGTGAGATCTCTCGCTCGCTCTGGCCCCACTACGACCTTAAACGCACCAAGACTCTCCTAAGCTTCAGGAAGATTCGGGTGCGAACACTGACGGGAGTTATAACGGGGCACTGTGTCATCGGCCGCATGGCCACAAGGTACAGACTGCCCCACCATGACTTCTGCCGCAGCTGCGGGGACGAGGAGGAAATAGAGAGCATCCAGCACCTTCTCTGCAACTGTCCTGCACTCATGGGGAGACGTCACCGAATACTCGGTGGCGCCTTCTACGAAGATCTGGACAGCCTGGCAAACATGCCTCTAGAGAAACTGGTGCTCTTTATAGAGGCCTCGGGATGGTTCGCGAAACCTCCCTAGGCACCGGACAATATCCCGTGACGAGTGTGGGCATCACAATGGGCAGACTTGCCTCCGAGTGACCTCGACTTCAGTCGAGCAGCCCTATAAACCTAACCTAACCTAACCTAAAGGAAATGATGTGGCGTGAATTCAGTTACAATGGTAAATACAAGTGGATTGACATTTATAAAAACCTAATTGAAATATACAACAATCGGTTGCATAGAACAATTAAAATGAAACCAAATGATGTAAATTCGAGCAATGAAAAACATCTCTTGATGACGGCATACAACCATATAAAAATATTTATAGATGGAAAATTTCGTAAGGGTGACCTTGTACGCATTAGTAAATATAAGCATGTATTTGAAAAGGGCTACACACCGAATTGGACAACAGAAATTTTTAGAATTCGTCAAGTTAAAAATACATTTCCCGCAACATATTTACTTGAAGATCTAACTGGAAGTCCCATCGAGGGAGGTTTTTATAAACAAGAAATAAAAAAAACCCGTTTTCCCGACACATATCTAGTGGACAAGGTCATAAAACGAAAAGGGGACAGAGTTCTTGTGAGTTGGTTAGATTTCCCAAAAACAGAAAATAGCTGGATACATAAAAACGAAATTCTATAAATATGCGTACGCATGCATGCATGTATTATGGTGGTGGTGGTTGTGGTGGTGTGGGCTGTTGTTTAATTTCGGCTGGCAATGAAAGGGATGGAGGTCATTTGGTTTCACAATCATATGGGTGCGTACATATTTCGGTTTTGATTAGAAATTACCTAATTTATTCTACGAAAATAAAATCCGAAATATACAACACATGGCCCTTATCTGTGCATGTGTGAGTGTATATGTTGTATGTCTAACCGAGGCGTAATAATAAAACGAAAAGTTTCTGATGTTCAGTTCTCGCTGGAAATTCAAGCAAGTCAAAGGCGTTCAAGATGATTGTGCCAACGATCCGTGTATTCTTTTTATCCGTTTTTGTGTTAGTGTTTGGTGTAAACCCGCTCCTGTGAGATATATCATAGAGAGTGAAGTATCAAATTCTACAAAAGTGTTGGAGGATCTCCAATCTATAATAAACATACCAAATTCGGACAGAAGTCTTAAAGTGGAACTATCATTTGATATCCTGGAAAACAGTTCAATTTACAAGGATGGTGATAGTGCACTAGTGTCAACCAACAAATCTCAAATTGAACAAGAAAGAATAACCCCAGAAGTGGAATCAACAGCAGCAACAACAGAAACAGAAACTACAACCACCACCACCACCAGCACCCCAGAAGTGGAATCAACAGCAACAGAAACCTCAACCTCACCAAGCAAACAAATACTTTTCGGCATTCATGGTACTGACGATGAGTATGATGATGATGATGAAAAAGATAATAGCGTAAGTCGTCCTTATAAGCGGAATATAACATTAAAAACATCACTTTCGAATAAAAATCCATTAGTATTAATGACCAAGAGAGGAATAATAAAGAATTTTAAGGAGAATTTAGTGAGAACAGAGCAGTTAATTGGGGGACACATGGATATAGGACACAGGGGGTTTAATAGATATTTCAAGCTTCAATTTAATGATGTAATGGTCGGCATAAAGTGCCATTATAGATCAATCTTGAGAAGAGATTTTGAGAATGAAAAAAGTGTAGAATTCAAATCAGTTTTAAAAATAAACTGTTTTGAATTTGCTGAAGTTTTAACTCCTGAATCCATGAAGAGAGAGAGAGAGCTAGTGACAAGAAATTAAGGGAGATGTTATATGAAAGTGTGAGTCGCATTAAAGCGGAGAATAGTTCAAATCATAAAATCGAGTCATACATTAGCGAAATTCAAAGCGATCAGGCTCAGATTCTTAATGAATCATATTTAAATAACAAGCGATTGACGGAAAAATTGCTTGATGAGCATTTGAAGGCAGTAGAAGAGTCGGACGGAGATCCCGAAGAATTTATACTAGTGTCAGGTTTAAATGATTATAAATCAAAACTCAATGTTAAAGTTTTGTAACAAAGTGAAAGAGAGAGAGAGAGAGAGAGGGTTAAAAAATTATATTTTTTACAGCTGCTTTCTTATAGTAAAGAAGAAGCAGCCGTGGATGATGACACAGTAATTGCTGTAGAAGGTAAGCAAAAATTAAATACATTTTTTCGTTTGTTTTGAGTCTCAAAATTTGTTATTAATATGTTCTTTTCTTTCTTTCTTTTTTTTTGTATTCCAGGCGGAATTGATAACTATATTCAAGTTATTAAACTTGAAATTGAGAATTCATCGGATGAGGCATTAGTTGATGTGGGTGGTGAAATAGATAAAGCCATTTATATTAAGGGTAGCCTTAATTGTTATAAACAAAAAATACCTTTAAGCGTTTTGTAATTTGAGTAATTGAAAAATTTTAATTGTTTCATTGTTTCATTGTTCTTTGTTTATTGTGTAATATAAAAATGTTTCGAAATAATAAAACTTATATTCTTTATTAATAAAACTTATAGATATAATAACAAAAATGTTAATACTAATAGAATTGTAATAATAGAATTAATAATAATGAAAAATTTTTATGCAATTTAAAGTTACAGTTTAATTCAATTTACATCAATAAAAGGTTTTGTTTAAAATTTTAATTTTGACTTTTGACTTTTTTTTCTTTATTTATTTTGTTTGTTTTTTTTTTTGTTTGTTTTTTATTTATTTACTCAAGTCTTCATATAGCATTTCTAACTCCTGGTTAGCGAATGCAATCATCCACTACGATGTATCCTTTTCATTTTTACACGATTCTAGTTCAGAGGTTTGTTCACGAGTCCGACCCGGGTTTTTTTCTAGATCCTCTATTTGTAAATCATATGCATTAATTTTCAAACTAATATCTCTAATCTGCCAAGAGTCGTTTTTCAAACAACTTCTGATGACCGTGGCCAAGGTATCAATTTTATTTGGTTCGATGTATCTTTTATCATCTTTACTATCAAGTACAACTTTGTTGCATGTTGATGTAGTAAGATGATGTCCTACTGACCTAATCAACGACATATCACCCCTAACTGGCTGTTCTGTTAGCAGACATCTTTTATAAGAGCCGAAATCTAACTTGTCCACAGCACTTCATTTCACCCCCTTAGACTTTTTACAAGTCTGTATCACCTCTCCATCTACTTTGTAGGAATACATTTTTGATCGGAGTCCAACAAACTCGAGCATGGGTCTTCCATTCAGCTCATCCTTAAAGAACCCTAACCTTTTCTTATTAACCCTCTCAAAATTATATTTCGAAATAGCTTCATCGGAATAATCCGATGTATCAAATTTGAATTGCAGATCATTACGAATATCGCTATAAAAATCATCAGTTTTTATAGTATATATAAATGAATCTGTATCCATATAATTTAATGTAGCGTTTTCCCCGAATTTAGGTTTAATGTAACCATAGTGGAAATCATACATTTTCAACTTGGACAATTCTAGCACAACAAACCGTAAATATAGGGGTTTGTTGTACACCACATTCAACTGTTTCAGTTGAATTGCATAAAAGTTTTCACTGAATTTTTTACAATTCTGAAAATTACTCTTAGCAATCAACGATCTCGCACATAATCGCTTAGCACCAGCTGAATCAGTTGGTGATGCAGATTCCCACTCATTAGTTAATTTAACTACTATCCTTTTATCTACATTCTCCATTGTTTTCCCATACACTGCATTATTCATCAGGTTCCATAGGTCTTTTGCAAAGGAATTTGTTGCATTCGTTCTATGCAGCGTGTTGAGGTCTATATACTTTTTAAGCCACGGTTTTTGGAGGAAACGCATACTTCTATGAATTTTGGTCAATTTTAGACCATTGGCAACGCATTGTTTGAGATTATTGTAGTGGATAATATAATTCTCTTTATCCTCTAAATCAGCTATTAATTTTTTAACCTTTGCTGATTCGGTGGGTAATTTATTAGCTGGGCAAAACGGTAGATCGTTATGATCATTATGAATTTTGTATGGATAGCTCAAGTCTACCTCAAGAATATATCCATACTCTGAATTTTCTGAAAGTCAATATTTGATATCTCACTTTCAGATAACCATTCAAAACCTCCATAAGGGAGATTTTGAGACATTGCCCAACCATAAAGGTTGTTGGCATCCAAATATGTTAAATACGATGATTCTTTACTTGGATCATAAGTCTGCAGGTATTTATTGTTTGCCTGTGAATGGCGGAGAGAACATTGGGTTAAACCCCCACGAATACCTGACTGCATAAACCGATACATATCTAAATCGGTTAGAAGTTCTAGTTCCACATCTGTGGTTCTCAACATAGCATCCCACGCAAACCCAGGAAGTGTATAATAATGAGCAGGGTCAAGAGGATGCACTTTTGAGACGACCGCTCTGAAGCTTTCGAAGACATCAGCTAGTAAGAAAACATCTGTTTTCAGGTACAGTTCTAAATAATCTTGTAGAGTTTTGCAAGAAAATTCACTCCAAACTCTATGTGCATGGGCATAATTTTCTTCAGAGCATTCTGTCTCAGTCAACGAACTATAGAATGCATCTCTTGATGGTAGAGAAGTCTCCTCTAGCTTGTTGACTGAGTCCAGATACTCGTACGGAAATACACCCTTTCTACGCATGAGTTCGAACTGACTGTCTGAACTGAAATGATGTCTTACTGTTTTTAGCTGTGCTTCCTCTAGTGTACCCGCAAGAGTGTCCAAGGAAGCCTGTAAAAAACGAATCGAATCTAGAAAACGAATCTCTAGAGTCCTCTCTTCATCTATTCTAATAATCTTGGATACAGAAATGTACTGTTCCTTATTGACGCGTATTACTTTAATTTCTCCAGGTATGAGTGCCAGATCCTTGATAAAAAGATGACAATCATACCTGGAGAAATTGTGGAAAAAAACTGGTATGAAATTTCCTATTTTGTATTTTAAATTGCATGCATTGTGTGCAGCACCTCTAAAAATGCCTGTCATATGGCAATGGTCTCTTACCCTATCTGTGTTTAAAATACCCCCACATATATGGCAACTAATTGCCTCCTCAAACTCTATCTCTTCTTCATCACTAATTATTATATCTACTACCTTGCTTAAATAATTAATGTATATGTTGGTAAGTTTTTTAATTAAAGACTGTATAAAACTAGCACCGGCATTATATTCGGTTTTGAGAACCAACTCATCTAAACTAGAATCGTGTGCACATTTTAAATAATACGAAAAGGATATTGGAATATGGGTATTAACATTTATTGTGTTTGCACTTACTGCTACATTTGTCGGCTCCAGAAGACATTCAAAGTCTCCGTATACCACAAACGGTACCTTAAGAGCTCGATGCTGATTTTTAAACTTAAGCAGTGCTTGCTTCGGATGAGGAAGTGTGGACACCTTCCCACTACATATCTCCTTGTGTCGTAGGGATGCCTCCTCACTCTGCGAATAATTCAAGCAAATGTTGCAGAACCATTGCTTCACCTTGCGCCTTCCAGTCTGCGATGAAATTAACCTAGAGATATAAACGGGGTGGAGGGTGATGAAAAATAGTTATATATACTAATGAAAAATAGCAACAGCTACATGAACTACAAGAACTACAAAAACAACAACAGTGGTAATAAAATGTAAAGTTCACTTACGCTGATAACCGCTTAATCCAGGTATAGTGAGCACTGTGGTCACTTTCTATGAGTAGCATATTAATATGATGCTCGCGTACCTCCTTCGGATAAAACAAGGGCCCAAACACTTGTGATTTTTCGTTGTCGAATCCAAACACCGTTATACTAATTTCCGGGTTTATATCCATAAACCTTTGGATGTGTCTTGGGTTCAGCGGGAAATCCAGTCCAGCAAACTGCAGAGTTATATTTTTCACTGTTATTGCATCATCATATATCCTCACGTTGTATGAGGCACAACGGGTTGCGTTATTATCCAGATTGGTTAGGGCCGCAATCAATGTCCACTTAAAACAGAGGTCATCGTCTCTGTTGACTACATTTATTATTGCCTTTTTCCGCTTTAGACTGTCTGGCAAGTCAATAAATGATGATCCTTTTATCGGATCATTTTGGTTGACATTCATCTCCAACCTTATAATGTGGACTAATGTCCACCACTATCCTTCTCCTGGAACTCATCCATTTTCGTTGCGATTGTCTCTGAATGTTTTGAGAATATGTCATCAGAGTCGCCACATACACTCGTAAAAGTCATTTTTGACTGAAATGATTTGATTTCGCTCTTCTCTTGATCCATTTTCATCAATTTATAGAGCGCATAGAGCTCAAAGTTCACCTTTGCAGCGGTGTGACTCTGCAGAACGGAATTTAAATGAGGTAGGAATGATTCACCAGCTTCACGTAGGAAGTCTACTGGCATTTTTATTCCCTCATCCCGATTTTCATACACATAATGTATGATTCGTCCACCGAATCCGGCCGATACTCGCTTGATTCGATCATCAACCGGCTCAATAACCTTAATTTTGTGTTGTTCTGATCTGAGATGTTGATGCCATCTCACATTGATTGGCAGGGTCACGTCACAGACGGGGCAATAGATCGGGGTGCGATTCATATTGATGGTTTTGTTTTTTTTTTTTGGATGCTTTTCGTAAAGATGATGTTGTTGATGTTGTAGTAGTTTTTGATGATTTTCGTGAAGATGATGTTGTTGAGGATGATGTTGTTGATGTTGTAGTAGTTTTTGATGCTTTTGTAGTAGTTGTTGTTGTTGTTGGTTCACTGGCACTCAACTCAATTTCACTCACTCACTCACTCACTCACTAATTGATTCTGTTGGGATTCCTCTTTTAAATAATAATATATGCGTAGTTAGTTTTAGTTTTATCAATTATATTACTTTATTTTGGCACAGCACACAACCACCACTCACGAGATCAGAAAGAAAAAGGGAAGAAAAAAAGTCAACCGCGTGGTTTACGTTTTTAGTGTTACCAGCAAGTGAAAACCTTATAATACTATAATGTCTATTTTTGGTATTTACTAAATTAACATTAGGGATATTCAATACGCACCCTCAAAAATTGCATTATAAATCAAATCAAATAAAAAAAATTAAAATTAAGAATAACATGTTTTCAACTCATTCTATGTGGCTGGTGCTTGCTCATTTTCTTTTCTATTGGGAACGTACAATTCAGTGATCCAGCATTTGCTGCTAGGATTGGGAAAACCCATAAAACCCAATCAGATCACTCTTAGACTTAGACAGGTACAGTTATATAATATAAAGAAATTTAGCAAAAATTAGAAAGAACAAAATTATTCTTGTAGGTTGGCTCCTTCATCCAGTCCCATTTTTCCGCGTAAATCCATAAAGCGTGGAGCAGGTAACGGCTTGGTTAGAATGTCAGCAAGTTGGTTCTCTGTGGAAACATACTCGATACAAATTACATTATTTTCTATTTGCTCTTTTGTAAAATGATATTTGATATCGATATGTTTTGATCTTTTATGGCATGAGGGATTATTAGCTATACTAATACATCCCTGATTATCTTCATATAATTTTATAGGTTTTACAAACTTAATATGAACACTTTCTAATAAGGATTTCAACCATAAAGCTTCTCTTACAGCTTCGAAAAAGGCCATGTATTCTGCCTCGGTCGATGAGGCAGCTACTGAATTTTGCCTTTTTGTATTCCAGCATATAAGATTTTGGTTAAACATTTTGAATAGATACCCAGTTGTACTCTTCCTGTCAATTTCATTTCCTCCCCAGTCAGAATCTGCGTATCCAACAAATATATTTTCAAAACTCAAATTTTTCTTAAATTCTAATTTCATGTCAATATTCCCTTTTAGATATCTAAGAATCCTTTTCAAACATATCCATAACTCTGCATTATTTTTATTTATATATCGACTTAAAATGTTAACAGCAGTGGCCAAGTCTGGACGTGTACATAACATTACATACATAAGACAACCGACTAAGTTCCGACAAGGCGCATCATAAAATTCATCTGAATTTAATAATTCATAATTAACCTTGCTTGCAAGGGGAGTACTGACCGATTTGCAATCCATCATTTTGAACTTATTCAAAATCTTTTTGATGTAAGCAGATTGGCTTAAAAGTATTTTTTCATCACCAATTTCTATTCTTATTCCAATAAAATACGAATTTCTTCCAAATTAAATATGATTTGAAACATTTCATCTTTTCTATGTCTGCTGTGGCAACAACCAAATCATCCACATAAAGAAGTAAATATATATTCTTTTTCACATCGCCCTTGTCCAGAACATAAATACATCGGTCAACCGGTGAGTTTACAAACCCACACTCTTTTAGTGCTTGCTCAAATACCTCAAACCAGCATCTTGCTGCTTGTTTGAGACCGTAAATTGCTTTATTCAATTTACATACACTATTAGCACTACATAACACACCTTGGGGCACTCTCATAAATATTTCTTCTTTTAACTTTCCATTAAGAAATGCACTTTTTACATCCATGTGATGTACTTTTAAATCATATTGGATTGAAATGGATAATAAGAAACGGAAACTTGCTATTCTAGCCACAGGAGCAAATGTTTCTTCATAATCAATAAGATATTTCTGCGTGAACCCACGCTCCACTAATCTAGCTTTGTATCTTTTTGGATTACCAAATTCGTCAGACTTTAACGTAAAAACCCATTTGCTGTCAACAATGTTAATATTCTCAGGCTTCCTAACAATCGACCAGGTATTGTTAAATTCATGGGCATCCAATTCAGTTTTAATAGCGGCCTCCCATAAAGATTTGTCACTCCTACTTTGTATTTCTTCGAATGAACTTGGAATATCACTAAATATTGTATAAGCATTTAAAATATAATTATTGTAATCGATTTCGTCTTCCTTCTTCTACTCTCATTACTGTCACTAGGCTGTTTCGAGTCAAATCTTTTCTCCATACTGTCATTCTGGATAAATACTTTATTATTTTCCTTACTCTCATTCAGGTTACAAACTGTATCACAATCCTTACTCTCATTCAGGATACAATCTATATTATTCTCCTTACTCTCATTCAGGATATTTATTTTATCACTTTACTTACTCTCATTCAGGATACAATCTATATAATTCTCCTTACTCTCATTCAGGATATTTATTTTATCACTTTCCTTACTCTCATTCAGGAAGTTTGTATTATTGATCTCCTTACTCTCATTCAGGATATTTATTAAATCATTTTCCTTACTCTCATTCAGGATATCTGTATTATAATCTCCTTACTCTCATTAAGGAATTCCATTTTACTTTTCACAGCTCTAGAATTAATCATATTTGTTTCGTCTACGATTACGTCTCTTGCGACAATAAATTTTTCATTATTTATGTCCCATAGTTTTAAACCATTTGGTTCATAGCCAACTAAAACTGTTTTACACGATTTTTCATCGAATTTTCTTTTTCTGTTTTTAATATGGACATACACTGTTGAACCAAATATCTTCAAATATTTTAGACTAGGCTTTCTATTGTGCCATGCCTCATACGGAGTTTTTGAACTATCATCAAGTGCCCTAGTCGGAATCCTGTTAATTAAATATGTTGCTGTCAAAACAGCTTCACCCCAGTAACTTTTATCTAATTTAGCACCATTTACCATACTACGAGCTTTTTCAGTAATCGTTCTGATCATCCTTTCTGATACGCCGTTTAATTGCGGTGTATATGGAACAGTCAAATGGTAACTTATACCTTTCTGTACACAATATTCACGCATGTCACTGGATAGATATTCCCTACCATTATCTATATAGAGATTTACAACTTTAAGGTTGAAATGTGCCTCACTTTTCGCTACAAAATCCTTAAACATTGTAAAAACATCTGATTTATGTTTCATTAAATACGTAACACAATAATGTGTGTGTTGATCCACAAAAATAACATAGTAGTTTTTGTCGTCAATTGAAACCGGTGTTATTGGCCCGCATACATCAGAATGGATTACATAAAGGGGTCTATTTATATACTGTTTATTTTTCTGTTTTTCAAAACGCAATCTGGCTTGCTTGCCATTTAAACATGCTTCACATATCTCATCAATTGGATTAACGTTATCTAGAAGATTATTGTCACTAAATAAATTATTTCTCTTAATTTCCAGCAATTTCCCTTTACTAATGTGACCTAATCTCTCATGCCATAACCGATATTCATTATTTTTCTTTTCCACATTTGATGTATAGGCTTTAAATTCAATAATTGGGGAATTGAACATACCTGAATTTTCAGCAACAACATATCCATCCTTCAATATTTTCACACCTTTACTGCCAAACGTAACGGTCATTCCAGCCGCCTGCAGTCGGTTGACAGAAATTAAGTTTTCTGCAACATCCTCGCAATAGAGCACATCCTCAAGCGTGATTTGGTTTCCATTGTCGAGTCTGACAATACCGCGTTTCTTTGCAAAAATAAATTCGCCATGCTTGGCAATAGCAATTTTAATGGGAGAATCAAGGTCGATGCTATCAATGAACAGTTTCTCGTCATTTACGATATGGTCTGTGGCACCAGAATCCAATACAAATTTGACCTTCTTATTTTCACTTTTGGATTTATTTTTATCAAAACGACTTAACATAAACGCGAAGCCGGGTTGAGTTGATGCTATTTGTGCTTGTTTGTTATTTTCTTTATTTTTATCATTTGTAATTCTTTTAAACGCAAAACAATCTTTTTTAATATGCCCTTCCTTTCCACAGTGATGACACTTGATATTAAACTTTCCTTTTCCCTTTAATTGCTTTCGAATTCCACTGTTACTGTTCTTAAATGGTCTATTTTTATAATTATTGTTATTGTATACCGCTGCCTTCATAACTTTCCTGCTTGTATCACTGCTATCGTTTTTAATTTTTATCTCGTGGTCGAGCAATCTGTTCTTTACGAAAGCTAAAGTAAGATTTTCCTCAGCTAGGGTCTCAATCGCAGTTATTACTCCATTATATGACGATGGCAAGGTCAATAGCAAGTGCGACACTTTGTCCATTTCGTCGATTTTCGCCCCTGACGCTAACAACTCACACATCAGTTCATCGAAAATGTTAAAATGACACAGTAGTGCAATCTTTTTCGAACCGCTAACTGCGACGCCAGACTTTTTCGCTCATAAATGGCGTCTAAATTCCTGAGAATTTGTCGCGCCGTGTTGTCGCTCGTCGCAAAGTTTAAGAAAGAGTCGCTGAGGTATTCTATCAGAGT
Organism: Drosophila obscura; assembly: GCF_018151105.1. Taxonomy (NCBI): domain Eukaryota; kingdom Metazoa; phylum Arthropoda; class Insecta; order Diptera; family Drosophilidae; genus Drosophila; species Drosophila obscura. The sequence continues at coordinate 246,090 of NW_024542867.1, read as the reverse complement.
GCTTTTAGCACAACGCTCTGCCTTTTTCCAGGAATCGTCAGCATTATCCGGAACATTCTCGTCAATTACTTTAAGCACATCTAACTCGGCGAATAGGGCTCTAATTCTAAATTTCCACACTGAATACTTTTCCCCGTCAAAAGCCTTAATGTTGCGTTTTGCTTTTTCCATGATACTGTACTTTGCACACACACACTCAGCTATATGTATATGTGTATATATGAGGGACACAATTTCACAACGTGGTGCAAATCAAAGCAATTTTTCTAACTAACTAATTTTTCACTCGTCAAACTATGTTAGGCGTAGTCTGGGCCCATAACCTGTTGGGATTCCTCTTTTAAATAATAATATATGCGTAGTTAGTTTTAGTTTTATCAATTATATTACTTTATTTTGGCACAGCACACAACCACCACTCACGAGATCAGAAAGAAAAAGGGAAGAAAAAAGTCAACCGCGTGGTTTACGTTTTTAGTGTTACCAGCAAGTGAAAACCTTATAATACTATAATGTCTATTTTTGGTATTTACTAAATTAACATTAGGGATATTCAATACGCCCCCTCAAAAATTGCATTATAAATCAAATCAAATAAAAAAAATTAAAATTAAGAATAACATGTTTTCAACTCATTCTATGTGGCTGGTGCTTGCTCATTTTCTTTTCTATTGGGAACGTACAATTCAGTGATCCAGCATTTGCTGCTAGGATTGGGAAAACCCATAAAACCCAATCAGATCACTCTTAGACTTAGACAGGTACAGTTATATAATATAAAGAAATTTAGCAAAAATTAGAAAGAACAAAATTATTCTTGTAGGTTGGCTCCTTCATCCAGTCCCATTTTTCCGCGTAAATCCATAAAGCGTGGAGCAGGTAACGGCTGGTTAGAATGTCAGCAAGTTGGTTCTCTGTGGAAACATACTCGATACAAATTACATTATTTTCTATTTGCTCTTTTGTAAAATGATATTTGATATCGATATGTTTTGATCTTTTATGGCATGAGGGATTATTAGCTATACTAATACATCCCTGATTATCTTCATATAATTTTATAGGTTTTACAAACTTAATATGAACACTTTCTAATAAGGATTTCAACCATAAAGCTTCTCTTACAGCTTCGAAAAAGGCCATGTATTCTGCCTCGGTCGATGAGGCAGCTACTGAATTTTGCCTTTTTGTATTCCAGCATATAAGATTTTGGTTAAACATTTTGAATAGATACCCAGTTGTACTCTTCCTGTCAATTTCATTTCCTCCCAGTCAGAATCTGCGTATCCAACAAATATATTTTCAAAACTCAAATTTTTCTTAAATTCTAATTTCATGTCAATATTCCCTTTTAGATATCTAAGAATCCTTTACAAACATATCCATAACTCTGCATTATTTTTATTCATATATCGACTTAAAATGTTAACAGCAGTGGCCAAGTCTGGACGTGTACATAACATTACATACATAAGACAACCGACTAAGTTCCGACAAGGCGCATCATAAAATTCATCTGAATTTAATAATTCATAATTAACCTTGCTTGCAAGGGGAGTACTGAATGATTTGCAATCCATCATTTTGAACTTATTCAAAATCTTTTTGATGTAAGCAGATTGGCTTAAAAGTATTTTTTCATCACCAATTTCTATTCTTATTCCAATAAAATATCGAATTTCTTCCAAATCAGTCATTCTGAACTTGTTCATTAAATATGATTTGAAACATTTCATCTTTTCTATGTCTGCTGTGGCAACAACCAAATCATCCACATAAAGAAGTAAATATATATTCTTTTTCACATCGCCCTTGTCCAGAACATAAATACATCGGTCAACCGGTGAGTTTACAAACCCACACTCTTTTAGTGCTTGCTCAAATACCTCAAACCAGCATCTTGCTGCTTGTTTGAGACCGTAATTGCTTTATTCAATTTACATACACTATTAGCACTACATAACACACCTTGGGGCACTCTCATAAATATTTCTTCTTTTAACTTTGTCCCATAGTTTTAAACCATTTGGTTCATAGCCAACTAAAACTGTTTTAAACGATTTTTCATCGAATTTTCTTTTTCTGTTTTTAATATGGACATACACTGTTGAACCAAATATCTTCAAATATTTTAGACTAGGCTTTCTATTGTGCCATGCCTCATACGGAGTTTTTGAACTATCATCAAGTGCCCTAGTCGGAATCCTGTTAATTAAATATGTTGCTGTCAAAACAGCTTCACCCCAGTAACTTTTATCTAATTTAGCACCATTTACCATACTACGAGCTTTTTCAGTAATCGTTCTGATCATCCTTTCTGATACGCCGTTTAATTGCGGTGTATATGGAACAGTCAAATGGTAACTTATACCTTTCTGTACACAATATTCACGCATGTCACTGGATAGATATTCCCTACCATTATCTATATAGAGATTTACAACTTTAAGGTTGAAATGTGCCTCACTTTTCGCTACAAAATCCTTAAACATTGTAAAAACATCTGATTTATGTTTCATTAAATACGTAACACAATAATGTGTGTGTTGATCCACAAAAATAACATAGTAGTTTTTGTCGTCAATTGAAACCGGTGTTATTGGCCCGCATACATCAGAATGGATTACATAAAGGGGTCTATTTATATACTGTTTATTTTTCTGTTTTTCAAAACGCAATCTGGCTTGCTTGCCATTTAAACATGCTTCACATATCTCATCAATTGGATTAACGTTATCTAGAAGATTATTGTCACTAAATAAATTATTTCTCTTAATTTCCAGCAATTTCCCTTTACTAATGTGACCTAATCTCTCATGCCATAACCGATATTCATTATTTTTCTTTTCCACATTTGATGTATAGGCTTTAAATTCAATAATTGGGGAATTGAACATACCTGAATTTTCAGCAACAACATATCCATCCTTCAATATTTTCACACCTTTACTGCCAAACGTAACGGTCATTCCAGCCGCCTGCAGTCGGTTGACAGAAATTAAGTTTTCTGCAACATCCTCGCAATAGAGCACATCCTCAAGCGTGATTTGGTTTCCATTGTCGAGTCTGACAATACCGCGTTTCTTTGCAAAAATAAATTCGCCATGCTTGGCAATAGCAATTTTAATGGGAGAATCAAGGTCGATGCTATCAATGAACAGTTTCTCGTCATTTACGATATGGTCTGTGGCACCAGAATCCAATACAAATTTGACCTTCTTATTTTCACTTTTGGATTTATTTTTATCAAAACGACTTAACATAAACGCGAAGCCGGGTTGAGTTGATGCTATTTGTGCTTGTTTGTTATTTTCTTTATTTTTATCATTTGTAATTCTTTTAAACGCAAAACAATCTTTTTTAATATGCCCTTCCTTTCCACAGTGATGACACTTGATATTAAACTTTCCTTTTCCCTTTAATTGCTTTCGAATTCCACTGTTACTGTTCTTAAATGGTCTATTTTTATAATTATTGTTATTGTATACCGCTGCCTTCATAACTTTCCTGCTTGTATCACTGCTATCGTTTTTAATTTTTATCTCGTGGTCGAGCAATCTGTTCTTTACGAAAGCTAAAGTAAAATTTTCCTCAGCTAGGGTCTCAATCGCAGTTATTACTCCATTATATGACGATGGCAAGGTCAATAGCAAGTGCGACACTTTGTCCATTTCGTCGATTTTCGCCCCTGACGCTAACAACTCACTCATCAGTTCATCGAAAATGTTAAAATGACACAGTTGTGCTGTCTCACTCTGCAACTTCAGCGACAGCAATCTTTTTCAAACCGCTAACTGCGACGCCAGACTTTTTCGCTCATAAATGGCGTCTAAATTCCTGAGAATTTGTCGCGCCGTCTTGTCGCTCGTCGCAAAGTTTAAGAAAGAGTCGCTGAGGTATTCTATCAGAGTGCTTTTAGCACAACGCTCTGCCTTTTTCCAGGAATCGTCAGCATTATCCGGAACATTCTCGTCAATTACTTTAAGCACATCTAACTCGGCGAATAGGGCTCTAATTCTAAATTTCCACACTGAATACTTTTTCCCGTCAAAGCCTTAATGTTGCGTTTTGCTTTTTCCATGATACTATACTTTGCACACACACACTCAGCTATATGTATATGTGTATGTATGAGGGACACAATTTCACAACGTGGTGCAAATCAAAGCAATTTTTCTAACTAACTAATTTTTCACTCGTCAAACTATGTTAGGCGTAGTCTGGGCCCATAACCTGTTGGGATTCCTCTTTTAAATAATAATATATGCGTAGTTAGTTTTAGTTTTATCAATTATATTACTTTATTTTGGCACAGCACACAACCACCACTCACGAGATCAGAAAGAAAAAGGGAAGAAAAAAAGTCAACCGCGTGGTTTACGTTTTTAGTGTTACCAGCAAGTGAAAACCTTATAATACTATAATGTCTATTTTTGGTATTTACTAAATTAACATTAGGGATATTCAATAGATTCTTTGTCCTCGACTTGTACGATATGTGGATCGCGCACGCGGAGTTTTTTTTTTTGTGTTTTTAAATTTAGTTTTCACAGATACGATAAACGGGGGTTATGTGGGAATAGAATACGAATACGTTTGTATGTTTAAACAACTTGTTTGAAACTGAAAAATATTTTTCATATATTTTAATTTGTAGTTCTAACGTTGTTCGTTTTTGAAATGAAACAGGTAAAATCCCTCCCCCTAACAAATACAAGTTGTATCCTATATTTGGTAGGGTGGCCTGTGACCTCTCGTATTCATTTTCCCACCTGGTCATAGAACCTTGACAATAGTACATGCTACGATTTGCTAGCAGCGACCCTAAAATTAGTAGATCATTGTTAGCACACACGCACACAAACAGACCCTTAGACTCAAATATAATATATTAGGGTACCCGCATATGCGGGTGGTGGTGTTTGAGGTGCGGTACCATACATATGTCAACTGTACACCTGAGCACCTGCTCTGCAGGGTAAATGAGGGGGGCAAATATCGGTCACTAGGTCAACAGGTCACAGGTCATTAACAGAACAGAACAGAACATAACAGACACGATCTGACTTGTTGTTGTGGCAGCGACCCTTAAATTAGTATATCACCACCACCACCCCTCACGCATGAGAGCACACCCCTAAGTAGCACCCTCATTAAGGAAACTAGGTCAACTGCCATGATCTGACTAGTTGTTGTGGCAGCGACCCTTAAATTAGTAGAAGTTAACAATACAGACAATTAAAAATTAACCTCGGATTGAGCTGTACGCAAACGCACGCACTCCCCACCCCCCGACTTAAACAGGTGTCAGAGAGTAGGGAGGGTGTATACAACTTCATTACGGCTAACGAGAACTCACCCTTCCTAGGATCACTCCCTCACCCTATAACACTCCCTTCGCCAGCAACTGTACGCATGTGCAACCTACCCGACCAATCAAATTCAACCACCGTCACGCATGAGACCACACCCTTCAACCCCATACGCATTTGCAAGCAACCACCGTCACGCATGAGCATACATGTACGCAGCTGCAACCAACCAACCCTCACGCATGAGCGCACACCCCTCAATTTCACCCTCATTAACGTAACTAGGTCAACTCTCACCCCCACTTTTTACCTAATTAGGTCAACTTTCACCCTCATTAACGTAACTAGGTCAACTCTCACCCCCCTTTTTACCTAATTAGGTCAACTCTCACCCCCCTTATTATGATTTATTACCCCTTAATTACCCTCCCACCCCCCTTAATTGTGATTAATGGCCCATTAATCATCCCCCCACCCCCATTAATTGTAATTAATGACCCATCAATCACCCCCACCCCCACCTGTCAACACCTCTTGATCCAGAACCCGCATTATTACACTACTTCCGAGATCGATGTACTAGACCCAGATAATTCAGATAGGGCGGCGTTGGAAGAAACGTGTGTGATCACAAAGGCTCTGTACATGTCGGCAGCGACCAACAGATCCCATCAACCATACATGAATTCAGCACCCACACACCACCACTCCAATTTGCCAAAATTGAAGTTGCCGAAGTTCAGCGGCAAGCATGCGGATTACAAACAGTTTATTAGTCTGTTTGAAAGTTTGGTAGATTCCGACCCGTCGTTGTCCAATATAGAGAAGTTCAACCATCTCATATCGTGCTTGTCCGATGAAGCCTTGGGAACCGTTAAGGCGTTCCAAATGTCAGTGGCAACTATCCAAACGCGTTAGAAAGTTTGAAGAGGGTGTACGACAACAAGTGCTTAATATTCTTTGAGACACTTGCCCAGTTGTTTGACATTCCTGCCGTAACCAAGCCGTCAGCGTCTGCATTGCGATCAACTATAGATACAGTGTCAGCCATTCTGGAGTCGCTTTTATCGTTAGGAGACGAGCGAGAGGTTGCTAACGCCATGATAATACATCTGGTGTTATCCAAGGTGGACCCATACACAAAAACAAAGTATGAGGAGCAGCTGAACTACGATGAGCTCCCTTGCTGGTCGGATTGTGCAAAAATGTTGAACCGCCGGTACCAACACCTTTCAGCAGAGGAGTCATCCAAAGCGAGAGGCAAACCAAAGTTTAACATGCCGTCGACCAGCAAGAAAACCAGCAGATCGTCATTTTCTTGCGCGAGGGCCGAAAAGTCGATCGACCCCAAGTGTGTATATTGCGGCGCCAACCATTCGATCGGAAACTGCCAGGGATTTGGGGCAATAACCGTCTTGGAGCGTTTCGAGTTCGCAAAAGGCAAGCAATTATGCATTAATTGCCTCCAATCTGGACATAGGGTATCTCAGTGCACATCCTCTAAGTGCAGAGTTTGTTCACAGAGGCATCACATCCTCTTGCATAGATACGCAGCTCAGAGCGCAGATTCAGAAAGTCAGGCAATAGGAGTACAAGCATCGTCCCATCCTGCGCAGGTGAAGCAGGCATCCAGTGAGCCCGAACATGTCATCCTTGCCACAGCAGTGGTAAGAGTTCGGGACAGATTTGGCCAAGTTCACTTAGCAAGAGTGTTGTTGGATTCGGGTTCACAGGTCAATTTCATGACAGAAAGTCTAGCGCAATCGCTAAGGTTGGCAAGGGTCAACCGTTGCCTGACAGTGACATCTGTAGGCAAGTCAAGCTCGGTGTCGAGGAGTGAAGTCTCGACGACAATATACTCCAGGTTAAATAACCATAGTTTCGTAGCAGATTTCTGGGTTCTTAGCAGCATTACCAATCAGCAGCCTGACAGAAGTCTGCCCATTAAGCAGTGGAAAATTCCTGCGAATGTGGAGTTGGCAGATCCAGCATTCCATCGACCTCAAAGGGTAGATATGCTGATTGGAGCAGACTCGTTCTTCGATCTGTTGTGCACAGGCCAAATAAAACTGGGTGAAGGGGCACCATTCTTGCAAAAGACCCTTTTAGGTTGGGTAGCTTCAGGTCGGTGTAGCAAGCTTCTGACTGGAGAAGCCGCTTGCTGCGTCGCAACCTACTCACCGGAAGAAGACTCTCTGTCTCAAATGGTCGAAAGACTGTGGGAGATAGATGCAACGCCAGAAGAAAAACATGCTCAAACAAATTCGGCAGAGCAGCTGGCATGCGAAGAGTTTTTCAAAGCCAATGTCTGCAATTTACCGACCGGAAGTTTTCAAATACCGTTGCCTTTTAAGACAGACCCAGTATCGTTGGGGTCGTCCTTCGAGGTAGCAAAACGTCGTTTCTTATCGTTAGAGCGACGAACGTTAAGAGAGAGTGAGCTGAGAGACATGTATCTCAGTTTCATGAAAGAATATATCGAGCTCGGCCATATGTCTCCGACAGACAACGCGATTCCGCCAGGACCACATTATTTATAACACACCAGTGCGTCCTGAGGCCTGATAGCAGTTCCACCAAGCTTCGAGTCGTTTTTGACGCGTCGAGCAAGACCACAACTGGGTGGTCATTAAACGATTTACTTATGGTGGGACCTACTATTCAGAGGGAATTATTTTTATCACTCGTTCGATTTCGGGTGAATCGGTATGCTTTAACGGCAGACGTTTCGAAAATGTATAGGCAAGTGGATGTGGCCGTAAAAGACCGGAATTTCCAACTCATCGTGTGGCGAGAACATCCCACCGATCAATTGCAAATTTTTCGGTTGAACACAGTTACCTATGGTACTTCCGCAGCACCTTTCCTTGCCATTCGTTGTTTGCACGAGCTCGGTGTACGCCACAGAGACACCCACAAGAAGGGTTCTGAGGTGATCTGCAGTGATTTTTATGTAGACGACATGCTGACAGGAGCCGATGACGTAGACACACTGAAGTCGATTTGCGATCAGGTGTCTGAGATTCTTGGCTCCGGAGGGTTTCAGCTTTCGAAATGGTTTTCAAACCATCCAGAACTAATGGATGGAAACAATGAGGAGAAATCCCTATCATTCAATGATGCCGATTCGACCAAAACATTGGGGATGAGGTGGAGTCCAAGAACAGATGCGTTCCGGTATCACTTGGAAGATAGCTTCACAAACTTGAATCCGACTAAGCGCACCATTCTGTCAATTAGTGCTCGACTGTTTGATCCGCTTGGGCTACTTAGTCCAATCAGCATAACAGCGAAAATTTTCCTCCAGAAGCTGTGAAGCCATCCCAATGTCACTGCATACAAGCTGGGAGAGGCTAAAGCTAAACTTGTGTGGTCTTGACAAAATAGCCGTGCCTCGGTACGTTATGGCTAGTGGGTGCTCGTCGATTCAAGTGCATGGCTTCGCGGACGCGTCTAGTCAAGCGTATGGGTGCTGCATTTATGTGCGAGCGCTTTTCGAAGGTCAAACGTACGTTCGATTGATCGCTGGGAAAGCAAGAGTAGCTCCCCTAAAAACAAAGACCATCCCGAGGCTCGAATTGTGCGCCGCAGCGTTATTGGCGCAATTTCGGGCCTACGTAAAGCAAGTTTTGGAAAAGTGTCGAATCGAGAGCGTATTTTTCTGGACGGATTCAGAAATAACGCTACATTGGATTAAAACCCAACCGTCGTCACTTGCAGTATTTGTCTCAAATAGAGTAGCCATGATTCAGGAGCTATGTCAGGGCATTACGTGGCGTCATGTCCCATCGCTGTCGAATCCAGCGGACTTGGCGTCTCGCGGATGCGAAGTGCCTGAGCTCCTGGAGTCCATATGGCTAGAAGGTCAGAAATTTTTATGTGAGCCTGAGCATTGTTGGCCAGAGAACCCGAATTTTAACATCCCAGATGATGTGAAGAACTCCGAGGCGAAACGGTCCGCCCAGGTTCTAATTGGCGTTGCGAACTCGTTTTCAAATGAAATATTTTCTCGTTTTTCGTCGTACCCCAAATTAGTTCGAGTTTTTGCGTATGTATACCGATTTGCTAATATCGGCAAGAACTAGGAACGTTACAGGGAGCTAACTGCAAAGGAGTTGCAGCAATCGTCTCTAAAATTGATGGAGCTGGTTCAGCGAAGCGTCTTCTCTGAAGATTTTAAGAAGCTGAAGAAAGGGCATACGCTGCAACCGAGCCTGCAGATGATGGCCCCTTTTATCCAACAGCGATCAGAGGAGGGGCGATCGTTTACACTTATCAGGGTCGGAGGAAGGCTGTTGCATGCTCCAGTGCCAATAGAGGCTAAGTTTCCGGTTCTACTTCCCGCCAAGAGTCAATTCGTCGAACTCTATTTAAGGAACCTGCATTTTAAAAATTGTCACGCCAATGCAAAGACATTAGTAAGTTTGCTGAGACAAGAGATTTGGCTAGTAAATGCACGTCGAGAATGCACTCGCATAGTGAGGAGATGCATCCACTGTTTTCGATACAAACCTAAATTTATGGGTCAGATTATGGGGAATCTTCCAGCAGACAGGTTTAGGGAAGGTCGTCCGTTCCTCTCGCTTCGGATTCGAGGTCGTCAGCCGCTCAAAATGTACATCGCGGTGTTTGTGTGTTTCGCTTCGAAGGCCGTCCATTTAGAGCTTGTCCCAGACCTGTCGACTAATTGTTTTTTTTTTATCTCTAAAAAGCTTCATCGCAAGACGTGGCGTTCCGCTGAGGATGTATTCCGACAACGGGAAAAATTTCGTCGGAGCCCGGAACGAGCTGCAGAGGCTTCAGGAAGCGTTCGAGGAGCAGCAGTCCAGCCTGAGGACGTTCGCGGCGGAGCAAGGGATGGAGTGGAAGTTCATCCCCTGCGAGCACCGCACTTCGGCGGTTTATGGGAGGCGGCCGTCAAGTCGGCAAAGCTCCTGATCGTGCGGCAGGTCGCGGACGCCGCGCTCACCGAGAGCGAGGTGAGGACCGTGTTGGCCGAGGCCATCATGAACTCCAGGCCGCTCACTCCAGCCAGTACGGATCCAAACGACGGAGAGGTGCTTACGCCAGGCCACTTTTTGATCGGCCAGCCCCTTCGTTCGCTGCCGCAAGGGTGCGAGCCAGACGGACGGAGCAGCGGTACCACCTTTACCAAGAGGGGGCAACTACTCTCCGAGCTCAAACGACGGTTCTGGCAGGCTTGGTCGAAGGACTACGTCCACAACCTGCAGGGACGCAGCAAATGGCAAACCCCAGAGGCCAACATCGAGGTCGGCGCCATGGTGGTGGTCCACAACGACCATACGCCGCCGCAGCAGTGGATCACCGGCAGGGTCACCAGCGTCGTCGTGGGAGCAGACGGCAAGGTCAGGGTGGCAGAGGTGCGAACAGGAGGGGCGTGATTAGACGCCCAATCCATAAGCTGGCACTTTTGCCGATACGTTGAAGCCCGACGTGCAGTCGTTCAAGGCGGCCGTAATGTCGTTACACCATAGAATAATAGTCAATAAGTAGAAAGCAATGAAGTTATGTATGAAATGTAATGTAGTTCGTAAGGTTACGGCATGAAGTCCCGCAACTGTAAGTCCAAGCAACATGTAACTACACGCCCGCAGCATAGCCGACAAGCGATGCGTGGGAATAAAGCACTCGTAAATTGAACTTCGTTTCGCACGGTTTATTTTTTGATCGCCCTTTATCGCCGCCCACAGCTCTGGTCTGTACTGCTAGTTCCCGCGTCTCAAGCCTAAGTAAAGGCATCAAACAAACAAACAAAAATAGTTTCGAATTTTCTACAGCCTTAGTTGGATGAGATCGTTCAATGTACCCTTGTGGTTACTTCATGTACACCGTATCCACATCCATTTGGTTGACAAACAATTTCAATTCTGCTGCTAGAGCGAGAATAAATCGCACGCTCTCCAGTCTGCAAACTTGTGAAAATGTTTCGGCATAGTTTATACCATACTGCTGGGAGCAACCTTTTGCTACCAACCGTGCTTTGAACCGCTCAATCTGGCTATCTTTACCGCGTTTCAGGCTATACACCCATTTGCATCCAACTGCCCGATGATCTGTTGGTAGGTCTGCCAACTGCCATGTCTGGTTCGCCATTAGTGAATCATATTCGCGTTGCATCGCTTCGGACCACTGTGATGCATGAGTACTTTTCAATGTATCCTCATAGGATAATGGAATCTTCCCGTTGCTGGCAACCAGAGAACCAAGGATGTTGTACTCCTTTCTCGGGCGGCCAGGTTTGCCTGTGACGAATCAGCCTTGGTCTGCCAGGTCCAACACGAGGAAGGGTCGTCGCTCTCAACCTCATCAGCATTTCCGTCAGTACCTTCCGACTGCATGGTAACTTCCTTCATAGGAAACTCGATTGTGACTGCATCCCTGTCGCCTTGGAGCTCGTTAAAGAGGACATCTCGCCTCTCAATCACCTGATGGGACACCGGATCATACAGTCGATAGCCTTTAGCTGCTACCGAATACCCAATCATGCGATATTCTTTGCCTTTTGGTTGAAGCTTACTCTTCCTTGGACCCTTGTCCAAGGCAACTGCAATGGAGCCAAAAACTTTTAGATGACCAACAAAAGGTTTCTTACCAGTCCACGCTTCCATAGGCGTCAAACTCGAGAAACTTATTGAAGACTTCATCGTTCCGCCGTAGAAAGTACACAAATATACGTCTTGATTTGTCATCGATAAAACTTAGAAAAACTTACTTCAATCCAGTAAGTGATTGTGTGCCAAATGGCTCGCACACATCTGCAAGAATTAATTCCAAAACGTCTTGCGCTCTGTTTGGTGGATGCAACAGGAAATTCCTGCGCATGTATCTTTGCTGAGCATGCAAGTTTTACAATTCATACTTGCTGGGAAAACCATATTTTCAATGCCACGCACCATTCCTTTGGTTTGTAAGTCTTTCATACTGCTGATATTCAAATGGCCATACCTTTCATGCCACAAGGCACCATCAGCCTTAATCGCAGCAAAACAGCTGTTTTGTGTTCCTTGAAGCATATATAAGTTTCCAACCTTGTTTGCCTTTATAATACAATCACCGTCCTGGACTACTTTCGCATATTCTTGCCCAAAAGTGACAAAACATTTATTTGTTACTGCGCTGCTCACGGAGAAAAAATTTCCATTCATTTTGGGAACATAGAGAACATCTTTTAACAACAGCGTACATATATCTGTCTTCAGCTGAACCTCTCATTTCCCTTCAGCTTTTAGAAAACCGGAGTCAGCCAGACCAATAAGTTCTGTGTGATTTTCTAACTTTGTGAATAACTGCTTATCACAACACATATGGCTTGTCGCACCGCTATCCAAACTCTTTTTTTGTTTTCTATGGCAGAACTTTTTTTAACGAATTTTTGAAAACTAGTATTTTTTTTAAGCTTTTTTCAGAGGTGCGCTTGTTTTTTTCACGTAACTCTAGTATCTGACGTCTGGTTGTAAAGAGCTTTGCTGTTTTGAAAAGATAATTAAAACAGCTAGAAGTTGAGCCCAAACACTTTGTGATTACAGCTTACCGTCAGGGAAATATAAAGCATTGAAATGCAAAAATGATGATTTTTGTGCGGTATTTTTTACGAAATTTTGACTTTAAAAACTCAGGAAAAGTCGAAAAAAAATTATATCTTGTGTCCTCTATTTTTTTATGTATAGGTCCGATAATTTGGCGTCGTTTAAGGTATCGCTCACTAAAATCTATGGAGAGTCTTTGGAGCTAAAATTCGTTAACCAAACCTAAAAAATGAAAAAAATTAACAAAAAATACCTTTTTGAAGGCGGCGGGCCCAACTGCCAATCTTTACAACCAGACGTAAGATACTAGAGCTATGTGAAAAAAACAAGCGCTACCTCTGAAAAAAGCTTAAAAAAAAATACCAGACTTCAAAAGTTCTTCAAAAAAAAGTTCTGCCATAGAAAAAAAACCATAATTGTTTAAAAAATTTTAAATCCCCATATCTATCAGAAAAAGTCGGTTTGGATCCTTGAGGAAAAAAAAAGTTCGATTTTGTCGAGTAGTGTTATCTGCGTCCATCGCATTTAATAGGCTGCACTGCTTGTTCTCTCCTTTTGCTGATTTTCCTTCGTTTGAGCTCTCACTGAGCCTTCATATGCCCGTGCTCACCACACTTGAAACATATAATTGTTTTGTTTCTCTTCTTTTGCGCTCTCTGCACGGCCGGCTTCTGCGTCTCAGCAAATGCTTTTGCGCATTCCTTTTCTTCTTCTGAGTTTCCCTTTCTCTCGCCTTTTTTCAGTTTTATACATAGAACGTCAAAAGATGGGAGACTGTCGCGCGTCTCTATGGCGACTACAAAATTTTCATAGTGTTCTGGAAGGCTCGACAACAAAAAAATTATGCGAAGTTCATCATTTAGGTCGAGTCCTACCGAACTAAGGCCATCGAGAATATCAACAAATTCGTTTATGTAGCTTGAAATGCTTTGCCTCTGGTCCATGCGCTTGCTTAGCAATTTCTTGTACAGTTGAACCTTTCGTACTGGTCCACTTGGTTAATGGACATCTTTTAATTTTTTCCATGCCTCAGCCGACTTTTTGCCAGTGCCAGTGCCTTCTCATCCTTGGCCCTTGCACCTTCAGGGACATCCGATGCTGTGACATCACCAGATGCTTCACCAGATGCCACACTCCACAACTCCGCGTGCACCAACAGAGACCGCATTTGAATGGACCAGGAGTCATAGTTTCCCTCCTCCAATTTGTCTATTTGATAAATTCCGCTCATAGCTGATTTTTTTCTTTTTCTTTCTGAGTCACACCGATGTTTTTAGTTCCTAACTAAAACAATCACTTCTATTTTCTGATCTAAATATCCGATCCTGGGCCCATAACCTGTTGAACAGAGTTTGACCAATGCCGTGGAAATTTATATTTGAACAGAAAAAAGGTAGCCGTTGCGTTCGTTCATTTGCAATGTTTATTTGTGACTGACTGAGAAGTTCTGCTCGCAGGCAGATGGAAACCAAAGAAGAAAACAAAAAGTAACGAGAAGGAACGTGTCAGTCGCTTCTGGGGATACTTACTTATACCCGTACTCAGTCAGTATTTACATTTTTGAACAATTGATTTTTTAAAATTTTAGAATTAAAAAAAAAATTTTACATTTTACATTTTTTTTTCTACATCTGTTATCTACATCTACATATATTATGTATATTCAACATCTAACATGTAGATTATACATGTACCATTTAGATTCTACATCTCCTCCGCTAGAGGTTGCTCGCGCACTGGACGCGGCAGAGTGTGCGAGCGAGAAGGAAAATGAGTTGCGTTGTCGTTGGCTGGAGGGGGCAGGGGAAGCAACTGAAAATTAATTTCTTCATTCTGGCTATAGTTATGATCCGATCTCTCCATTCTCTACGATACTGCGTTTTTAGTTTTATCGTATCTTTAAAAATGTGCCTGCCACAGATTTTCGTCCTTTGTTGTGGTGGAAGGGGGCGGGGCAGATTTTTGAAATACACTTGTAGCAGTGGGATATCACATGAGTCTGGAAACCAAACTTGGTGGCCCTAGCTCTTATAGTCTCTGAGATCGAGGCGCTCATCGAGACAGACAGACAGACAGACGGACAGACAGACATGGCTACATCGACTCGGCTATTGATGCTGATAAAGAATACAGCACGTTACACACATCCACTTTTACCACAAATCTAATATACCCCTTAACTCTTTTTTGAGTACGGGTATAAAAAGAATATAAGAAGATGTTGCTTCGACACGTCTCTCACTCATACATGTAAATATACATATGTGTGTCAATACATGCAAGCATTGATAGCAATGGTAATTTTCAACATATGTTTTTAACGCTTTTTCAAAAATATTGAAAACGGAAGAAAAAATTAAATTAAATGGAAAAAATACTTTTTATTACAACTAAAACTAAACTTTTTCCAATTAGATAATTTGTTTTCTTTAAACTAATAACAAAACCAACATAATAGCAAAATTTTTTTTGTAATTTAATAATAAATTCATATTTTGTGCTTCTACCCTTGGCAAAGGGGTAAGAAAAGAGCGTGGTATTATAAAAACTAGCCTCAGGATCGGTTTAAAAATCATGTTGAGATAGGATCAGAGGTGCTACAACATTTTGCAAACTATATTTCGCCTCAAACTATTCGACATAGGCCCAAGTAGGTGGCTTCAATGGCAGGGACACCTGGCACAAAATCACTGGTATAAGAAAAAATTAATTTGGGGTGAATTGTCACACATTATATTGTCAGACTATTTACAACCAACAAAATATATTTAAAACTCGACTTTTGTATTAAAGTAAGCAATTTTTATTTCTCGATGGATATTGACTAGAATATTCTTTTGCGACGTTCAGCAACTTCTGAAACTCATCTTCTTTTGTTGTCAGTACTTGATTATAGTCTTGCATAAGTTTAACATCTCGCTCGTCTGTATCATTAACCACTTTTAAATTTTTAAATATTTCCAAAGCATTTAGATAGTGCTCATTATTGTGCCATTCTGAAGGATCTTCAGTTAAAAAGTCTTTGGAAATATTGAATCGCTAAAAAAATGGCGAAGAATAAGGTGTGACAAAATCAGATAAGCTCTTTGTAATAAACGTTGGCAATTCTTGTTCTTTTAAAATTAAGCGTTTTGTGGAAGTTTCGACATCCTCCTCGTCAACACGAAGTTCCAAAAGTTGTTTCACCATTTCTCTTTTCTCAATGTATGTGAACTATCGTCAAACAATGCAAGTGCGATATTTTAATCAGATAAATACCACAAGTGGTTGCAACATTTTTTTAAAACGACGTTTGCAATTTTCGGATTAACATCGGTGTAATTATACATTTCGCATATAAAATTTTGCATTTATTCTGTCATTTAAATAAGCTGCAACGTACTCATTAGACACACCGAACTTAAACTTGGTTTGAGTTCCACTATCGAGTTCCAGGAGTCTTTAAGTCTTGCAAAGAGTGCAACGTTTGTACCTGATATAGCTTCTGCACATGATTCAAATGCTGCCCGCAAATATATTTCACTGATGTGATGTCTGCACGGGAGGTACAAAAGACTTCGGTTTAATAATTGCTCTAGTAGGAATGCAGCTCCGTTAAGTCTTCCAGAATTTGATGCAGTTGTATCAAAACAGGCTTCTTTCAACAAGCTATAAGTTGCGTTTGAAATTTCTAATCTAGTAGATGCACTTAATTTTGGCATTTTGAAATAATGATTGGCAATCGTTCCACTTTGCCGTGACCAGTCAATTTAGGAAGCATTTTCCCATCCCAATGAACCACTGCTGACATCTGAAAATAGAAGTAACTTAATTTTACAAAAATCCCTAAATAAGTACTATAAAGTTCTTTTACCACATTTTGACAGTTTTTTTGGCCGACACAGAAATTGTTTGTCGGTTTTCTTCTCGCAATCAATGTATTGTTCTCCGATTTAAAGCATATTGACTGATATCGTGTCCTAAAGCTTAAGCTATAGCAATAATCAAGTGCGCGGCTGCATTGCTAGAGATAAAGATGCTGATAATCCGATTTTTACTGCATTGAATGGAACTATATCAGTAGCGATTCGTTCACTTTCTTTTCGCTTTCGGGCTTTCTCGTTCAGTTGGCGTTCAGATTTCCGTTGATCTTTTTTCACAGATATTGTGTCTAGTCCAGCTATATTCCCTGGTCTATGATTCTGACGCTGCATTTCAAGAAATGACTTGTCTTCTTCAATTTGAATCAGCGACATGGCATCTGCGTGTTCAATATCGAACAAATTGTCAAATTTAGCAACAAAAGCAGCCTCCTTTTGCTCTTAAAGAGTCTCCAGTTTTATTCTTGTTTATTTTGAGACTTTTCCATTCGCTAAATTAATAAAAAAAAACGCAGTGCTGCGCTTTTTTTTACAGTCAAACGAACTTTGCTGTGGTTGTAGAAAAATACACACATCACTTGTTTTATTGACGGCAACTTAGATCCCAAAATTTGAGGAGAGTTATTTCCCAATAAAAAAACTTCCTCACTAGAACGCAACTCCGCCATACTTGTTAATTTTTCAGTCACACATTCTTTTTGGAGGGAATTCACCGATTTACAGATTTTTTATGCGTTGGAATAAGTATTGAAAGCATTTTGGTAGGAGTATATATATCGAGCCATACACGTGCAATTAGTATGAAAAGTCGAGCTTTAACTATTTTTTGTGGGCTTAAATATTAACCAATTGAGCTGAAATTTTTGGAGAAAAGTTATATTCTTATATTTTAAATCATATAAAAAAATCAGTCCGATCAGAGCGATATAAGGTATAGCTTCCATACAAACATTGTCAAAATATCGTATTTTTTTTAACTTTGACCTAAAGTCTGCTCCTCTAAACGTATTCCAATCGGGCTTAAAATTTTTATACCCGTACTCAAAAAAGAGTTAAGGGGTATATTAGATTTGTGGTAAAAGTGGATGTGTGTAACGCAGAGAAGGAAACGTTTCCGACCCCATAAAGTATATATATTCTTGATCAGCATCAATAGCCGAGTCGATATAGCCATGTCTGTCTGTCCGTCCGTCCGTCCGTCCGTCCGTCTGTCCGTCTGTCCGTCTTGATGAGCGCCTAGATCTCAGAGACTATAAGAGCTAGAGCAACCAAATTTTGTTCCCAGACTCATGTAATATCACACTGCTACAAGTGTATTTCAAAATTTCGCCCCGCCCCCTTCCGCCCCCATAAAGGACGAAAATCTGTGGCAGGCACAATTTTAAAGATACGATAAAACTAAAAACGCAGTATCGTAGAAAATGACCATATCTACCAGATTGCCGAATCTGAATCAGATCGGATCATAATTATAGCCAGAATGAAGAAATGAATTTTCTGTTGGTTCCCTCTCCTTCTCCAGCGCTGCTGACGCTACTGATTCTCTTTCTCGCTCGCACACTCTGCCGCGTTCAGTGCGCGAGCAACCCCTAGCGGAGGAGATGTAGAATATAAATGGTACATGTACAATCTACATGTTAGATGTGGAATATACATTGTAGATGTAGATGTAGATAACAGATGTAGGAAAAAAATGTAATTTTTTTTTTTTTTTTAATTCTAAAAAATCATTAGCTCAAAAATGTATATACAGACTGAGTACGGGTATAAGTAGAGTCGCGTCCCCAGAAGCGACTCACACATTCCTTCTCGTTATTTTATTGTTTCATAACAAAAGGAACATTTTGAGACCTTTGAAATTCAGAAATATCGAAAATAAGCGCCGCCCTAGTGGGCATATGTGGTCGCAACAACACCGTGACCTTAGGCTGTATGTATGTTTTTTTGTATTCATACGTTTATTTCTTCTAGTCTAATTTCTTGCTTTTAATACTACAGTCTTACTATTGGATATAATTTAGTGCAGGCCGTGTTTGGGAGTGGGCGACCAACGCGCGCGGTACTGCCGCAAAACATTGCTTCGCACGCTGGAAGGCTCCTACTTCGTCTCCTGCTTACGCCTTCTCTCCAAAACTCTCAGAGTTCGCATGACGCTAGAGGCGAACTCTGCGGCCGCTTCCCATGCACTTGGCTCGGCCAGCATGATCGGCACCAAGGTCCCGGTAGCGATCCTGTCGCCTACTACCGCCTCCAGGCGGAGACGCTCGCGGTCAAACCTGTGGCATTCGAAGAGGACGTGCTGTGCGTCCTCCACTATGCCGGTGCCGCACGCTGGGCACCAGTCCTCCGTCTCATGGCCAAAGCGCTTGAGGTAGCTGCGAAAGCAGCCGTGTCCACTAAGCGCCTGGGTGAGATAAAAATCTACCTGGCCGTGCTTCCTATCGATCCAGTCTTGCAGCTTCGGGATGAGGGAATGTGTCCAGCGCCCCTTGGTTGAGCTGTCCCACTGGGTCTGCCATCTACTGATGCTGTTCCTCCTTGCGGTAGCCTTCAGCTCGGCTCTTGTCGCCTCGCTTCCGCCCTGCGTGGCCGTATGGACATCCTTTCTCTCCCTTATCAGCTCCCTGAGTGGGACTTGCCCGGCTATGACCAGCGCTGCTTCGTCCGACACAGTCCGGAACGAGCACGCGATCCTTAAGGCACACAGCCTGTACGTCGCCTCCACGCCTCGCATGTAGGTTTTCACCTGAGCGGCTTTCGCACACGCGGGCGCAGCGTACAGGATCTGCGACGTCACCACACTCGTCAGGAGTTTCCGCGTTGCATGCTTCGGGCCTCTGGTATTGAGAAGCATTCGCGAGAGTGCTCCTGCGGTTCCGCTGGCCTTCCTCTGCACGTACTCCAAGTGCTCCTTGAAGGAGAGGCGAGTGTCGATGAGCACCCCGAGGTACTTGATTGACCTCTGCGAGCGTATCGTGGTGCCGCCGACCTGCACACTTGCTGTTTCTACAGCTTTCCGGCTCGATATGAGCACCGCCTCCGTCTTCTGTGCTGCCAGGTCCAATCCGGCGACCGTAAGCCACGACTCCACGGCTCGGACGGCCGCGTTGGCGAGTTCCTCCACTGCGGCGAGGTGCTTGGCCACCACCACTATGGCGACGTCGTCCGCAAATCCCACCATGCTGGTGTTGGCTGGCAACGGTAGTCTCAGGACTCCGTCGTACATGGCGTTCCAGAGCAGGGGTCCCAAAACGGAGCCCTGCGGGACTCCGGCTGAGACTTTGTATGCCCTGGAACCCAGACTGGTCTCGTACGTCAGCACCCTGTCGCTGAAGTAGCTACGTGCTATCCTCTGCAGGTATCCAGGGATGCTGAAGCGCTGTAGGGCCTCTAGCGTGCGGCTCCAATCGGCCGAGTTGAACGCGTTCCTTATGTCGAGTGTCACCACGAGACAGTAGGATTTGGACCCTCCTCTCCATCTGGTACCAGCGCAGGCTTCCTCTGCCGTTTTAACCACCTTGGAGATGGCGTCCAGCGTCGACTTCCCCTTCCTGAACCCGGGGAGAGGCCGCCTGCTGCCTCGATTGCTGCACTCAGCCTCGTGGCAATCACCTTCTCGAACACCTTCCCTATCGTGTCCAGGAGGCAGATGGGCCTGTAGGAGGACGCCTCGCCCGGCGGCTTCCCCGGCTTGGACAGCAAAAAGAGCCGTTGCCTCTTCCACCTCAATGGGAACGTACCCTCGTGGAGGCATCTGTTGAACAGACCCGTGACCTCGCTTGGGATCAGCGCTAGTGCCAGCTTCGTCGCACGGTTGGGGATCGCGTCCGGCCCCGGTGCCTTCTTGGGGTTCAGGTCTCTGCCTGCCTGCAGTACCTCTTCCTCCGTGACCTCGCAGATGTCGTCCAGGCTGTGCTCGGGGCTCGGAGATGTTGTTATGGGCCGCCCCTGCGGGAACAAGGTCCCAACGATCCCATCCAACACTACTGGGTCCGTTGGGGCTCTGCTTCCGGCGTTGATGCTCTTGACCACCATCTTGTAGGCGCCTCCCCAGGGGCTGTATGTATGTAGGTGTCCGTGTGCGTGGTTAGGTGTAGATTTACTCGTGTTTTTGTTTGTACCCAATATGTCTCTTGCACGTGAAATATTAATGAAAGTGAACTGTATCTGTGTGATGATTGTTGGAGGAGAGCCGTGTCCCGTGCCATTTTTAGGGATAACCCCTCGCTCAATCCACGTCGTGCGAAAAAACGTGTGAGTGCCGCGATGAAGGCATTTGAGCTTAGCCTTTGTTACGAAGCATACGAACATGCACAGATACACCTTGACTGGGCGTTTTCCTCGCATGTGCATCCTTAGTGTGCATTCATATAGGCTCAGCAAAGTCCAGTCCCGCCCGCTCGAATGGGTAGATATTTACTCGCACTTGACTGGCAAGCAGCGCTCCCATGAGCTGTGTTGCACAGACCGGTCGACGACGAAAGCATGGTATGCGCCACGGATCACCTCGCGGTCAAGTTTCCTGTAATCGATTATCCATATCTCTGCCGCTAAAAAGGCGCATAATGATTGTGCCCCGCATATATATTCCTTCGATGTGTGAATTCAACGAGCGCATTCACCGCCATATGGTTACTAGGCATTAAGATGGGATGCCTTGTATCAAATGGCAATTCGGAATTGGTCAACCTTACCCCGACTCGAATAATACTTATTCCTTCCTCCTCTCTTAAGAAATGACTTAAACTTTGAGTTCTTGCTGATTTTATCACCTTTTCCTCTTTTAGCTTAGTGAATTCTTCGTGCAAACTCAACTGTTGCCAATTGTAAACAATATAGCGTAATCCGCCCTCCATTTCACCTGCAGTAAGGTTGCCTGTTCCGTTTGAGTGTGATCTCAACGAAATTCTACGCCAGCGAAAAATGTAGCTAAAGACTCGATTCAATTTGAGGAAATCATTTGCAAATTTGCATCTCCCCACAAGATCGACCTTTTCACTGCTCTCTACCTTACTAATTGTCAGTGAAAACTTATATTTATTCTCCTCAGGCATGGCTTATATTTCTTCACTCCAATTGAACTTTTCCAGATCCTCTCCTGAATCTATTAAAAAGTCCGGACCGTTCCACCACATCGTTGACTTGCTTAATTCTATTACCAATAATCCCCTAGATACAATATCTGCAGGGTTCGACTTTGTGTCGCCCTTGAACCAATCCTGTACCCGTGTAAGCTCTTGTATTTGAGCCACTCTGTTGACAGCGAAGGTGGTCAAACGACTGGCATGTGACGATAGCCAATTGAACACAATTGTGGAATCCGTGAAATAACCCTTTCTACCTGTAAATGCAGACAGAAGCAAACCTTTGCCATTAGCTTGGCCACTAACAGTGCTCTTTGCAACTCTAGCCGTGGCAATGATGTTACCCTAACAGGAGCGACCTTGGACTTGGCCGCTACTTGTTGTACTGAACTTCCTCCACTTTTATCCCTTACACGAGCAGAAATGACGCCGCCGTAAGCTCTGTTGGATGCGTCAGAAAACCCAAAAAGCCTTAACGTGCATAGGTCTGCAGTAATTGGAATGGAGGATCGTGGGATTGAACATTTATCAATTAGTTTCCGTTTTTCCATATATCGACGGCATTGCGTTGAGTAGCTCGCTGGTAGCCCCCTCGTCCCAATCCTGCTTTACAAGCCTAAGTTCCTGAATGAAGATTTTTCCCAAGATTAGCAAGGGACTCAAGAACCCTAACGGATCAAATATCTGAGCCAACTCGGACAACATTGATCGTTTCGTGGCGATCGAGGAGATTTTTATGTTATAAGAGAATTGGAATTTGTCCTTTAGACTTCACCAATATATTCCCAAAGTTTTAGCTACATCCTCTGTTTTTAGCCTTAAAGGCTAGGTCAGTGTTGTTGTCCATTTTATTGTCTGGACGTTGATATGCAATGACTGCACCATCAAGTGGCCCATGCGACACCAAGCCGAAGCCTGTTACGCGCGGAACCCAGGCAGAAACGCAGCCCTCCTCCCGCCCAACCGACCGAGGGCGCTGCCCCATGACGCGCGACGCGTGTTACCGAACCGATCGCGAGCATGCAGGAAAGATAGGTGTTAGACTAAAATTCGAGGAAAATTAGAGCTAAACACAACTCAAAGAGCAAAGCATGCAAAGATAGCTAAAAAATATAACTAATTACGGGAAAGGTATGTTAGTATTAGTGATTTAAGAAGAGGAAGGGAATTAGTAGTTGATATTATGTGGTAAAGGGAATTGAAGTCCGAGCAAAGTACCCTAAATGGTTCGTGCAAGGAATAATTCGATCTACAAAGCGGAAGGAAAAGAGGAATGAAGTTTCTAGTAGATCTAATAGGAATCGTAAAGTTTATGCGGCTCAACAAGTCAGGGCTATCTACATCACCCTTGATCAAGTTGTGCATAAAAATCACACCAAGCATTTTTCTACGACTAACTAAGGTTGGAAGGTTTATTAAAAGCAATCTACGAGGATAAGATGGCAGTCTCACACCTGCATCCCAGTTAAGGCCACGCAGAGCAAAAAGTAAAAAGTTTTTCTGGACTGATTCTATACGGTCCTGGTGTACTTTGTACTGAGGGCACCATACACAAGAGCCGTATTCTAAAATCGGACGAACAAGCGAGATATAGAGAGTCTTCGTTATATAGGGGTCGTCAAATTCCTTTGACCACCTCTTTATAAACCCAAGCACACCCATGGCCTTATTTACCATGGTAGAAATGTGTTCAGAAAACTTCAACTTTGGGTCTAATTTAACACCAAGATCATCAACCAAGGTAATTCTCTCAAGAGAACCACCGCAGAGGCTATAAGGAGCCAATAGGGGGCTGGAGCGATGAAATGTCATTACTTTGCATTTCGAGGCATTTAGGTGTAACATATTTGCACAACACCATGATTGAAAGTTATTGAGATCGGATTGCAAGCGAGAGTGAAATGAAATGTCCTTATACTGGACACAAAGTTTAACATCATCCGCATACATGAGTACTCGAGAGTTTGTTAATACTGAAGGCAGATCATTAATAAAGAGTGTGAATAGTAGGGGGCCTAGATGGCTGCCCTGTGGTACTCCAGAAGTAACCTTAACAGGTGAAGAGAAGGAGTTTTTGAAGAGGACTCTTTGAGACCTAGAACAAAGGTAGCTAGAAATCCATCTCAAGAGATTAGGCGGAAACCCTAAAAGGTCAAGTTTTTGTGCTAAAAGGGAATGGTTTACAGAATCAAATGCTTTACTAAAATCAGTGTAAATGACATCCGTCTGCAAGTTACCTTGAAAGCCTTTAATGATAAAAGAGGTAAACTCTAATAAATTTGTGGTTGTTGATCGTCGCCTTATAAATCCGTGCTGGGACGGAGATATAAGTGATTTGCAGAGATGTTGCAAGTGCGGAGTTAAAATTTTTTCAAACATTTTAGGAATAGCGGATAACTTAGATATACCCCTATAATTATTTGCATCAGACTTGCTACCTTTCTTATGGAGCGGAATAATAAAAGATTCCTTCCAGATGGGGGGAAGCATGAAGAGTTAATAGATAGGGTGAATAGTTTAAGCAAGGGTCCACACAGAGCGTCGGAACAGTACCTGAGTACACAGCCGGGAACTCCGTCGGGACCTAGTGAAAACACCGGCTTAACTAGTCGAAGATCATGAAGCAGTGAGCTTTCATTTAACAAGGGGCTGAAGATGCCATTCGACCTTGGTAAACTGTATGGATACGGCTGACCAGAGTAGCTTTCATGAGAATAGGTTGTTTGGAAAAATTTGGCAAAAAGATCGGCAATTGCCTGATCATTGTTTGCTGACATATTGAGAAAAGATAACGAGGATGGATGTACGGACGTTCTACGCTTACTATTTACGAAGCTGTAAAACTGTTTAGGGTCCTGTGAAAATCGTATCCTGCATCGAGATAGGTAGTTCTTATAGCATTGAGCGTTAAGAACGGAGAAATTTGACCGAGCTATTACATAGTGAGAAAGAGAAGAGGGAGAACCAACTTCTCGAAATTTTTTATAAAGTCTTGATTTTAAATTTTTTAGACTGGATAACTCCTTGGTAAACCAAGGAGGTTTTCCAGATCTAACCGGACAAGAAAGTGGGACACAAGAATCAAAAAATGTGTCAAGTACATTGTAAAAAATGTGTGTGCCTTTCATAACGTCAGTGCACAAGTACAGAGCGGACCAATCAAAATCCCTAATAAGGTTATTAAGCTTCGTAAACTCGGCTTTACGAAAGCAGCGGACACGTTCGGATAGCCTACTCATTCGATCCAATACAGTAGGGCCAATATCGACTGACACTTCGAATGTAGGATGGTAGGAGTCTTCAGGTATACTGAGCGGAAGGGCTCGGGTTAACAACGCTATGGTCGGATCCGAGACAAAGCACAGATCAAGCAATCGACCCAAGGAATTTTTTACATGGTTGACTTGAGACAGGGATAGGTCTAGCAAGCCGTCGATAAAGTCATGTCGTGACATGGGCACAAGGTTATTAGACTCGTTTACCGAAGACCAAACAGCACCTGGCAAATTAAAATCACCAAGAACTATCATATGGTCTTTATCTGATAGCGAGGAAGAAACAGTTTTTAAAGCGGTCAGGTGATGCTCGTATATTAAGATATCCGAGGAAGGTGGAATATACGAGCAAGTAATGAAAATGGAAAAGCCTGGGAGAATCAGTTTTACGCACAGGAATTCCAGGTCTTGTTGAACCTGGACCATGAAATGTTCCGACGTGAAATTTGAGTCCACTGCAATAAGGACCCCACCTCCACGTCGAGACGAACGGTCATTTCTAAAAATTGTGTACCGACCTGCCAAAACTTCGGAACTAAGGATGTCCGGCTTTAACCAGGTCTCGGTGAACACAATAACGTGGGATAAGAATTCCTGACAATTGCTGCGCCATTTGTGCAGTCTTGATGATTTCCGCTTTCATTCGTTGTAGGTTTGCAGATAATAGAGTCAATTGAGTCGACAATTGAGGCAAATTGTGCAAATTGAAAGCTAGAGCCGAAGACATACATAAATACATATATAAATTGTCTTGTGCTGGAAAAATTGCACCTCGCTTTCAATTCTTGGCACAGACGTATGATATAGTAGAGTTTGATTTCCATGCATTTAATTTATTAGTGCACATACATACATATATAACACCATATAACACATATGTACAAAAACCATACCATACTCTATTTGAACCGCTATTTGGACGCACAATTATATATATCGTTTACCGCAATCGCTGTCGCCCATCCTTTCCACACTCGTTGTGTGAAATTCGCCAAAAAAGTTGGTTCGTTAACCCAAGCCGCGGTGTATAACACTTACTTCCATACATACATACATACACACAAGCAGCTGCACCGGTGCATTCTTTTCGTCTCTCGCTTTCGCTTATCCACCGTTGCTTGCTGTGTATTTGGTGGGAGAATTTTCGTTGCCGCGCTTGATCAAAACGAAGTGCCAAGTGACGCGCTACCCTGTTTTTCGAGGGTATATTGTTTTTCTTGTCCCTTTGCAAGTGACGCGCTACCCTGCATTCTTAGGGTATATTGCTTTCGGCTCTCTATTGGAAAGTGACGCGCTACCCTACAGTGTGAGGGTATATCGTTTTGGCTGTCACTTGCAACCAACTATACACCTCGTGCCTCGATATTCAATTATTTTCGTTCTTGTTAAACATTTATTATTTATTTATCTACTAAAAAATATTGTTTGTCGTCGCGTAGATTATAAATAGTAAAATGGCACAAGAAAATAAGTCTCATCTCGATGACTTAAAAAGTAAGCTCAAAAACCGAGTCAAAAGCATTCGCCGCTTAGAGGATCGATTAGAGGGTGGGTCGATTCCATTGCAATTGACAGAGCTACAATGCAGACTCGATGTTCTGAATTCTGCTATTAACAAGGCCAACCTATTGCAGGAGCAAATAGAAGAAATTGATAGCAAAGATGATTTGGAGCCGAGCTGGAAGAAATGGCCATTGTAACTAAGGCAAAGATAATGTCGCTTATCGATGAATTGAAGCTACCAAGCGATACGCCGCCCTCGGTATATGCTTCTACGGCCCCAACTCGTGCTCGACTTCCGAAATTGGCACTACCAAAATTTAGTGGTAAATATTCGGAGTTTAAAAATTTTATTAGCCTTTTTGAGACTCTTGTTCATAATGATGAGAGTATACCGGTGATCGAAAAATTTAATCATTTAATTTCGTGCCTCTCTAATGAAGCACTAGGAACAATAAAGGCGTTCCAAGTCACCGAGGGCAATTATGCAAAGGCCATGGACAGCCTAAAGCGAGTATATGACAACGAATGTCTAATATTCTCGAACCAAATCTCCGCACTGTTTAATCTGCCAAAAATCTCGCAACAGTCCGCATCGTCCCTAAGAAGCCTCATCGATACAGTGTCATCGATCTATGGTTCGTTATTATCGATAGGAGACGATACGAAGATTTCGAATGCAATGCTCATTCATCTCGTTTTGAACAGAGTCGACCCAGTGACTAGACAGAAGTGGGAAGAACAGCTTGACTTCGAAAAGTTGCCGCTTTGGTCCGACTTTGAAAAAGTTTAAAATCGTCGATACCAGCATTTGTCTGCGGAAGAGTCGACAAAACCAAGGCAAGAAAAAGTCATGCCAAGCAAGTCGCACAATCGCAGTTCATTTGCTTGTTCTTCCACTCCCCCCAACAGTAAAGCTCAGCGAACATGCAGCTATTGCAATTCGGGAGACCATGTAGTGGCCAACTGCACGCCATTTTCACGTCTCTCGGTTATGCAAAGGTTCGAGTTCACAAAGTCTGCGTCCTTATGTATAAATTGTCTGCAAAAGGGTCACACTGTTGTAAGATGCAAGGTCGCCAAATTTCGAGTTTGTGGCCGCTCACATCACACATTGTTGCATCGATACACAGTGACTGATAATAGTCTCGCGTTGCCGCCACCCCCAGAGAGTTCGTCTCCTCCTTTAAATCAGGACCACCCTTCCACCTCTCATGCTCTGCATGCGACTTCGTTGGACAGGGTGATTTTGGCTACGTCGATCGTAAGTGTCAGAACAAAAAATGGTGAACACATTTTGGCCAGAGCTCTCGTTGACTCTGGATCCCAAACAAACTTCATCACGGAAGACCTCGCCCACCGCTTACAGATCCGTAGAGAGGAGTCGTGTATTACCTTGCTTGGTATTGTGTGAATCCAATTCTCAAGTAAAGAATAAAATACACACCGTGGTGAAGTCGCGCATAAATGGTAGTGAGTTCTCCTTTGATTTTCGGATCCTGAAATCAATTTCAGGTTATCATCCTGACCAGTCAGTTAATGTAACTGATTGGAAAATCCCAGAGAACCTACCACTGGCAGACCCCTATTTCTACAAGCCACAAAGAATAGACATGCTGATTGGAGCTGAATCATTCTTTGAGTTATTAGCTGTTGGTCAAATCAAGCAAGGTCCTGACTATCCAACTCTTCAGAAGACCCTTCTTGGCTGGGTTGTTTCGGGAAAATATGTTTCCAAAAGTTCTGCCCCCCAAACGGCAAACAGTTTGAGTTGCAGTGAAGAGCTGTTAGTTTCCATTGATAGGACCTTGCAAAAATTCTGGTCACTGGAAGAAATGCCATCTCCAAAGAAAATTATTTCGCCTGAGCACACGTTATGAAAAAAATCACTTTCGGAAGACGACTCAGGTATTGCCATCAGGTGATTTTTTGAAGTAAGGCTGCCGTTTAAATCAGATCCAAATTGTTTGGGCAACTCATTTGAGGTTGCTAAACGGCGGTTTTTATCGCTCGAAAGAAGATTGTCTCGTGACCCTGAGTTGAAGAAAATGTACTTGGAATTCATGGAAGAGTACCTCTCCTTAGGTCATATGTCACCGACTGACAATACGGGTCCTTCTACTCTACACTACGTAATTCCACATCAGTGTGTCCTTCGGCCCCAAAGTACGTCCACCAAGCTTCGCGTCGTGTTCGATGCGTCGTCGAAGACGTCCTCTCAGGTGGCCTTGAATGAGATTCTGATGGTCGGACCGACCATTCAAGAGGAATTATACTCAACACTGCTCCGCTTCCGTCTGCACAGGTTCGCCCTGACTGCCGATGTGAAAAAGATGTATCGCCAAGTGATGGTGAATGAAGCGGATAGGCAGTTCAGATGATAGTGTGGAGAAGAGACCCATCTGAGTCCTTGAGATTATACAAGCTTAACACCGTGACGTATGGGACTGGACCAGCCCCCTTTTTGGCTATCCGGTGTTTAAAAAGGTTGAGTGAGTCTGTGAAACTATCATTCCCTAAAGCTGCTCACGTTATTGGGTCCGACTTTTACGTTGATGACATGTTGACTGGTGCTGCTTGCGTAGAGGAGCTGAGGGCAATTAAGTCCGAAGTATCTCAGGTTCTTCAGACCGAACGGTTTGAGTTAGCGAAGTGGTTTTCGAACTCACCCGAGATCACCGCATCTGAGAGCACAGCAAAACCCATAACGATCTCGGATTCAGAATCGACTAAGGCGTTAGGAATCTCATGGTTGCCTAAGGAAGATGCCTTTCAGTTTAAAATTGACAATGAAGTCATGGGTCTCCGAGCGACAAAACGGAACATACTGTCGGTGTCATCGAAGATGTTCGACCCCCTTGGATTGTTAAGTCCTATCGTCATAAAGGGCAAGATCTTATTGCAGGAACTTTGGCTTAACAAACTAGATTGGGATGAGTCGATTCCGATGCATTTGGAAACAGCATGGAATATGTTGAAAAATAACAATGTATTTTTGGAACAGTTGGAAGAGATATCCATACCTCTGTTTGTGTATTCCGATCCGATGTCACCGATCCAGATACATGCCTTCGCTGACGCCTCCATGAGAGCTTATGGAGCGTGCGTCTATGTCCGTAGCAGAACCGCAGAAGGTTTAAAAATATCATTGTTGACTTCAAAGTCCAAAGTAGCGCCGCTCAAGACCAAAACGCTCACACGGCTTGAGTTATGTGCCGCTCACCTTCTCGCGGATCTCTGTCACAGAATCAAGCCCCTATTAAAGGTCCCTATCGAACGAGCTGTTTATTGGTCAGACTCTGAAGTAACTCTTCACTGGATTCGGTCGCATCCATCTTCGTTGTCGACGTTCGTTTCGAATAGGGTGGCTGAGATTCAGGAGTGGTCAGATGAAGCTACGTGGCGGCATGTCCCTACAAAACAGAACCCTGCAGATATTGTGTCCAGAGGTTGTGACGTCAAAGAAATCGTCCAGTCAATCTGGTTTGAAGGACCATCATTTTTGAAGGATGAAGAAGAGACCTGGCCAAAAAACCCTCATTTCGAGCCTACAGAAGATGTCGAGCTGGAGAAGAGGAAGAACGCGGTCGGGCTGACCTCTGCGGTGGAAATTTCGGATTTGGTAGATGTCATCGAGGGATTCTCGTCACACCTCAAGCTGCTTAGAGTTTTTTGTTATATGTTCCGCTTTATAAAAAGTATGATGAAGCCTTTCGCAAAATTGTTGAAATTATCCAACATCACGAGTATCGTGAGGAAATCGAGAAAGTTCGGAAAACTCCTTGCCAGAGTGCTGATGAGCCAGGTAGTTCCGGCAGTATTTGTTCACCAGCACGGCTCGGAGCCTCTTCGCCACGCTCAGCTTGAGAAAGCTACGGCAGTCCCGTAGTGGATGGCTTCCGGAGCAGACTCGGCAGCGGTAGGAAGCTTGTACTCGGGAGCGTCTGCTCCCTGAGGTGTGGTTGACACGGGGTTGTGGAGCCATTAGGAACTGGATGCAAAATGAACTGGTTTGGAAAAGAAGAATCGGAGAAGCATTAGTAACGTGCTAGGAACAGGTGACAGGCACTTCTTTAAGTACTGTTGGACGAACAAACGAGGGCGTTTTCGAGGCGAAAAGAACTTGGATGGAATAGTACACAAGGAGAGGCATTATTAAACGGGCTAGGCACAGGACGCCTTCCGTTATTGTTGTACGGGACGAGGGAGTTCCCCGGAAGGAACGACCGTGCGTTTGAGCACACCGCGGGCAGTAAGAATGTCTACCACCCGAACCTGTTATCGGCGCCGGGATACACGGACTGTACTCTTCCGAGTCGCCAGTCGTTAGAAGGCAGGTTATCTTTCACGATAACCATATCGCCGATCTGAAGATTTGGCATATCCGTCTGCCACTTGTTGCGCTTGTGGAGTTCCTTGAGGTACTCATCCTTCCACCTCTGGCAGAAGTGCTGGTTGAGGGCCTTCAAATGCTGCCACCGATTAATGATCGACTGGAGGTTCTCCTTTATTTCGGGCTCTGCGGTCGCCATTAACGGTCCTCCGATAAGGGAGTACCCTGGAGTGAGGGCCAGCAACTCCGTTGGACTTTCGGACATAGGTGAGAGTGGCATGGAATTTAGGCATGCTTCAATCTTAGCGACCAGCGTCGAGAGCTCCTCAAAGCTATATTTCCGGGTGGACGTGGCTTTGTAGAAGAGCGTTTTAAAACTCTTTACGCCGGCTCCCACAGGCCCCCCATATGTGGAGCTCCTGGCGGGATGAAACGCCATGCAACACGTTGATGGCTATATGCCTCAGTCACCGAATCCTGGAACGCCTCTAGAAAGTCCTGAGAAAGTACAGTTGCTGCTCCCACGAAGGTTTTTCCATTGTCGGAATGGAATGGAGTCCAGGCAAGCGGGCTTGCTCAACCAGGCCAGTACAATAGTAGAATCGGTCCAGTAGTAGCATTGATGACTTTCCTTCGGCATGCTTGGCAGGATAGCCGTCGCCATTTCGGAAAGGAGCACTGCACCGCACAGCTCTAGTCGAGGAAGCGAAACGGTTTTCACGGGAGCGACTCGTGTTTTCGCCGACAGTAGATGCACCGTGATATGCTGGTCACACTCGACGCGCACGTAGCTCGCTGCACCGTACGCCTTTTCGGAGGCATCGCAGAAACCGTGATGTTCGATCTTTACCGATGGCTGGTAACATACCGATCTTGGAATCTTGATCTCGGGTAGTGATGCGTAACTTTGCAGAAAGTCTAGCCAGCGTTGGTACAACGAACTTGGAAGAGGTCCAAATCTTGCAACCAGATCTCCTGCATAAAAATCTTGGACCGGACGATGAATGGGACTAGCCACCCCGCGGGGTCAAACAGCTTCGCAATTTGGGAAAGAACTTCTCGCTTGGTGTAGGATAACTCAAGCGTGAACACGGGAGGAACAAAGAAGAACTCGTCTGACGCCGCCTTCCAGCGAACTCCGAGGGTCTTTGCCGTGCTCTCGGCATCGATTTCCAGAAAATCGGTGTACAGGAGGTGGTCACTCGGAAGCTCGTCCAAAATCTCCTTTTGGTTGGACGTCCATTTGCGCAGTGGAAAACCTGCAGAGCTGAGGGCGACCTGCAATTCGTGGATAGCCAGCTGAGCCTCCTTGATGGAGTCTGCCCCGGCTAGGACGTCGTCGACGTACATGAAATGCCGCACAATGTGACTTGCCTTTGGAAATCGCGACTGGATGTCGTCGGCAAGCTGTTGCAGTACCCGGATGTCTAGAAACGGAGCGCAGTTGACACCAAAGGCCACGGTTTTCAGCTCATAATCCCGAATCTCACCCTCCTGGTTTCGAAATAATATTCGCTGGAAGGGCGTGCACGTTGGATGTACCCAAATTTGGCGATACATCTTTGTAATGTCGGCGTTGAAGACGTATCGGAAATAGCGCCACTTCAGGATTTGGAGGGTTAAATCGGATTGGAGGACCGGACCCGCATGAAGAACATCATTCAAGCTAGTGCCGTTCGCTGAAGGGCTGGACGCGTTAAATACCACGCGGACTTTCGTGGTAGTGCTCTCCGGATTGATTACCGCATGCTGCGGGAGATAATAATTGGCGGACTCGTTAGTGGACGGAACCTCTGTCATATGATCGAGATCTAAATATTCCTGGATCACAGAGTTATACTGTTCTTGAAATGGAACGTTTCTCTTTAGCCGATTCTCATTTCGGAGAAACTGAGCTAGGGCAATGGACCTTGAAATCCCCAGGCCTGACCCACAATGATGGGGGTCACGAAACGGCAGTGTTACCACGTACTTTCCGCGTGACGTTCTTGACGTGGTTCGAAGAAAATTTCTTTCGCAATAGGAGTCCGACTCTCCTGCTACCTTGATAGGTAGATCCTCCCCTCCCAAAACTTTGTGAGAAGTTTGTCCAATGGACGGACGTGGGAAATTTGGGTGGAGAAAGATGCAATCTGGTCTGGAGCAGCACTTGCCACTGGACCGGTAAGCACCCACCCAAAGATGGTTTGCTGTCCGAGGAGGGAACCACAGATGTCGGTCTGTGAGCCGCTTAACAGTATGGACGGAAGGATGTCGGCTCCGATCAGAACTTCTATCTGTATGCTCTCATAAAATGTAGGGTCTGCTAAAGGCAGGATCGGCAAGTCTCGCAACGCGCTCTGCGGGATCGGATATGAAGGGAGATTGCCGGCTATGTCTGGCAGGACGTAGGCCGTGGCGTTTAACTGTACGCTCGGCGTCATCAGGGAGCGAATGGACAAATCACAGAGCTTCTTGGATTGAGCTGCTACAGTCTGATTTAGGCCTGAAACCTGGGCCTGAATAAGGCGGAAAGGCAACTGGATGATATTAAAGAGACGTTCCGTAATGAACGTCGCCTCGGAGCCCGAGTCGATCAGAGCGCGGGCACGGAAATTTGTCCCCCGGTGGCAGATGTTGATTATTGCCGTACCGAGAAGCTCTTGTTCCCGAAGCAAAATAGTTCTGAGCGTTGGGCGGAGCGACGGAAGAAGCGGGATCCTCCGCTGTTGTGGAAGTCAGCTCGCTGGGAGCTGGAGTCCCCCGATGCAGGAGCGTATGGTGGCGGGCTCCACAAGTGAAGCAACTGTGGGCGCTTTGGCGTTCCCGGAGCTGATGACCTCTAGCGAAACAGTTCAAGCACAGCTCACACGTTCTTCTCTTCGGACTCACTTGTGTCTGGAAGGAGTGAAACTTCCTTGGCACGGGACTACCATGAGACGGGAACGGATTGGAGTTGCTTCCGGAGGGCTGCGGATTCAAGGAACCTTTGGACGATGGTGGGGTCGGATTGCCTTTGGAAGTGGATGGGTCGCTCTCCATGGCCTCTAGCGTCAAATAGCGCTGAGTGAGGAAGGCGTCGATTTCCGTCCATGGAGGCATCTCCTTCTTGTCTGTGACGGACGCTTCCCACAAAGACCGGGTCAACTTCGGCAACTTGGAGGCACAAATAGTAACGAGGAGGCTATCCCAGTTGTCGGTGCAGACCTTGGAGTGAGCAAGGGCGGTGAGGACCCCTTGCATCGTGCTTTGAAGCTCTTTCAAAGCTCGACTGGTCTCGGACTCGACGCGAGGCAAAAAGAGCAAAATATTTATCTGGTTGGTCACCAGAAGCCGATTATTTTCATAACGGTTTCGGAGGGCCGACCATGCCGACTCGAAACCATCGTTTGTGAGCGGGGACTTCTCGACTATGGCCTTCGGATCGCCACTTGTCTTCGCGGTGAGATGGTACAACTTCTCTACCGGAGACAGCCTAGAATTATTTATGTAAATTGCAGTAAATAAATCTCGAAAAGTAGGCCAACGGAAGTAATCTCCTGCGAAGACCTCGATGTCGCAGGGAGGCAGTCGGCAGCCGCCCTGGTAGGTCAGCTGAGCATTGAGCGTAGCCGACGTGGAGAGGTCGCAGCCAAAAGCCCTTTGCTGTCCTTGTCACCCGTTGGCATACTACTCACACACGCAGAGGTTGGATGCGAAGCCGGATGCTGAATCCGCGGATTGGCGAAAGAACAGAAAAAACACTAAGGCTGGGCTGGGAACCACACGAGAAGGCACTAAATCCCTTCAACACACAAAAAGAACCCACTGCTGAAGGAATGGAAAGGAAAGGGCCTCGCGCGATTTTGGACAACAATTTTTAATACCAACTCGAATTATTTGTGGCCGCTCTGGATCGAGGTTCCCAAACAATGAGTGGATCAAATTGATACACGCCGAGGAGAGGAACGGTCACACTGGCTGTAGCAATATTTCAAAAAAAAAATATTGTTAGTGCGGCTTTCCTCCGTTTACCCTTTTGACGGACCTTTGCAGTGGGCAACTAATCTTCCTTATCTAGTGCGGATGGATTGTGGACGGAATTGGTCGATTTCTTGCTCCCCTTGTTATGCCGTGGAGGTGGTAGGGCCGATAGGATACACGACCACGAGGATCGGAACCAAGAAATTAACTGCTACTGGTGTGGCGGAGAATATCGGAACGAATATGCAATAAAAAAAAATAACTCCTTATACAGTCGTCTGTTAGTGGAAGCGGAACAAACGTAGGACTATGTATTTTTGGATAATTCGGCAGCTGGAATTTATTTCTTGTCTTAAATTTGGTGTTCGTGATACCGATAGTTTTTCTTAAATTTTGTCACCTCTAATTTCCCACGGACATACAATTCTACAATTGGCACGAAAAAAATGCGAAATCGCTGCGGAAATGCGCTGTGCCTGGGTGGAGGATAATTTGTTACGGAATCGGAGATAATATCACGTATTGTGGCGACCAAAGTTATTGCTGGAACGCGTAAACTGCTCGGAATCGCAGATTTTTATTGTTTAATGTATGTGGATATGAGCGGAATGTATGTGTGGGACGCGGTATTTAAATACGGAGTGTGGTATTTTTGTATGTGCGTTATGTTATTTTTATGTACATATATGTATATATGCTTCATCGATATCAATCGTGGCAGATGGTCGTGTTCTACTTCGCTCCTCCAACAAAGTTTTATTTTCGACGCTTAATTGAATTTACTTGTGTTTTTTTAGTGTACCCTGTGTTGTAAACTGACCGTGCAATCTGTCCACTACCTGTGCTCGTTTAGTTAGCGTATTTTTGTGTTTTAATTTCATATTTAAAGTCGATCGCTCTTTTTTTTTTTGTTCCGTGCATCCGTATTCTCAGCTTTGTTGTTGTTGACGTTTGCTCGATGCACTCTCTCTGAGCCGCTCTTAACTCTGTTCTATCTCCGTTCATACCGTTTCTTCTTACATTCTTGCACTGACGCTCTCTGTTCGTCGCCTCTCTGTGCCTGCCTAAAGCTCTGTGTTTATCTCGTCTCTCTGTGTTTATCTCGTTTCTCTGTGCTTAAGCTTTGATTGCTAACTCCGCTTCGGCCGCCCTAGAACGCTTGCGGTTGTTTTTGTGATCTTTGTTTTGTTTGTGCGTTTATCTGAGTGTTCAAGCGTGTGAGACAGCTTTACCTTAAACACCGACTTGATTGCTACCTTTTCACCAACTATTTTTCTTTTTCTTTCGGTCAACACTCTTATAATGAGTACCTGCTGTGCCAAAAAGTGCCGCTCGGTAGCCGTAAAGCAAATTTTCACCTACTGCTGGCTGTGTGACAACATGGCTCACACGGTATGCGCTGACCTCGGCCAAATTGGTGGACGCGTGGTCGATTTAATTAAGTCTCGCTGTGGCCTCAACCTTAAAATTTTGTCTGAGTCGCCTAAGAGAAAGAAAGGTAACAATAGTCTGCCCACTGGTAATAATGGTGTTTTCCTTGCAGTTCCTGGATCTCCTCCACCTCCAATTCGTTCTCCGTCTTTAATAGACTTTGGAGCTGTCGATCTTGGATGTAATGGGGCACCGACTGTGGCTTCCGCTTCTGCCTCCTCAACAGCCGCCTCCTCAACTGCCGCTCCTTCAGTTCCTGTGTCTGACTGCGATGTCAGGCAGGAAGTTAATGATGACCCTGGCGCTGGAGCTTCGGTGCCTTCACTGGAACCCGCTGACGCTGCCGTCAGCATGGATGTGGAGGCTCCGTCTGCCTCGGCATCCACCGTCAACCCAGAATATGGCCCGTCATCTGCCGATTCTGCCCTTCGGGTTGAATCTGGTCCGCCGGTTCTACACAATAGTTCTACCATCCCTCCTTCTATCCTAACTGCTGTCGCCCCACTAAAATCTATTTTCGTTTCTCGACTGATGGCATCGGCTACGGATGTCCTGGTCAGGGACTTTATCTTTTCTAAGCTTGACATTGATGATTCCTCAGGTCTTGTTGTCACTAAATTTAACTTTAAAGTTAAACGCAACATATCTTCCTTCAAAATACTCGTTCCTGACAAACATGTCAGTAGTGTGCTCGACCCCTCTTTCTGGCCGGAACATACTATCTGTCATGTGTTTACCAATCGTCCCTCTAGCCCGGAACGACGAGTGGGTGTCCTTCCAACTCCATCTCCGACTGCTTTAACTTCCGTCCGTCCAACTCCATCTCCGGCAACTTTACCCCCGGCCTCAAAAAACTAATTTGGCCTCTTTCCCTTAAGATAACATATCAGAATGTTCGTGGCTTGGGCAGTAAGCTTAATAAGCTATATACTGACAGTGCATCTTTTGAGACTGATGTAATCGCTTTTTCCGAAACCTGGCTCAACTCCTCTATTTATGACTCCGGATTCCCATTGACAAATTTAACATATATAGGTATGATCGTCCATCTCGTGGCGGCGGAGTCCTGATTGCTGTTCGTTCGACCATAGCTTCCCAAATCGTTCATGTCGAAGGGCTTAATAACATTGAAATTATTGTTGTTAAGCTTTGCTGGCCCTCTACTAAGCTTTTTATCTCCTGCTCTTATATTCCGCCGTCCTCAGAATTCTCCACTTATATGCATCACGTTTCCCATCTTCAGTCTATTGCGTCCCAGCTTAACGACTCTGATCGTCTTATAGTCCTTGGAGACTTTAACCTACCTAATATATCATGGTCTCCTTCTGTTGAATCTAACCTGATGTTCCCATCTATTCAGCATGATTTTGTTGATTCATTGTCGGATACATCGCTGGGTCAGGTCAATGCTATATCCAATAACTTGGGTAGACTTCTGGATCTCGTGTTTTCTTCCGACATATCGAATACCATGGTCTGCAAAAGGTCCCCTCTATCTTTCCCAGAAGATCCTTATCATCCCACACTTGAAATTTCCGTCCAGTTGCCCTCCTCGGACCCCATCAAAACTCCCGTTAAGCCGCCGTCTATTTTTTGCTTCAGGAAAGCAGATTTTAAGTGCCTGAATCTTGCACTATCTCAGATTGATTGGTCATTTCTCGAAGTCTTTCATGAAATTGAGCCGGCTACAAATGCATTTTATCGTTCCTTGTTTAATGTCTTTAGTACCTATGTACCTTTAATTTCACCTTCGCCTCATGTTAGTGGCCCTATTTGGTTCACCCCGCGTTTGACAAACCTTCAGAATATTAAATCTCGCTTGTATAAAAGGTTCAAAAGAACTGGTTCGCAATCTGACTTCACTAAGTATTCAATCGCTAAGAGCAAATTTCTTTTATGTAATAAAACATGTTATAATGACTACCTCTCCAAATGTAGACTCAGCTTTAAGCGTGATCCCAAGCAATTTTTTAGGTTTGTCAACTCGAAACGTAACTCTTCCCAATTTCCGTCATCTTTTTCTTTTAACGGCAGCCAGGCTGATAATGATTGTGATGTTGCTAATCTTTTCGCTTCATTTTTCCAACTCTGCTACTCAGCTCCCTCTAATAACCATCCCTCTATTCTGACTTCTTCTGACATACTTCGTCCCAATCAATCTTATCCTTTCCACATGAATAGTTCTAACTGTATCTATCCCCCATTCATCGACTATAATGACCTCTTAATTAACTTAAAGTCATGTAAATTTTCTTTTTCTACCGGTCCCGATATGGTTCCTAGTGCTGTCCTTAAACTTTGTGCAGATTCTCTCTGCGTGCCCCTCCTTAAACTGTTTAACCTATCTCTCGAGCTCGGCGATTTTCCCACTGTCTGGAAAGAGTCTTATATTATTCCCATTCATAAAAAGGGCTCTAAATCGATTGTTTCAAATTACCGTGGGATCTCCAATTTATCCGCCATTCCCAAACTCTTCGAAAAAATAATTACTTCCCAGCTCCAACACTTTTGTTGTTCAGTATTCTCTGAATCGCAGCATGGATTTGTAAAACGTCGGTCTATTTCGTCTAACCTCCTGGAATTCTCCACTTTCGTGCATGAGGGTTTCGCAAAGCAGTCGCAAACTGACGTAGTCTATACTGACTTTAGTAAAGCATTTATTCAGTGAATCATAATCTGCTTATTCATAAATTATCTCTCCTGGGGTTTCCGCCTAAACTTCTTTTCTGGTTTAATGCATATCTTGGTAATCGATCTCAGCGTGTCTGTTTTAATGGCTCTCTTTCTAGGCCTGTCTCTGTATCGTCGGGGGTGCCTCAAGGTAGCCATCTTGGCCCTCTCTTGTTTAATTTATTTATCAATGATCTTCCCCAAGTCTTAACTCATTCCCGAGTACTTATGTATGCGGACGATGTGAAGTTATGTTTCTCCTATAGCGACCCCATGTCCCCGTTATGTCTCCAATCTGATCTTGACGCCCTCAACAACTGGTGCTTAATAAACATTCTTCCCCTTAACATTTCCAAATGTAACGTCATGACATTCCATCGCAGCAAGCCTTACCTCTTTGACTATAATATCCATAACTGTTCCTTAAACCGCCTTTACAAAATTACTGACTTGGGAATAATCTTTGTACCTAATCTGTGTTATAACTCACACATATCCGCTATTTCGAATAAAGCCAGAGGCGTCCTGGGCTTTATCAAAAGATGGTCTAAGGAGTTCACCGACCCCTATACCACTAAACTTTTATATGTGTCCCTTGTCCGACCTATCCTTGAATACGGTTCCTGCGTTTGGTCTCCGCATTATCAAAAATATAAGGATATGATTGAGTCTGTTCAAAAACAGTTTATCCTTTTTGCACTTCGTGGCCTTAATTGGGACCCCTCTAGACATCTTCCTTCTTATGAGAGTAGGATCCGGCTCCTCGATATCCGCTCTCTTGAAAGCCGTAGGATTTGTCATGGAGTGCTTTTTCTTCACAAGCTTCTTGCTGGTGAGGTTGATTCCAGTGCCCTCAGTAGCCTTATTAGCATTTCTGTCCCTTCCCGCCCGACTAGGCATTACTTTCCGCTTCATCTTCAACTCTGTCTTTCTAATTACTCTGACCATGAATCTTTCCGTAGCCTTTGCCGTGACTACAATACTTTCTTCCATCTGTTTTCCTTCGACACTAGTTCTATTAAGGTAAAATCGTTGTTGACATATAACTTAAATTAATTAATTAATTATCTTAACTTAATAGGCTATGCGTTGTTTCCTGACCACGACTTGCTGTGAGTCGGACCATAGCTTTTCCAATAAATTAGTCCTTATTGGGTCAGGAGAATAACCATAGTCTGATAATCCATGTTATTGTCCTTTTCATATTATGTTATAATTTTTTTTTCTTAGTTTAACTGCTCATAGTTGAACCTTATGAAATACAAATACAAATACAAATACAAATATGTATAGTTGGTAATATGGATCCATCGATATAGATATAGATCGATCTATTGCAGCCAAATATGGAAATAAATATGTGTATATAGATGTCGGAATAAAAACACTTAATAACTGTTGGGGTGGGTTTTTATTCTGTTAGCACTTGGATGTATGTATGTATGTGTATGTATTTATGGATGTGTATATATATTTGTATGTAATTTTGGAGATGCGGAGCCGTTCTTGCGAATTGGAATGCACATATGTTTTAGTGAATTGGGGTGCAGTTGGATTTTGTTGAATATATTTAATTTTTCACAACTCATACCCAGACAAAACGGAACGGAAGAACTACCGTAGCACTGGTAGTTGGAGGCCACGGAACGGAGAACGGCCGGAATCGCCGATAATATGGCGTTGGCGAAAGAGAAGGAAGCACAGAGAAGGATATCACTGTATGCACAGATATGTATATAAGAATATATATACATATATCGCGGAACTCGGACTTGGTGGGGAATAAATCAAAAACGCAGTAGGAAGCGATTTGGGAAGACGAAATCGTACTTATCTTCGGAACGTAGCGATGTAATCCACCGATGCTTGCAGTTTGGACTCCTCCTTATAGGGAAGGCGAAGATCCGGCTCGAAGGACCAATGTTTTGTAGGAGGGTGGATGTTGGTGGTTCCCACAGCCCGGATTCCCAATAAATAAAAAGTCGGGGGTCGTCAAATGTAATTGGCGTGTATTTGCTGGTACAAGCTGAGGGTTGATGACGGTTGTGTAAAGGCGCGTAAGTGTCGAGAGACTGTTCTTTCCAGCTCGGCCTACGGCTAGTGCCCGTGATGGAGCGCCGAGTGGATCGCGTCCACGCCGCGCGAGAGCGAAGGGCATGGGAGAGCGCGCGAGCTAACAA
The DNA here is from genome assembly GCF_018151105.1 of Drosophila obscura. Lineage (NCBI taxonomy): Eukaryota > Metazoa > Arthropoda > Insecta > Diptera > Drosophilidae > Drosophila > Drosophila obscura. The sequence goes on along the minus strand of NW_024542867.1, from coordinate 204,956 downwards.
AGCGCTGTTAACGCTGTTAACCGCGCTGCTGTCCTAAACAGATACAGCTCCTTGTAATTTAAATTTTCTTCGTTCGTTGAAGCTGTGTCTGTCGGACGTTCAGTTGATGTTTTGTTGATGTCATTTTCTCCGAACCGAGCGTATGACGAATGCCATGTGGTCTCCATTGTGCTTTGACTTGTTACGGTCATCAAAGAATTTCGAATGATGCATTCAGGTTTTGCGATCAATAATCCGGAATTTTGTAGTTTGATATCCAAAATTCCATCTACACATACTGCTGATAATTTCAATGATGATTTTGTTGAATATATCCATTGATTTTTTCCATGCATACTCAACCATATAAATGATTTTTTTGTTTTGATTAAGTTGCATGATGAATCCGTTTTGTTGTGGAACATTTGTAATTCACAACTTGTTTCAGCTGAGAACATTGTTTGCTTATTATAGCATACAAAATCATTGTTTGATCTCGGATGGCATTTTTTTTAGATCACTCTATGATAGTTCAACGAATTCGTCTCGGTGACTGTTGATTGCGATGTATGGTGTCTTGACTTCGAACATACTTATCCCATTTTCAGTTGGTGATGGGATAGGTGTCAGCTTGTAGATTTCCAGTTTGTATGCTAAAACTAATGGAAACGTAACTCTGATGATTGCATGATCATCTATAATCGTGCCTTCAGCTTTCATCATCTGATACACCATCAGCATATTTTCGGGAGTTACTGGGAGAATTTGTCCCGGCTTTAAGTGATTCCGTATCTGCTCGAGTTGTTCCTTTAGTTGTCGTGGCGAAATTAACACAAGGCTTACCGTATTGTGTCGGATATCTGTCAAGACGTTGATGATTTCTGCTTTCATTCGTTGTAGGTTTGCAGATAATAGAGTCAATTGAGTCGACAATGTTATGTACCATTGAAAAGCGATGAAGTGATCAGCTCTTCCCTTTGACTCGGTGATAAAGTCTTCAACTCGACTTAGTCTTTTGGAGTTTGATATTTCATCCGGTTTTATTATATTAATTGTACAGTCAATCAATGATGTCTGATTTTTACGCAGGGTTGGTAAGTGATTCTCATTATCCTTAACCTTTGCTATTGTTAAGACCTTAAAGAAAAGTCTAGACATTTGCGAGTAGAGTTGTAAATTCAAACTAAATTTTACTCTTAAAATCAGAGCCTTATATCGGTTTACAAACAATGTATGCCAGAGCCCTTGCGCTCCTAATATTTGAAGTGACTTGTAGCGTCGAACGTATTAAGCTTCCACCCGAAAGCAGGCTACAGGACCAGTACCCAAAATGTATATCAAATTGGGGAGAGAGAGAACGGTTGGGATCAAGAGCAGCGAGCGGGAGTTCGGCCACCAAAAGAACCAGCAAGGCGAGAGACACTTCGGGTTTGAATTGGGGAGAGTGGGTCTCAGGTCGTGGATCGAGGTTTGCTCGTTCTGACGAGTTCTAGTAACGTATAGAGCCGGGCAGAAAATATTGGTCCAAGTCGGGAAGTGCATACAATATAAATATCGCTGTACATAAGCGGAGAAAAAAAAAACTCGTGTGTTTGTGCCAGATTCGGTAGGACCAAAGCCAAAAAAGTGCCAGTTCCCGATCCTCCGCTACTTAACGTCGAGCCAGGGGTGAGTGAAGCAAATGGGCTGTGCATGAGTATGTGAGCCTATATAGTCTGTATGTGCTTGCACAGTGATGCCGTCAGCGACGAACATGCACCGAAATTTGGCTTGAAGTCGTTTTATGTTTATGTTTGTGCTTGCGGGAGGGGAATAAATAATCACTTAATTGCAAGCGCACGCCCAATCGCTTTTGGCTATGTTTGTAGTATAAGTTTAAAAATGTTTAGCTATAAGAAGCCAGAATTAAAATTGTTTGTTTTAGTATAATAATTTAGTATAATGAATTGATAGCGTCCTAATATTCGGGGACCATGCTGGGAAGAATGATCCTTTTGTTATGAAACAATAAAATAAAAAGTTTAAGCTCGATTGGAATACTTTTAGAGGTGCAGACTTGAGGTCAAAGTTAAAAAAAATACGATATTTTGACAATGTTTGTATGGAAGCTTTACCTTATATCGCTCTGTTCGGACTGATTTTTGTATATGATTTAAAATATGAGAATATAACTCTTCTCCAAAAATTTCAGCTCAATTGGTTAATATTTAAGACCACAAAAAATAGTTAAGGCACGAAATTTGTACACCTAGCGACAATGTTTATTTGTGTCTGACTGCGAAGTTCTGCTCGCAGGCAGATGGAAACCAAAGAAGAAAACAAAAAGTAAAAAGAAGATAAGATTGCTTCGACACGTCTCTCACTCATTCATGTAAATATACATATGTGTGTCAATACATGCGTGCATTGATAGCAATGGTAATTTTCAACACCCTTCCTCAATGCGATCATGCTTACAAATTCATTTAATTCAATTTAAACTTAACATTTTAGTAAATTCAACATGCTTTCTCTTATGGAAATTCTTGGTCAAGACATCAGCAATCATATCGTTTGTACTAGCATACTTTAAGTTAACTTGACCCTCTTCTTCAACCTGACGAACGAAATGGTATCTTATATCAATATGCTTGGTCCTTGAGTGATGAACTGGGTTCTTAGCCATACAGGGTAGTTTCTGTAGTTTTATCTCCACAACCGATTTCGATAATCAAGCGAAGTAATTGGATGGATTAGATGCCTTACACGCAGCCGATAGTGCCATGTATTCTGCTTCCGTGCTGCTAAGTGCCACGCTTCGTTGTTTCTCGGATCGCCAAGAAATTGGACCACCTGCCAAAAAATAAACGTAGCCCGTATAGGACTTCCGGTTAGTTCGGTCTCCGCCCCAATCCGCATCCACATATCCAGTCAGAGGCTGATGACACTCTTTGTAGTGTAATTTGAAATTGACCGTTGCTCCTAGGTACCTTAGAACGTGTTTTACGCCAGCCAGACGCTCAGCGTGCGGATCTTGGTTTCTTTGAGCCAACTTTGCAACTGAAAGCAAAATGTCTGATCTGGTTGTGAGTGCCAGCCACATCAGCTCACCAGTCATGGATTGATACTTGACAGGATCAACTCTTTGACACTGCCCATCAGTACAATCTACCTGGAAACCCGCATCCAACGGAGTAGCCACTGGTCTACATTTCTCCATGCCGTGAGCTTGCAATAGTTCCTTGATATATTGCGAATGGCCTATGGTGATAGGCCCAAGCTCACCTTCACGGTGCACCTCCATACTGAAAAACAGCTCTGGAACACCTTTGTCAACGCATTCGAACGAATTGGAAATAGCCGATTTAATACTGAGCAAGTCTTCTTTGGATTGGCATGCTATAAGTAAATCGTCAACATATACCAGGATTAACGATAAGTTACCTTTTCCTATTTGCTGGTAGAGACAAGGCTCATTATCGCAGGAAACAAATCCCAATTTAATAAGGACGCCATTTAGTTTAGCATTCCATTCCCTTCCTGATTGCTTCAATCCATATATTGCCTTTTTAAGCAACAAAGTCTTAGTTGGATGAGATCGTTCAATGTACCCTTGTGGTTACTTCATGTACGCCGTATCACTCAGGTCACTGTTGAGGTATGCCGTGCACACATCCATTTGGTTGACAAACAATTTCAATTCTGCTGCTAGAGCGAGAATAAATCGCACGCTCTCCAGTCTGCAAACTGGTGAAAATGTTTCGGCATAGTTTATACCATACTGCTGGGAGCAACCTTTTGCTACCAACCGTGCTTTGAACCGCTCAATCTGGCCATCTTTACCGCGTTTCAGGCTATACACCCATTTGCATCCAACTGCCCGATGATCTGTTGGTAGGTCTGCCAACTGCCATGTCTGGTTCGCCATTAGTGAATCATATTCGCGTTGCATCGCTTCGGACCACTGTGATGCATGAGTACTTTTCAATGTCTCCTCATAGGATAATGGAATCTTCCCGTTGCTGGCAACCAGAGAACCAAGGATGTTGTACTCCTTTCTCGGGCGGCCAGGTTTGCCTGTTCGAATCGGCCTTGGTCTGCCAGGTCCAACACGAGAAACCTTATCATCTGAGTCTGCTTTCTCAGTTGCACTCTCGTAGGCATCGACATTGCTTCCTTCATCGCTGCTGGAATCCTCATCAGGGTCGTCGCTGTCACCCTCATCAGCATTTCCTTCAGTACCTTCCGACTGCATGGTAACTTCCATCATAGGAAACTCGATTGTGACTGCATCCCTGTTGCCTTTGAGCTCGTTAATGAGGACATCTCGCCTCTCAATCAGCTGATGGGACACCGGATCATACAGTCGATAGCCTTTAGCTGCTACCGAATACCCAATCATGCGGGTATTCTTTGCCTTTTGGTTGAAGCTTACTCTTCCTTGGACCCTTGTCCAAGGCAACTGCAATGGAGCCAAAAACTTTTAGATGACCAACAAAAGGTTTCTTACCAGTCCACGCTTCCATAGGCGTCATACTGGTCAGCGCACTGGTTGGTGATCGATTCCGTACATATACAGCTGCGTTGACTGCCTCAGCCCACAGCTCTCAGCTCTCAGCTCTCTCAGCTCTCTCAGCAACGCCGTTTTGTTGTGGAGTGTAGGCAACTGTGAGCTGCCTCTCGATCCCATGGTTCTTCAAAATTTATCAAACGATTTGTTGACAAATTCACCGCCATTGTCGCTCCGGATACAATTAAGGTTTTTTCCCGTTTGCCGTTCAACCAGTGTTTTAAACTCGACAAACTTATTGAAGACTTCATCCATCCGCTGTAGAAAGTACACAAATAGACGTCTTGATTTGTCATCGATGAAGCTTAGAAAGTACTTCGATCCAGTAAGTGATTGTGTGCCAAATGGCCCGCACACATCTGCATGAATTAATTCCAAAACGTCTTGCGCTCTGTTTGGTGGATGCAACAGGAAATTCCTGCGCATGTATCTTGCTGAGCATGCAAGTTTTACAATTCATACTTGCTGGGAAAACCATATTTTCAATGCCACGCACCATTCCTTTGGTTTGTAAGTCTTTCATACTGCTGATATTCAAATGGCCATACCTTTCATGCCACAAGGCACCATCAGCCTTAATCGCAGCAAAACAGCTGTTTTGTGTTCCTTGAAGCATATATAAGTTTCCAACCTTGTTTGCCTTTATAATACAATCACCGTCCTGGACTACTTTCGCATATTCTTGCTCAAAAGTGACAAAACATTTATTTGTTACTGCGCTGCTCACGGAGAAAAAATTTCCATTCATTTTGGGAACATAGAGAACATCTTTTAACAACAGCGTACATATATCTGTCTTCAGCTGAACCTCTCATTTCCCTTCAGCTTTTAGAAAACCGGAGTCAGCCAGACCAATAAGTTCTGTGCGATTTTCTAACTTTGTGAATAACTGCTTATCACAACACATATGGCTTGTCGCACCACTATCCAAACTCCACATACTATTTTTCAAATTATCTGCGTCCATCGCATTTAATAGGCTGCACTGCTTGTTCTCTCCTTTTGCTGATTTTCCTTCGTTTGAGCTCTCATTCTTACACTGAGCCTTCATATGCCCGTGCTCACCACACTTGAAACATATAATTGTTTTGTTTCTCTTCTTTTGCGCTCTCTGCACGGCCGGCTTCTGTGTCTCAGCAAATGCATTTGCGCATTCCTTTTCTTCTTCTGAGTTTCCCTTTCTCTCGCCTTTTTTCAGTTTTATACATAGAACGTCAAAAGATGGGAGACTGTCGCGCGTCTCTATGGCGACTACAAAATTTTCATAGTGTTCTGGAAGGCTCAACAACAAAAAAATTGTGCGAAGTTCATCATTTAGGTCGAGTCCTACCGAACTAAGGCCATCGAGAATATCAACAAATTCGTGTATGTAGCTTGAAATGCGTTGCCTCTGGTCCATGCGCTTGCTTAGCAATTTCTTGTACAGTTGAACCTCTCGTACTGGTCCACTTGGTTGATGGACATCTTTTAATTTTTTCCATGCCTCAGCCGACTTTTTGCAGTTCTTGATGTATCCCAATTGTGAAGTTTTCACACATAGCGTGATCATTGCCAGTGCCTTCTCATCCTTGGCCCTTGCACCTTCAGGGACATCCGATGCTGTGACATCACCAGATGCTTCACCAGATGCCACACTCCACAACTCCGCGTGCACCAACAGAGACCGCATTTGAATGGACCAGTCATAGTTTCCCTCCTCCAATTTGTCTATTTGATAAATTCCGCTCATAGCTGATTATCGTTTTCTTTCTGAGTCACACCGATGTTTTTAGTTCCTAACTAAAACAATCACTTCTATTTTCTGATCTAAATATCCGATCCTGGGCCCATAACCTGTTGAACAGAGTTTGACCAATGCCGTGGAAATTTATATTTGAACAGAAAAAAGGTAGTTCGTTCATTTGCAATGTTTATTTGTGACTGACTGAGAAGTTCTGCTCGCAGGCAGATGGAAACCAAAGAAGAAAACAAAACGTAAAAAGAAGATAAGAAGATGTTGCTTCGACACGTCTCTCACTCATACATGTAAATATACATATGTGTGTTAATACATGCATGCATTGATAGCAATGGTAATTTTCAACACATGTTTGTAACGCTTTTTCAAAAATATTGACCCAACGGAAGAAAAAATTAAATTAAATGGAAAAAAGACTTTTTATTACAACTAAAACTAAACTTTTTCCAATAAGTTAATTTGTTTTCTTTAAACTAATAACAAAACCAACATAATAGCAAATTTTTTTAAATTTAATTATAAATTCGTGTTTTGTGCTTCTACCCTTGGCAAAGGGGTAAGAAAAGAGCGTGGTATTATAAAAACTAGCCTCAGGATCGGTTTAAAAATCATGTTGAGATAGGATCAGAGGTGCTACAACATTTTGCAAACTATATTTCGCCTCAAACTATTCGACATAGGCCCAAGTAGGTGGCTTCAATGGCAGGGACACCTGGCACAAAATCACTGTGTTTAGGCAACGCAAAGTTTCTACCGGGGAACTATTTTATATTATAGCAGCTCAGATGTCGTTGCGCCTATGTTTTGGGAGTATGCCTTATGCATCTCTTTCGTAGTTGTTTTGGGAGCTACAGCGATCGGCAAACGTCTACGGTCTGCTCGTAACGCTCTTATACGGCGCTCTCGTACGCTATTGTCGCGTCGCAAGGTGCAGTTAGGACTAGCATATAAGTACTACATAAGTTCAAGAACCACATCGACGGCAATGAACAGCAAGCCGATGATACAGTCTGTAAGCGACAGCCCAGGAAAGCAGAACGCACCCTCTGTGCCAAAAAATGTATTTTTAACTTAACCTCTAATAAATCATTACGCAATCATTAAATCCGCGTGTAAAACCTTTCTCTGGGACCACCGGATCCGCCCCCCTAAGGAACGTCCACTGCCGCCACAGGTGTAATACCACTTTGTGTGCCGTTTTCAAGATTGGGGCTCCGTCAAGGCGCAGCCGTAAACCAACATATTTTTGGTGCCGAAACCCGGGACTGCTTTGCTTGGGACTGGCTGGAAACAAACCGTTGGTCTTCGTTGGACACCTTTAAACAGTGGAAGGTTCATTTACGCAAGGTTAGTGCACTTGTGAGTTGTTGTGTGATAGAGAGTTGAGTCATGGCCGAAGGTGTAGTGGAATTAATTTGCGAGCAAGCTGCGTTGGTAGACTCGGTGAAGCGTATGTTGGAAAAGTTCAAAAATGATGAGACCAGTAAATCTGAAGCGCATATGGAGGCTAGATTGGAAGCTATGACCACGGTACATGCGGAATTTCGCGCGAATCATCGTAAGCTGATACGGTCGGAGGATGATTTGGTGAAGCCGGGTTATTTGGAGGTGGATCTTGAAGGGCAGTTTGAAGAAGCGTATATCGATTGTGTCGCGCAAATTCGAACGGAATTAAACATCTCGAGAGGTCGGATTCTTGCATCAACGCTCATCTCATCCGGTGAAGTGCAGCGAAATGGGTCCACCGAACCTACTGGTGTTAGCGGGTCAGCCGGTGTTGAAGAGGTTAAACTTCCTAGAGTGAAACTACCCATGTTCAGTGGAGAATTTGTGGATTGGCCGGCATTTAAGGAAATGTTTGAAGCTCGGGTCCATAATTGTCCTAGACTCACGGATTTGCATCGATTTCACTACCTCAAAGATTCTCTTTCAGATGAAGCGAAAAGGGATATACAACACCTTACTCTGATAGAATCTAATTACAGTGTAGCTTGGCAAATGTTGTTGAAATTGTATGATAATAAGCGAGTGTTGTTTCAGCATTATATGCAGGTTCTCGAGCAACAGCCCATGGTCCGTAACGACGACCCTGTGTCGCTAAAAGGGTTTTTGCAAACTTGTCGTTCATGCATTAAATCGCTGGAGAAGGTGGGGTGGATCTCACCCATCAGAGCCACATTTTGGTATACCTGATGACGAAGAAGCTGCCAGCGCAGATACGATTGGATTGGGAAAAATCGATAGCTCAATCGCAAGAATTACCAACTTTCGAGGAGCTGTCTACCCAGCTAGACGGTCAGTATAGGACGATGGTCACGACAGCCTCAGCTGACAGAGTGTTGTCATCGAACAAGGAGAGTAAAGGCGCTGCTGGGTCCGGCGTAAAACGCAGGGATGTTAAATCTTCATTTGTTGCCCGATCGGTGGATCAATGCGCAGTCTGTGGAACTGAAGGTCATTCCATAGTCGACTGCAAGGTATTTGGAGGCATGAATGTAACAGACCGGCGGGCATCGGTGATGAAGTATCGCTTGTGTTTCAATTGTTTGGGAAGCAACCATCAGTCTCGCAGGTGCAGGCTAAAAAACAATTGTTCGATTTGCACAGACCGACACCACACTCTTGTCCATGTGAAGCGTCAAGTAAGGGATTCTGGGGATCAGGTGCAACAGATCACGTCGAATGTCATAAATGGTGCGCACGCTATAGGAAAAATATGAGGTACTGCTGCCTACGGCGTTGGTCACCATTGAGTCATCAGAAGGCTTCCCGTTGCAATTTAGGGCATTCTTAGACCAAGGATCGCAAGCTTCGTTTGTATCGGAAAACGTAGCGCAAAGACTAGGATTGTGTCGACAAAGGACACATTTAAAGGTAAACGGGTTATCCAATGCGCGGATTACGGAAGCATCCTCTTCAGTTCTGTTGAAAATCGGATCACGGTTTGAACCGCAAGTGAAGTACAATGTCACAGCGTATGTTTTGCCGAAGATTAGTAAGAGGATGCCGGATCGTCGGATATCGATGGAAAAATGGACTCATTTCAAACATCTATGTTTAGCAGATCCCAATTATTTTGTACCCCAAGGAGTGGATATTTTGCTAGGTAGTGACATATATGATGAATTGATGTTGAGCGAGATACATCGTGGACCTGCAGGCACGCCTATCGCGTAGAACACCCGTTTAGGGTTAATTATGTCAGGGAAGGTCCAGGATTATGCAACTAACGCATTGGTACATACGGTTCAGGTGGTCCAGGATGATTCATCTGCGGAATTGGAAGGGTTGCTCCGACGGTTTTGGGAGCTTGAGCAGTATGAGCAAGAATCTGGAGGATTATCGAATGAAGAACAATGGTGTGAGGAACATTTTCTAGAAACATACAAAAGGTTGTCGTATGGGAAATATGTAGTGCGGCTCCCATTGTTATCGACATTGGACCCTAGCGCAGTGATTGGAGCGTCGTACCGGCCAGCTCTAAAAAGGTTGTGCCACCTGGACAAACGTTTACGGAAGGATGCCAAGTTGAAGGAAATATATTCCCAAACGATCCGTGAATATTTGGAACTAGGCCAAATGAAGAGGGCTTCCTCCCAGTGGAGCGACGTTGAAGATCAAGGTGTATTAATGGCCAAGGGGGAGCCACACATTGCTATTTACCCCACCATCCAGTGATTAAGGAATCCTCGACAACAACAAAGGTGCGTGTTGTATTTGATGGGTCAATGAAAACGAGCAATGGAAAGGCGTTAAATGAAGTATTGGCGATCGGGCCAAAACTGCATCGGGATCTACCGAGCGTGTTGATTAACTGGAGGTCGTTGAAATACGCATTCATGGCAGATGTCGAAAAGATGTACAGGTGCATCAATGTCCATGAGAGGGATGCTCAATACCAAAGGATTCTGTGGAAACCGGATGAAGGCGATCAAATTGAGGAGTACGCATGTTGCACGGTGATGTTTGGCACGAGCTGTGCTCCATATTTGGCCATAAGGGTCATGCAACAATTGGCCCAGGATGAAGCTCATAACTACCCGTTGGCTGCAGATGTACTAAGACGTCAAATGTATGTGGATGACGTTTTATCAGGAGCGGATAGTCTGGCTGATGCCAAGGATATTCAAACTCAAGTCATCGGGATGATGAAAAGTGGAACGTTTGAATTACGTAAATGGGCTAGTAATTGCACACAGCTGCTAGACGGAATCCCTCTGGAGCACCGTGAGACAATGGGACCGGTAAATTTGCAGGGCGATGAAAAGATACGTGCACTGGGCTTATATTGGAACCCCAGTGAAGACGAATTCCGATTTCATTTAAACTTCGATATTCCGACAGGTACACCGACGAAGAGGAATATATTATCCACGATTGCAAGGCTATTCGATCCGATGGGTTGGCTAAGCCCAGTAACAATAGTGGGACGGCGTCTTATGCAGACCTTATGGAAAACAAAACTTAATTGGGATGACCATGTTCCGCTATCTATTCAAAGGGAATGGGAGAAATTCACACTGGAGTTGCCAAATTTGTCGAAGGTGCATATACCACGGTATATAGCTTGGGGAATGTCAGGCGTTATTCCGCAGTTGCACATATTTTGTGACGCCTCCATGAGTGCATATGGTGCAGCAGCCTATTTGCGGATGCGAAAAGAAGAGGAAGTTTTTCATGTGGAGTTGGTGGTAGCAAAATGTAAGGTGTCGCCTATAAAGCCACAGCTTACAATCCCACGAGCCGAGTTGTGTGCAGCAGTTATGGCTGTCAAAATATTCAAATATCTAAAGGACCAAATAAATATCCCAGTTGATTTTTCAAAAACGGTTTTCTGGTCGGACTCAATGATCGTTCTGAGCTGGATTCGAGGAGGAGCTACGAGATGGAAGATGTTCGTTGCCAACCGAATCAGCAAGATTTTGGAGCTAACCGATGGGAAACAATGGAAACACGTTGCCTCGGAGGATAACCCCGCAGACCTTTTAAGCCGTGGAGTCAATGTGACGAAGTTGTCTTCCTGCCAATTGTGGTGGCATGGGCCGCGATGGCTTCAATCGCCTGAAACGGAATGGCCAACCACAGCAGTATACCATGCAATGGACACAGTAGTGAGCAGCGAAATGAAGAAGGTTGAATGTAATTTTGTATCTGTCACGGACGAGTCCTGTCCCTCCTTACTGGAGAGCTGTTCGTCGCTTACACGCCTAATCCGCGTCATATCATATGTGAATCGGTTCTTAAGGAATTGCCGTGTTACCAAGACTGATCGGAAGGCTGGCTTTCTCAGTATAGACGAGCTAAGCGGAGGACTCTTGTGCGCAGTCCGAATGTGTCAATTGGAAGCTTTTCCCAAGGAATGGAACATGTTAATGAACGGGAAAGGTGCAACCAAAGAGAGTTCGCTGCTGCCACTTAATCCTTATTTTGATAAGGAAGAAAATGTTATTCGGCTTGGAGGCCGATTGAGAGACGCATTACTGTCGAAAGCGGAGAAACATCCGTATATTCTTCCCTACAAGCATCCGCTGACAACGTTGGTTATACGTTTTAGCCATGCCAGTACTCTGCATGGGGGAGCTGCGATTACACTCAGCCATATACGAAAAAGATTCTGGATACTGAACGGGCGAAAATGCTGTACGAAAGGAAATTCACCAATGTGTCGTATGTTACAGGTTGAATCCGAAGACCACTTGTCAGCAAATGGGAGATTTGCCAGCGGTTAGGGTTCGCCCACAAAGAGCTTTTGAATCCATCGGAGTTGATTATGCAGGACCGTTCAACATATCCCCTTCTAAAGGAAGAGGTCGGACAGCAATCAAGGGCTACATCGCTGTATTTATATGTCTGGTGACCAAAGCCATCCACTTGGAACCCGTGGGGGACTTGACATCAACCGCATTTATGGGAGCACTGCAGCGATTCATTGGCCGACGTGGGAAATGCACTCACATATATAGCGATTGTGGGACGAATTTTGTTGGCGCAAATCGAAAGCTGCAAGCTGATAAGTTGGCATACAGACGGTACATCGAAAATACTATCCTCTCAAAACTAGCAGATGATGGGATCACTTGGCATTTTAACCCTCCATCTGCACCACATTTTGGAGGACTGTGGGAGGCGGGTGTTAAATCGATGAAATACCACCTGAAGAGGACGATCGGAGTTCGTACACTTACGTATGAAGAGTTGGCTACTGTGCTAGCTCAAATCGAGGCTTGTTTAAACTCTCGGCCACTATGCCCTCTGAGCAATGATCCAGAAGACCTAATGGTATTAACCCCTGGTCACTTTTTAATAGGGGAATCTTTACTTGCTCTACCTGAGGGACAGGTTGATAACATTAGCCACACGGAACGATGGAGAAACTGTCAATATATGGTTCAGCAATTCTGGAAACGTTGGAGCTCTGACTATTTAACGCGATTGCAACGGAGACCGAAATGGTTAGAAAGGAAGGAGAATTTAAAGGCCGGCGACATAGTTATTGTTAAAGACGAGCGGCTTCCGTCTAATTTCTGGCCCCTTGGTCGAATTATGCAAACTCACCGAGGGAAGGATGGTTTAGTTCGAGTGGTCACGCTAAAATCTAACGGGGGCCTGATTAAACGACCGGTTGCAAAGCTCTGCCCTCTACCTATACAAGATAATTGGCTAAATTCTGACATTGACCCTCCACAACACTCATAAACTGCACTCTCTCGTTACAGCGTTGTTTTGAGCTTTATTTTCAGTTCTATTGGCCTGAAGTTGGAAAAAAAAGGAAAAAAAAAACGAATCTGGATTAGACGATACTGAAGCTATCGTCAAGGGGGGAGAATGTTTAGGCAACGCAAAGTTTCTACCGGGGAACTATTTTATATTATAGCAGCGCAGATTTCGTTGCGCCTATGTTTTGGGAGTATGCCTTATGCATCTCTTTCGTAGTTGTTTTGGGAGCTACAGCGATCGGCAAACGTCTACGGTCTGCTCGTAACGCTCTTATACGGCGCTCTCGTACGCTATTGTCGCGTCGCAAGGTGCAGTTAGGACTAGCATATAAGTACTACATAAGTTCAAGAACCACATCGACGGCAATGAACAGCAAGCCGATGATACAGTCTGTAAGCGACAGCCCAGGAAAGCAGAACGCACCCTCTGTGCCAAAAATTGTATTTTTAACTTAACCTCTAATAAATCATTACGCAATCATTAAATCCGCGTGTAAAACCTTTCTCTGGGACCACCGGATCCGCCCCCCTAAGGAACGTCCACTGCCGCCACAGGTGTAATACCACTTTGTGTGCCGCATCATTATCTCAGCAGATTGGGGCTCCGTCAAGGCGCAGCCGTAAACCAACACACTGGTATAAGAAAAAATTAATTTGGGGTGAATTGTCACACATTATATTGTCAGACTATTTACAACCAACAAAATATATTTAAAAGTCGACTTTTGTATTAAAGTAAGCAATTTTTATTTCTCGATGGATATTGACTAGAATATTCTTTTGCGACGTTCAGCAACTTCTGAAACTCATCTTCTTTTGTTGTCAGTACTTGATTATAGTCTTGCATAAGTTTAACATCTCGCTCGTCTGTATCATTTACCACTTTTAAATTTTCAAATATTTCCAAAGCATTTTGATAGTGCTCATTATTGTGCCATTCTGAAGGATCTTCAGTTAAAAAGTCTTTGGAAATATTGAATCGCTAAAAAAATTGCGAAGAATAAGGTGTGACAAAATCAGATAAGCTCTTTGTAATAAACGTTTGCAATTCTTGTTCTTTTAAAATTAAGCGTTTTGTGGAAGTTTCGACATCCTCATCGTCAACACGAAGTTCCAAAAGTTGTTTCACCATTTCTCTTTTCTCAATGTATGTGAACTATCGTCAAACAATGCAAGTGCGATATTTTCATCAGATAAATACCACAAGTGGTTGCAACATCGGTGTAATTATACATTTCGCATATAAAATTTTGCATTTCTTCTGTCATTTAAATAAGCTGCAACGTACTCATTAGACACACCAAACTTAAACTTGGTTTGAGTTCCACTATCGAGTTCCAGGAGTCTTTAAATCTTGCAAAGAGTGCAACGTTTGTACCTGATATAGCTTCTGCACATGATTCAAATGCTGCCCGCAAATATATTTCACTGATGTGATGTCTGCACGGGAGGTACAAAAGACTTCGGTTTAATAATTGCTCTAGTAGGAATGCAGCTCCGTTAAGTCTTCCAGAATTTGATGCAGTTGTATCAAAACAGGCTGCTTTGATTTTATCAACTATGCCCCATTCCTTCAACAAGCTATAAGTTGCGTTCGAAATTTCTAATCTAGTAGATGCACTTAATTTTGGCACTCCAAAAAGTTGTTCGCCTTTACTTTATGAAATAATGATTGGCAATCGTTCCACTTTGCCGTGACCAGTCAATTTAGGAAGCATTTTCCCATCCCAATGAACCACTGCTGACATCTGAAAATAGAAGTAACTTAATTTTACAAAAATCCCTAAATAAGTACTATAAAGTTCTTTTACCACATTTTGACAGTTTTTTTTGGCCGACACAGAAATTGTTTGTCGGTTTTCTTCTCGCAATCAATGTATTGTTCTCCGATTTAAAGCATATTGACTGATATCGTGTCCTAAAGCTTAAGCTATAGCAATAATCAAGTGCGCGGCTGCATTGCTAGAGATAAAGATGCTGATAATCCGATTCTTACTGCATTGAATGGAACTATATCAGTAGCGATTCGTTCACTTTCTTTTCGCTTTCGGGCTTGCTCGTTCAGTTGGCGTTCGGATTTCCGTTGATCTTTTTTCACAGATATTGTGTCTAGTCCAGCTATATTGCCTGGTCTATGATTCTGACGCTGCATTTCAAAAATGACTTGTCTTCTTCAATTTGAATCAGCGACATGGCATCTGCGTGTGCCATATCGAACAAATTGTCAAATTTAGCTACAAAAGCAGCTTCCTTTGCTCTGAAAGAGTCTGCAGTTTTATTCTTGTTTATTTTGAAACTTTTCCATTCGCTAAATTAATAAAAAAAAAAACATGTTTCATTTATGGCCAGTGCTGCGCTTTTTTTTTTTAATTTATATATTTATTTTTATTGTATTGAAAGCATTTTGGTAGGAATATATATCGAGCCATACACGTGCCCTAGTGGGGCGTATGTATGTATGTAGGTGTCCGTGTGCGTGGTTAGGTGTAGATTTACTCGTGTTTGTGTTTGTTCCCAATATGTCTCTTGCACGTATCTGTGTGATGATTGTTGGAGGAGAGCCGTGTCCCGTCCCATGTTTAGGGATAACCCCCCCATTTCTTGCCGATGAGACGGAAGCCGTAACAGGCACGTACCCGGACGGGAACCGAACCACCACCTGCTCAGCCTTTGGAAAAAGTTTCCTATAGATAGGTCCAATATGCTACATATTCCTCAATCCGCTCGATGTTAGTTCTTGCTCGTTCGTTTATTTTCTCTATATTAATTCTAGTGATCATAGATCTTCATACATATTTTTATCGATACTAGCGATTGCGCTTCTCTTCTTGTACATTTTCTTCTTAGCGCCAAATTCAAATTCATTGACAAATTCATGTTAACATTGCTAAAGTTCATTAATATAATATGAAAAAATATATTAAGTGGCGTCAACATTCTCCCCACCTTGGAAGCTCCTACCAACATTAAGATCATCTGTATCGGTCGGCAGTGGGCAGAGCTTGTGTACGTTGCGCTTAAAGAGTCCAGTTTTGGTCTTGAGTCTTATAACCCGAACTGCCCCATCCGCTCCTGTGTGTAACTCTGCAACTTGCAACTTGTCCTCAGCAATAAGGACCAGTGTGCCAATTTGAATGTTGTTGGCTAGAGTGTTCCACTTTGTTCGCTTCTACAGCAACGTCAGATATTCCGATGACCAGCGGCGCCAGAACATGTTGTGTACCTCCGGATGCGTTTCCAATGGTTTCTCATGGACAGCTTCAACAGCTTCAACAGCTTCAACAGTGCTTCGTCGAATGGTTTGACCAGCGTGTTTAGCGGTCGGCCAACCAAGAAATGCCCGGGCGTCAACGCTTCCAAGTCATTCGGATCCGATGACAATGGATGCAAAGACCAAGAGTTCATCACTGCTTTTACTTGAGCGATGGCCGTAGACATATCCTCGTAGTTTGGTGCTTTACTGTTGGTGCAGTTCACCAGCAGCTGTTTGGTCACCTTCACGGCGGTCTCCCATAATCCTCCAAAGTGCGGGAGCGCGGGAGGGATGAAGTGAAACTTGACTCCTTGCTGACTGCATTCGTCGTCAATGAGCTACTGAATGGGCAGGTCGAAAACTCTGTTTACCTCTCGTGAAGCGCCTACAAAATTGGTAGCGTTGTCGCAAACTAGATCTGAGCTCAATCCACGTCGTGCGAAAAAGGCATTTGAGCTTAGGTCCGACACGATCTCTATATGGCAGGCCTTTGTTACGAAGCATACTAATATGCACAGATACACCTTGACTGGGCGTTTTCCTCGCATGTGCATCCATAGTGTGCATTCATATAGGCTCAGAAAAGTCCAGTCCCGCCCGCTCGAATGGGTAGATATTTCCTCGCACTTGACTGGCAGGCAGTGCTCCCATGAGCTGTGTTGCACAGACCGGTCGACGACGAAAGCATGGTATGCGCCACGTATCACCTCGCGGTCAAGTTTCCTGTAATCGATTATCCATATCTCTGCCGCAAAAAGGCGCATAATGATTGTGCCCCGCATATATATTCCTTCGATGTGTGAATTCAACGAGCGCATTCACCGCCATATGGTTACTAGGCATTAAGATGGGATGCCTTGTATCAAATGGCAATTCGGAATTGGTCAACCTTACCCCGACTCGAATAATACTTATTCCTTCCTCCTCTCTTAAGAAATGACTTAAACTTTGAGTTCTTGCTGATTTTATCACCTTTTCCTCTTTTAGCTTAGTGAATTCTTCGTGCGAACTCAACTGTTGCACATTGTAAACAATATAGCGTAATCCGCCCTCCATTTCACCTGCAGTGAGGTTGCCTGTTTCGTGCATGAATGAGTTCGATCTCAATGAAATTCTACGCCAGCGAAAAATGTAGCTAAAGACTCGCTGCAATTTGAGGAAATCATTTGCAAATTTGCATCTTCCCACAAGATCGACCTTTTCACTGCTTTCTACCTTACTAATTGTCAGTGAAAACTTACATTTATTCTCCTCAGGCATGGCTTCTATTTCTTCACTCCAATTGAACTTTTCCAGATCCTCTCCTGAATCTATTAAAAAGTCCGGACCGTTCCACCACATCGTTGACTTGCTTAATTCTATTACCAATAATCCCCTAGATACAATATCTGCAGGGTTCGACTTTGTGTCGCCTTTGAACCAATCCTGTACCCGTGTAAGCTCTTGTATTTGAGCCACTCTGCGGACAACGAAGTTTGAAGTTTGATGTTTGTTTGTTTTTTTGATGCCTTTACTTAGGCTTGAGACGCGGGAATTAGCAATACAGACCAGAGCTGTGGGCGGCGATAAAGGTCGATCAAAAAATAAACCGTGCGAGACGAAGTTCAATTTACGAGTGCTTTATTCCCACGCATCGCTTGTCGGCTATGCTGCGGGCGTGTAGTTGCATGTTGCTATGATTTACAGTGGCGGGACTTCATGCCGTAACCTTACGAACTACATTACATTCCATACATAACTTCATTGCTTTCTACTTATTTACTATTATTCTTATTATTATTGTGTAACGACATTCCGGACGCCTTGAACGACCGCACGTCGGGCTTCAACATATCGGCAAAAGTGCCAGCTTATGGATTGGGCGTCTAATCACGACCCCTCCTGTTCGCACCTCTGCCACCCTGACCTTGCCGTCTGCTCCCACGACGACGCTGGTGACCCTGCCGGTGATCCACTGCTGCGGCGGCGTATGGTCGTTGTGGACCACCACCATGGCGCCGACCTCGATGTTGGCCTCTGAGGTTTGCCATTTGCTGCGTCCCTGCAGGTTGTGGACGTAGTCCTTCGACCAAGCCTGCCAGAACCGTCGTTTGAGCTCGGAGAGTAGTTGCCACCTCTTGGTAAAGGTGGTACCGCTGCTCCGTCCGTCTGGCTCGCACCCTTGCGGCAGCGAACGAAGGGGCTGGCCGATCAAAAAATGGCCTGGCGTCAGCACCTCTCCGTCGTTTGGATCCGTACTGGCTGGAGTGAGCGGCCTGGAGTTCATGATGGCCTCTGCTCGGCCAAAACGGTCCACACCCTCGCTCACGGTGAGCGCGGCGTCCGCGACCTGCCGCACGATCAGGAGCTTTGCCGACTTGACTGCCGCCTCCCATAAACCGCCGAAGTGAGGTGCTCGCGGGGGGATGAATTTCCACTCCATCCCTTGCTCCGCTGCGAACCTCCTCAGGCTGGACTGCTGCTCCTCGAACGCTTTCTGAAGCCTCTGCAGCTCGTTCCGGGCTCCGACGAAATTTGTCCCGTTGTCGGAATACATCCTCAGCGGAACGCTGTCGACAGGTCTGGGACAAGCTCTAAATGGACGGCCTTCGAAGCGAAACACACAAACACCGCGATGTACATTTTGAGCGGCTGACGACCTCGAATCCGAAGCGAGAGGAACGGACGACCTTCCCTAAACCTGTCTGCTGGAAGATTCCCCATAATCTGACCCATCAATTTAGGTTTGTATCGAAAACAGTGGATGCATCTCCTCACTATGCGAGTGCATTCTCGACGTGCATTTACTAGCCAAATCTCTTGTCTCAGCAAACTTACTAATGTCTTTGTATTGGCGGGACAATTTTTAAAATGCAGGTTCCTTAAATAGAGTTCGACGAATTGACTCTTGGCGGGAAGTAGAACCGGAAACTTAGAATCTATTGGCACTGGAGCATGCAACAGCCTTCCTCCGACCCTGATAAGTGTAAACGATCGCCCCTCCTCTGATCTTTTTTGGATAAAAGGGGCCATCATCTGCAGGCTCGGTTGCAGCGTATGCCCTTTCTTCAGCTTCTTAAACTCTTCAGAGAAGACGCTTCGCTGAACCAGCTCCATCAATTTTAGAGACGATTGCTGCAGCTCCTTTGCAGTTAGCTCCCTGTAACGTTCCTTGTTCTTGCCGATATTAGCAAATCGGTATACATACGCAAAAACTCGATCTAATTTGGGGTGCGACGAAAAACGAGAAAATATTTAATTTGAAAATGAGTTCGCAACGCCAATTAGAACCTGGGCGGACCGTTTCGCCTCGGAGTTCTTCACATCATCTGGGATGTTAAAATTCGGGTTCTCTGGCCAACAATGCTCAGGCTCACATAAAAATTTCTGACCTTCTAGCCATATGGACTCCAGGAGCTCAGGCACTTCGCATCCGCGAGACGCCAAGTCCGCTGGATTCGACAGCGATGGGACATGACGCCACGTAATGCCCTGACATAGCTCCTGAATCATGGCTACTCTATTTGAGACAAATACTGCAAGTGACGACGGTTGGGTTTTAATCCAATGTAGCGTTATTTCTGAATCCGTCCAGAAAAATACGCTCTCGATTCGACACTTTTCCAAAACTTGCTTTACGTAGGCCCAAAATTGCGCCAATAACGCTGCGGCGCACAATTCGAGCCTCGGGATGGTCTTTGTTTTTAGGGGAGCTACTCTTGCTTTCCCAGCGATCAATCGAACGTACGTTTGACCTTCGAAAAGCGCTCGCACATAAATGCAGCACCCATACGCTTGACTAGACGCGTCCGCGAAGCCATGCACTTGAATCGACGAGCACCCACTAGCCATAACGTACCGAGGCACGGCTATTTTGTCAAGACCACACAAGTTTAGCTTTAGCCTCTCCCTGCTTGTATGCAGTGACATTGGGATGGCTTCATCCCAATCCAGCTGAAGCTGCCACAGCTTCTGGAGGAAAATTTTCGCTGTTATGCTGATTGGACTAAGTAGCCCAAGCGGATCAAACAGTCGAGCACTAATTGACAGAATGGTGCGCTTAGTCGGATTCAAGTTTGTGAAGCTATCTTCCAAGTGATACCGGAACGCATCTGTTCTTGGACTCCACCTCATCCCCAATGTTTTGGTCGAATCGGCATCATTGAATGATAGGGATTTCTCCTCATTGTTTCCATCCATTAGTTCTGGATGGTTCGAAAACCATTTCGAAAGCTGAAACCCTCCGGAGCCAAGAATCTCAGACACCTGATCGCAAATCGACTTCAGTGTGTCTACGTCATCGGCTCCTGTCAGCATGTCGTCTACATAAAAATCACTGCAGATCACCTCAGAACCCTTCTTGTGGGTGTCTCTGTGGCGTACACCGAGCTCGTGCAAACAACGAATGGCAAGGAAAGGTGCTGCGGAAGTACCATAGGTAACTGTGTTCAACCGAAAAATTTGCAATTGATCGGTGGGATGTTCTCGCCACACGATGAGTTGGAAATTCCGGTCTTTTACGTCCACATCCACTTGCCTATACATTTTCGAAACGTCTGCCGTTAAAGCATACCGATTCACCCGAAATCGAACGAGTGATAAAAATAATTCCCTCTGAATAGTACGTCCCACCATAAGTAAATCGTTTAATGACCACCCAGTTGTGGTCTTGCTCGACGCGTCAAAAACGACTCGAAGCTTGGTGGAACTGCTATCAGGCCTCAGGACGCACTGGTGTGGTATAAAATAATGTGGTCCTGGCGGAATCGCGTTGTCTGTCGGAGACATATGGCCGAGCTCGATATATTCTTTCATGAAACTGAGATACATGTCTATCAGCTCACTCTCTCTTAACGTTCGTCGCTCTAACGATAAGAAACGACGTTTTGCGACCTCGAAGGACGACCCCAACGATACTGGGTCTGTCTTAAAAGGCAACGGTATTTGAAACCTTCCGGTCGGTAAATTGCAGACATTGGCTTTGAAAAACTCTTCGCATGCCAGCTGCTCTGCCGAATTTCTTTGAGCATGTTTTTCTTCTGGCGTTGCATCTATCTCCCACAGTCTTTCGACCATTTGAGATAGAGAGTCTTCTTCCGGTGAGTAGGTTGCGACGCAGCAAGCGGCTTCTCCAGTCAGAAGCTTGCTACACCGACCTGAAGCTACCCAGCCTAAAAGGGTCTTTTGCAACAATGGTGCCCCTTCACCCAGTTTTATTTGGCCTGTGCACAACAGATCGAAGAACGAGTCTGCTCCAATCAGCATATCTACCCTTTGAGGTCGATGGAATGCTGGATCTGCAAACTCCACATTCGCAGGAATTTTCCACTGCTTAATGGGCAGACTTCTGTCAGGCTGCTGATTGGTAATGCTGCTAAGAACCCAGAAATCTGCTACGAAACTATGGTTATTTAACCTGGAGTATATTGTCGTCGAGACTTCACTCCTCGACACCGAACTTGACTTGCCTACAGATGTCACTGTCAGGCAACGGTTGACCCTTGCCAACCTTAGCGATTGCGCTAGACTTTCTGTCATGAAATTGACCTGTGAACCCGAATCCAACAACACTCTTGCTAAGTGAACTTGGCCAAATCTGTCCCGAACTCTTACCACTGCTGTGGCAAGGATGACATGCTCGGGCTCACTGGATGCCTGCTTCACCTGCGCAGGATGGGACGATGCTTGTACTCCTATTGCCTGACTTTCTGAATCTGCGCTCTGAGCTGCGTATCTATGCAAGAGGGTGTGATGCCTCTGTGAACAAACTCTGCACTTAGAGGATGTGCACTGAGATACCCTATGTCCAGATTGGAGGCAATTAATGCATAATTGCTTGCCTTTTGCGAACTCGAAACGCTCCAAGACGGGTATTGCCCCAAATCCCTGGCAGTTTCCGATCGAATGGTTGGCGCCGCAATATAACACTTGGGGTCGATCGACTTTTCGGCCCTCGCGCAAGAAAATGACGATCTGCTGGTTTTCTTGCTGGTCGACGGCATGTCAAACTTTGGTTTGCCTCTCGCTTTGGATGACTCCTCTGCTGAAAGGTGTTGGTACCGGCGGTTCAACATTTTTGCACAATCCGACCAGAAAGGGAGCTCATCGTAGTTCAGCTGCTCCTCATACTTTGTTTTTGTGTATGGGTCCACCTTGGATATCATCATGGCGTTAGCAACCTCTCGCTCGTCTCCTAACGATAAAAGCGACTCCAGAATGGCTGACACTGTATCTATAGTTGATCGCAATGCAGACGCTGACGGCTTGGTTACAGCAGGAATGTCAAACAACTGGGCAAGTGTCTCAAAGAATATTAAGCACTTGTTGTCGTACACCCTCTTCAAACTTTCTAACGCCTTTGGATAGTTGGCATCTGACATTTGGAACGCCTTAACGGTTCCCAAGGCTTCATCGGACAAGCACGATATGAGATGGTTGAACTTCTCTATATTGGACAACGACGGGTCGGAATCTACCAAACTTTCAAACAGACTAATAAACTGTTTGTAATCCGCATGCTTGCCGCTGAACTTCGGCAACTTCAATTTTGGCAAATTGGAGTGGTGGTGTGTGGGTGCTGAATTCATGTATGGTTGAGGGGATCTGTTGGTCGCTGCCGACATGTACAGAGCCTTTGTGATCACACACGTTTCTTCCAACGCCGCCCTATCTGAATTATCTGGGTCTAGTACATCGATCTCGGACTGCAGGGCCATTGCTTTTTCAATATAGGAGTTCAATATTTCCAAACGACATTGGATTTGTAATGGATCCAGCGAAATTGAACCCTCCTCAAATGCTATCCTTATTCGATTTATATCTTCGCTTATCTTCTCCAACCTCACATACAATTTTGTGAGCTTCGTGCTTCCACACATTCCGCTCCCAGTTGACTTCTCTTCATCATGATCTTTAGACATGTTGATTAAATTACCAACGTTGGCTGTTCCTAACTTCTAACTTCAAACTTGCTAAGCGAAGGCGACGATAACCTGAGGAAATGCACTGCGTTCAATGAGAACAATGTTTGACAGTACGGCAAAAGTATTCAAGTACCCACGTATAAACGTATTAGGTTCGATGCGACAACGACTGCAACAGTTAGAACAGACAAAAACGCAACAAACGCAACCGAGCTCTGTCTCGGCGAACCAAACTCGACCCACGTTCGATCCCCTACGAAACGGACGTCTGGAGTTCCAATACGCGCAACGTTAAGCTAAGCGTACGCAACCAACACCAAGTTTGGCTCGACACACTGAGCTCGAACCAAGTTCGAACCAATAAGCAAACGCAATTCTAATGCGCGCAACGCACTCGACTCCCAAATTAGAACAGCGTTCGACCCGAAAACTAAGTGGCGAACGATGTTTAATTGAGTGGCGCAATATAAGAGCGGATGATCAGCTCTCTGGCGCATACGACAAGCTCGGCGACACCAGCTAGAAAATTAGATGTCAAAGCGCACACAAATACCTAAATTAGAACAGCGTTCGACCCAAAAACGAAGTGGCGAACGATGTTTCAATTGATTGGCACAATATAAGAGCGGATGATCAGCTCTCTTCACAAACGACAAGCTGGGCGACACCAGTTAGAGAGTTGGATAACCACGAAGCTGCGGGAGCAAAGTTACGACGAGGGTACTGCACGAACGTAAGCTTAAGAGACCCGTATGCTGTACATTAAAGAGCGCGAAAATTAGTTTACCGCTGCAAGGGTCAATGTTTTCTCAGCGAACGAAACGAAATGCGAAATAATGCTACCAAATGCGAAATGAGCGGTAAACTATGTCGTTGGCGCCTTCTAATACTCTTCCCGAACTACCCAGCTCTCACGAATAGTTAAACGGTAGGTGAATGTATGTACAATACTGTTCAATGCCAAGCCAATAGGTATTAAACGCTATTATTTTAGCCGCTATTGCTTTGGCATTGTTACCTGGTCGTCGGATGAATCCACTTCCCTGGGCGTTGGCAACTCAATGTCCATGTTCTGCTTCGGTTGTAGGTGTGGATGGCGGTTTTTTCGCGGCTTTAAGTCGCGAACAGCGTTCTGGTCGAACAACGATAAATTTAAAAACGAAAACTAATCCCAAAGTCCCTGCTCGAGCGCCATGTAAAAAATTCGAAACTATTTGTTTGATGCCTTTACTTAGGCTTGAGACGCTGGAATTAGCAATACAGACCAGAGCTGTGGGCGGCGATAAAGGGCGATCAAAAAATAAACCGTGCGAGACGAAGTTCAATTTACGAGTGCTTTATTCCCACGCATCGCTTGTCGGCTATGCTGCGGGCGTGTAGTTGCATGTTGCTATGATTTACAGTGGCGGGAATTCATGCCGTAACCTTACGAACTACATTACATTCCATACATAACTTCATTGCTTTCTACTTATTTACTATTATTCTTATTATTATTGTGTAGCGACAGTGGTCAAACGACTGGCATGTGACGATAGCCAATTCAACACAATTGTGGAATCCGTGAAATAACCCTTTCTACCTGTAAATGCAGACAGAAACAAACCTTTGCCATTAGCTTGGCCACTAACAGTGCTCCTTGCAACTCTAGCCGTGGCAATGATGTTACCCTAACAGGAGCGACCTTGGACTTGGCCGCTACTTGTTGTACTGAACTTCCTCCACTTTTATCCCTTACACGAGCAGAAATGACGCCGCCGTAAGCTCTGTTGGATGCGTCAGAAAACCCAAAAAGCCTTAACGTGCATAGGTCTGCAGTAATTGGAATGGAGGATCGTGGGATTGAACATTTATCAATTAGTTTCCGTTTTTCCATATATCGACGGCATTGCGTTGAGTAGCTCGCTGGTAGCCCCTCGTCCCAATCCTGCTTTACAAGCCTAAGTTCCTGAATGAAGATTTTTCCCAAGATTAGCAAGGGACTCAAGAACCCTAACGGATCAAATATCTGAGCCAACTCGGACAACATTGATCGTTTCGTGGCGATCGAGGAGATTTTTATGTTATAAGAGAATTGGAATTTGTCCTTTAGACTTCACCAATATATTCCCAAAGTTTTAGCTGCATCCTCTGTTTTTAGCCTTAAAGGCTAGGTCAGTGCTGTTGTCCATTTCCTGACAATTGCTGCTCCATTTGTGCAGCTCGAACTTCCCTAGGCCACTAACCATACAGTATGGTTAGTGCCTAGGCCCAGTAATGCGGTCACATGCCTTTTCAACGTTGTCAATTCTTCTTCTGTATCCGCTCCACAGCATATCATCCATATAGAAACTTCGCTTCACCGCCTCTCTAGCTAATGGAAATCTTTCAGCGTACCTATCTGCCAAGTAATACAGGCAACGTACTGCTAGGAACGGTGCAGAATTTGTCCCATAAGTGACCGTATTTAAGCGTAGCACTTTTGATTAGCTCCGAAACGTTGCCTCGCCAAAAGATACACTGATAGTTTCTATGTGGTTCCTCGACAAATATTTGTCGGTACTTTTTTTTTTTATATTGGCCGTAAGAGCGTATCTATAGAAATGGAACCTGGTCAATATCTCGAACAGATCTGGTTGCAAATTTGGACCAACTAAGGTCGTGTCGTTCAGTGACATGCCGTTGCTAGACTTACAAGAGGCGAATAACCGGATGATGAGGCATCAAGTATTGAACTTTTTTTTCTCTTTAGTCCTTATTGCCTCTAAATGCCCTAATTGGCGGTATTCTTCAATAAATTGAACATATTGTTCCTTCAGAGCTTGGCTTCGATTCAACCTCTTCTCTAAGCTTAGGAACCTGGTTAGAGCGATTTGATAAGTTTCTCCTAATTCAATTTTAGAATTTTTAAATGGCAGAGCTACCACTAAATGTACCGAGGCATCTTGCTTAACATGCGTAACAAAACAACTTCACTTGCTACTACGGCAACTCCAGATGGCCTTGTGCATTCACCTACGACGACTCAGCCTAGCAGAGATTTTTGAAGCCTTGGAAGGTCAACGAACTTGGTTCTGATGATCGTCAATATGCTGAAAATTAAATTTGTATGCTACCGGTTCATGTACCAGTAACAAATAGTCGCCGCAATCGGTACTTGAACAAATTGGGCTTCGGAGATGTGAATACGTCAGATTTTTCTTTCGTACTGATTTTATTCGGTAAAATGCGAAGTATATATACAGTTCTATTAGTAAAATTGATTACTTAGGATCATAGTCTTGTTTAATTAGTTCTAAGTATAAGTAGGTATGAAAACATGCTATATTTATTTATGACTTAACAATGATTACAAATTTCACTGCATGGGTCCGGGTCCAAAGGTCCGTGAGTCAGGTCTAAGATAATTTTATGACTGTCGTAAACGATTATCATGCAGATGTTGTGACATTTTACCACTGCAGATCATCTCGAATGTAATTTATGACTGCATTATCAATACAACAAGATTATGTGCATGCATGTGCATGCACGTGCATCCAGCTGCCTGTTGGATATTTATTTAGGTCAGCGGTTCATATCTCATATTTATTGAGTCAGTTTGAGAATATTTATTTAGGTTGCTGAGAATTCTTACTACCTAATAACAAACATAAATTCGGTTTAATGTTTAAATCTAAATCGTACATCCTCCCAGCCGTTGACCATGGTATGTTCAACCATCATTAATGTTGATTATAAACGGCTGACTTGATGTTGCCTCTATTCGCTGATGTGGT
This sequence comes from Drosophila obscura, assembly GCF_018151105.1. Taxonomy (NCBI): domain Eukaryota; kingdom Metazoa; phylum Arthropoda; class Insecta; order Diptera; family Drosophilidae; genus Drosophila; species Drosophila obscura. The sequence goes on along the minus strand of NW_024542867.1, from coordinate 178,061 downwards.
AGGCTGTTGCCTTGGCTGAGAGGTATTCCTGGTTTTGGGCCATTTCTTGACCAAATTAACTATTACAAATATCATTATGAAGATCAGGGCAATGTATATGGCAATATGGTGATGACCGATGTTTTCAAGGTTGTGGGGTAGCTTGAAACTATTTGGTGGTAGCAGCTTGTTTCCATTTGATACAGCTCCTTGTAATTAAAATTTTCTTCGTTCGTTGAAGCTGTATCTGTCGGACGTTCATTTGATGTTTTGTTGATGTCATTTTCTCCGAACCGAGCGCATGACGAATGCCATGTGGTCTCCATTGTGCTTTGACTTGTTACGGTCATCAAAGAATTTCGAATGATGCATCCAGGTTTTGCGATCAATAATCCTGAATTTTGCAGTTTGATATCCAAAATTCCATCTACACATACTGCTGATAATTTCAATGATGGTTTTGTTGAAAATATCCATTGATTTTTTCCATGCATACTCAACCATATAAATGATTTTTTTGTTTTGATTAAGTTGCATGATGAATCCGTTTTGTTGTGGAACATTTGTAATTCACAACTTGTTTCAGCTGAGAACATTTTTTTTTTATTTAGCATACAAAATCATTGTATGATCTCGGATGGCATTTTTTAAGATCACTCTATGATAGTTCAACGAATTCGTCTCGGTGACTGTTGATTGCGATGTATGGTGTCTTAACTTCAAACATACTTATCCCATTTTCAGTTGGTGATGGGATAGGTGTCAGCTTGTAGATTTCCAGTTTGTATGCTGAAACTAATGGAAACGTAACTCTGATGATTGCATGATCATCTATAATCGTGCCTTCAGCTTTCATCATCTGATACACCATCAGCATATTTTCGGGAGTTACTGGGAGAATTTGTCCCGGCTTAAAGTGATTCCGTATCTGCTCGAGTTGTTCCTTTAGTTGTCATGGCGAAATTAACACAAGGCTTAAGTAAGTGATTCTCGTTATCCTTAACCTTTGCTATTGTTAAGACCTTAAAGAAAAGTCTAGACATTTGCGAGTTGAGTTGTAAATTCAAACTAAATTTTACTCTTAAAATCAGAGCCTTATATCAGTTTACAAACAATGTATGTGGTACAATTGATATTCTGCTCTGATCGCTAGACCCAAGGAACGGCTACATTTACTCTGGGGGTTGTTTGAGTGCATGCAACGCATTGCATACAACATTAATGCTGAGCTCTACATTTGATAAGTCGGATCTCCACTTGTGCGTTGCTTGTCGCGTACTTATTACCACACATTTTTGCCCTTTCATTCAAACGGTCGTAAATTATAAACTTTATGTACTACTACATTTAAATTTGGAAGTATATAGATTGTGTACAGAATCTTTTCTTAATGTACTCGTACATCGACATGTTCATGTTTGAAAATTCTGCAAAGGCCCGAAGGTGGAAAAGTTTATTAGAGTATTTTTATTTACCTTCTTGTATTTATTAGAATCATAATTACTGATGATAATTTAAGATAATTTACAGTGGGTAGGGAAGAGCTATTGATTGCAGTCTTCTTGCTACTTTAATTCTTCTTATGGTATATATAATTAATATTAACATTATTATTAGTCCGATAATTACGGCATGTGTCCCAATGGAACTTAAGTCCTTTTAATTCGTGATGACCTTCTCTAACAATTTTAATTCCTTTTTTAATTTATCAATTTCTTCCGTATGGTTGAAGAAGATACTCTTAATGGATTCCAAGCAATTTTTGGTATCTTACTTATATTACTTATATAACAGGATGAGATTGTCTCATAGCTTTCTGTATGAAGACTGTTAAAGATCAGACCTACGGGCACTGTGTTTCCACGTCCAGTGCCGCAGACTGACTCTCCAAACTAATGGGAAATAGCTACGGAGGAAGGGGGGAGGGATTACTTACAGTTGCCGTGCTTCCGCGTCCGGCTTCTGTAAGTTGAGGTTGGGATTTTGGTGAATCAACTGGACCACAATCGTGGTGGAAAGGGGTCGGGGTTACTAGTATGAGCTCCCAGTTCGCTCCCAGGAGAATAAACCGGATAAATTTGGTTCATTCGCTCTGTATTTTATTTAATAAACCCCTACACCCTACCTACCGCACCGCTATTGTTCCCTACTCACTTAAGTGAGGCTAGCTTACCCCTTCCACGGCCTGGTATCCCGGGCGGCTCGTTTGTTTGTTGCGTTGTCCCCTGTGTGTATTCCTCGTAAGCGTGGCCACTTTTGGCGGCAGGGCACGGGTTCTGAATTTCCGCGAACACGACTGGTCTCGTAGGCGATCTCCACTTAACTCTCGAGCCGCACTTTTCGACTCCCTCTTTTCATTGTGTGGGGGTGAGTCCACCCTCTGTTGAGAGTCTCTGCTGCGAGCCGCTGCTCAGCCTTCGTTCCTCTGCTTGCTGCTCTGCCACTGCGTTTTGTCGCTGGGCCGCATTTTTGAGCGAAGTTGCTCTCTCTGCTGTGGTGCGCCGTTTCGGATCGTGACGTATGTGTAGATAATGGCCTGCTGTGCTCGTTCGTCAGGTGTGACGTCACTTGTTCTTTGCTGTGGCTGTGTTTGTGGGCCTGTCAGAGATGACCATTGCGGTGGTTGTTTCCTGGTCACGTCTTGCCCGACGAATTTACGATGTCTTTCCCCTACTCGCCTTCTGCCCTTATTCTCCACACTATATTCTCCACTCCGCTATTATGACTAGGTGTAAGAAATGAAAAGACTTAATGCTTGGGTGGATATGAAATAACTTACGAACTATGAAAAATAATAATAAATGAAAAATGAGCTTCTACCTCCCTCTATTTACATATATACATACCCCTCGTAAGGGCACTCCCTTACACTGTGATGAGGTACTAATATCTTATCATCTATTCGCACAGTACAGCCATTTATTATTGTTAAGATTCCTTGTTGAGGAAGATCAATTAGTTCTTGATTTGAGTTACTACATTGAATTCTGGCATTAGTGTTTACTGGAACTTTGAAGAGCCAACTACCTTTCTTTTCTAATTCGACCCAAAAGGACCTAGTCTCTGCTACTTTTCTACACACACAATTTGAATGACCTTTTTGTTTGAACGGAGCTATCGCACCTTGGACTTGGCCGCTACTAGTCGCACTGAACTTCCTCCACTTTTATCCCTTACACGAGCATAAATGACGCCGCCGTAAGCTCTGTTGGATGCGTCAGAAAACCCAAAAAGCCTTAACGTGCATTGGTCTGCAGTAATTGGAATGGAGGATCGTGGGATTGAACATTTATCAATTAGTTTCCGTTTTTCCATATATCGACGGCATTGCGTTGAGTAGCTCGCTGGTAGCCCCTCGTCCCAATCCTGCTTTACAAGCCAAAGTTCATGAATGAAGATTTTTCCCATGATTAGCAAGGGACTCAAGAACCCTAACGGATCAAATATCTGAGCCAACTCGGACAACATTGATCGTTTCGTGGCGATCGAGGAGATTTTTATGTTATAAGAGAATTGGAATTTGTCCTTTAGACTTCACCAATATATTCCCAAAGTTTTAGCTACATCCTCTGTTTTTAGCCTTAAAGGCTAGGTCAGTGTTGTTGTCCATTTCCTGACAATTTCTGCTCCATTTGTGCAGCTCGAACTTCCCTAGGCCCAGTAATGCGGTCACATGCCTTTTCAACGTTGTCAATTCTTCTTCTGTATCCGCTCCACAGCATATCATCCATATAGAAACTTCGCTTCACCGCCTCTCTAGCTAATGGAAATCTTTCAGCGTACCTATCTGCCAAGTAATACAGGCAACGTACTGCTAGGAACGGTGCAGAATTTGTCCCATAAGTGACCGTATTTAAGCGTAGCACTTTTGATTAGCTCCGAAACGTTGCCTCGCCATAAAATACACTGATAGTTTCTATGTGGTTCCTCGACAAATATTTGTCGGTACTTTTTTTTTATATTGGCCGTAAGAGCGTATCTATAGAAATGGAACCTGTTCAATATTTTGAACAGATCTGGTTGCAAATTTGGACCAACTAAGGTCGTGTCGTTCAGTGACATGCCGTTGCTAGACTTACAAGAGGCGAATAACCGGATGATGAGGCATCAAGTATTGAACTTTTTTTTCTCTGTAGTCCTTATTGCCTCTAAATGCCCTAATTGGCGGTATTCTTCAATAAATTGAACATATTGTTCCTTCAGAGCTTGGCTTCGATTCAACCTCTTCTCTAAGCTTAGGAACCTGGTTAGAGCGATTTGATAAGTTTCTCCTAATTCAATTTTAGAATTTTTAAATGGCAGAGCTACCACTAAATGTCCCGAGGCCTCTTGCTTAACATGCGTAACAAAACAACTTCACTTGCTACTACGGCAACTCCAGATGGCCTTGTGCATTCACCTACGACGACTCAGCCTAGCAGAGATTTTTGAAGCCTTGGAAGGTCAACGAATCAAATGAATCTGTTGATGTAGATTCACTTGGTTCTGAAGATCGTCAATATGCTGAAAATTAAATTTGTATGCTACCGGTTCATGTACCAGTAACAAATAGTCGCCGCAATTGGTACTTGAACAAATTGGGCTTCGGAGATGTGAATACGTCAGATTTTTCTTTCGTACTGATTTTATTCGGTAAAATGCGAAGTATATATACAGTTCTATTAGTAAAATTGATTACTTAGGATCATAGTCTTGTTTAATTAGTTCTAAGTATAAGTAGGTATGAAAACATGCTATATTTATTTATGACTTAACAATGATTACAAATTTCACTGCATGGGTCCGGGTCCAAAGGTCCGTGAGTCAGGTCTAAGATAATTTTATGACTGTCGTAAACGATTATCATGCAGATGTTGTGACATTTTACCACTGCAGATCATCTCGAATGTAATTTATGACTGCATTATCAATACAACAAGATTATGTGCATGCATGTGCATGCACGTGCATCCAGCTGCCTGTTGGATATTTATTTAGGTCAGCGGTTCATATCTCATATTTATTGAGTCAGTTTGAGAATATTTATTTAGGTTGCTGAGAATTCTTACTACCTAATAACAAACATAAATTCGGTTTAATGTTTAAATCTAAATCGTACATCCTCCCAGCCGTTGACCATGGTATGTTCAACCATCATTAATGTTGATTATAAACGGCTGACTTGATGTTGCCTCTATTCGCTGATGTGGTAGGCTGTTGCCTTGGCTGAGAGGTATTCCTGGTTTTGGGCCATTTCTTGACCAAATTAACTATTACAAATATCATTATGAAGATCAGGGCAATGTATATGGCAATATGGTGATGACCGATGTTTTCAAGGTTGTGGGGTAGCTTGAAACTATTTGGTGGTAGCAGCTTGTTTCCATTTGATACAGCTCCTTGTAATTAAAATTTTCTTCGTTCGTTGAAGCTGTATCTGTCGGACGTTCATTTGATGTTTTGTTGATGTCATTTTCTCCGAACCGAGCGCATGACGAATGCCATGTGGTCTCCATTGTGTTTGACTTGTTACGGTCATCAAAGAATTTCGAATGATGCATCCAGGTTTTGCGATTCGGTTGGGAATACAATACAGAGAAGGAATTTAAACATAATAGTAAAAAAAGGTTTAAGGTCAACGAGATCCTTTTACAGGTAAATGCTTTGGAAAAAAACTACCTCTAAACTATCACATCAGATATAGTTCAAGGAGATGAAAAACCTGTTTGACAGTGTTTCGAAGAGCCTGAGTGAGAGGAAGGATCAAAGGGTAGAACTCGTTTAGAGAGAGAGAGGGGGAGAATGTAAGGATTGATTTTGATTTGTCACAATTTTCAGGTAAAAAAAAATCGATATTGATTTTACAGAATTTCCAGAGGAGAAAAGAACTTAGTTCACATTTTCACCGATAGGTGGCGCCACCAAGTAGTAATGAAATGGTCCCTTCTACGTGTTGCGAGTAAATCCTAAATTCGCAACATGTTGCTTAAGGATGTGAAACATGATATTTGATTCAACAACCCTATTCTCAGCAACATGTGGTTTTCAAATAAATGGTTTCAGTTTCTGATATTTACCATGATCATGTTCAAAATAAATATTTTTTCATATTGTTTTGGGAAAATAAATGGTTTCAGTTTCTGATATTTACCATGATCATGTTGAAATAAAATAATTTATAAAAATATATATGGTTTTAGTTTCTGATATTTACCATAATCATATCCTTCAAGAGTAGAGTTACCTATATTTATATATAGGATGTGCAATCAATGAATAAAAGTATAAGATGAATGCAAAGAGAACTTATTATAGTAAATATACGAAGAAGGTCCCTTTTCATTACTACTTGGTGGCGCCACCTATCGGTGAAAATGTGAACTAAGTTCTTTTCTCCTCTGGAAATTCTGTAAAATCAATATCGATTTTTTTTTTACCTGAAAATTGTGACAAATCAAAATCAATCCTTACATTCTCCCTCTCTCTCTCTCTAAACGAGTTCTACCCTTTGATCCTTCCTCTCACTGTCAAACAGGTTTTTCATCTCCTTGAACTATATCTGATGTGATAGTTTAGAGGTAGTTTTTTTCCAAAGCATTTACCTGTAAAAGGATCTCGTTGACCTTAAACCTTTTTTTACTATTATGTTTAAATTCCTTCTCTGTATTGTATTCCCAACACTGTCCTATAGTTGAGTGCCTATATAATAGCTACTCACAGCTATAAGCTATTACAGAAACTAGTAAACTGTATACAAAGATGGATAACCTAGAGGTCATTTTTATTGAGTCGCAACCGGAGGAAACCATAAATCTGGATTCTCAGCCAGACTCCGTGGACCTGTCACTGATTTTTAGAATTAAAACCCAAAATTATCTCGAGAGGAATTGGAATCCTATTAATGAGATTAAATGGGATGATGATAGTGAGGATGATGACCTCATGATATCATCACAATACATTTTTGAGGAATATGTCGGTGAGGACTCCATGACTGAAACGCCATTCGTTTTTCCGGATGATGATCATATTTTCGATTTGGTCGATGATCAAGACTGCGGTGAAAGGGATCGACTCAGGGATCTACTTCGGGATGAAGATGACGCTGAGTTAATAGCGGCGTTGGAAAGAACTGAGGCTGGATTTAAATAAGGCGAGAAAGCATATGTATAATAAAAATATTCGATGTATTTTTCTAATCATAATATTATATACATACATACATAGGTATAATAAATAGAATACTACATTTAAGAAATTTATTTTCAATGTTTCCTTACTTCTGATTGGGTGAATTTCACTTCCTACTATTACATGTTACATCCCCCAGAGAATCATAGGATTCGTTTGAAACAGGTTTTCCAAGCGAGGATTACACAAAAGAATAAGTGCATTTCAGGTATAGGTACCTGGTATTGAATGTATTTATTGGTTGAATTTCACATCCTATTAATCTAGGTACAATCGGGTAAATTCACTTATATTTAAAGATATATGTACATTTACTGGATAATTTATTTTTTAATATTTTTTTAGTTTTTCATTTATTTGCTTTAATTCTTTGTTATGCTTTAATAAAATATGCATATTGAAGTCAAATTTCAACCAAAACTTCTTAGGTCCAGGACATAAGTAACATCGATAAAATGATGATCTTGATTTTGGATAACTGAAGTTGTGGATTTTTAGGGTGTGATTTTTTAATCCATTGAGGGAACTAAACGATTTTTGATCATAACACAGCTCACAATGAAATGTCCTCATGTTGAATTGAAAATAAACTAAATTATCTTAAGAACTTGAACTTATTATATAGGTTTTCAAGTGATGAACAAAGGAAGAAATATGTATTCATTTAATTCTTTTTATATTCATTTCATTCTGTTTATATATTGGTTCATGTTGAAGGTTATATATAAAGACAAAAATATATGTTTAATAGTTGAAAATCATATACTAAAGTGGTATCGATTGAATTTATTCATTATCACTCAACAACCAATCAGATTGAAGACATGTTGCTTTTAAACCATTAGAATCATTTACTTATTATCACTCAACTACCAATCAGAACAGCTCTCTTTTATATTAAATTAACCTACCCAGAGTATAAAAGACCATGTAATCTTAGATACCTAATTTAGTATACAACAGTGTCTTTTTTGAATAGTTTATAATCCTATAATGGTATGTAAGAAATTTATTACTATTTTTTGTATATATAAGGATACAGTTGTAATAAAATATATACACAGGCGTTCCTGGAAATACTTAACGAGACAAAGCCAGTGATTGGATACACCAAGGTTGAGGATCTATGTATAGGATTTGAGTACAAGATCATTGGATGCAAACTCAAAAAAACATCCTTTGGAAATAAAGTAGTTCTTTATTTAACTGATAAGGACAACGAGCATCTTTGGATATTTTTACCCAAAAGTTATGTAACCAAATTTTCCTCAAAAACACCCTTTAAGATGTTAAAGGAGCATGGAATTTCACATCTTATATATAAAGGAAAAGAGATGACTAGATATAGCACTGCCCATTTCCAATTTATATGTAAAGAAAAAATAATTATTTAAATGGAATACTTCTTATGTATGTCAGAGAGCAAGAGACAACTATACATTTAAAGAATAAAAAAGAGATTAAAAGGTTGTAAATAAACCTATGTGAATCTACATAAGTAAAAAGAGATGGATAGATATAGCACTGCTTATTTACAATATATACATAGGTAAGGGAAAACACAAGGTGAAAAGAATGAAATCGTGTATATAAAGAGCCAGGCTCTTTGTACCAACATCAGTAATCGATTCAAGAAGCCAGTTGAAGCATGTACGCCAAGCAGATTAAACTATTCCTTATTCAATTCGAAGAGATGATCTTTGAGGACCATCGACAAACCCTGGAAAACTTAATGATCATTTTGGAGGATCTGGAGGAAAAGGAGCTCCAGTATTCAAAGTTCGGCTTTCACTATAAGCTGTGCCCCTGGAGTGATGACGATGCTACCGATGGACCTGATACATGCCTTTGTCATACATTACCGGCAAAGAAAGCTCAAGCTGTAGACTTAATGATAAAATATTATAACCTAAATAAGCGAATGAATCCCAGTTCAAAACAGCAATAAATATTTACTCTAAAACAATTTTATGTTGTTTTATTTTAAACATATTTTTTAAACATTTTCATTATTAGCTTATCATTATAATTAAAGTCATTTTTCTTAAATTGTTTTAAAAAACAATTTAATGTTTTATTGTTACTCTTAAAAATTCCATAAAGAATACAGTAATGACCGCAGGTACTTGAAAAATATCCTTGAAGTGATTGTTTATTAAATGTAAACTTCATTGAATTTTTTCTTAATAATTGTAAAAATTCTTTTTTCTGAGGATATTGACCATAGGAATCAAAAAATTCAGCTGAATTTTTGCTTTCAAAGTAGAAAGCAACCCAATGAGTTCCTGGACGTTGTGATGAATCTGTGTTTGCTATTATTAGAGCAGGATATTTAGAAATTACTTTAGGAAGCTTATCAGAGGGATAAACTCCTTTAAAAACCTTTTTTGTTTTTGAATGCTTAGAAAGCAAATTATTGATTTGCAATGTATTCATTTTTATAATAGAACCCGAATATTTCGATGTTTATCAATATCAATCATTGAGTCATATTCACAGTATACCAAACAAGTAACTGCTTCAGTAAGAGGTTCCGAAAATCGTCCTTCAATTCGAATGGCTCCTTGAGAAATTAAGTTTGAGCAATGGGTTGAATTATAATGGTCTGCAGTTAAGTCAAATGCTAATATAAAACTATTTTTATCATACATTTCCTTTGTAATTTGCAAGCCTCGATCATAATGTCTTATTCCACTTGCTCTGAATAGCATATTATAACCTCTAGAGCTTTGTGCATTTTCAGAGTTCGAGAAATCAAACTCAAGAGCCTGCGATGGTACTTGCACACCATTAACCAATAGATTAAAGCGTTGAATTTTAAAATGTTCAAAATTGAAAGGATTCAAAGTTCGATTGCCAGAATATGATTTGTTTTTTACCATGCAAAAAGCCAAAAAATTAGGAATCTGTCCAATAACTGCATTGTCAATTGATAATGTATTATTTCCTGGGTATATTGTAAATGATTTTACTTGGGCTTTGCTATATGGATAAATAGCATTTTTAGTTTGTAAAACATGATGATGAGCCAATAAAATGCTTGGATTAATAGTTATGTGGTTCATGAAGAGTTGTGCTTCCAATATCTTTAGATTTGATTCAGTTTCAGATTCCATTAAATAAAATGCTGTTTTTTCAATGTTAAAAGTTATTCTTAAATCAACATTATTTATAAGCAGTTTTGGTTGATTAAATATATCTCCATTAACTTTTCCAAAAAGTTCAACCTTATTACTGTTTTGAAAAATTTTTTTAAGCAAAACGGATCCATCGGTATTAACATATCTACCAGATAATAATTTACCATAGTTAGGATAATAGCCTTGAGTGGTTAAGTGACTTTCAGTGGCGTCACTACCATAGTTTAAAATCGTTTGCAAATACGATCTATAATGATAGTTATTATCACTCTGAGAAACCAATATATTATTTAAATATACAGACGAACTTCTGAACATTGAATGTAAAATATTATTCACTACTCCAACATTGTCTCCTTCAATGCTTCCATTATCATTTTTTCTTAGTTGTACAACAAGTCTTAAGTAAACACTTGACAGATCTCGATATGTTTCACCATTTCCTAAGCAAACGAATTCAATTGAAGAGGCGCTGTCCAATGAAGCTATGGGATTGTATGAAACTTCTTCAGTTCTCAGAATAGAGCTTTGTGTGGGATGTGGTTCAAACAGATCCAATTCGCTTTTCATACATTCTATATGGGTGGTCATTTTGATTTCGAAAAAATATCTTTTATATTTAATTTCTTGGAGGATTTTTTCTTTATTGGTCTCGACTGCGTATGTTTGCGTCCTTGTTTAGATGATAAATGAGCTCGTTTTTTCCTAGACCTTCTCTTTTTATTCTTTTTACCTTCACCATTTTGGAATCGTGTAAATTTATTTATTGCTTTATTTGACAGATTTTGCAATGCAATTTTGCTTTGTTCTTGGATAATGTTTCTTAAAGGTTTTCGACCAAACTCATTTATTACAGCCTTTCCAGTTTCAGAGGCTTGATTTTTAATAGCGTTTATCCCCGAAAGGAAGAGTGGTTTTATATAATTAAAAAGCCCACTAAAAAAATTTCCAATTCCTCTACCTTGTTGGATAACTCTGGGTGTCACATATAGACTTCCTATATGATTTAACCCACCACCACATTGATTTAAATAATATTGTTGATAAGATCTCGTCATGATGACTATTTCTACTCTGAACTAATTTAGATTTGTACAGTTTTATTTATAGCATTTCGATTCGTTTTCTGAAGTGTAGAGTAATAAATATTGGAACTGTTGAAGATTCAAATGGTACTTTATATCCTTTGGAATCAGTAATTAATATTGAAATTTCCTTTGGTGACCATATTTCAATAGGATAATATTCAATATTTTTGAATTGCATGAGTTGCTCTTTTCCATTGAAATATAATACTCGAAGACATCGGGGTCTCTTGTTTCCTACACATCTTGGTTTAATAATGTCAGTGTAAACAAAAATCAATCCATTTTCAAAAACTTCAGACTCAATTGATTCATTTTCATATCTAAATGTTTCCCCATTTACTAAGCTAATAACGAATTCTGTTGTTTCGGTAGATATAATCGAGGAATTATTACGATTGACTGGTGTACATTTATTAAGATATAAGTCTGTGATTCCAACTTCCCATTCGTCATTCATGTTTTCAGGAATATTTACAATGTTTGTAAATGCACACTTAACGTTATCATTAAAGACATTTAACGAATCATTACTGAGTAATGTAACGAAAAACTGTGTTGTAAATGTCATTTTTTGTTTTATGTTCTGCTCCGTTTATTAATTGTAGGAAACCCAATTAATTTTGTTTTTTCCAATTTGCAAAGGCTCTCTGTTTCTAACAGATCTACTCAACTTTTCCCGTCCGCTTACGTATTTCAAGTCTTGTAATGGTTTTGGTTCACTTTTATCCCTCTTAAGTTTTGCTCTTAGTTTTTGCTGCTTATCGGTAAGCTTTACTTTAGATACTGCTTGTATTTTTGATACTTGAGTGTCTAAAAATGGTGTTTCTAAAAATGAAGTGTCCTTTACTTTACGTTTTTTATGCGTTGACTTAAAAGTTTTTTCAGGCTTTAAATCATCATCGTCGCTGAGATTAGGTAAATCATGTGACTCATTATCTATTGAGAAATCCTTTTTTGGGTTAACATTATTTTTATTGTAAAGAATATCAGTTGTGGGCATTACATCAAACCCGACTGAGTCGTCTTGTGTTTGTGTTCCAATGGTTTTAGATGATGGATGTGATGTTTTCAGACTAGGTCGTACATCCATTGTCTTATTTCTTTTTTTATTTTGATAGTAACACAATTCTTGACGTATTTTAATCCATTTATTATAGTCACTAGTTTTCTTATCATTTAAAATAGGTAAAAATGTTATATTTATTAAATCGTTTTCATTTTCACCTTTTATTAGTTTTTGATAAGCATTCGGACGCATTAAAATTACTTTGCTTAATTGATGCGTATTTCTAAACATTGCTTAATATTTTTCCAAAAATCCCCGAAAGCAATGAACTGATTAGAATTGGTAAAAATCCTCCCTTTTGGATGAGAACTTTTCTCTTGGAATTGATTGAACGTTTTGGACATGAAATATAACGTAATGCATTTTTATACTTTTTGAGAGCATATAGTTGAGATTTTGATATCTTATGATTTCCTTGTAATGTGTTCAATACTATTTCCACTAATGCTTTCACCGACTCAATATCACAATTACTTATAATTGCATTTCGAAGTTTGTGGTTAGCCCTTTTGAGCACATACAATAAATGTTTGTTCGCTTTCAATCGATTTAGATTCTTTTTGTAAACCATTTTCATCAGCAAAGCAAATTGTGTACACAGAATTAAAAATATCTGTTCGAAATCTCAAGAGATCATTTATTCCCTGAGTAAGGTCAATAAGTAAATAACCATGTGGCTCATCTGTAACCTCCTTATATATTCTAAATAGTTCCTGAGAGTTCTCAGGATAAATTTGTCTTGCCAAGCATTGAAATTGCAGTTTATCTCTGGGGTTTTTGAATGCAACGATGTATTTTGTGTTTAGAGAAATATCTCGCGTATGTGATGATTTATGAAATATGTTTTGTGTAACTACTATTACAGATAAGTTCCTGTGGTGAGATCCTCTCGTGAAAAGCTCGCATACATTTTTATTAAATGCACCCATCATCAAGTCATCTAATATTAAAAGAATGGGTTCATTAGCTTCATTTTCAATTGTTTCAGGAATTCCTTTATAGTATTCGATGTTATTGAAATTTGGTTTAGCGTGTTCCTCACCATAACACCACAGTATTCGATCAATTGAAATACTTAGCATTTCATTCCTTTTGTTTATTAAATTTTCTAAAAACGTTGTCTTTCCAGACCCTGAAGGACCACAAATTAGCATTGTAAAAGGATGTATAAATTGTTTAAACATTTTTTAGTAATTTTTATTTATTAATCATTTATAAATGTTTTCTATAATTTAATTAGGTTTCTCCTGATCGCGTTTTTTGTGACAGTTTTTTTCAAAATGAGTATCAGATCCGCAATAATTACAATAAACAACTTGGGAGTATCCTTTTTTGCGTGGATCATTTTCAAACAAACGCTTAAATGTATCCATTTTAATCAACTAGTTAATTCCAATGCTTAATACATACTGAAATTCTATACATATGAATCACCATTACAGTATACATTATAATTTGAATTTTCCAAGATAACAAAAAGCTTAAATAAATTATTTAGAGCACATCTAAGAGGCATTTTTTTGTGAATTCTACAGTTGGTAAAAAAATTTGGATATAAGGTCAGACTTTTTCCAATATCGATATCAATAATGTTATTTTTTAAATACTTTGATAAAAACTTTTTTTTAATTTCACCTCTTACAATGACAGTGTTAAATCTGTTTAGTGGTGAAAGTATTTCACCTAAACTTAAATATGATATTTCACCGTCTGACCATTCCAATCCATTTATGGTGTGATGATGTATGTTTTGTTGTTTAATCATTTCATTATCCAATTCATTTAGGTTGTATGGTGGTTTGAAATGAAAGAAGTTTGGAGTTACTGTACCGGTTTGCATAAACGCTAATTCCTTAATAAAAATTTGTTTGTTATTTCCAAAGAGATATTGAAAATCAACAATAACGCTTGATTTCCTGTCGATTGTGTTCATGTTGGCTTGAGATTTTGTAATAAACTAAATGAGTCGGTGATAGCTTTCTCCTTTATATACAGCTCATTTCAGTAATAGTTCTCAGTTTAAAAAAAGCATTCAACTCTAATGGACACGCTTCAATCAAAAAGAATTAGGTCTACTAGAAAGAAGCAGGATCACGAAGTCATATTCGGACTCGAATATTATGTAATACATAATTTAAAGTTAAAGTGTGGGTTTTCAACTTCAAGAAAATTCACTCCCATGATCTGGATGCAGCAAAGCAAAAACAATTTCGTTGGATTAGATAAAGATGAATGGATGAAATTGGTTACATACAAGGAGTATATTCAATTAAAACTTGATCAGTATGATTTCTTGATGCCTGATACAATTATAGACCATCCATTATTAGGTACTATAAAATGTAATTTTAGATTTCGAAAATCCGATAAGCAGTATGTTTTTATAATAAATCAGTTTGGAAATAAAATTGAATTTGATAGTGAGTCCTGGAGATCATTTTTAAGATTAGGCATTTTTTTTACTACATTTTTATGTTGGAATACGATACTTAAACAACAAATTACATTTCTTTACTATAATAACATTATTCCTAAGTGTGCAGAATTGCAAAAATTTGATGTTCAACTATCTGATTTAGACGGAACTTATGATAGAAATGTTGAAATAGATTTAACCCGGTTATGTTTCGAAATTTCCAAAAAAATGTGTAATCAAATAAAACGCGATGTTCTCGAGTATAAGCAAACACTATTAAATAAGCAATCAATCAACAATAATATTAAAAGTAAAAATTAATAAAAATGAGTAAGCAGCAAGTTGTTAATGAAATACATAAGCCTGCTAGAAAAAACTTTACTCGTCGCAAATTCGTTCAAAAGGGCATTAATGACACGTGGCAAATAGACTTAGTTGAAATGATCCCCTTTTATAAGGAAAATAAAGGATTTAGATATTTGATAACAGTGATTGATACGTTCTCGAAGTTTTCATATGCAGCTCCCGTTAAGTCTAAAACAGCTTCAGATGTGTCATCAGCAATGAAGAGAATATTTAATATATCTAAACATATCCCTAAAAATATTCAATCCGATCAAGGAAAGGAGTTTTTCAATAGTTCCTTTGGAGAGTTAATGCGAATAAACAACATAAACCATTACCATACATATACACACCTCAAGGCATCTATTTGTGAACGTTTTAATAGAACATTAAAAAATCGTATGTGGAAAATGTTTAGTATGCAGGGTAATCATGTATGGATTCATGCCTTGCAGGACTTAGTAAATGATTATAATAATTCATATCACAGAACCATAAAAATGAGTCCTATAGATGTAGACAAGCAAAATGAAGAGTTTATTTTAAAAACAGTTTATAATATTTGCAAGGTATTCCCCAAAAATAAGTTTTCCATTGGTGATCCTGTTAGAATAAGTAAATATAAAGGTATTTTTACGAAGGGATATGAACCAAACTGGACAACCGAAGTTTTTAAAATTTTAAAAGTCAAGTCTACCAATCCTGTAACATATGAACTGGAGGACTATAAGGGGGAAATGATCAAAGGCTCCTTTTATGATCAAGAACTCCAAAAAGTGAAAGATGAAAATGCTTTCTTAGTTGAAAAAATAATCCGAAGAAAACATGATAAAGTTTTTGTTAAATGGTTAGGGTTTGATGAAACACACAATTCATGGATAGATAAAAAGAATTTATTAAAATAATTAAACATCAAACAATTTTTGATGTTGTTTTTTTTATTTTTTATATACATACATTTTTCATTAAAAGTTATACAAAATATATACAAAATATACAATTACTTATCATATTTTTATACTAAATCTAAATATATTCAATTCAGATTACTTATACAATATTTTGTGTATCATTACTAGAATATAAAATATTTTGAATTTCAAAGTGATTATGAGCTAATGTTGAAATATTATCAGGCAATATAAATCTCTTGTCATCCTTATAATTAAGACTTATCTTATTTACAATTTCAGTATATATTTTATGACCTCTACTTCGAATAACTCTCTGCTGACCATAATAAGTTTTTTTATGTTTAATGCATTCAATATAATGATCATGCGATAATCTTTTCACTACTGACTTTTTGACTCCTTTAACCTTTTTTACGTTATCAAAGTCAGAGCTATCATCTTTTGCAACTAAATATGAGTATGCTTTTGCTTTTAATCCTGCAAAAGAGGTCATTATCCGACCTGCATTTTCGTCTTTCATTAAACCTAGTTCCTTGTTATTAGCACGATGTATACCGAATCTGTTTGAGGTTTGATAGTTTGATGTGTCAAAGCGACTAGGATTGTCTTTAATTAGTTCATAAAAATCTTCTTCTGATGATATAATAAATGAATCTGTATCCATATAAAGTATTTTTGATGATGGACATTTTACAGAATGGAAATTATAGAAATAGTCGTACATTAACCATTTTGAAAGTTCTAATACACTAACTCCAATGTATATGGGTTTATCATAATAAATTTTTGATTTAGTTGATTCAATTGCAGCTAAATTATCTCCAAAGACTTCAACACTGTGAAAATTATGTCTAGCTATGCGTTGTCTAAACCCTGCGGAATTCTGTCTGGATTCATAATTTTTGACTAATGCAACCTCACGACGCTTTTCTACATTTTCCATCGTTTTGCCGTATACGGCATTGACCATTAATTTAAAAAAGTTTATCTCAAACTCATTTACAGCTAATTTTCTTAGTGTTGTATTTAGGTCAATATAAGGCTTTAACCAACAGGACTGTTTAAAAGATAGTATTCGAGATATTTTTTCTACAATCATACCTTGCTCTATACATAACTGCAGCTGTTTTAAATGTATTATATAATTCTTTTTATCTGATAAATCAGCTATTAATTTGGGCTGCTTTCCTCCTGGCGGAATTTTATTTTCGGGGCAGAATGGTAAACTATTATGTTTATTATGAACATTTTTAGGATATTTCAGATCTACTTCTAATATGTATCCTATATTACCTCTGGCTGATATATTAAGAGCGTTGAAAGATAAAATTTCATTATTACTTAGAAATTTAAAATTGGAATATGGAAGTGGTTGACTCATAGCCCATCCATATAAATTGTTGGCGTCAATATATGTCAGGTAGTTTATAGGATCGCTAGACTTGAATTTGTCATTTAAGTATTTGTTATTTGCTGTAGCGATCCTTTGGGTACATTGAGTCAACCCTCCCCGGACTGCAGTTTTTAAAAAGTTATAAATATCAGGATCACTTATAAGTTCCAATTCTATCTTTGTGTATTTAAGCATTGCATCCCATGAAACTGAAGGAGCAGTAACATAATTAATGGGATCTAGTCTGTATACTCGTGAACAAAGAGTTCTAAAATTTTCGAATACATCGGCAAGAATTAGAACATCGCTTTCCAAGTATAATTTTAAGTAATCTCTAATACTAGTACAGTTAAACATTCTCCACACGCTCTGAGCAAAGTTATAATCTTCCACGCTACATTCCTCATCATTCAGAGAATTATAAAAATATTCCCTTGAAGGGAGCTGGGATTCCTCAAATTTTTGAAAACTATCTAAATAGTCATAGGGAAATACTCCTTTTCTTCGTAGCATGTCAAATTTTTCGTTTTGATATTTGCTGTTCAATATTTTGAAATTGGATACATCCATATAGCTAGCAAGTTTTTCTAAGCTCGAATTTAAAAATCTATTTGAATCTATGTATCTTATTTTATATTGATGAAGATGTGAATCAAGCTTGCAAGTTTGAGTTAACGCAATATATAACTCTTTATTGCAAGGAATGGGTTTCAATTCATCTCTTATCGATGTTACAAATAAGTGGATGTCATATCGAGACAAGTTGTGACACACTACAGGGAAAAAGGGATCGCTTAATCTAAATGTTTGCTTACAGACCTTATGAATAGGCCCTACATATTGGCCCGTGAATTGATTGAAGTATTTTTCACGATCATCAACCAAAATTTGCTCATCGCAGGCACAGCACGCTTCGTGTTCCTGACAGTCTTCATCCCAAATATTGAATTCATATATGGGCTTTTTACTAGATTTCCAGTACTTCTCATAAAGGCCATCAGTTTTAGCCCTAAGCACTTGACAGAATTTTTCAATACAATCAGGTCCTGAAATAACGAAGTCGTAATGCTTAGAGTTTATTTATATTTATTTATTTATTTTATAATATTTACCTTCATATGTCCACATCTCATTTAGATGAGGATTGTATTTATGTGCAACATAAAATGAAACTGCACATGCTGTATGCCTCTGCGCCATAGTAGTCGATGATTTGGAGGGATCATTAAGATTTCTATGGAAATTTTCCAAAACAGCTTCGATGTCAGCATAAATTACGACTGGGGGTGAAAGTTTTTTCGACCAACTTTTAAATATGGTTTTAGTATTGGGTTCTGGATATAGAGCCGCAACTTTTCCACACTCCTTAGTGTCGTGAATAGTATTTGTAGTACTATAAAATTGCAAACAGTTATCGCAAAAATATGCTGCACTATGAGATTTACTATGTTGGGAATAGCATAACTTCTTCATGCACGTTATATAGGCATAATGCATCATTTGCATATCACTATTGATGCCTAGCAAGTTTATATGATTAGGACGAATTTTATTAGTCCTCACTGTGGGTCCCACAACGTTTTTACCATTATCATCAATTTCATATATATTGATGCTGAAATCCTCATTGGCTTTTTCGAATCGCTTTATTCCTTTGCTTGTTATTGGAAACTCAATCTCAGAAAAATCGAGTCTAAAACCGTTATAATGAATTATTTCCTGGTTTATGTTTAAAATGCGATAGCTTGATGGGATTGCTAATTTGTCTCGAGCCAACCTTTTTTCAACTGATCTTGTAAATGTAGTTTCTGCATGTCTTTTATATGCTAATGATGCTAAAATACACCACTTGAAACAAAAATCATCTACATTTTTAACATTGATGATAGCATTTCGTGATTTTATTTTTTTAGGAGCTTCTATATACCCCCTTGCAGGGATGTGTTCCAGTTTAATTATTGTTAACTCAAAATATTTAAAATTTTTTATAGCCCAACCTGAATCCTTCTCCTGGAATTCGCTGCTTAAAGTTATAAGGTTTTCCAGAGCGTTATTTAAGTGTTCATCAATGAACTCTTGCTCATATATGGGTTTGTATGAAGTTATGAAATGCTTCATTGTTTCTGTCAAGGTTTCATCATCAGTTTGCTTGACATACAGACCATATACTTTTAAATTGAACTTTACGGCTCTGTACTCGCTCAAACAACAATTAAGTAAATTGATTATATCATTTTTACAATCATTATAAAAATCTTTTAAGTCAATCCGATTACTTTTACTGGATTGAACCCGATATGATTTTATGGGAAATTTCGAGTTTGATGCCAGGTTGATAATATTAGGATTGTTATGTATTTGGTCTGCAGCGGCATTCTTATGCTTTTCAGACATAATATGGCGCTTTTCCTTCGAGGGAGTGTAACTCTCACCGCATATTGCACAGTCAATGTTTTCCGCTGGTGCATTCATTCTAGGCCGTTTTGAAGATCTTGAAGTTGACTGTTCTCGGAGGTCAGTTGTCGAAGAAGATTTCCTCATTAGCACGTTGAAAGCATTTCTTTGAGCAGAACATACCTCATAATGAGAGTCTAGCTCTGCTAAGTCGAGGAAATTCAAACATAGATCGCACTCAACTTTTTTCTGGGGACCTAAGCAACTCTCATAATGAGAGTCGATCTCTGTTCCCTCTAAGGATTTATAGCATAGATTGCACTCAATCGGAATCCGCGGTCCTACGCAACTGTCGTAGTGAGAGGCGAACTCTGTTAATTTAACAAACTCTGAACACATAGTGCACGCGATTTCGGGATTCATTTTGAAATTTTTATATTTTGTTTGATCACTTTCACTATTAGAAGAGAACTAAGAGTTTTTCATAAAAAGCGTTCTATTTATCTGCCTAACGCCTACTCAGTCTTTTGTATTCAACAGGTTCAGTACTCGTTTAAAACCGGTTTCAAAACGATTTCTTCTGCTGACTATGTAATAATAGGATGTGAAATTCAACCAATAAATACATTCAATACCAGGTACCTATACCTGAAATGCACTTATTCTTTTGTGTAATCCTCGCTTGGAAAACCTGTTTCAAACGAATCCTATGATTCTCTGGGGGATGTAACATGTAATAGTAGGAAGTGAAATTCACCCAATCAGAAGTAAGGAAACATTGAAAATAAATTTCTTAAATGTAGTATTCTATTTATTATACCTATGTATGTATGTATATAATATTATGATTAGAAAAATACATCGAATATTTTTATTATACATATGCTTTCTCGCCTTATTTAAATCCAGCCTCAGTTCTTTCCAACGCCGCTATTAACTCAGCGTCATCTTCATCCCGAAGTAGATCCCTGAGTCGATCCCTTTCACCGCAGTCTTGATCATCGACCAAATCGAAAATATGATCATCATCCGGAAAAACGAATGGCGTTTCAGTCATGGAGTCCTCACCGACATATTCCTCAAAAATGTATTGTGATGATATCATGAGGTCATCATCCTCACTATCATCATCCCATTTAATCTCATTAATAGGATTCCAATTCCTCTCGAGATAATTTTGGGTTTTAATTCTAAAAATCAGTGACAGGTCCACGGAGTCTGGCTGAGAATCCAGATTTATGGTTTCCTCCGGTTGCGACTCAATAAAAATGACCTCTAGGTTATCCATCTTTGTATACAGTTTACTAGTTTCTGTAATAGCTTATAGCTGTGAGTAGCTATTATATAGGCACTCAACTATAGGACAGTGTTGGGAATACAATACAGAGAAGGAATTTAAACATAATAGTAAAAAAAGGTTTAAGGTCAACGAGATCCTTTTACAGGTAAATGCTTTGGAAAAAAACTACCTCTAAACTATCACATCAGATATAGTTCAAGGAGATGAAAAACCTGTTTGACAGTGTTTTCGAAGAGCCTGAGTGAGAGGAAGGATCAAAGGGTAGAACTCGTTTAGAGAGAGAGAGAGGGAGAATGTAAGGATTGATTTTGATTTGTCACAATTTTCAGGTAAAAAAAAAATCGATATTGATTTTACAGAATTTCCAGAGGAGAAAAGAACTTAGTTCACATTTTCACCGATAGGTGGCGCCACCAAGTAGTAATGAAAAGGGACCTTCTTCGTATATTTACTATAAAAAGTTCTCTTTGCATTCATCTTATACTTTTATTCATTGATTGCACATCCTATATATAAATATAGGTAACTCTACTCTTGAAGGATATGATTATGGTAAATATCAGAAACTAAAACCATATATATTTTTATAAATTATTTTATTTCAACATGATCATGGTAAATATCAGAAACTGAAACCATTTATTTTCCCAAAACAATATGAAAAAATATTTATTTTGAACATGATCATGGTAAATATCAGAAACTGAAACCATTTATTTGAAAACCACATGTTGCTGAGAATAGGGTTGTTGAATCAAATATCATGTTTCACATCCTTAAGCAACATGTTGCGAATTTAGGATTTACTCGCAACACGTAGAAGGGACCATTTCATTACTACTTGGTGGCGCCACCTATCGGTGAAAATGTGAACTAAGTTCTTTTCTCCTCTGGAAATTCTGTAAAATCAATATCGATTTTTTTTTACCTGAAAATTGTGACAAATCAAAATCAATCCTTACATTCTCCCTCTCTCTCTCTAAACGAGTTCTACCCTTTGATCCTTCCCCTCACTCAGGCTCTTCGAAAACACTGTCAAACAGGTTTTTCATCTCCTTGAACTATATCTGATGTGATAGTTTAGAGGTAGTTTTTTTCCAAACCTTTACCTTAAAAAGGTAAACGTTGACCTTAAACCTTTTTTTACTATTATGTTTAAATTCCTTCTCTGTATTTGCATGTTGAGTGCCTACCTGTAAAATTCTCGGATGGCATTTTTTAAGATCACTCTATGAGAGTTCAACGAATTCGTCTCGGTGACCTTTGATGATGCGTCATGTATGGTGTCTTAACTTCAAACATACTTATCCCATTTTCAGTTGGGGGCCTGTCCGGGGTGAAGACGTCGCTTGAAACAACTCTTGCATGATCATATATAATCGTGCCTTCAGCTTTCATCATCTGATACACTATCAGCATATTTTCGGGAGTTACTGGGAGAATTTGTCCCGGCTTTAAGTGATTCCGTATCTGCTCGAGTTGTTCCTTTAGTTGTCATGGCGAAATTAACACAAGGCTTAAGTAAGTGATTCTCGTTATCCTTAACCTTTGCTATTGTTAAGACCTTAAAGAAAAGTCTAGACATTTGCGAGTTGAGTTGTAAATTCAAACTAAATTTTACTCTTAAAATCAGAACCTTATATCAGTTTACAAACAATGTATGTGGTACCATTGATATTCTATTCTGATCGCTAGACCCATGGAACGGCTACATTTAATGTGGGGGTTGTTTGAGTGCATGCAACGCATTGCATACAACATTAATGCTTAGCTCTACATTTGATAAGTGGGATCTCCACTTGTGCGTTGCTTGTCGCGTATTTATTACCACACATCTTTGCCCTTTCATTCAAATCTTTTCTTAATCTACTGGTACATCGACATGTTCATGTTGGAAAGGCCCGAAGGTGGCAAGGTTTAGTAAAGTATTTTTATTTACCTTCTTGTATTATTTAGAATCATAATTATTGATGATAATTTAAGATAATTTACAGTGGGTAGGGAAGAGCTATTGATTGCAGTCTTCTTGATACTTTCATTTTTCTTATGGTATATCTAATTAATATTAACATTATTATTAGTCCGATAATTACGGCATGTGTCACAATACATGATGGAACTTAAGTCCTTTTAATTCGTGATGACCTTCTTTTAACAATTTTAATTCCTTTTTTAATTTATCAATTTCTTCCGTATGGTTGAAGAAGGTACTCTTAATGGATTCCAAGCAATTTTTGGTATCTTACTTATATTACTTATATAAGAGGATGAGATTGTCTCATAGCTTTCTGTATGAAGACTGTTGTAAGGAAATTCCGCTGGGGTATAGCCTCTCAGTCTGGCAAAGGCCCGATCCACTACAGCAAGATTTTTATTTGCTGCGGAACCTCGAGAAGATCTGTATGACTGTCGCACCGATGCATGGGAATGCGAGGGCGGACGTGTGGAGAGGGGCAGTTACAACGGGGAAAAGGGAAGATCAGACCTACGGGCACCGTGTTTCCACGTCCAGTGCCGCAGACTGACTCTCCAAACTAAAGGGAAATAGCTACGGAGGAAGGGGGGAGGGATTACTAACAGCTGACGTGCTTCCGCGTCCGGCTTCTGTAAGTTGAGGTTGGGATTTTGGTGAATCAACTGGACCACAATCGCGGTTGGAAAGGGGTCGGGGTTACTAGTATGAGCTCCCAGTTCGCTCCCAGGAGAATAAACCGGATAAATTTGGTTCATTCGCTCTGTATTTTATTTAATAAACCCCTACACCCTACCTATCGCACCGCTATTGTTCCCTACTCACTTAAGTGAGGCTAGCTTACCCCTTCCACGGCCTGGTATCCCGGGCGGCTCGTTTGTTTGTTGCGTTGTCCCCTGTGTGTATGCCTCGTAAGCGTGGCCACTTTTGGCGGCAGGGCACGGGTTCTGAATTTCCGCGAACACGACTGGTCTCGTAGGCGATCTCCACTTAACTCTCGAGCCGCACTTTTCGACTCCCTCTTTTCCTTGTGTGGGGGTGAGTCCACCCTCTGTTGAGAGTCTCTGCTGCGAGCCGCTGCTCAGCCTTCGTTCCTCTGCTTGCTGCTCGGCCACTGCGTTTTGTTGCTGGGCCGCATTTTTGAGCGAAGTTGCTCTCTCTGCTGTGGTGCGCCGTTTCGGATCGTAACGTATGTGTAGATCGTGGCCTGCTGTTATCGTTCGTCAGGTGTGACGTCACTTGTTCTTTGCTGTGGCTGTGTTTGTGGGCCTGTCAGAGATGACCATTGCGGTGGTTGTTTCCTGGTCACGTCTTGCCCGACGAATTTACGATGTCTTTCCTTCTGCCCTTATTCGCCACTATGTACAGCTATTATGACTAGGTGTAAGAAATGAAAAGACTTAATGCTAGGCTGGATATGAAATAACTTACGAACTATGAAAAATAATAATAAATGAAAAATGAGCTTCTACCTCCCTCTATTTACATATATACATACCCCTCGTAAGGGCACTCCCTTACACTGTGATGAGGTACTAATATCTTATCATCTGTTCGCACAGTACAGCCATTTATTATTGTTAAGATTCCTTTTTGAGGAAGATCAATTAGTTCTTGATTTAAGTTACTACATTGAATTCTGGCATTAGTGTTTACTGGAACTTTGAAGAGCCAACTACCTTTCTTTTCTAATTCGACCTAAAAGGACCTGGTCTCTGCTACTTTTCTATATACACAATTTGAATGACCTTTTGGTTTGAACGCCAATTACCTTCACATACTCTTTTATTTGTCTACCATTTTTGGCATTTATTCAAGGTAGCCTCAGTCATCGAATGATATGAATCAATTTCAAAATTGTATACTAAATATCTTCTAAATATCTGCGGTTAAAAGACAGTACATTTTTTTTAATTCCGTTCCTGTTCTTTTTCCTGGAAGAACTAATGTTTCTAATAAACTATTTTTTATTTTGGTAATTTCCTTTTTCAACTGCATAGGTTTTAAGATATTAGGATTTAACCTACCATTATTAATATCTATTAACAGACTTATAACTGCTGATTGGATTTTCTCGCACTCATCAATCAAGATGCTTTGATACTGTTTGAGCGAAGAGGCGTCTCAGGGTGTCCACCAGAGAGTCCCAAGATAAAAGGCGTTAGAGTCCGGGTTCTTCAAATATATATTTCGGGGGTTTGTTCTGTATATGTATATGTATATGTCGCGAGCAAAAGCCGGCCGTTTTGCGTTGGGTGGAAAAGCGAATTGAAGCTCGATCGGTTGTACTCCAGCTGCCGAGGGCTGTCGGCGGCGAGAGCGGGAGCGTGATCGTGAGCGTGGGCGGGAGCGGGAGCGCAAGCGTGGTGAATATGCGCTCGAGAGCGCGTCACCGGGGGAAAAAAGCTCCTAAGCGTGAGAGCGAGAGCGAGGGCAACAGCTTGCGTAGCTGAATTGCTAACAGTGGTGTGGCTGGAATGCCCACAGAGCTGTTGCCCCGCCAGCGCCGCCCTCACTCTAAACATTCTCCCCCCCCTTGCAGGATTGCAAAGACTCTATATGCTCCGATCTGGAAGCAAGGAGGTTGCTGCTGGATTCGGAATTCCTATGCCGGGGCGGCTCACAGGAAGACGAGGGCGCACATCGACGCTGTACGCTGAAGATGAAGGCGGCGGTGCCGCAGAGGAGCCAGATGGGCGCCGAGACTCGGGAAAGTGGAGTAACGTGTGGTGGCTCCGGTTACACACCTTACACCGATCACCGCTTCGGCAATCGTGGCCGGAGTGTCGGTGAGCCAGGCAATTGGTGCAGTAGCTGAAGTGGAGGACAGCTTGGAGCCTCCTTTCGGAATCCAGGCGGAGAAAGCGGCGGCATTTCCGTAGAGGATGGGTTTCAGAGCAGACTCGGCATTGGTAGGACTTAGTACCTCGGGAACGTCTGCTCTCCACGGTGCGGTCGAAACGGGATCGAGCAGCCATGTCTGTATGTGGAAGGCTAGGGCGAAATGAAAAAGTCGAAAAGGCATTAGAAGTGAGCTTGGAACGGATTACGGGCACATTTGGGACATTGGAAGCTTCTCTGGAAATTTGACAAGAAAAAGATGCAACTTGATGGCTCGCCGTATCGGACACGGGACCAGTGAGCACCCATCCGAAAATGGTTTCTTGGCCGAGAAGAGAGCCACATATGTTGGGATGTAAGCCGCTCAGCATGACCGATGGTAGGATATCGGCTCCAATCAGGACATCGATTGGTGAGCTCTCGAAGAATGTAGGATCCGACAATGGAAGACTCGGCAGATCTTTCAATAAACTTGGCGAGATAGGATGCAACGGAAGATTCTTTGCCAATTCCGGGATAACATAGGCCGAAGCGTTTAATCGTAAACCCGGCCTTGTTGGGGAGCGAATGGAAACTTGACAGAGCTTATCGGAATGAGCGGATACTGTCTGATTGAGGCTGGAGATCTGTGTTTGAATACGTTGGAATGGCAATTGAATCGTGTTGAAAAGGCGTTCCGTAATGAACGTTGCCTCGGAGACCGAGTCGATCAGAGCGCGGGCGCGGAAATTTTTCCCAAGGTGGAAAATATTAATAATTGCCGTGCCTAGAAGGACAGAGCTTGTGCCGGATGCGAAATACGTCTGAACGTTAGGATGAGGTTCGGAAGAACTTGAATTTTCTGCGGAAGGTACTGGTCGGTTGACGTCTGGCCAAGCTGTCGAATTGGGTACGGATGTGGAATTGGGTACGGATGACTCGCTGGAAGCTGGATTGCCACGATGCAGAAGCGTGTGGTGTCGTCCTCCACAAGTGTTGCAATTGTGGGAGCTTGAGCAGTCGCGAAGCTGATGGCCTCTTGCGAAGCAATTTAAGCAGAGCTGCTTTTGCTTTATGCAGTTGGAGCGGATATCCACGGTCATTTGTAGGAAATTAGGACTGTTCAGTCGCATATTTATGCAGTAATTAATATTACATAATATACACTTATCGAATAAGTCAGGTCGACCCATGTAACGGGAGACATAATAACAAACGACAAGGCATTGTAGCTGAGTCAAAAATAACCGCTTCTGCAGCAATTTCTGCCAACGATGCGATCGCTCGTCAGAGGGCAAAAACACTGGTGCAATTGCTGACTATCACAATTGCCCAATAACACAATATCATATTAAATCCAAATTAATTCAATATTAATTCCAATTCCCTTTTACCATATTCTTACTAGACTCAGCACTTTCTGTACCTTTTGTTACCTATAAATAGAAATTAAGTTTGTTGAATAAAATCAGTATCAGAAACAGTACCATCACTGCCTGTTCACTCATTCTCTACAACTGCAATCAACAGAGGCTGTCGCCGTGTCTTCAGACCCTCATTTGCTCGACGTAGGAATCCCTCTCCGCAGTCCAACTGGTTCAAGTTCTAGTTGCGACGACAAATTTGTAGACGGTTTATGTACCGTATGCATACCAAAACACACACACAATCACACATTAACATTTGGTGACCCCGACGCAGGAAAACCTGCAGATCAAACTGAAGAAGTCACCAGGACTTTTCAATACAAACTGGCAACAAGCCATATACTTACGGTAGAATCTCTTACCAATAAGTAGAACAAATTGGTAGATCTGTCACTTTCAGATCATAAGCCAACAAGATCAACGATTAATAATATCAAGATCACAAGTGCGTTTCACCAGCACAAAACCTCCATCCAGTACGTCGTCTGTACTTATACTTTGTACCACATCGGTTGCGAATAGGAGCGTATCCAGCTGCACAGCGAATAAAATACTCCCAACGGGTCAAAGTATAAGTAAGAGGCGAAATGGATTCCCACAAGGAGGAACACGCTGCCGCCACAGAGGCATTAAATGAGCAGCAAGAAATTGGAGATGAAATTTCGAAGATAATAAGAAACTTCAAAAAAGACTCTTCAGAAAGGAAACAGAATATAACGTACTTCCAAACAAAAAAGGCGGCTCTCGAGGATGCATGGAACAGATTTAACGAAATCGACACCAAGATATCAAAGGCATATAAGACCGACCACTACGTTAAATTTCGTGAGGACTTGCGTAAAACACTAAAAACGTACCTTGCGATGTTTACTGAAAGCATGGACAAGCTAAATCAGGCATCAAGTGCTCAGGTGGGTAAAAATGACGAACCACAATCGAATGATCAGAGCCAGCATCCAACGGAAGTTTACAGCAAATTGCCTTCACTATGTCGCCGACAAAAGGCCATAGTAGCGTCCATAAAACGCATTCTGAGACAATTCTCAGAGGCGGGAGGACGTACATCAAGTGATTTGATAAAATCACTATGGACTCAAGCACAAGAAGTCCATTTTACTATTCACGAAGAATACGATAACCCAGAGGAAGGAGGATACAACATGGAAGCCTACCTGACCCTGGAAAAAGAGGTTCAAAGTGCATTGGCAAAACCAGCCACATCAAACAATAATGACGTGCAGCTTCCACGCATTAACATTCCCAAGTTTGATGGGGACATACTGAAATGGTCCCAGTTCTATGACCTGTTTTCATGTATGATACATGAAACAAACATGCCCACAGTTCGGAAGATGTGGTATCTGAAAACAACCGTAACTGGAGAGGCAGAAAGATTGATCCGACATATCGATCTAAAGGAAGAAAACTATTTGAGCGCCTGGGAAATTCTGATTGATACATACAACAATCCCAGAGACGTCGCTAGCACGGTATTAAACCGCTTCCTAAATTATAACACAGTTAATGACGACTCCAAGTCATTAAAAGAGTTGTACGTTACAACTATCGAATCCCTGGCATCACTAAAGGGATTGGGCATCAATATATCCACATGGGATCCAATATTGATTGCCGTCATCAAAAATAAGCTAGATGTCACTAACAGAGCCTTGTACGAGCAATCATTGGGAAGCTCAAAGGAAATACAGGCCTTGGACACAATGCTTCAGTTCCTAGAACAAAGAGTTCGAGTTCTAGGAACAGGCAAAAAGACACAAATGTCAAGGAAAGAGCCAAAAGGCACAACATGTGCAACAGTAAATACTGGAAAATCGAAGACGCCTCTCTGCTCATTCTGCAAGAAGGCAAGCCATTGGCTCTACGGATGCGATGAGTTTCGCTCCAAATCACCATCAGAACGACTAAATTGGGTACAAAAGCAGAAATTGTGTGTCAACTGTTTTAAAACAAGCCACAAAACAAATGCATGCCCAGGTCGGACATGTTTCAAATGCGACAAAAAACACAATACACTGCTGCACTTGGACATACCATCGGGCGTAAGTACAGAACCAAGAGCACCGACGGTTTGCGCAGCAAGTAACAATAATTACAACCTGTTAGCTACAGCAAAAGTAGCAGTAGAAGCAAACAATGGACAGAGAGCCAATTTCAGAGCCTTGCTGGATTCAGGATCACAGATCAACCTGATCTCTGAACGAATGGCATCAATGTTGTCAGTAAAACTTAATGATACAACATTACGCATCGAAGGAATTGGAGGTCAGTCAAAGACCAGCAGAGCACGAGTAAATGTTCTAATAAAATCACTTCACGGCGGATTTACGCAAAGAATTGAAGCATTCGTACTACCTCAGATAATTGCTGATCAACCAGCGCAGGCACTCGATGAAATGAACTTGAACATACCAAACAATTGCCCATTGGCAGATCCGGATTTCTATAAACCGGGAAAGGTCGACATGCTCATCGGAGCAGAACACTATTATTCGCTACTACTCCCAGACCAAAAACAGCCAAAGTCAGGAGGTCCGTTGCTGCAAAATACATAATTGGGATGGATTGTGGCAGGAAAAATCAGGTCTGCACACAACTCCGCATCCATTTGTGCAATTGGTCTCAACGAGCTAATGGAAAACTTCTGGACTCTGGACAATTTAGAGACGGAAGAAAAACCACGCACGCCAATCGAAGCACATTGCGAAGCTCACTTTATAGAGAACTTACAAACAGCATCGGATGGCAGGTTGATAGTAAAACTCCCTTTTTCCGAACACTCTTCAGCCCTGGGGGGGTCTTTGGAAACTGCAACGAAACGATTCCTGGCATTAGAGCGACGGATTTCACCAGACACCTGGAAAGACTATGTGGAATTTATGAATGAATATGAAGGACTTGGACACATGAAGATGGTCCCAGCAACTCAAGTGCCGGAGAGACACTACTTCATACCACACCACTGTGTACTCAAACCTGAGAGCACCAGCACAAAGTTACGGGTCGTGTTTTGATGCATCATGCAAATCAACAAGTGGAAAGTCTCTAAACGACATTCTGCATGCCGGACCCACAGTTCAGAGTGAACTTATGTCCATTCTACTACGTTTTCGTATACATAAGTACGTATTCACAGCGGACATCGAGAAAATGTACCGACAAGTGTGGATAAGTCCAGAGGATCAGTTTCATCTGATGATAGTCTGGAGAAACAATCCATCTGAAGATATCAGGTACTATCGCTTAAAAACAGTCACATATGGGACCACATCTGCTCCATTCCTGGCAACGAAATGTCTGGATCATTTGGCAACTCGGAGCCAAAACAGATTACCTATTGGATCTGCTGCATTGAAGAACGATTTCTATGTGGACGACTGTCTTACTGGCGCGGATACCATTCAGGAAGCGATACAAGTTCAACAAGAACTTAATAAAATATTGCTACCGTTCGGCCTTAAACTTCGCAAATGGTGCTCCAACAACGACCAGCTCTTGCAAGGAATCCCTAAAGAGGACATTGTCAACGACGTCAAACTAGGTGAAACATTAGAGCAATACAGCGTGAAAACGCTGGGTCTCATTTGGATGCCAAAACAAGACCAACTGCGAGGACGAACCACAAAAGGCC
The DNA here is from genome assembly GCF_018151105.1 of Drosophila obscura. Classification (NCBI taxonomy): domain Eukaryota; kingdom Metazoa; phylum Arthropoda; class Insecta; order Diptera; family Drosophilidae; genus Drosophila; species Drosophila obscura. The sequence goes on along the minus strand of NW_024542867.1, from coordinate 146,988 downwards.
AAGCAACACGCATCACCAAAAGGGTCGTGTGCTCAGAATTGGCCCAAATCTTTGACCCACTGGGTCTCTTTGCCCCGACTTTGACTATCAAGGCAAAAATATTTATGCAACAGCTGTGGGAGATTAAAATCGATTGGGACGATGAACTGCCATTACAACTCCAAAACGAATGGAAGGAGTACCGGGAGGACCTACAATCATTAAACTCAATGGAGATTCCCCGGCACGTATATGATGGAAAAGTGCCAGTCACCCAGGATCTACATACCTTTGTAGACGCATCGGAACGAGCCTATGGCGCGGCAGTGTACGTACGAGCCACCTACAAAAACAATCAGGTCTCTGTACGACTATTATGCTCAAAATCTCGAGTAGCACCCACCGCCAAACAATCCCTACCACGTCTAGAACTGTGCGCTGCAGTTTTAGGTGCCGAACTCACCAATCGAGTTAGAAAGGATCTCCATATGAATCTTGACACAGTATCAGGAATCTTCTGGACTGATTCCACGTTGTACTGTCCTGGATTAACGCATCGGCGTCCACATACCACACATTCGTGGCAAATCGAATCGCCAAAATCCAGGCATTGACGAACCAATTACAATGGCGTCATGTTTCATCAGCCAACAACGCAGCAGATGTCCTTTCAAGAGGAATCTTAGCAAGCAAGCTAAGGGATCATAGTCTATGGCTATACGGACCATTATTCTTGCACGGATCAGAAGATAAATGGACAAAACCACCCATCATTGAGCCCAGCAATCTCGAGAGAAAGGCTAAGCATGTCAGCTTGCCAATCGCATCTAGCTCTCTCGGAGAAGAGTTATACACATGCAGACATAGCAACTCGTTCAACAAACTACAACGTATTGTAGCGTACATGTTTCGCTTCTGCTACAAAACTAATAGAGCACCTACAACGACACTTTGCGCAGGAGAACTAAGGCGTGCTCGCACTATGATCCTACGAACGATTCAACAAGTTGAGTTCACAGCGGATTTAAAACAATTAAAACGCTATAAAACAGTGGATAAAAAGAGTTCGATCATTTCGTTATCTGCCTTACTAGGAGATGATGAGCTCATCCGAGTTGGCGGAAGACTCGAAGAAGCTCAAATTCCGTTCAATGCAAAACATCCAATCCTGCTACCGTACAACGACCCAATAGTCAAAATGATTATGCGTGAGCTTCATGAGGAAAATCTGCATTGCGGTGCCCAAGCATTAAGGGCAATCGCAAGACAACAATATTGGATTATCAACGACAAGACGATGGCTAGAAGCATCATACATAGCTGTATTACATGCACCAGAGCCAGACCAAAGCTGATGCACCAGATCATGGGCAATCTTCCAGCACAAAGAGTCACGCAAGCACGCCCATTCCTTAATGCAGGCGTTGACTACTGTGGACCAATTATGATCCACCATAAAATCCGAGGAAAACGGCCAGATAAGGCATACATTGCCGTATTCTGCTTCTTCTCCACAAAGGCTGTACATCTGGAGTTAGTAAGTGACTTAACCACAGATGCATTCTTGGCAGCACTCCGGCGATTCCTTAGCAGACGCGGGAAGTGTCAGACTATTCATTGCGACAACGCAACAAATTTCGTCGGCGCAAATAACAAGCTAAAGGAATTGAAAGAAGCAATATTTAGCGAAAAGGCACATGCTCTGATCACAAATCATTGCAACAAAAAACAAGTGGATTTTAAATTCATTCCTCCTCGGGCCCCATCGTTTGGCGGCCTCTGGGAAGCTGCGGTAAAATCAGCGAAAAGGCTGTTAGTTACAACCACAGAAACAGCATCCTTGACGTTTGAGGAGCTGAACACAGTCATAATCGAAATTGAAGCAATTCTGAACTCCCGACCCATAACTCCAATGTCAAATGATCCAACGGATACAAGTGCGCTTACTCCAGGGCATTTCCTGATCGGTGAACCTTTGACCGCAGCACCTGACGTCAACACCGATCGTCAAGAGAAAACTCTGGTTAAGCGCTGGGAATTGGTTTCACGCTTAAAACATGCATTTTGGAAACAATGGTCTACGGAATACCTCCACGAACTACAAACTCGCCATAAATGGAAAACCACCGCTCCAAACGTGACCGAAGGATTATTAGTTTTGGTGAAGGAAGACAACCTTCCAGTAATGAAATGGCCAATGGGTCGCATCATCAAAACTTATCCTGGGCAAGACAACCATGTACGAGTGGTTGATGTCAAAACATCGTCCGGCGTATACAAACGCCCCATCAGTCGTCTCGCCCCATTACTCTCAGAGGAGGTAGCAACAAAACGCTCCAAAAATGCTATTCAAGACAGTGCGGAAATAGAGGAGCCACCAACACAGCCAAAAAGGTTATCATTACCTACACTAACATCCACATTGGTAGTGTTACTTCTCATGCTGCCATTAGCATTTTCACAGTCAATAAATGTGACGCAATTTGCAAACAAGCCTGGAATATTCTATGAGAAACTTGGAACCTCAAGAATGACCACTTCCGAATGGACCATGATTGTATACTACGACTTGGATCCATATTGGAAGGATATGCAAGTCATGTCAGCCGGAATGTCCGAACTAAGACACATGTGCCCTGAACTAAAAAATGTTCCAGCGTGCAACTCCATATTTCAACACTTTCAACATTTGTACAAAGAACTACAAACAGGAAATATGCTAATGAAGGCCTCTCGACAACGCAGATCACCGCTGGATATAGTAGGAAACGTGGCACACCAGCTATTCGGTGTACTTGACTCTACATATGCTGAGAAAATGGCCAAAGTAATCGAAAAGGTACAAACCAACGAAGACTTTCTGCTACATCTACTACGAAATCAAACGTCAATTGTCGACTCCACAATGAACGTGATCAGGAAGGATAAGTCATCCATGGACAACCGCCTAAAGGTATTGGAACAACAAGTGGCAACCATCAGCCGAGAAAGAGGAACATATCATGGCGATCATCTAATTCAGTCATACCTAGGGCTCACAGCACAACTAACTCTGCTGACAACGAGTCTTCAACGTATGCAGTCTGACATATCTGATGTATTAATCGGCATTCACCATCGGACAATAAGCCCAACGCTAGTATCTCCTGAGCAATTAAGAGAGCAACTAGACCAAATCCGGGATCACTTGCCAGCTGATCAAATGTTGCCTGTCACAACACAAAATGTGATACAATTATACAGGCTAATGCGCGCTGAAGGAACACTGACTACCACACACGTCATTTTCAAGGTGACACTACCGTTAGTTTCAACATTTCAGCTCGAAGTTTTCAGTATCATGCCGATTCCAGTCTGGGACTCAACAAGTTGGAGCTTGTTCAATCTCAAAACAACCATAATCACTGTAAACACTCACCGAGATCAATTCATGGGATTTACTCCAGAAGAATTTCGACGCTGCTTTAAACTACTCAACGCAGAATACATCTGCTTTGATCATCAAACAGTCTTCAATGTCGACAATCGCTGTGAGTTTCAGCTGTTTAACAATAAAACAGCACCTTTATGTGAAGTGACCCACACGAAGGCGGACATGGTGTGGTCCAAAACTCAGCAAGCAAATAAATGGATTTTTGCAACACACTCTACAATGAGACTTCAGGCAGTTTGCAACGGGTCTCCATCAACCATACAACTAGAAGGAACTGGCTTGCTCTCACTGTCACCTGGATGCACTGCTCGCAATACAGAAATAAGCATCAGTACCTTCAGCACAACAATCAGTGAAGTCAAATCAACCTACACTCGATTTGGGGACATACGCTTACCAACGACACCCCCTTCGCCAGCAACTGCACAATTGGAGAACCAGACATCAGACTATCTTCAAGAATTGGAAGATTTACGCCTGCAATTAGTGGCAATCAATCAACAAAGCCTGCCACACCATCTCAACACAGTGCAGCATCATCAAATCGCTACTTATGCTGCCCTAGCAATATCAATGCTATTGATTATTGCGTTCATTCTCCGGAAGAAGTATCAATCATGGAACCCAAGGCCGTCAACAATCAACCAAGCAGAGCCACGCGGATCATCACCGCCGATCCCCATTCCACGCCGCTTTTCAGTCGACTGGGCGATGGTTGAACACCAGTTCAACGGCCGGGAGAATGTTCAGTCGCATATTTATGCAGTAATTAATATTACATAATATACACTTATCGAATAAGTCAGGTCGACCCATGTAACGGGAGACATAATAACAAACGACAAGGCATTGTAGCTGAGTCAAAAATAACCGCTTCTGCAGCAATTTCTGCCAACGATGCGATCGCTCGTCAGAGGGCAAAAACACTGGTGCAATTGCTGACTATCACAATTGCCCAATAACACAATATCATATTAAATCCAAATTAATTCAATATTAATTCCAATTCCCTTTTACCATATTCTTACTAGACTCAGCACTTTCTGTACCTTTTGTTACCTATAAATAGAAATTAAGTTTGTTGAATAAAATCAGTATCAGAAACAGTACCATCACTGCCTGTTCACTCATTCTCTACAACTGCAATCAACAGAGGCTGTCGCCGTGTCTTCAGACCCTCATTTGCTCGACGTAGGAATCCCTCTCCGCAGTCCAACTGGTTCAAGTTCTAGTTGCGACGACAAATTTGTAGACGGTTTATGTACCGTATGCATACCAAAACACACACACAATCACACATTAACAAGGACATAGTCGGATTGGGTGATTCTCCTTGGAACAGAGATCACACGTGCTCTTGCTCGGATTCACGTGGCTTTGGAACGAGTGCGCTGTCCTTGGAACAGGCCTGCCTTGGGAACGGAACGGATTGGACTGGCTTTGGGAGGATGGCGGATTCTGATTGCCTTTGCCTGGTGCCGGATTCGGAGCGCCTTGGGAAGTGGAGGGGTCGTTCTCGATAGCCTCTAGCGTTAGGTATCGCTGAGTCAGGAAAGAGTCGATTTCCTTCCAGGGCGGCACCTCCTTTTTGTCCGTTACGGACGCTTCCCATAACGCCCGGCTTAACTTTGGCAATTTGGAAGCGCAGATGGTCACTAGGAGACTATCCCAATTGTCGGTACAGACGTTGGAGATAGCTAGTGCATTTAAGACCCCCTGCATAGTACTTTGTAGATCCTTCAAAGCCCGACTGCACTCGGAAGTTACGCGGGGCAAGAAGAGGAGGATGTTTATCTGGTTGGTAACCAGAAGCCGATTATTTTCATATCGGCTGCGGAGAGCCGACCATGCGGACTCGAAACCGTCATTAGTGAGGGGGGATTTCTCTACGATGGCCTTCGGATCGCCCCGGGTCTTCTCGGTGAGGTAATACAGCCTCTCTACCGGAGACAATCTAGGATTGTTGATCACGACCGCAGTGAACAGATCCCGGAATGTGGGCCAGCGGACGTAGTCCCCTGTGAATGCCTCAATATTGACGGGAGGCAGTCGACAGCCGCCCTGTTGGACTGGCTGTGAAGGAGGAAGAACTGTGGATGTGGCCAGTTGGGCATTGAGGTCACTGAGGCACTGCTCAAATACCCCATAGCATTCACCGTATGTGTCACGGATGTCCGCTTGGATTTCTGGCTCCTCGTCAGTCATCACCGCGGAGCAGGCCTTATATTCGGCCTCGACGTCCGTCCACATGCTGAGGATTTGGCCTCGACGGACCTCGGACAAAGAGGCGGATGGGGCGGCGGTGATGCGCTCTGCCAGGTGCGACAGTCGGCCAATAGCGGCAGCCAATTTGGTCCGAGCGACTGAGGTGGCGGATTGAGCCATTGTGATGCAGTGGCGGGAGCTGACGGGGCTGCTAACGAAGGAGCCCTTCGGATCTTGTTTGGTCACAGCTGGAACCTTAAGAGTGACAGGAGACGGGAACAGAACCGATTTGGTCCTTGCCGCAGGGCTGCTACTGGCTGCTCTCGGAGTGAGGGGTGCCTTGATTCTCTGAGTAGGCGTAGTTCCGGAGGCGGACGAGGTGCGTAGCCGGTTGGAAGAGGTCGCAGGCAGAAGCTGGTTGCCGTCCTTGTGACCTGTTGGCATATTCCGAACTCACACACGCACAGAAAATCGGATTTGGAAGTCCTGGAGGGGACAGAAGACTGATCTGAGTGGAATTCCAACAGAAAGACGCCAGGAAACAAATATAACCCACTTATGGAAGGCTGTCAGGAAAAAGGCCTCGAGCTTGTTGGAAAACAATAGTCGGGTCGACTCGGATTGTTTGAGATCACGGTGAAGTGAAATTTCTCAAACAATGAGTGACTTATATTGCGCTGAGCCGAGGGGAGGACCGGTTGCACTGATTTTGGCAATATTTTGCAAATATTGTTAGTGCGGGCTCCTCCGTTTACCTCTTTGACGCAGTCGTGATCAGAACTGGGTTATTTGCGGATGGACGGCGGACGGAATGGCATTTATATCCTCGATAGGTGATTGGAATGGGCGATAGTTTGCTCTTGATGTCGGTTTGGATCGACAAAGTGCAGATAAACCTAGTCGCCGTAAGCGTTACCGGAAGCTACAGTCAAGAATATGACTGCGGAGTGGGCGCTGGAGAACTATCGGGAGAAATACCGAAGGAAAACAGAAAATATCGGAAAAAGGAGGACGAAACGGTTTAAATAAGAAATCGTGGATCGTTTAATTTATTGCTTGTAGTGTCGGTGTGTTTGTTTGGAAATTGTATTTTTATTTTTTATTAATTTATTTTCGGTCGAACGCAAGACTCGGTTACGATACCGATATTTTTGGATTGCGCCACCTCTGATGCACGGAACAAAAAAAACAACAACAAAGGACCGAAACACCAATTTGCCAATTGGCAGTGGAAATTGCCAAATAATTACTATAAGTGCGCCGTGCCTTGGTCGCGAGTAATTTATTTGGAAAGTGGAGGATGTTGGAGTTGGGATAGCGATCGTGAAAAGTGGCTAGAGTGCACGAATTGTACGGAATCGCGAATTTTATATTAAAATTGGCACTTGCGCGGAGTATGTATGTAGTGTATGGAGCGCGGTATTTTTCTACGGGGAGTGGTATTTTTATGGTATGGAATTATGTATGTTAAATAGTTGGGAGCCAACTATGCAAGTAAATGTAATAAATAAATAAATAAAATAAATAATAAATTTAATTAAGAAAACACAGGTAGCTGGATGGATACTTTTATTGCTGCTGTAATGTGTATATAGGTTGGTATGTGTGTGTGTTCACTTGCACTTGGAGTGTGCCAGTGTATATTGTATTCGGGTAGGGCGCGGATGGAATGCTCGTGGAGACCTGTATATTAATGTAGGTGTGTGGGAATTCACTTGCACTTGGATCGTGCCAATGTATATATTATTGGGGTAGGCCGCGAATGGAACGCACTGAAGAAATATTAGTGTATGTGTGTGTGAATTCACTTGCACTTGGAGCGTGCCAAGGTATATTTTATTGGGGTGGGTCGTGCTGAAATGCACCTGTTGAGACACGGATGTAGATGTGTGTGTATGTACGCAAGCCGCTCTTATGGGCTGGAATGTGTGTACATACCCTGTAGTACTGGGCACTAGTTCGGTGGTGGTGATATGACCCGTCCCTAACAGACCACCACTACCCACTGGACACACCCTAAGCAATGCTATTCTTCATTTCCATTTTTACCCACAATGTCCTAGGGCATGGGGACCAGCGACACCACATCGTTTACCCCCGAACTAGTGAAATGGGTACTCTTCTGGTGGTTGACGATTTGGGTACCCATACAATGGGTAGTGAAATGGGTACCCATCTGGTAGGTAGTGAAATGGGTACCCATATAAGGGGTAGTGAAAGGAAACAAGGAACATAATTAGAAAAGCTCGTGCAGTTGACAATTTCACTTATTTTATTTGTCTAATTTCCTTATGAGTTATTATTATCTATTATTTTGTTGTTGTTATTGTTGCTTATATTTTTAAAATGTCGTTTTTTTTGCAGCTGAAGAGCTTTTCTTAGTTGTATTTCCGCTGATCCAGTCTCTGCCTCTACAGTTATAGCATCTATAAATATAAAAATCAAATAAATATTAATGGGCAGGAAATTAGAAAGACAAACAGATATGCATACCAAGCAAAACTCCATAAAAATTCTTAAGATCTTTCAGCGCCGACTTGCCTTGCACTCCATCCACGTTATAGGCTAACACAACGGCATTAGCAAGAATATTTTTAAAATTTTTTAAAATACCGCTTGGCAGGAGAATCGTTTTTATTGCATCAATCTGTGAAAATACAATAAGAATAAACAATAACATTTTGATTTACATCATACTTACGTATAAATCTCTGTTTGAGCTGTTTATATCTTTGTCCATCTGTACCAGTCCCTGGACAGATAGTACCTCAACTTTTTCTGTTTCACTGGACGACACTGTCTCTGCCCTCACTAGTTTTAGTTTGTTAGCATATTTATCGCTAGTTTCCTTCCTAAGTCTACGTAAATGCCGCCTGCTGTACATATTTAATTAAAGTTGCTTTGTCTTACCTTTTTTTAAATAATTGATTTGATAAATGTTCACTTTTTTCACTGGAACTCACAAGCGCGTCTCAACAAATTCAGCCGAAAGAAATAGAACATTCCAGCAATGCAATGTCAAAAACCGAAAACGAAGCAGCGCTCTGCTCCGCAGAAGCAGCGCAGCTTCATTTTTGGCTACTTTCTTACTTCTTTTGTTTCGTTTTTTTTCGTTTCTTTCATCTACTGGTGAGACGTTGCAGTCCCATCGAACTAGTTCGCTGGGTGGTACGCGGTGGGTTGTAAAGTATACAGAGTAAGATTATTTTCTACTCTTTGAGTGGTTCCGCGTTCGCTTACCATAGGGTTACTTCGGTGGGTACCCATGTACGGACCAGAGTAGTAGGTAGTTCGGCAGGGTCAATCGCCACCGCCAGTACTACAGGGTACATATGCGCGGAATGCACTTATTTTGGTAAAAATTTTTTTTTTTTTTTATTTAAGTTGTCCGCAAATCATGGACAGACACAAGTAATCGGAAAAAACTACCGTATCACTGGTAGTTGAAGGTGAATGACGGGAGAACGGCAGGAATCGCCGATAATATGGCGGTGGCGAAGTTGGAAGCACTACGGATAACGGAGATGGCGAGAGTACATATATTTTTTTTTTTTTTATATTCCATTTATTTAATTGATCTACTTTACTTAACTATTTACAATAAGGTGACATGACTATGCGAGCCCGACAAGTGTGGTACGGCCGCGAAGCAATGCTTCACACAAGTGGAGGCGTCGCTTAGCCTTGCTGCTCCCTTCTCTGGCGCTCAACAGCGCGCAGTTCCGTCATAATCGCAGCCGCGAAGTTACTGGTCGCCTCCCAGTTACCTGGGGACCTTAGCATGTACTGCACCAGGTTGTGCTTGGATATCGCCCCACCCAGGGCTACTTCCAGCTGGTGACGCTGCGCCGTAAACCTGCCGCACGCAAATATTGAATGTTCGGCGTCCTCCTCCACGTTGTGTCCGCACCATGAGCACTCTGGTGTGTCCTCATGCCCGAAGCAGTGCAGATACTTGCGAAAGCAGCCGTGGCCGCTGAGTAGCTGAGTTAGGTAGAAATTTACCTGGCCGTGCTTTCTGACAACCCACGCTTCGATGGATGGGATGAGTTGGTGAGTCCAACGCCCCTTGGGGGATCTATCCCAATGTTGTTGCCACTTCCGGAGGCTCTGCTGCTTGCAAGCCTTGCGCACCTGCCGTTTGTCCGCTGCTTCCATGCCTCTGCCATGCGTATCCCGATGAAAGGTGCACCGCTCCTCCGCTAGGAACTCAAATGGTGCTATTCCCGCTATCACGTGAGCAGCATCGTCCGAGACTGTACGGAAGGCACTGACTATTCGAAGTGAAGAGAGTCGGTGAGTGGCTGCCAGGCCTCTGGTGTAGCTCGCTGTCTGTAGGGCCTTTGTCCAGATTGGCGCCGCGTAAAGCATCACCGATCTCGTCACACTCGATAGAAGCTGTCGTCGCCATTGCTTGGGTCCTCGGGTGTTCAGCATTATCCTCGACTGCGCTCTGTTACTGGATGCCGCCTTTGTGTTCAAGTACGCCAGATGCTCTCGAAAACAGAGACGTGTGTCTATCAGGACGCCAAGGTACTTGATAGCCCGCTTTGATGACACTAGGGTGCCTGCCACTGAGATGCTGGCCGTCTCCACTTTCTTCCGGCTGGACACCAGCACTGCCTCGGTCTTGTGAGGTGCGAGTTCAAGCCCGACCAGCTCTAGCCACTGCTGTATAAGCGCAATCGTCTGGTTGCAGGTCGTCTCTACTGCGGCCAAGTCCTTAGCCACTACCAGGACAGCCACGTCGTCCGCAAAGCGCAAAGAGTACATATATAAGACTATATATATGTACTTCGGTCGCGGCACTTTAAACTCGCGGAATTTTCTCTGGAGCACAAACCGCTAAATGGAGGCGGTTTATGGTAAAGAAGGCAAGCGTACTTATCTTGTGATTTCCTGGTGAAGGCGATGCCGTGCTCGAAGGCTGGAGAAGCTTTTGGGGAAGCAGCAAATCCGGCTCGAAGGACCAATGTTTGAGCGAAGAGGCGTCTCAGGGTGTCCACCAGAGAGTCCCAAGATAAAAGGCTTTAGAGTCCGGGTTCTTCAAATATATATTTCGGGGGTTTGTTCTGTATATGTATATGTATATGTCGCGAGCAAAAGCCGTCCGTTTTGCGTTGGGTGGAAAAGCGAATTGAAGCTCGATCGGTTGTACTCCAGCTGCCGAGGGCTGTCGGCGGCGAGAGCGGGAGCGTGATCGTGAGCGTGGGCGGGAGCGGGAGCGCAAGCGTGGTGAATATGCGCTCGAGAGCGCGTCACCGGGGGAAAAAAGCTCCTAAGCGTGAGAGCGAGAGCGAGGGCAACAGCTTGCGTAGCTGGATTGCTAACAGTGGTGTGGCTGGAATGCCCACAGAGCTGTTGCCCCGCCAGCGCCGCCCTCACTCTAAACAGATACCATAAAGAAGTTTATAGATTCCTTGTAAAAATATTAACTTTCCTTTAAATCCTCCGTTATGTTTTCTACTCTCGTGTTCATACTTCTGACGTTTACATTTATTTCATCGGTAGTTCTTTTAAAAATATTTACCGTTGACTCTACCACTGAAGTTTGCCTTTTAATTAAATCTATTTTTTCCCAAAGGCCATCTGGCTTGGTGACAGTTTTCATCTTTTATTAATACAATTTGCCCTTTTTTAATATTCTGCATTCCTATTTTCCATTTATTCCTTTGTTGCAGAGTGTGTAAATAAACTTCCTTCCATTTAATCAAGAATTCTTTTTTCATTTTCTGAATTAATTTCCACCCATCCAGATTCCCAATTCTTTCCTCTGTAATCGTTTCAATGGGGACAAATATTGGCCTTCCAATAATAAAATGACCTGGTGTTAATATATCCAAGTCGTCAATATCGTATACAACGGCCGTGAATTCAGCATAGCTTCAATTTGACATAATAGGGTTGCATTTCCTCCTAGGTTAAATTATTGTCCGCAATCACTCTTTTAAGTGATATTTTACTGATTTTACACCAGCTTCCCAAATACCTCCAAAGTGAGGTACTGCAGGGGGATAAAGTGCCACTCGATCTGTTCTCTTTCTAATATTGGAACTACTTTAATATTTTCCTTAACGGCTTTCTGGTATTCTTCGTCTAATTTGCGCGAAGCTCCCACAAAATTTGTTCCATTATCGGAAAAGATTTTTGCACATTTTCCTCTTCTTGAGAAAAATCTTCTAAGTGCAGCTAGAAAGGCATCTGCAGTTAGATCGCTGACAACTTCCAGATGAATAGCCTTTGTCGCCATGCACACCAATACGGAAATATATCCTTTATAAGATTTCTGCCCACGGTTTCTAGAACATCGGATATGGCAAGGTCCGGCGAAGTCTACTCCTGTATTTGTGAATGGGTGCGACATCGTTGTTCTGTGTTTCGGCAGATTTCCCATAATGTGTTCTGCGGTATTCTGCCGATACCTAGCACAGGTAACACACTCTCTAAGCTTTTGCTTTAAACAATTCCTTAGCCCAAATATCCAAAACTTTCGTTAGATGTATTTTCGCATCAAATTAATTCCACCGTGCAATGTTTCTCTACGCGCTTTTTTATACCAGTACTCAAAAAAGAGTTAAGGGGTATATTAGATTTGTGGTAAAAGTGGATGTGTGTAACCCAGAGAAGGAAACGTTTCCGACCCCATAAAGTATATATATTCTTGATCAGCATCAATAGCCGAGTCGATATAGCCATGTCTGTTTGTCCGTCTGTCTGTCTGTCTGTCTGTCCGTCTTGTTGAGCGCGTAGATCTCAGAGACTATAAGAGCTAGGGCAACCAAGTTTGGTTTTCAGACTTATGTGATATCACACTGGTGCAAGTGTATTTCAAATTTTCGCCCCGCCCCCTTCCGCCCCCACAAAGAACGAATCATAACTATAGCCAGAATGAAGAAATTAATTTTCGGTTGCTTCCCCTGCCCCCTTCAACCAACGACAACGCAACTCATTTTCCTTCTCGCTCGCACACTCTGCCGCGTCCAGTGCGCGAGCAACCCCTAGCGGAGAAGATGTAGAATCTAAATGGAACATGAACAATCAACAATCAAGCAACCTCTAGCGGAGAATATGTAGATGTAGATAACAGATGTAGCAAAAAAATGTAAAATGTAAATTTTTTTTGGAATTCTAAAAGTCTAAAAAATCATAAGCTCAAAAATGTATATACTGACTGAGTACGGGTATAAGTAGAATCGCGTCCCCACAAGCGACTCGCACGTTCCTTCTCGTTTATAATTAAAGATGTTAAGTGACATTTATTTAAAATCAAGGGATGTCTAACCCCAAATTCTGCGCTGGAGTTTTGTAACCCACCTCCAAGTCGCAGTAACCCATCTCTATCTAAAAATGGATTCAAGCCTAATATTTTACTTTTTATTTATATTTCTTTTTATTTATTAGTTAGGCAAGTTATTTCTGAACTGAATTGTATAGCTTGTTGTTTTTTCAGTATTAATATTCTGGCGATCTTAATCTCGTTGACCGTCAAATATGGAGGAAATTCTTTATTATTTTTATACCGGTACTCAAAAAAAAGTTAAGGGGTATATTAGATTTGTGGTAAAAGTGGATGTGTGTAACACAGAGAAGGAAACGTTTCCGACCCCATAAAGTATATATATTCTTGATCAGCATCAATAGCCGAGTCGATACAGCCATGTCTGTCTGTCCGTGTGTCTGTCTGTCTCGATGAGCGCCTAGATCTCAGAGACTATAAGAGCTAGGGCAACCAAATTTGGTTTCCAAACTCATGTGATATCACGCTGCTACAAGTGTATTTCAAAATTTCGCCCCACCCCCTTCCGACCACACAAAGGACAAAAATCTGTGGCAGCCACAATTTTACAGATACGCTAAACCTAAAAACGCAGTAGCATAGAGAATGGAGAGATCGGATCATAACTAGAGCCAGAATGAAGAAATTAATTTTCAGTTGCTTCCCCTGCCCCCTCCAGCCAACGACAACGCAACTCATTTTCCTTCTCGCTCGCACACTCTGCTGCGTTCAGTGCGCGAGCAACCCCTAGCGGAGGAGATGTAGAATCTAAATGGAACATGAACAATCAACATGTTAGATGTAGAATATACATTGTACAAGTAGATGTAGAAGCAGATGTAGCAAAAAAATGAAAATTAAAAATTTTTATTTTTATTTTAAAATTCTAAAAAATTATAAGATTAAAAATGTATATACTGACTGAGTACGGGTATAAGTAGAGTAGCGTCCCCAGAAGCGACTCACACGTTCCTTCTCGTTGGTTTTAGTTTGAATAAACCTTAATATATATGTTACAACTCTTTCTAGTTTGTGCATGCATGAGTTTTTCTCTAATAAATCATTAATTAAATTAAATCATCATAGCTTTATCGTTTAAAAACGTTTTGCCAACAACTTTATTTTCTTTTGGCCAATTTTCCTTAGATTTAGCCAACCATTGATGACCCTTCCACCAAATTTCAAAATCTTTCAGCTTATCTGCACTAATGCCCCTTGACGCTACATCTGCTGAATTGTCTTCAGATTTGACATGTCTCCATCTAATTTCTTTTACGCTTCTAATGTCGTCAGTTCGACGCCTGATAAATTTATCTTTATTATTTCCACTATTTATCCATGCTAGAGTAATCATAGAATCACTCCATGCATAACTTTCTGCTTCACTTCCAACTGCTTTTTATACACGTTGAATTAATTTTGCTAGAAGATGAGCTGCACAAAGTTCTAACTTAGGAATAGTTTTCCGATTTTTCTTCGGATTAACTTTGCTTTTACTGGCTACTATAATTGAAGAACCATCTACCCTGGCATATACTACTGCAGCATAAGCTTTCTCGGATGCATCAGCAAACCCATGGATTTGCATCGGATTGCTGTGCTGAGAATTCAGCCATCTTGGTATCCGAGTTCTCTCCAATTTTGTCAAATTATCTTTAAACGAATTCCATTCGCGATCCTGATCTGATAGTTCTTCATCCCAATCTTTGTCTGATATCCAAAGTTTTTGCATAAATAATTTTCCAACAATTGTGACTGGAGACAGCCAACCTAAGGGGTCATACATCTTGGCAAATATAGATAAAACTGTTCTCTTGTTAACTCTCTTAATGGGTTCATAATAGAAGTTGAGCCTAAACTCGTCTTTAACTGGCTCCCATTGAAGCGCTAATGTTTTGACGGATTCATTCTCCTCAATACTTAACACCTTATTCTCTTCGTTATCTATAACGGCTTCTATAATTTCTGGGACATTTGTTATCCACTTTTTTAAGTTAAATCAAACATTTTCAAACTCCCGGGTAACTTCATCTACATCTACAGTTATCTGCTATCGCAACCAACACCCTAGTAGCTAAGTAGGGTGTTGAAGCTGTACCGTACGTAACGGTTGTTAGCTTATACTCCTTCACTTTGTCGTTTGGAGTATCTCGCCAAATTATATGCAAATACTATTGATCTTCTTCATCAACATTAATTTGCCGATACATTTTTTCAATGTCCGCCGATATTACAAAAGGCCACTTACCCCATTTAACCATAATATCGAAGATATCTTTTTGGACTCTTGGTCCGACCCACATGATATCATTTAAACTCTTATTATTTGTAGTTTTTGCTGACGCATCAATAACCACTCTGAGTTTTTTCGTTAGACTGGAATCTCTTATGACTCCTTGATGGGGTAAATAATATTTCCCCTCTTTTTTGGACTCTACCATGTGTCCTACATTTTTATATTCATGCATGAATTTTTGATAATTTTCTTTTAATTTTACATTTTTGCTTAGTTTTCATTCTAAGCTGTAAAATCGCGCCATGGCTTGTGCCTTTGAATCACCTAGATCCTTTTCTTTTGAAAAGGTATTTTCACCACATACCTTCCATTCTCATCTCTCCTAGTGGTTTCCAAAAAATGCTTCTCACAAATCTCTTCTTCCACGTCATTATTTTCGGTTTCCATTTCCCAGAAACGTTCTAAATCGTCAACTTCAATTGTTGTCGCCACGATCAATTTGTCACCTTTCGACTTGTTCCAACCGGATATGATCCAACCGAACTCTGTATTTTGACCAAGTAGTCCATCTATTTTAACTACTCCTTCATTTACAATATGGCTATATAAATCTACCCCGATTATTACATCTACCCTACGTGGTTTATTAAAGTCAGGGTCTAGCAGCACATAATATTTCCATTTAGATTTGTCAATATTGAAAGACTTTATTGGTAACGCTTTCATAAGTTTTGGGAGAATAATAGCTTCAATATTAAGCGGTTTTCTATGAGTTTTTACCGACAAAGTATCTTTATATTTTTTAAATGCCTTAAAAGAAAAGACATCTACATTTGTTGAGTTCAATATTAAAACTTTATCTTTATTAAAATTGTATGACATTAGGTAGCTCTACTGTGAAGCAAAACTAGGCTTAGGCCTAGTGCCAACTCAGTGGTATGTGTTTGTGTGTGAGCACACTGGAGCTCTGGTAACAAAATAAGATAACACATGTGTGTACAATTGGTGTGACATCGGCGACCAACGCATCGCAGACATCTGTCAGCGTGGGACCTTTTTAAGAGATTTCTCGGCTGTGCACTTAAGAACTAGACAATTTATGAGTTTGTGTCTAAATATCAATTTACATTGGTGTACAAGTGCGGTCGTTAAATTGGTTATTATTACCCCTCATGTTTTAGAGCATTCTAAACATTCTGCAAAAGGCCAAGAAAGGTGCCGAGATGTATTACTTTACAATTTTAATTTTCTTAATGTCTATTTTTGTATTCACACATACATACATACATAGGTGTAATACCTTAATACCTTGGGCCCGCAACCATCGAAAAGGTATTTTTTGTTCATTTTTTTCATATTTTAGGTTTGGTTAACGAATTTTAGCTCCAAAGTCTCTCAATAGATTTTAATGAGCGATACCTGGAACGACGCCAAATTAATGCACCTATACACAAAAAAATAGAGGACACAGGATATAATTTTTTTTCGACTTTTCCTGAGTTTTTAAAGTCAAAATTTCGTAAAAAATACCGCCCAAAAATCATCATTTTGCATTTCAATGGTTTATATTTCCCAGACGGTAAGCTGTAATCACAAAGTGAGTTAAGCCCAAACACTTTGTGATTACAGCTTACCGTCTGGAAAATAAACCATTGAAATGCAAAAATGATGAGCTATTTTAATTATCTTTTCAAAATAGCAAAGTTCTTTACAACCAGACGTAAGATACTAGAGCTATGTGAAAAAAACAAGCGCTACCTCTAAAAAAAGCTTTAAAAAAAAATACCAGTTTTCAAAAATTCTTAAAAAAAAAGTTCTGCCATAGAAAAAAAAAAAAATCATCAAACCATTTCTAAGCCCCAAATCTTTAAGAAAAAGTTCGTTTTGTTCCTTGAGGAAAAATCGTGTTGACTAGTGTAATTAATGCCGAAGGTTTGCCTACTTGTGAGCACGCTACATACAGTTGACCATGTGAAAATACCGGATGCTCCTAATTTAAACCACAAATTTGCAACGACTGTCCTTGTGATTTATTAATAGTCATAGCAAAAGCAAGACGTATCGGAAATTGTAGTTGTTTGAAATAAAATGGCATATCAGTCGGAATCATCGGAATTCTCGGAATTAGACACGTTCACCACAAAATTTCCCAGTCAAAATAGTTTCTTCAAGTAAATTAGTCATAACTTTTTTCACAGCAAGTCTTGTACCATTGCAAAGTCGTGGTGGATTAAGATCCCGCAGCATTATTATGGTGGCTCCAACTTTTACTTGTAAATAGTATGGCGGCAATCCAGGTAAGTTCAATGAATTTAGAAATTCGACTGGATAATTTACAACATCATCTTGATTGATAATTGTATCAACCGACTTATACGCAACCATTTCTCCTGGGATGGAATTTAAAATAGATGCGTTGATCTCATGGACACCTTTATTTGTTCCGTCCAAAATTGCTCTTTCCCTCAACCAGTCATGGTTTCTATAATTTTGTACAATATTTGGAAACACGCTCTGAATCAAGTATTCCTTCGATGAGACAAAAGTGCAAAAATTATTTGGAAGCGTTATGAAGCCAGAATTGTCAACGGGAAGTATGCCATTATCAATGTCTAACAGTTTTCTGGAAAACAAATCTGCTGAAGCATCGTTTTGCAATTGAACACGTACATTTGTAGTCAATCTAAGTGTTTTCACAGAGCGCCACAAATTAGATGTTTTCAAACACGCATTAATTTTGTGAGGTCCTATCTCAGGCTGAGGTCCAGGGTCCGCTACAAGAAAATTTGTAGATTGCAGGTGACTTCAGGTGGCGGGCTCGCTTGAAAAGCAGTAGGCAAGGGAGAAATGATGACGCGAGAGTTTGGATTTTGGGTTGTTCTTGGTTTATTCATTATATTTTCATTCACTTAGTTCTTTTACATTGTTACTCTGGCTTGTAGTTGTTTGGTGCGCTGGTGGATTGCTTAGTCAGTGTCTCGTGTTTTCGGGCTGATGGACTGCCTCGTGCAGTGTCTTGTGTTCGGGCTGATGGACTGTAGTGTGGCTTATCTGGACGGCCTAAAAGTATGTTTACGGAATGGGTTTACGGAACTGAAGGCGGACTTCTCTCTCGGACCTTTGAGTGAAAGTAACGGACAGGGGAGGTAATTTCCCCAAAGTGGCTCGGGTCGGAGAGAGTCTGGAATGGAGTTTCGATCGCGGCTTGAACGAGAGAATGAGGCAGGGGCAGTTCCCGAGGAGTATTGAGACAGTATAGTAGTGCGCGCTCGAAAAAATTTAATCCAGTGAAAGCAAACGAAAGGGCGAAATATAAAAATAAAACAGCCCATCAGCAGGCAGCGCCAGCAAACAACCGAGCGTTCAGCTAGACGCGCTTGCCCAGCTTCATCAGACAGCGCTAGGCCGCCAGCAACGGCATATAGCGGCTTTAATCGCAACGGCCGTGCTAGCCTTATTGTCATCATCAGGCAAAGCACGCCCAAGCAGAAGCAAAAGCAGCAGCTCTCAGCCAACAACTGCGCCAGCGCGCCCAAGCAGAAGCAAAAACTGCAGCTCTCAGCCATCAACAGCGTCAGCGCGCCCAAGCAGAAGCAAAAGCAGTAGTTCCCATCCAACAACAGCGTCAGCGCGCCAACCACAGCGTCTGCGCACCAGCAACAGTGGCAACGCACCAACAACAGCGTCTGCGCACCAACAACAGAGGAACGCACCAACAATAGCATCAGCCGCAACAGATCAGGCAAACGCCGTAACGGCCCTTTAGTGTAGTGTAGTTAGTTAAGCGCCTTCCGCGCAAGCGATCTTATAATTCACATTAAAGGGAGGGGAAAGTAAAGCGGGAAGGAGTATAGGCGTCAGGCAATGCTGTAGAGCGATCCAGCTATTCCCTCTCCCATCTAATTCCTTTATTCCCTCTCCTATCTAATTCCTTCATTCCCTCATCCACCTTACCAACAAATCCCGCCAAGCTAAGCATAGCGTAGCTTGGAAGTATATCGCGAAAGCGAGAGGGCAAGACGCTGCATCGGTACGGATGAGAGTAGGTGCAGAGAGAGAGTGGTAGCGCTCTCTTCGAGGTATTCGCTTTAATTTCGTTACAGCCGACGTCGAGGCGCTTCTACGTTGGAGAGGAATGAAGTGGGCATATAACTGCCACTAAAAGGTACCTATTGTAATTTTCAGCCCTCTCATGCCCTATATCCGGCCTATGCCGTTCACTGCCTCATAATATCTTTTCCTTACCACTCCCTCTCCTACATAGCTTAAGCAGCTTATCCAGCAGCTTGCGCTTGTAGCCCATTACAGCGGGTTAACATTTAACATTTAGCATTCACAGCATTAAAGATCATAATTATTTGACGCCCAAGGTGGGGCACGAAGCTGTTGTAATGACAGGTCCATCCGGTATGCCCCGATCTCATTAATGTAAAAGTATACGTCCATAACATCTGACGAAACATCTGTTTGACATTTACCTATCCACAAGAGTAGACCCTCATTAAGTAAGTACACGAGACCCGTACCCTTAGAATCGCAGTATAAGTTTTAGCTATCCGAGCTTTAACACTGCAAACAAAAAGGGGACTTAATGCTAACTTATTTTTTGTTATTTAGATGTCGTTTATTGGTTTCTACGCGAACAACTGAGCTGTGGCCATCCCATCTTTTCACAATTAACACTGATAGAGTTGGCGTGTGTGTAGTTTGTATCATTTTTTTTGTATCTAGTCTGTTTTACTTGAGTGTTAGTGTCACGGAAGTCCTTAAATCGACAGAACCAAATTGTTGCCGTTTGCCTTTTTGTATTCTGTGCGTGTGGGTTTCGTCAGTGATCCGTAAACTCGTAATAGTAATAGTAAGATCAGTTCATTAAATGTTCGGTGTGAGTCGTGAATGTGTTGTTGTTAATATACTTTGTTATTGACAAGCCATCCTCACATGTAGATGCACATACCGTGGAGGTACATAACTTTCCCAGGGACGGATATAGGACAAGATTGATGTAGAGGACAGTAACGGCAACCGATTGCATGGCACCCAAATTATAGACTTTTTGATTGTTTTATATCTCTTTTGTTAAGCGTTTACCGTTTTTATTTTGTTCATTATTACCATATATTTGTATTCCTATTAGTCATACCATAGATAGGCAAAAAAAAAGAAAAAAAAAAAAACCATTAGTTATGCCCCTCGCTCGAAGTACTGAGAATTTGTCCACATTGCAAGACACGGGAAAGATCTGTTTGATTTGCTCGGAAGGAATTTCCTTCAAGCCCAATTGCTAGTTTCTAGCTGTGGTCACGAGTTTCATAGAGCTTGCTTTTCCTCCCAAGCGGGGATACCTAAAGTCTGCCCCGTGTGAGTGAGTGCATCTCTGGAAAGTTTGACCTCTGACCTGCAGCCTTCTGGTTCAAATCATCGAGCTCCTACAGTTGCGCATTCATTATTGACGCGAGCACAGAGTAAGAAAAAGACGGAAGCCAATATGTCGAACCCAAATGTTCCACCTAGTAGAGGTGGAAAAACATCGATGTTTGGAGACATCGATGTTTTCGATGTTTTAGTGAAAAACATCGATGAAACATCGATGTTTTGCAAGATAACAAAAAAAATTTTTTAAAATACTGGAAAGCATATGATTAAAATTATAAAAAATAACAGTTTTATTTCATTTGAGATCAAAATCCATTCAGAACAATATACAAAAAAAAAAGGTAATTTTCCCAGATTTTAAAACAAGTCCTGATTCTTGTTTAGAAATAATAACTGGTCCACCACTTCCGGCTTAAGGCGACTACGACGTTCGGAAATAATTTGTCCAGCCTTGCTGAACATCCTCTCTGACTCGCAGGATGTTGCCGGGATGCAAAAATATTTTCGGGCTGCAGCTTTAAATGGCATCATGCCGCCTGTATTCATCCACTAAAAATGTAACTATGAATTTAAAAGTATTTCAATTGAAATATTAGTATTACCTTCCAATATAAGAGAGGATCAGTTTCCTTGGGCTCGTTAAGGTTTTCCAGATGTTGTCTTAAAGTCATAATGGCATCCGCGCGAGTTGATTTAACTTTAACCTTTACTTTGTTTTGCAGAAAAGAAAATGTTGGATTCGGTGGAGGTTCGGATAGTGTTTGAAGTTCCTGTGGAGTTTTCGACAAGAAATTATCAATTTCCTTCTCCAAAGCAGTAGCTGCTTGATCTGCATTCGTAATCGTTAAAAATCCCTCCTTTTTAAAGCGTGGATCAATTATTGTTGCTATTTGAGCAACAGTTCGTGTTTCGTAGTGAAGGAACCTTGTGTTTAAACGAGTACATAAGAATTTTAAGGCACTCAGAACTTCTACAGTTTTTAGTTTCGATTTTAAGTTGTTCAGCTTTTGCTGTATTTCGCAAGTAAGTGGAATAACCAGAGATATGGTTACATACTTGCTGCCGGAAATTGCGACAGTTGCTTCTTGGAACGGAGAAAGGAGTTCAGCTAATTCCTTCATAATATCAATTTCCTCTACGGAAAATGGTAGTGGCGCCTTAGGCAAACTAAGCAAGACGGTTGATAATGTGTCGTTAGTATCTAAGAGCCTTTTAACCATGGCGAACGCACTGTTCCAACGAGTAGCCACTTCTTGAATTAAACCCATCGGATTTTCAACATCCTGTGCCTGTTTAAATTTTGCCATTCCAATAGGGCTGCGTTTCATAAAAGTAACAATAGCTTTACATTTCGACAAAACTGGATCAAGAATGTCTATTTTTAGCACATCTTGAATCAGCAAGTTAAGTGTATGGGCAAAACAAGGAAATGTGTAATTCCGAGACGCTCACAAGCCTTTTTCATCGAAGCGTCATTGTCTGTCACAATGCAAACAACTTTCTCCACTAGACCCCACTCTACTAAAACCACTCGAATCGATTCTGCGATATTGGCAGCCGTGTGGTTAGTTTGGTTTATCAGAGTCGTTGTGGACAGTACGGCTGAATTTAGCTGGAATTCCGAATTTATAAAATGGCAAGTTATGGTTAAGTAGCCCTCATTTGCCATGGACGTCCATCCGTCGGCTGTGATCGCCACATTTTCCACGCAATCCAAGGCAAATTTAAGTTTTGTTTTCAAATCTGCATATGCGTTTGGAATCGCTACGTTACGGAGATGGGTTTTGCTTGGTAACTTGTAGCGGGGGTCCATTTCTGCTAACAACTCACGAAATCCTCTATCATTGACAACACTAAACGGTTGCACGTCAATTGTATTATTCACGTTTGCTTTTCAAAGGTCCAGCCTCACAGTTTTCCTTTGAAGTTCCTATGATATAGAAATAATATATTTATTAATATTTTATGCATACATATGTATGTATGTGTGTGCATGTGAAAAAGCACATGTGCGTTTACTCTATTGTTGAATAACGTGAATAACTTACTCTTAAGATTTTTTTTCCATCGCTCAATAATTGCACACTGCACAGGCTACTTCCAATCCAAACGAAGACAATTTATAAGCTATATATAAAAGAGGGTTTTAATATAAATAACAAATAGCTCCATTAACGACATACATTTTGCGCTTAATCTTCTTCTCTCTTTATGTTTTTCTTTCATAGAGACGGCAAAAACATAACAAAAAAACATCGATGTTTAGACAAAAAACATCGATGCTTATAAAAATTTTAAAAACATCGATGCATCGATGGTCTCATCGATGTTTTTCCACCTCTATAGTAGCCATACCTATAGCTAACAAAAGCGCTAATACAGTTGCTAAAGCTATATTTGAATCATTTATTCTAAAGTACGGTCCTATGAAGACGTTCATAACGGATATGGGTACAGAATATAAGCATTTTATAATCAATCATTTGTGCAAATATCTAAAAATAGACAACATAACATCAACAGTACACCATCACCAGACTCTAGGAACGGTTGAGCGAAGCCACAGAACATTCAACGAATACATACGTTCATATATATCAGTAGATAAAACTGATTGGGACGTATGGCTTCAATGATTCGTATATTGTTACAACACTACACCATCAATGACACATAATTACTGTCCTTACGAACTAGTTTTTAGTAAAAAATCCAATTTACTACAACATTTTAATACCATAGATAGAATAGAACCTCTATACAATATAGAAGACTACGCTAAAGAATCTAAGTTTAGGCTAGAAACAGCATATAAAAGAGCCAGAACAATGCTGGAAAGCAAAAAGCAAAAAAGAAAATTAGAATACGATAAAAACATAAATGACTTTAAAGTATCAATAGGGCCAATAGTTCTTTTAAGAAACGAAGTATGACATAAACTAGACAGTAGATATGTATGGTGTTCACCATTTACAGTAGTTCAAATAGAATATAACAACAACATAATAATAGAAAATAAAAATAAAAGACAAAAAGTTAATAAGGATAGACTAAAACTATTTAGGGAAACATGAAAAAATAATGGCCTGATCAACCAAAGAAAATTCGTTTATTATTGACAAATAAAAAAAATATATATTTTCATAAAACATATTTTAATACAAAATAAATTAAAAAAGGAAGAAAAAAGTGAACCATTTTATTTTGGGAAATCTTTAATCAGATATATGTATTTACGCAAAGAAAATTTCTTTTCAATTATATTAAACTCCTATACTTAATACATATTACTATTACAACTCTATGACAATAATTTTTATAAATAATAACTTTTATAAAATAACTCCAATATAATACGTTATTTTTCAAAAGGAAGGAGATGTAGTATGCACATATTCAATACCCACTGTACCAAGTGTACTTAAGGGGAACACACTGTAACCCTTTGTTGCAGTGTTTATGTAATTAAAAGTCCCAGACACAACTGAGCTATCGTATTACGATCGGCCAAGAATGTCTCGAGCGACATAAGTGCAGCGTCAACATATTCCCGGCACATGCATACACACATACATATACATCTTCCCTCGCGCCCTCGCTGTCAGCAGCGCTGGGCATATACACACATATATACATGCATAAACATTAAATACATAAATGCGAACGCTCCGCTGCCGACGCTCCGCTGCCGACGCTCCGCTGCCGGCGTTCCTGGTAGAGGTGGAAAAACATCGATGTTTGGAGACATCGATGTTTTCGATGTTTTAGTGAAAAACATCGATGAAACATCGATGTTTTGCAAGATAACAAAAAAAATTTTAAAAAGTACATACAATACTGCAAAGCATATGATTAAAATTATAAAAAATAACAGTTTTATTTCATTTGAGATCAAAATCCATTCAGAACAATATACAAAAAAAAAGGTAATTTTCCCAGATTTTAAAACAAGTCATGATTCTTGTTTAGAAATAATAACTGGTCCACCACTTCCGGCTTAAGGCGACTACGACGTTCGGAAATAATTTGTCCAGCCTTGCTGAACATCCTCTCTGACTCGCAGGATGTTGCCGGGACGCAAAAATATTTTCGGGCTGCAGCTTTAAATGGCATCATGACGCCTGTATTCATCCACTAAAAATGTAACTATGAATTTAAAAGTATTTCAATTGAAATATTAGTATTACCTTCCAATATAAGAGAGGATCAGTTTCCTTGGGCTCGTTAAGGTTTTCCAGATGTTGTCCTAAAGTCATAATGGCATCCGCGCGAGTTGATTTAACTTTAACCTTTACTTTGTTTTGCAGAAAAGAAAATGTTGGATTCGGTGAAGGTTCGGATAGTGTTTGAAGTTCCTGTGGAGTTTTCGACAAGAAATTATCAATTTCCGTCTCCAAAGCAGTAGCTGCTTGATCTGCATTCGTAATCGTTAAAAATCCCTCCTTTTTAAAGCGTGTTTCAATTATTGTTGCTATTTGAGCAACAGTTCGTGTTTCGTAGTGAAGGAACCTTGTGTTTAAACGAGTACATAAGAATTTTAAGGCACTTAGAACTTCTACAGTTTTTAGTTTCGATTTTAAGTTGTTCAGCTTTTGCTGTATTTCGCAAGTAAGTGGAATAACCAGAGATATGGTTACATACTTGCTGCCGGAAATTGCGACAGTTGCTTCTTGGAACGGAAAAAGGAGTTCAGCTAATTCCTTCATAATATCAATTTCCTCTACGGAAAATGGTAGTGGCGCCTTAGGCAAACTAAGCAAGACGGTTGATAATGTGTCGTTAGTATCTAAGAGCCCTTTAACCATGGCGAACGCACTGTTCCAACGAGTAGCCACTTCTTGAATTAAACCCATCGGATTTTCAACATCCTGTGCCTGTTTAAATTTTGCCATTCCAATAGGGCTGCGTTTCATAAAAGTAACAATAGCTTTACATTTCGACAAAACTGGATCAAGAATGTCTATTTTTAGCACATCTTGAATCAGCAAGTTAAGTGTATGGGCAAAACAAGGGAAATGTGTAATTCCGAGACGCTCACAAGCCTTTTTCTTCGAAGCGTCATTGTCTGTCACAATGCAAACAACTTTCTCCACTAGACCCCACTCTACTAAAACCACTCGAATCGATTCTGCGATATTGGCAGCCGTGTGGTTAGTTTGGTTTATCAGAGTCGTTGTGGACAGTACGGCTGAATTTAGCTGGAATTCCGAATTTATAAAATGGCAAGTTATGGTTAAGTAGCCCTCATTTGCCATGGACGTCCATCCGTCGGCTGTGATCGCCACATTTTCCACGCAATCCAAGGCAAATTTAAGTTTTGTTTTCAAATCTGCATATGCGTTTGGAATCGCTACGTTACGGAGATGGGTTTTGCTTGGTAACTTGTAGCGGGGGTCCATTTCTGCTAACAACTCACGAAATCCTCTATCATTGACAACACTAAACGGTTGCACGTCAATTGCGATCATTCGCAATCATTGAGTATTCACGTTTGCTTTTCAAAGGTCCAGCCTCACAGTTTTCCTTTGAAGTTCCTATGATATAGAAATAATATATTTATTAATATTTTATGCATACATATGTATGTATGTGTGTGCATGTGAAAAAGCACATGTGCGTTTACTCTATTGTTGAATAACGTGAATAACTTACTCTTAAGATTTTTTTCCATCGCTCAATAATTGCACACTGCACAGGCTACTTCCAATCCAAACGAAGACAATTTATAAGCTATATATAAAAGAGGGTTTTAATATAAATAACAAATAGCTCCATTAACGACATACATTTTGCGCTTAATCTTCTTCTCTCTTTATGTTTTTCTTTCATAGAGACGGCAAAAACATAACAAAAAAACATCGATGTTTAGACAAAAAACATCGATGCTTTTTAAAAATTTTAAAAACATCGATGGTCTCATCGGATGTTTTTCCACTTTAAGCGGCATCGTTCATTGTCAAGAAATTACCTGCCTCAAGAATGGTCTTTAGTCTACCATGCTCACAATTTTTAACCATTGTGCTAATGGCTTCTTTTGTGCTGAATTTATCAGCATGTTCTGAAGGTAGACCTTCATCGATGTACGAAGCTTCAAGGAGCTTTCGTAAATTATCGATTTCTGTTTGTAAATTGGGCCGATGTCTTCCCTTTTTGGCAAATTTTTGCAATTTTAGCCTTTACGACATCTGATGATTCACCGACAATTGTGTCTTGCCATTTCTTTATTATTGCGTTTATGGTGGTTTCATCCTGGATTTTGTAGTAGAAGGTCCCTACAACTTTAGATTTGATGACCTCTACAGCTAGAGTTTCGTATGGTCCTTTCGTTAGATTGACTAATTTGACTGCTGTAATAAAGCGTTGTAAATGCAGTTTTTGCCCATTAAACTCTGGGATGACGTGCGAAATATCTTTGATATATGCCCGTTGGGCTACAGTTTCGTCTGCCATTGTGACGGTTTGATTATGTTGGTTGCTCGATGCTGCATTAGTTGACGAGGTGTCGTCGTTTATTGGAAGGTTCGATCGATTTGATCGAGAATCGTCTTCCGATATTATGCTAATATTTTTGATATTCGGGGGCCTGGGGCTTTTTGGCCTTGATCCCGATTCTACAGCTGGTATATATGTCGCTGCTGTGTTGAGAATTGTTGGTATATGTATGTCCAAATTGAGCTTTTCTTTAACGGTAACCAATCGTTCTCTTAGACGTTTGAAAATGTCTGTTGCTTGAAACCAATGTATATCGTCAAGTCTTTGTTTTTTTGTTAGAAAAAGCTCTCTGATCTCATTGTAGATTTCTACTAGGTTGGTTACATGTTTAATGACCGTACTATTTTGAGTAGGTCTGTTTTGCGTTAAGCATTTATAGGACTTATCGAACTCTGCTCTAAGACTACAGACTTTAGCGCAGATCGTAAGCCAGGCCATGTGGTGTTTCTATGTTGTTCATTCCGAATGGAAGACAATCTGACATCATTAACCAAAATTCTCGAATTTAAGATTTAAATATTACGAAGTCGATGAACCTGCCTAGAATGGAATGCTCATTTATTACTGATTTTACCGCGATACCTGGAATGGTAGTTAACACAATTGCTTTTTGTGTTTTTGAACAATGTATTAAGGGTGAGAATTCTAGTTGAAATGCATCCAGGTACATATATTCGAGATCTAGTATGCTCCTAGGGGTCGTTGAGACCAATTGTAGAATTCTATTTCAAAAATTTGGGTCCCTATTGTAGACTTCTTCTATTATTTTTTAAGTAGTCATGATAAATTAGACCCTATCTAGATTTATAGCTCTACTCATATATCTTTTCTTTATTATTTTGTTGTGCTTAACATATAATGTTAGCAAAAATTGTAGCGTACTGACTATGGTCAGTATTAGAAGTAATACAAACAAGGCTTGTATACCATCTGTGTGATCAATAATTTTTACATTATTGACCACATTGGCCGTATTGTCTTTCGTCTGACTGTCGTCAGAACCAAACCAGCCCATGGTTGTATATTTCCGCTAATCGGGTTTGAAATTCGTAGTTGAAATTTAATTTGAAATTGGATTTTATTTTGGAAATGTTAAGAAAAAATTTTTTTTGTTTTTTTATGAAAATGTTAAGTAAGAAAAGTTTAGGGCATATGGCTGATTTACATTTGTTTGCTCTATATAATTTCTATATCAGCCATATGTTGTTAGTTATAGCACTATACCACTTGCTTAGTGGTTATAGCCTATCATTAAAAAATTTGTTAGTGTTTTACAAGCAGCGTTTTCGCGCATCTACTTGTGGTTTTAAAACTATATTATATTATTGGTAAATGAAGGCATTTGCATTAATGCAGCCTTATTTACGTTTTTCCGCACCAATGCGAAGTTCTGCATTAATCCTGGCTAGTTCCTGCATGTGGATTTGTTTCACGTCTTCTTCCGTTGCGGCGCGCATCATTTCCTTGGCTAAACGCCGTTGGCGGAGGAGTTTTACTTTTTTTTCCTCCCCGCTTCTTTTTTGGTTTAGGCTGCTGTTGCTGCTGCTGCCATGCCCGGTACTCAGCTATTGTGAGTGGGCGTGGTCCATCGGTTGGACAAGCCTCCAGAGCCTCCTGTAGGCTTGGCTTGTCCCTTTGCTCGATAGGAGCAGCGTTGATGAGATCCGTCTCCAGTTTGGTCCAGCGATGGCGCAAGGGGCGACAGGCCTCTCACGCTTATATTTACAGCTGCAGCTGTCCTGGGCCTATGGGCTCAGGCGGGGCCGGTGCCGGTCATCGCACAGGGCATTGTAGTTGTATTGTATTTTTTTTTTTGTTAATAATTGTATTTGCAACAATTGTATTTTTTTTTGTTTTTCGATTTTCCTTTTGCGTGAAAAGAATCCACACCAAAGCATCCACTTTTACATTTTCTCGGTGGGCCGTTGTTCTCCAAAGACACGTTCAATGCTCATTTTCACAGTCTTTGAAATATTATATTCCATTCCAACTTAGGCAGCCCATTTAACACTTGCACTTGCGTTTTATTTTAGTTAGTTTTTTTTTTCACTGTCACGGTCACCATGTAGAAACAGTATTCATTAATTGTAATTCTTTGAAAGAGAACATCCGTTCTCTTTCGTTTGCTTTATTCGAATCTTCACATGAAATATATCTTAGAATCTACTTGGCTAAAGCCAGCGTAGCTGCGCTGCCAGGAACGCCGGCAACGGAGCGTCGGCAGCGGAGCGTTCGCATTTATGTATTTAATGTTTATGCATGTATATGTATGTGTGTATATGCCCAGCGCTGCTGACAGCGAGGGCGCGAGGGAAGATGTATATGTATGTGTGTATGCATGTGCCGTCAAGTCATGGGAATATGTTGTCGCTGCACTTATGTCGCTCGAGACATTCTTGGCCGATCGTAATACGATAGCTCAAGTTGTGTCTGGGACTTTTAATTACATAAACACTGCAACAAAGGGTTACAGTGTGTTCCCCTTAAGTACACTTGGTACAGTGGGTATTGGATATGTGCATACTACAGTATGCTCACGAGAGTTAGTGTTGGGTATGTCTGCAATTTGCTTAAGGAAATTTTGATGTTCAAAATCATTCCAAGTACTTTTCTGTACTTAGACCTATGACTTCAAGACTTGTATTGCATTTCAAAATTTTAAATTGTATATTTTTCCTTATATAAATTCCAATACCTCCGTAACCATTCTCCCGCTCTTTACAGATAAAGTTGAAATTTAACTACACATGGCATTATTTTTGATCCAAATTTCAGATATTATGGCAATATCAATGTTAATCAAGAAAATTTCTGTTGAACAGAGTTTGACCAATGCCGTGGAAATTTATATTTTAACAGAAAAAAGGTAGCCGTTGAGTTCGTTCATTTGCAATGTTTATTTGTGACTGACTGAGAAGTTCTGCTCGCAGGCAGATGGAAACCAAAGAAGAAAACAGTCTGGTTTACCGGCCTGAAATTCCCCAATAAATTTCTCAAAATAGCCAGTGGAGCAAATTAACGTAATCTCACCTTTGTTTTCTATTTGCATTGCCCACTGCATATATATATATTGTAACCGATTATAATTACTCACGGCAGCGGCCGTTCTTTCGCCTCTTTATATCTCCTTTTTCATTTGCTACTTCAGCTGCATCATCTATGCTGTTCTTTCGCATTCTCTCTCTCTATCTATCTCTCGTGCTCGGCTCAGCGGCAGCCGAGCTTCTATCGCTTCGTTCGTTCTCTCTCTCGCTTGCATTAGGGCACGGGCAATTCGGTCCGCCTGCCCTCTTTTAGTCTTTAATTGATCGTCATCATTATCGCACTCACGTTCTACCGTCTTGATCAATCACTCACTTCTCTCGCATATTGAACAGACCCTGCGTCTTCAATTCTCGCTTTGATTTGATCAACCGGCACCTCTCGCTTTATTTCGCTACACCTACGCATCCCATATTTCGCCTACTTAACAAATAAACTGTACACACATAAAGTATATTGAATCGCTCGGCTTCTTAATTTAATCTAAATTCAACAGCTAGTGAAAAAGCTCGCTAGCTCAACATTTGGTGACCCCGACGTGATTTGTGCAATAAACAATTCGGTAGTGCAAATTACAAACTACAATTTAATATCGAAACTACCCTCAAGTTCCGTTCGTTCGTTTGCCTGCTGTCTCAACCCGTTTCATCGACCACATAGGTGCTCTTTTCGGTCATCTTCCCGATAGAAACGTTTCTAACTCTGCCCTTGCTATGGGAACCGATGCTGGAAACGACATTGCAGTAGCCGCTGCTAAAAACAGGGTGACTTTCCTGCGACTGAAAGTACAATCATTAATAAAAGAATTGGAAAGGATGAAGGCTATTTTGGAGAGTGAGATATCGCTGCGTGATTATTTTACGCTAGTTGTATGGCTTGAGGAGATCGAGGAGCTGCGGGACACTTTTAAAACCCTGCACAACGAGCTCCAAGAGTTGGATTACGACAATAATCACATTAGATTGTGCGAAAAGTTTAATTGTGGTTTCATGCCGCTGAATGCTTCGATTCGGCTTGAAATCTCTCGTCTCAACCCTCACCTGCCTCCTCCCTCTACAGTTTCAGCAAAAACTATTATTGCTAATATTGTTGGCAGACAGCTTCCACCACGGAGGAATCCGGCACTCGTTCTATGCCTTGTGCAATCGCCATCTGCGGATACAAAGAAGCCTGCCACATGCTTATCTGTGGGGCAAATGCTGCAGTTGACAACAGATGAGCGGGTAGAGCAGTCTGTTGATGCAGAAAATCATTTTCGCGACGTATGCATGGATGTCTCGGAATCCAGCTCCCGTTCTCAGGAGGAGTACAATACGATTTTGTAGAAACCAGCTTTGTCAGCTGCTCAATTGACGACAGGTTACAAGGAACTACATTTGAAGTTCGACATTGGCAGCGATGACCCAGCACCGTTGGAACTAGCTTCGGAACCGGCTACTGAAGAACCAATACTCTCGTGCTTGAACATTCAGTCGTCGACGCGCCCCTGCAGGCGATCAGTTCATGCCTTGTCTACAGAAGAACAGCCCAACGACCCCTCCGGACTACCTGGTCCTAAACTTCCTTTATCAAGACCCGCTCTAAACTCTGAGTGTGAAATTGACGGATTCTGCAACGTCAGCATTGAGACTTATCGTGCCAGTAGCTGCATGAAATCAAACGGTCAGAATCCGGATGGTCTTCCTTCTCGTTGGTCTCGTCGAATTCACTTGAACAAGCCCCCTCTTTTGATTTATGGAACACATTCTCAATCTTCGTTAGTTCGGCGCACCATCACCTTAGCGTTCATCAATGCTAATAAGCAGAAACTTCACGCTGGACTTCGTGCTCTGCTTGCACTAAGTCCATCCCAATATTGGACTATTGCTTACAATTACTTACGTATCACTGACAATTCAGGCCACATTTTGGGCATTTTTAATCCTACAACATTAGCTTCAATTACAGAGAGCTCTGCCGATCTGGATGGGCCAGTTCGTGGCCCTCTCTTTTCGTTTCCTGAACCTAGCGTAACATGCCTGATCTTGCGTCAATTGCGTTACTTACTTACTCCATATCTTCTGTACGCGATGGAAAGAAGACTACATCTTGTAACGAACCATGGATTCCATGGTTCGTCACAAGCATGCGACGCAGCCAACGCTACTCCCAGGTGAAGCGATCAACACCCAGAAAAAATGCAAACTCAGCACACGCCAAAAGACAGGAGACCAGCACAAGGGGCTTACGCAATAATGCCAACGAAATTCCTTTCCCACGGTACCGGTGCACACCGATCACCTTACCTGGGACATTGGACACTTGTTGGGAGGCGATTGCTTAGGTAACCCTCGATTACCGGGCAGACCCCCCACATGCGCGCGCCAGTCAGTAGTCTCCGACTTTCCTTACCAGGAGTATTGGACACTGACTGCAGGGCTAATGATTAGGTAACCTTCTGTTACCGATCAGCCCGTCTGCACGCGCAGACTATAATTCGGCAATATATATTTATGTAAGAACCCTTCCCACATTCTGGAGTAGAAATAAGATATCTGTAAGACATTCATGGGAAAATGGAAGGCACTGCCTTGCATGAAGAAAAAGGCAGCCATCGTAGGCAGCGAGTCCACCAGCCGTAGCAGGACCCTGGACAGACTGATGCATACCTCAGCCTGAGATAGGACATTACAAGTGGCGTCCGAGCAGGGACTTTAAAGGATTTTTCGTGGAAACTTCAAGAAAACCGAAATCAGGGACTTCGTGGATTAAAGACCCACTGCCATCAAAAAGAAAATTGAATCAATAACAAGTCCGCGCACTTACATAATCCGGGCGCGAAAACAAACGCGAAAGTATACGCAGTGCCGATCCTAAAAGTGCCGTTTAACAGTGACTCATTGCCAAAAATCAACAGAAATCAACATGGAACATCACGACGATGAACAACCAGAGGAGGCATACCATGCGGGACACTTTTCCAATCCAGGGGTCAGCACCGGCTGGATCCACAAACTCCGTCGGGACGAACTAGAAGTCCTCGCCGAAGAATTTGGATTCGGCAGCGAAGGAACGGTCGATGAACGCCGAAAGAAATTTGCCGCAGTAGTCGCCGGGCCACTCGCGCAAGAAGCCTGGGTTCGCCTAGAAGAGTTCGAGATGCACTATGCCAAACCAGCCTCACGCTCTCGCTTCCAAGTCACCCACTACTCCTGGACCCGGAACGCATCCGAAAGTGGGGAATCCAGTTTGACGGCCAGGATGACCCTCTATCATTAATCGAACTGCTCGAAGAACGCGCGCTCTCGTATGGGGTGGACACAAACCATCTGCCGCGGGCCATGGCCGAACTTCTCACAGACCGTGCCAGTCGTTGGTTCCGCACCAGCCGCCTACAAATTTCCTCATGGGAAAATTTCCGCCAGGAATTCTTAACGTTCTTCTTTTGAACAATTGGAAGACCGGAGCCCGCAAGCAAGTGGCGGGGTAACTGTTCAAAGATTTCCTCATCGAGATACGTCTACTCATGCACCTCTCCAGGTACGACGCAGCCAAGGAACTGAACAGGATCTACGACAACGCGCTGCCAGCATATCAGATGTACGTGCGCCGACACGAACTACAAAGCTTAGCACAGCTCACACTGTTGGCCACAGAGTTCGAGAGCATCCCAGAGCGGACCATTCCGACCACTTTCGCACCCCCGCGGAACACGCCAAGATACCCAAGGCCAGCTACAGAGCAGAGGAACAGTGACTCGCAATGGACGCCATTTCGGAGACCACATTGGGAGTCGACAGACACACCAGGGTGACCGCCAGCTCAACCAAACAGTACGACGAATCCCGATATAGCACCTCGCATGATCACGACCCCATCGCCAACCCACGCACCGCCTGTCGCCGGTGTGGTGAAGCCGGGCATGCGGCATACGACTGCCATAGTCCCTCGATCCTATTCTGCTGGGAATGTGGCAAACGCCGCACACGGACCGTCGATTGCTGCCGCCAGAATACGTCGGGAAACGACATGCGTCCCCAACTGACACGGGATCAGCCGGGAACGACGCCTCCTGCAACCCGCGACTAAATAACTCTCTACACGTAAGCAACGTCCGGATAGTGGCGATGGTAAGCATAGGGGGATACGGAAGCCACAATCGACACCGGGGCTTCCAGAAGCTTTATCAGCGCAAACCTCGCCCGACAACTAGACAACAACACCAACCTGCAAGATGCATTCGTCCGCATACGCCTGGCCGATGGCTCGGTCAGAGAGATCTCACAAGTTCTACTGGCGCACATTAAGCTGGATCAACGAGAGGTTCAAATCCCGCTCCTGGTCCTGCCAAACAAGTTGGGACAAGTCATTGTCGACATGGACTTCCTAGGTGCCACCGAAACGACGATCCAATGAGGCTCCACGCTGCTACAGCTACGAGACCGTCACCCCATGCCCACTGAACCCGTGCTTACAACCATCCACGTACAAGACGCCGAACCTCGATACCAGAAACTTCAACAAATCGCAACGAACCCACGTCCACGACCTACCACAACGCTCACGGAACCCAATAACGCAACGAAGCACTTGACACCCAAACCAATCGTAACGAATACGAAGCAACGGCACATTGCGGAGAACACGAATCCAAGGTCAACACCAGCAAACAGCAACCAAGCAATCGGGAAAACGAGTCCCACGGTCACTACGGAGCAACCGCGTCCTAGGCCCACAACAGGGAACACGCATCCCAAACAAACCACGAGGATCTCAAACACGAGACAAACACACTTGAACCCGACGCTCGACACAGGAAGCCCAGATCGAAGACAAGCAACAGAGCAAGCACGCACAGAATCCGCAACGGAAGAATTGAACACACGGACACCCTCAAAGCCGACCACCAGCATCGAACAAGGACAACGGCAGCCACCATCCGACAGCCCAGCAACACGGGAAACAGCCACGCTAACCCCACGCTGGTCGGAGCCCATAATTGAACTGATATCCACAGAGCCCCTCAACGCGGGCCCGGAAATCAGGACGATAACCCACGATGCACCGACCGCCGCCCTGTCGTACCCACGGCCGACGCCACCCCGATCCTCGCCAACACACTGGAGTTAGAGGTGGAAAAACATCTTTGAGACCATCGATGCATCGATGTTTTTAAAATTTTTATAAGCATCGATGTTTTTTGTCGTAACATCATTGTTTTGTTGTTATGTTTTTTCCGTCTATGAAAGAAAACATAAAGAGAGAAGACGATTAAGCGCAAAATGTATGTCGTTAATGGAGCTATTTGTTATTTATATTAAAACCCTCTTTTATATATAGCTTATAAATTGTCTTCGTTTGGATTGGAAGTAGCCTGTGCAGTGTGCAATTATTGAGCGATGGAAAAAAATCTTAAGAGTAAGTTATTCACGTTATTCAACAATAGAGTAAACGCACATGTGCTTTTTCACATGCACACACATACATACATATGTATGCATAAAATATTAATAAATATATTATTTCTATATCATAGGAACTTCAAAGGAAAACTGTGAGGCTGGACCTTTGAAAAGCAAACGTGAATACTCAATGATTGCGAATGATCGCAATTGACGTGCAACCGTTTAGTGTTGTCAATGATAGAGGATTTCGTGAGTTGTTAGCAGAAATGGACCCCCGCTACAAGTTACCAAGCAAAACCCATCTCCGTAACGTAGCGATTCCAAACGCATATGCAGATTTGAAAACAAAACTTAAATTTGCCTTGGATTGCGTGGAAAATGTGGCGATCACAGCCGACGGATGGACGTCCATGGCAAATGAGGGCTATTAACCATAACTTGCCATTTTATAAATTCGGAATTCCAGCTAAATTCAGCCGTACTGTCCACAACGACTCTGATAAACCAAACTAACCACACGGCTGCCAATATCGCAGAATCGATTCGAGTGGTTTTAGAGAGTGGGGTCTAGGGAGAAAGTTGTTTGCATTGTGACAGACAATGACGCTTCGATGAAAAAGGCTTGTGAGCGTCTCGGAATTACACATTTCCCTTGTTTTGCCCATACACTTAACTTGCTTATTCAAGATGTGCTAAAATAGACATTCTTGATCCAGTTTTGTCGAAATGTAAAGCTATTGTTACTTTTATGAAACGCAGCCTGATTGGAATGGCAAAATTTAAACAGGCACAGGATGTTGAAAATCCGATGGGTTTAATTCAAGAAGTGGCTACTCGTTGGAACAGTGCGTCGCCATGGTTAAAAGGCTCTTATACTACGACACATTATCAACCGTCTTGCTTAGTTTGCCTAAGGCGCCACTACCATTTTCCGTAGAGGAAATTGATATTATGAAGGAATTAGCTGAATTCTTTCTCCGTTCCAAGAAGCAACTGTCGCAATTTCCGGCAGCAAGTATGTAACCATATCTCTGGTTATTCCACTTACTTGCGAAATACAGCAAAAGCTGAACAACTTAAAATCGAAACTAAAAACTGTAGAAGTTCTGAGTGCCTTAAAATTCTTATGTACTCGTTTAAACACAAGGTTCCTTCACTACGAAACACGAACTGTTGCTCAAATAGCAACAATAATTGATCCACGCTTTAAAAAGGAGGGATTTTTAACGATTACGAATGCAGATCAAGCAGCTACTGCTTTGGAGAAGGAAATTGATAATTTCTTGTCGAAAACTCCACAGGAACTTCAAACACTATCCGAACCTCCATCGAATCCAACATTTTCTTTTCTGCAAAACAAAGTAAAGGTTAAAGTTAAATCAACTCGCGCGGATGCCATTATGACTTTAAGACAACAAACCTTAACGAGCCCAAGGAAACTGATCCTCTCTTATATTGGAAGGTAATACTAATATTTCAATTGAAATACTTTTAAATTCATAGTTACATTTTTAGTGGATGAATACAGGCGGCATGATGCCATTTAAAGCTGCAGCCCGAAAATATTTTTGCATCCCGGCAACATCCTGCGAGTCAGAGAGGATGTTCAGCAAGGCTGGACAAATTATTTCCGAACGTCGTAGTCGCCTTAAGCCGGAAGTGGTGGACCAGTTATTATTTCTAAACAAGAATCAGGACTTGTTTTAAAATCTGGGAAAATTACCTTTTTTTTTGTATATTGTTCTGAATGGATTTTGATCTCAAATGAAATAA
This sequence comes from Drosophila obscura, assembly GCF_018151105.1. Lineage (NCBI taxonomy): Eukaryota > Metazoa > Arthropoda > Insecta > Diptera > Drosophilidae > Drosophila > Drosophila obscura. The sequence continues at coordinate 109,792 of NW_024542867.1, read as the reverse complement.
AACTGTTATTTTTTATAATTTTAATCATATGCTTTGCAGTATTGTATGTATTTTTTAAAATTTTTTTTGTTATCTTGCAAAACATCGATGTTTCATCGATGTTTTTCACTAAAACATCGAAAAACATCGATGTCTCCAAACATCGATGTTTTTCCACCTCTAGGCTACTAGGTATTTTGACAAATCACATACTAGGGTGATTGCATATTCATTGCCATTGTCAGATTTTGGTAATGGTCCAATCGTGTCGACTAGTACTCGGTCGAATACACTTATTGGTGACTCTGTAATGGTAAGAGGGGTTTTAGTATGTTTAACTATTTTTGATACTTGGCATTTTGGACAATTACGTACGTACTTGGTTATATGACGTGTCATGTTTTTCCAGTAGTAATGTCTTCTTATCTTTGCTAACGTTTTAGATATGCCTGTGTGTCCTCCTTGTATTGGATCATCATGTAGTGTAGACAAGATTGCTTCTTTTTCTTTAATATTTGTTATTAGGGTCACCGGGTTGAGTATCGCTACTCTTAATGTTCTCAATATTTTATTGCCCATATTTTTAAAATTATCTATTGAAATGTATTCAAAGATATTTTCCCACGGTGCCACTTTGAGTTGGCTGATTCTTTGTTTACCGGCTTGCATTTCAAGCCTTTGGAAGAACTGACGTAAGTCAAGGGTTCCATTAGTATACAAATCGCTAACTTCATATCTTGCTGTAATTATACCCGTACTCAAAAAAGAGTTAAGGGGTATATTAGATTTGTGGTAAAAGTGGATGTGTGCAACGCAGAGAAGGAAACGTTTCCGACCCCATAAAGTATATATATTCTTGATCAGCATCAATAGCCGAGTCTATATAGCCATGTCCGTCTGTCCGTCCGTCTGTCCGTCTATCCGACTGTCCGTCTGTCCGTCCGTCCGTCTTGATGAGCGCCTGGATCTCAGAGACTATAAGAGCTAGAGAAACCAAATTTGGTTTCCAGACTCATGTGATATCACACTGCTACAAGTGTATTTCAAAATTTCGCCCGCCCCCTTCCGCCCGCACAAAGGACGAAAATCTGTGGCAGGCACAGTTTTAAAGATACGATAAAACTAAAAACGCAGTATCGTAGAGAACGCCCATATCTACCAGATTGCCGAATCTGAATCAGATCGGGTCATAATTATAGCCAGAATGAAGAAATTAGTTTTCAGTTGCTTCCCCTCCCCCCTCCACAAACGACAACGCAACTCATTTTCCTTCTCGCTCGCACACTCTGCCGCGTTCAGTGCGCGAGCAACCCCTAGCGGAGGAGATGTAGAATCTAAATGGTACTTGTACAAACTACATGTTAGATGTAGAATAGACATTGTAGATGAGATGTAGATAACAAATGTAGCAAAAAAATGTAAAATGTAAAATTTTTTTTTAATTCTAAAATTCTAAAAAATCATGCTCAAAAATGTATATAATGACTGAGTACGGGTATAAGTAGAGTCGCGTCCCCAGAAGCGACTCACACGTTCCTTCTCGTTTTTTTTCCATGTTTGAAAAAACATAAATTATTTTTTACATGCAAGGTCACTATTTTGCGTACTTCGTCATTGTTAATGACTTCATATACGTTAGGCTTTGTAGCTTTTTCTAGAGAATGAATAGGCAATTCTATCTTTTGTTTTCCTGCGCAGGATTTTTGTCTACTTGTCTGTCTTGTAGTGACTTTTAATATTGTTTCTGCCATATTCTTTAATTCTTTGATGGTTATTCTTGATAACGCATCTGCTACATAATTATCTTTTCCCTTTAGATACTCGACTGTGAAGTCATATTCCTCTAATTCAAGCCGCATGCGTGTAAGTTTTGAGCTAGGATTGACCAATGAAAATAGATATGTTAATGGTCTGTGATCTGTTTTCACTGTAAAGTGTCTGCCATATATATATGGTCGAAAATGAGTAATTGCCCAATGAATTACTGCTAATTCCTGTTCAGTTGTACTCTTGTTACTTTCACCTTTTGTGAATGATCTTGATGCGTATGCAATAGGAAGTTGGAGTTCATTGTGGTTTTGAGTTAAAACCGCTCCACACGCTTGCTTACTTGCATCCGTTATTATAAAAAATTCTTTTGTGAAGTCTGGGTATTGTAACAGAGTTGGTTTGATAAGTTGTTCCTTTAAATGTAAGAATGCATTTTGGCAATCATCTGTCCATACAAATGGAACATTCTTTTTACATAATCTAGTTATGTGCCGTGAATAGTCGGCGAAATTTTTGATAAAACGTCTGTAATAATTGCAAAATGCAACGAATCGTCTAGCGCTATTCGCGTCATGCGGGACTGGATAGTTTTTGATGACTTCATATTTTTTGTCATCATGCAAGATTCCTTTATCTGTGCATTTATGACCGAGAAAGGTCACTTCATGCATAAAAAATGAACATTTTTGTGGGTGTAATTTTAGGTTGTGTTTCCTACATAACTCAAAAATATCTTGTAAGTTTTTGAGCATATGTTTTTCGGAACAACCAATGACTATAAGATCGTCCATATATAGGAATGCTTGCGAAGCTTCAAGTCCAGATAATGCAATAGTCATCATTCTTTGAAATGAATTTGGCGCTATTTTTAAACCAAATGGTAGTCGCGTGAAGCGATATGAGCCATTGATCGTTGAAAAAGACGTTATATTACGTGAACCTTCTTCTAGTTCCATTTGATGAAAACCTGACATTAAGTCAAGGCATGAGAAGTATTTTGCTCTACCTAGTTGATCTAAAATGTCATCAATTCTAGGTAGTAGAAATTTATCTGACAGGAGTTTTTTATTTATTTGACGATAGTCAATTACTAATCGCCATTTCTTTTGCTCTGTGCCCGGAAGGGCTTTCTTTGGTACAAGTTATAAGGGGCTATTATACTCTGACACGGATGGTTCGACTATTTTGTCGTCTATTAATTTTCCTACCTGTTTTTGTATTTCCTCAACTTGGCTATGCGGGCTTCGATAGTATTTTATGTATACTGGTTCATCATCCCTCAATCTCAATTTCTGTTTATAAAAATTATTTGTTGTTATTGATTCGGTGTCAAGTCCGAATATGTCACTATATTTGGAACATAATTCCGTTAATGGTTGTTTGAATGCAACTGGAAAGTTCTTTGTGAGCTGAGCTAGGACAGTTTGTTCCCTTATTTTAGGAGTTGGTTGAACTATAGTGTAATTCGAAAGTGGTTCATATTTTAAATTATTTAAATTAATTAGCTGGTCTCTACTGGTTATATTTAGTAATCGGACAAATGCGTTTTGAGTGGTTGCAACGGTGTTTGCAACATATATACCAGTTTGAATTTCCTGGTTTGGGATTAGCACACTATCTTCACTCGAAGTTAGTTCTACTTTTCGGACAACTTGTGATCTTGCTGGTAGCAGTATTGTATTGTTACCAGAACTGTATGTTATTGGGACATAAATTTGAAGGTCTATATTATCTGGTCGTATTATAAACCAGTCTTCTGAAGGTTTCAGATCAATTTGACAATTTAGTGCTTTTATAAAATCGATCCCTATTATTCCATCACATGGGATTGCGAAATTTTTGTTAACTGAATGGAAATTGTGTGGAATTATGTATTTATCTGTCTGTAGCTCTATTGGGGCAAGGCCTAGGGATTTTATAATACCTTCACCTATACCTTGAATATTTATTTTACTATTTATTTGTATGTCGTTGAAGACATCTGAAGTTTTTTTTATTAGCAATATGTTCGCTCCTGTATCTACTAGGAAAGTTAGATGTTTTCCTATATTGGCATTGCTAAATGACACGAAAATGTTAAGATTGAGATTGATGGTTTGAACCTTTGCTTTTAATAATTTGGAGTATCTAAAGGTGCTTGGGAGTTTCCCGAAGCCGCTTGGGTAACAGTGACGCTGTTGTTGTGTCTTGTGTTTCCGGTTCTGTCGTTATTTTGATTGTTATGGGATCCGCCGTAACTACGGTTATTTCCTCTATAACTACCACGACCTCTATAGTTGTTAGATTGGTGATTATTGTTATAATTGTTGATGTTGTTATAACCACGGCCATTTCCTCTACCACGATAGTTACTTCTATAGTTACTACCGCGATAGGCTTCGGGTGTAAAGTATTGAACTCGCACTGCCGGTCATTTCAGTACTACACTGTATATATTTGGTATGCCTTGACTCATCCTCAGAAGGGGATCAATACTTCACTTCTGCTATCGATAATGAACTAAGGGAATGTCAGGAGCTAAGGCTTGAGCATCTGAACGATGAAGAGAAAGAAAAGTTGAAGAAGGTGTTGTATGAATTCAGCGATGTGCAGTACAGAGATGGTGGCAATTTGACCTTCACAAGTACTGTCAAACATCCAATTCAAACACAACAGGAAGATCCGGTATACAGAAAGCCATACAAGTATGCCCAAATACATGACGAAGAAGTCAATAAGCAAATCAAAGAAATGATTGAGCAAGGAATAATTCGTAAATTGAAATCGCCTTACTGTTCCCCCATTTCAATGATTCCGAAGAAGATAGACGCTTCCGGAAAACAGAAGTACAGGTTAGTCGTAGACTATAGAGGTCTCAACGAGATAACCATAAAGGATAAGTTTTCAACTCCAAGAATGGATGAAATCCTAGACAAATTAGGAAAGTGCCAATATTTCACCACAATCGATTTGGCAAAAGGTTTCCATCAAATCCCAATGGAACCTAATTCGATCGCGAAAACAGCTTTCTCTACCAAACATGGTCATTACGAGTATACTCGAATGTCATTTGGGCTAACCAACGCCCCTGCCACATTCCAAAGATGCATGAACGATCTTTTGGAAGAATTAATTTTCACAGACTGTTTGGTGTACTTAGACGACATAATAATTTTCTCCACTTCATTGAACGAACACCTTCTGTCTCTAAGAAAAGTCTTTGGCAAGCTGACAGACGCAAACCTCAAGATACAAATGGATAAGTGTGAGTTTCTGAAGAAAGAAACTGAGTTCCTAGGTCATATAGTTACACCCGAAGGAATAGTACCAAATCCTAACAAGATCACAGCCATCTCAGGGTTTCCCATCCCCGAAACCACGAAACAAATCAAGTCATTCTTAGGACTATGCGGATTTTATAGGAAGTTCATTCCTAATTTCGCTAACATAGCCAAGAATATGACGGTCAAACTAAAGAAACGAGCAATAATAAATCCTAAAGAAGAGAAATATGTCGAGGCATTCGAGAGACTAAAACTACTCATCACCTCAGACCCAATTCTCGTGTATCCAGACTTTAACAAAATGTTTTCTGTTACTACCGACGCTAGTAACATGGCTATCGGTGCATCCCTATCGCAAGACCATAAACCGATCTGCTACGCCAGCCGAACGCTGAACGAACATGAGATCAATTATTCCGCTATCGAGAAAGAATTGTTAGCAATTGTTTGGGCTAATAAGTATTTCCGATCATACTTGTTCGGAAGAACATTCGAAATACTTAGCGACCATAACCGTTAGTATGGTTAAACAACCTCAAAGAACCAAACATGAAACTACAAAGGTGAAAGATCAAATCAAACGAATTCGACTTCAAAATCAAATATCTACCTGGCAAAGAAAACCATGTAGCGGACGCCCTTTCCCGAGTTAAAGTTAACGAAAACCTACTCGGAGAAGTTTTTGACAGTGCAGGCGCGACAATACACAGTGTGCAAGAAGACAATCTCAATCATATTCCCATTACAGAACGACCAATCAACTATTTCAATCGCCAGATTGAGTTGATCAAGGGAGATGAACTATTTCCATAAATTGATTATCAAAATCACATACAAGGAAATGACCAACACCTTGGCTAAAGAACTCATTAAGGAATATCTATGAACCAAAAAGAGTGCATTATATTTCCATAACGAGACTGATTGCCCAATTTTTGCAACAAGCGTATTTAGAAATTATCAGTCCAAACAATTTCACAAAAGTTATGAAATCAAGTTAAAAACTCCTAGATATACCCAATTACGCGGAATTCAAAGAATTGATAATGAAAACCCATAAAGAATTACTTCACTCTGGAATAGAGAAAACCATAAATTGGTTTAAGGGAAAATACTACTACCCTGACCACCAAAAATTGATACAAAATATAATAAACGAATGCACAACGTGTAATATTGCCAAGACTGAGCATAGAAACACCAAGTTGTCATTTGAAGTAACACCGGAAGTCTTAAACATCCGAGAACGTTACGTAATGGACTTCTATCTGATAGGTAACCAACAGTTCCTATCATGTATCGATATATACTCAAAATTCGCCACACTAATAGAAGTGAACAGTCGTGACTGGTTAGCTGCGGCTGCCTGTTTCATCCAAGCCGACGCATCTCCGAAGCCTCCCACACATAGGCCAACGCATCGCTTATCAGCCGCTCTCACCAAAGCAACGCCTCTCGCAACCGAAGCTTCGTCTCTCTCAGCCGAAGCCATCATCACTCAATTACGAAGACGAAATATCAGCCGAAGGCCAAAGCTTAAGGAGATAAGCTTTAAGCTTCCCAACAGAGGTCTCGAGATCAATAACTAGAGAACAAGAAGACAGTTCCGTTTGAGACTTTCTAACATTGAGTTGGGGAATTCATTATCATATCCTATGTTCTATTATATAGGTTCGGTTAAATAAAATATCTTTTTAAAAACCTACTTTTTAACTCGGGAATTCTTATTATATGTATATATATACTAGCAGACTAGCAGAAGCGCTTCGCTGCTTAATAAATGAATTTAATGTGTAGGAATTCATCGAAATTAAAAAATGATAATTTTGATGTAATGACATATTTTATTTATTGCAATGCTTTGTAATAAACAGTATTCTTTGTTTTGCCGTCGGTACAATGAATAACACTACTCGACAAAATCGAACTTTTTTTTTCCTCAAGGATCCAAACCGACTTTTTCTGATAGATATGGGGATTTAAAATTTTTTAAAGAATTATGGTTTTTTTTCTATGGCAGAACTTTTTTTGAAGAATTTTTGAAATCTGGTATTTTTTTTCAAGCTTTTTTCAGAGGTAGCGCTTGTTTTTTTCACATAGCTCTAGTATCTTACGTCTGGTTGTAAAGAACTTTGCTATTTTGAAAAGATAATTAAAACAGCTAGAAGCTAAGCCCAAACAATTTGTGATTACACCTTACCGTCTGGGAAATATAAAGCATTGAAATGCAAAAATTATGATTTTTGTGCGGTATTTTTTACGAAATTTTGACTTTAAAAACTCAGGAAAAGTCGAAAAAAAATTATATCTTGTGTCCTCTATTTTTTTGTGTATAGGTGCGTTAATTTGGCGTAGTTTAAGGTATCGCTCCTTAAAATCTATGGAAAGACTTTGGAGCTAAAATTCGTTAACCAAACCTAAAATATGGAAAAAATACCTTTTTGAAGGCGGCGGGCCCAACTGCCAATTGGGAACAAATCAAACGAACAAGGGTTGTACATTTGGTACCTGATCGCGATCCCAATTCCCCGGGGCAGTTGAGCTCGCAACCTTCCAAAAGGTATTTTTTGTTCATTTGTTCCATATTTTAGGTTTAGTTAACGAATTTTAGCTCCAAAGTTCTCCTATAGATTTTGAGGAGCGATACCTTACACGACGCCAAATTAAGCACCTATACACAAAAAATAGAGGACACAAGATATAATTTTTTTCGACTTTTCCGAGTTTTTAAAGTCAAAATTTCGTAAAAAATACCGCACCATAATTTTTGCATTTCAATGCTTTATATTTCCCAGACGATAAGCTGTAATCACAAATTGTTTGGGCTTAGCTTCTAGCTGTTTTAATTATCTTTTCAAAATAGCAAAGTTCTTTACAACCATACGTAAGATACTAGAGCTATGTGAAAAAACAAGCGCTACCTCTGAAAAAAGCTTATAAAAAATACCAGTTTTCAAAAATTCTTCAAAAAGTTCTGCCATAGAAAAAAAAAATATCATCAAACCATTTCTAAGCCCCAAATCTTTAAGAAAAAGTTCGTTTTGTTCCTTGAGGAAAAATCGTGTTGACTAGTGTAATTGGTGAGTCTAATTGGTTCCAAACAATCTTGGGTATTTCGCTGATGTCTTCTATATATGACAAAGACAATGTTCCCTGATCTTCTGTTTCTATACTGTGATGAGGAATTAGAATCTTATCATTAATTCGAGCAGTACAATCCGACCTAATTGTTAAAATCCCCTGTTCCGGCAATTCTACTATCTCTAAGCTTGTGGTGCCGCATTGTATCCTAGCCCTTGCATTATTCTCAACCTTAAAAAACCAACTACTTTTTCTTTCCAACTCTATCCAATATGACTTACTCTCCACTATTGACTTATATATGCAATTTGATGCTCTATTTGGTTTGAGAGGCTTCAATTCACAACATCCATCGCTGGCACTACTCCAAGGCCAACTTCCTTCACAAACTCTTTTATTAGATTGCCACCTTTGGCACTTATTGAGGGTAGATTCTTTCATCTATTATTTTTCATCTATTCATATTTCATCTATCTCGAAGTTATAAACTAAATACTGAACATCGACGTGCACCATAATTCTGATTATTATTGGAACAACTCTAAATAACGCTGAGGCATGTCGACCAAACAAAGGTATCTTCGCCTTTATTATAAGTCTTTTGTCAACAAATAAGCCCCTAGCTGTTAGCAGAGAATAAACTTCTTTTAGCTCTGTGCCAGTTCTCTTCCCTTGCAAAACGTAATTTTCTGATAAATTATCTTTTATTTTTGAAATCTCACCCTTTAATTGACTGGGCTTTAAAATGTTAGTATTAAGTCGACCATGATTAATATCTATTAATAAGCTTATGATTCCAGATTGTATTTTCTCGCATTATGTTACTTAATTGTTTGGTTATCATGAAGAATTTTATAGATTCTCTGTACACATAATATGAGTCTTGTAGTGTAGCAGTCATATTCTCAATTCGCGTATTCATTCCCTTAAAATTCCTATTTACCTCATCAGTGATTGTTTTTAAAATGTTTTTTGTAGAATCGACTAAAGAAGTTTGTTTCTTACTTAGCTCATTCAGATTGTGCTGATTGCTTAATAAGTTTTTCATATTATCCTCCATTTGAAACCTATCGTCTTCATCCATTATCCCAAATAAAATATGATATAGGGATCCCATAAATCCAAATGGAGCTCGCTTATTTCGTGCCCTACTTTGAGCCATGAACAGTTTGTTATTTTCTTCCAAGTCTAACATTTTCTTTTCTGTATTTTCCAAAACTAAAAGGAATTGGTCTTCGAAAGTATGAAGCCTTTCGCAAATCAATTTCATTTTCGGAACTAAATCTTTAACCATTTTTAGCATCTCAAAATAGGTGTCCATATTATAGAAAATTATTAGATTCCAAGAGGAGGCTTCTATTTCAACATCCCCCATTGGATCTATATATATTACCGAAGTCTTATTTATTTTTTCTATTGTATATTTTGGTTTATCAACCTTGGGTTATGCGTTAGAAAATTGATAACTTAATATAAATAACAACATGGCCATTATAAACCCGAGTTTTGATATTCTCGATGAATTTCTAGTCTGCCTTTTTTGCTGGATCTCTTCAGTTTCAGCCTCAACCTTGGCGACAGACTTAATTCCGTCTAAGGGACAAATTTTACTGATGAGTCTAGTGATAAATACATCTTGCAATTTTACCTCTACCACTCTGACCCTTTCATCTTTGCCTTTATGGATTTTTTCCACCTTTCCTATTGGCCATCTGGCTGGATGACAATTTTCAACTTTTAAGAGGACAATTTGTCCTTTTTCTATATTATGACTTTCCCTCTTCCATTTGTGCCTCTGCTGAAGAGTATGCAAATACTCCTCTTTCCACTTCACCCAGAAATCTCTTTTTATCTTTTGAATTAGTCTCCACCTATCTAGATTTCCAATTTTTATACCCGTACTCAAAAAAGAGTTAAGGGGTATATTAGATTTGTGGTAAAAGTGGATGTGTATAACGCAGAGTATGAAACGTTTCCGACCCCATAAAGTATATATAATCGGTTACAATATATATATATGCAGTGGGCAATGCAAATAGAAAACAAAGGTGAGATTACGTTAATTTGCTCCACTGGCTATTTTGAGGAATTTATTGGGGAATATCAGGCCGGGAAATCAGACATACTCCCCCCGTTGAAAGCCTGACTTTCAACAGATGCTGAAGGGTTTTACAGCCGTCGCTTGTGGCTGATTTGATGTAGCAATCCTGATTCCGTACTTAGCAAAGCATCTTGAGACACGCCAATGAATCCGGGAATGAATTTGACCAATGTCCCAGGGTTCTGTATACGCTTTGAACGCAGCTGCAGCGACGAGATTGTAATGTCCTATCTCAGGCTGAGGTATGCATCAGTCTGTCCAGGGTCCTGAATTACAAGTTATTTATAATACACGAGGACTTTATCGGGAAAACCAGGAACTTTGCCAGAACCTGAAATAGAAATCACAACACTTTTTGGTTCTTTTAATTTTAATGGGTTTCTTTATTCTTCCGTATTATTATTCTACCCGGTTATGTTATGTTTAATTGTTCTACGACGCGTATGGTGGTTTGACTGCGTGTTTGTTATTTGCCTGACTGCTACGGCTGGTGGACTCGCTGCCTACGATGGCTGGTGGACTGCCTTTTTCTTCATGCAAGGCAGTGCCTTTCATTTTCCCATGAATGTCTTACAGATATCTTATTTCTACTCCAGAATGTGGGAAGGGTTCTTACATAAATATATATTGCCGAATTATAGTCTGCGCGTGCAGACGGGCTGATCGGTAACAGAAGGTTACCTAATCATTAGCCCTGCAGTCAGTGTCCAATATTCCCGGTAAGGAAAGTCGGAGACTGCTGACTGGCGCGCGCATGTGGGGGGTCTGCCCGGTAATCGAGGGTTACCTAAGCAATCGCCTCCCAACAAGTGTCCAATGTCCCAGGTAAGGTGATCGGTGTGCACCAGTACCGTGGGAAAGGAATTTCGTTGGCATTATTGCGTAAGCCCCATGTGCTGGTCTCCTGTCTTTTTGCGTGTGCTGAGTTTGCATTTTTGCTGGGTGTTGATCGCTTCACCTGGGAGTAGCGTTGGCTGCGTCGTCTGCTTGTGACGAACCATGGGATCCATGGTTCGTTACACCCCCCCTTTCTTCCGGGTGGGTGATGGAGAGATTTGTGGCGTCGCTTGGCGGGTGGTGAGGTTCGCCCTTTTCCGGGTTATCCTGTCCTTTGGCTTGTGCCGAGTCTCCGGATTCGTCGCTGTTAATCTCGTCACTTTAGCGTGGCGTCGGTAACGTTATATTTTCCACTGCTGCTGTGATCGTGGCCTTTCTGCTGTTCTGGGTGCTTTGTAGTTGGTGTAGTTGGTGCTTGGTGGGTCGATTATCCCATATGACGATGGTTTTCTAGGCAGTTTTCTTTGGTAGTTATTTGTCCAGGCATTCTCGAATCTGCGGTGCTATGTCGGGTGGCCAAGGATCCGTCGGTAGTTCTGGGTGGTCTTCGGTGGGTTCGGTGGCTCCGGGGTCAAAGGTTTGATTCGGGTTTTTCGGAAGGATGCGTTTGTCAAATGCTTGATGGATCGATGCTCCGGTGGTAATCGCTTATGTGGGCGATGATCGGGGAGGCGTTGGACGTGGGTAGAGTAGTTTCGTAGCTCTGGCGGAACACTTGGGTAGTATTGTCTCCAGACTGGTGCATGAACTGGCTGGTCTCGACGATGTCTGTTTTGTTGGACCAATGGCTTGTTTGGGCGACGGATGCTTGGGTCTGCGGGGCCAAGTCCGGCGGCCACGGCTCCGGGACTGGTTCGGGCTCATGTTCGGCTGGCTGGGGTCTTCGGGTAAAAGGGTTGTGTCGAAGGCGCTGGTCGTTTCATTTATAAGTTGGTAGTCGCTTATGTGGGTGACGATGGGTGTGGTGTCGACCATGGGTGTGATGTTTTGGTATGCCGGGTGTAGTACTCGTGTTATACTACAGCCAGACTGGTACGTGAACAGGTGAGTCGCGATGACGCCTCTGGTATCGCAGCAACGACTTGTGTGGGCGACGAAGATCTCGGACATTGCTCTAGGCATGGCTCGTTGCATGGCGCTAAGAATCATGTCGGTACGCGGAAGGTACTCCAGTTAGAGGTGGAAAAACATCGATGTTTGGAGACATCGATGTTTTCGATGTTTTAGTGAAAAACATCGATGAAACATCGATGTTTTGCAAGATAACAAAAAAAATTTTAAAAAATACATACAATACTGCAAAGCATATGATTAAAATTATAAAAAATAACAGTTTTATTTCATTTGAGATCAAAATCCATTCAGAACAATATACAAAAAAAAAGGTAATTTTCCCAGATTTTAAAACAAGTCCTGATTCTTGTTTAGAAATAATAACTGGTCCACCACTTCCGGCTTAAGGCGACTACGACGTTCGGAAATAATTTGTCCAGCCTTGCTGAACATCCTCTCTGACTCGCAGGATGTTGCCGGGACGCAAAAATATTTTCGGGCTGCAGCTTTAAATGGCATCATGCCGCCTGTATTCATCCACTAAAAATGTAACTATGAATTTAAAAGTATTTCAATTGAAATATTAGTATTACCTTCCAATATAAGAGAGGATCAGTTTCCTTGGGCTCGTTAAGGTTTTCCAGATGTTGTCTTAAAGTCATAATGGCATCCGCGCGAGTTGATTTAACTTTAACCTTTACTTTGTTTTGCAGAAAAGAAAATGTTGGATTCGGTGAAGGTTCGGATAGTGTTTGAAGTTCCTGTGGAGTTTTCGACAAGAAATTATCAATTTCCGTCTCCAAAGCAGTAGCTGCTTGATCTGCATTCGTAATCGTTAAAAATCCCTCCTTTTTAAACCGTGGATCAATTATTGTTGCTATTTGAGCAACAGTTCGTGTTTCGTAGTGAAGGAACCTTGTGTTTAAACGAGTACATAAGAATTTTAAGGCACTTAGAACTTCTACAGTTTTTAGTTTCGATTTTAAGTTGTTCAGCTTTTGCTGTATTTCGCAAGTAAGTGGAATAACCAGAGATATGGTTACATACTTGCTGCCGGAAATTGCGACAGTTGCTTCTTGGAACGGAGAAAGGAGTTCAGCTAATTCCTTCATAATATCAATTTCCTCTACGGAAAATGGTAGTGGCGCCTTAGGCAAACTAAGCAAGACGGTTGATAATGTGTCGTTAGTATCTAAGAGCCCTTTAACCATGGCGAACGCACTGTTCCAACGAGTAGCCACTTCTTGAATTAAACCCATCGGATTTTCAACATCCTGTGCCTGTTTAAATTTTGCCATTCCAATAGGGCTGCGTTTCATAAAAGTAACAATAGCTTTACATTTCGACAAAACTGGATCAAGAATGTCTATTTTTAGCACATATTGAATCAGCAAGTTAAGTGTATGGGCAAAACAAGGGAAATGTGTAATTCCGAGACGCTCACAAGCCTTTTTCATCGAAGCGTCATTGTCTGTCACAATGCAAACAACTTTCTCCACTAGACCCCACTCTACTAAAACCACTCGAATCGATTCTGCGATATTGGCAGCCGTGTGGTTAGTTTGGTTTATCAGAGTCGATGTGGACAGTACGGCTGAATTTAGCTGGAATTCCGAATTTATAAAATGGCAAGTTATGGTTAAGTAGCCTGGCTGTGATCGCCACATTTTCCACGCAATCCAAGGCAAATTTAAGTTTTGTTTTCAAATCTGCATATGCGTTTGGAATCGCTCCGTTACGGAGATGGGTTTTTGCTTGGTAACTTGTAGCGGGGGTCCATTTCTGCTAACAACTCACGAAATCCTCTATCATTGACAACACTAAACGGTTGCACGTCAATTGCGATCATTCGCAATCATTGAGTATTCACGTTTGCTTTTCAAAGGTCCAGCCTCACAGTTTTCCTTTGAAGTTCCTATGATATAGAAATAATATATTTATTAATATTTTATGCATACATATGTATGTATGTGTGTGCATGTGAAAAAGCACATGTGCGCTTACTCTATTGTTGAATAACGTGAATAACTTACTCTTAAGATTTTTTTCCATCGCTCAATAATTGCACACTGCACAGGCTACTTCCAATCCAAACGAAGACAATTTATAAGCTATATATAAAAGAGGGTTTTAATATAAATAACAAATAGCTCCATTAACGACATACATTTTGCGCTTAATCTTCTTCTCTCTTTATGTTTTTCTTTCATAGAGACGGCACAAACATAACAACAAAACATCGATGTTTAGACAAAAAACATCGATGCATCGATGGTCTCATCGATGTTTTTCCACCTCTAGTTCCTGGCAGCGCAGCTACGCTGGCTTTAGCCATGTAGATTCTAAGATATATTTCATGTGAAGATTCGAATAAAGCAAACGAAAGAGAACGGATGTTCTCTTTCAAAGAATTACCATTAATTAATACTGTTTCTACAATACTACCATTCCAGAGCGATGGGACCATTCACTAACTAGAAATAATTTTAACTTAGATGAACTTTTATTTTTTCTAAAATCCAGAAATCCCTACTCAGCTAAAGGAATAGATAATATATTTTATAAAATGCTACTCTCTCTTCTCTTGGATCAACAAGAAAACCTTCTTTCATCATTAAACGAAATTTTCTTCAGTGGAATTCCGAATAGTTGGCGAATAATAAAGGTTATTCCTGTACAAAAAAATGTAGACGCCTCCATAGTCTCAAACAACAGACCTATCTGCCTCCTAAGCGTTTTATTTAAAAGCTTGGAGGGTATGATAAAGATTCGTATGGAATCTTTTATAAATAGGCACAATATACTGCCTAATAGATCTTATGCCTTTAGAAAAAACCACTCCACTGCACACTGCATAAATGATGTAATAAATAATGTAGCCAATCTCAAAGCCAAAGGCTTTCAGGTTGTTGCAGCGGTTTTGGATATAAGCAAGGCATTTGACGCAGTCAACATATCTCTGCTGTGTCGGAAGCTAATAGATTTGGAGTTTGACATAGACTATATTAGGTTTATAATTAGTTTTTTGAAGAAAAGGGTTTTAAAATGCGGCAAACAGGAAAAAACTGTTCACAAGGGTGTGTGTCAAGGTAGCTGCCTTAGCCCAATACTTTTTAATATCTCCACATCAGATTTTCATTCTATAAATGATGAAAATTGTATTCTATTTCAGTATGCAGATGAATTTTTTATTTTATGTTTTCACAAAGTTTTCGATTCGGCTAAGAACATTTTAAAAGAAAAAATAATTTCTGCCAATAGCTCCTCAGTACTTCACATTGATGAAATAATTTCAAAATCAAATAAGAATAACATGTTTTTACAAAATCTAACAAAATTAAAGTTCATATAAATTTTCATCTTAGGCGAGCACTAGGCCTAATAAAGTCCACCCCGGTAAATATAATTTACAATCTAGCTGCCGAACTTACACCTGAATACAGACTAAAATTTATTACAGCTAAGGAGCTGGCTAAGGTTTTTGCCTATGGTCTTCCGGCGTCATCGCTTTTGGTCAGTTCTTTTTCGGCACGGAATACCAGCTACGCCAAAGTCTACGACGAATTTAAAGATATTTTGAATGTAATTGTACCGATACAGACACAGATCGACACCGACACAGATTTTTTCAAGTGCTCATGTCCAAACAAAAGATCTGCAAGTAACGTTCTTATAAATTCGTTAGCTCAAGAAAAATTAACACATTTAAAATCTAAACACTTCAATTTAATTTTCACGGATGGTTCAGTCACAGACAATTACGTGGGTTGTGCCTTTATCCATAAAGCATCAGGATCCGTTAAAAGTTTCTTTACCAACAAAAAGTTATCGTCACTCACAGCTGAGCTTATAGCCATTAATAGGGCCATTGACTTTGCCATTTCCGAAAACTTTCTTAAAACTGCAATCCTCACTGATAGTCTCAATGGGGTTTTAAATTTAAAAAAGATCAACCCAGATAATTACATTGCCAAAGAAATAATAAACAAAATTGAAAACGCTCCCTGTTTGCTCGTAGTGGAATTTCATTACATTCCAAGCCATGTACATATAAAAGAAAACGAATTAGCTGATATTGCTGCAAAGAATGCTCAAATTAATGGAACATTCTTTATTTCTCGCTGGTCTCTTAAAGACGCCATCACAAATATTTATAATAAAATTAAAGAAAATTGGGAAAAAGAGAATATATTACTTACGCCACGGAAAGAAATATATTTATAATAAAATTAAAGAAGATTGGGAAAGAGAATATATAACTTACGCCACGGAAAGAAAAAAAGGTAACACAAAATATTTCCTTATATACTGGACAAACCATGCTTTAAAGACAAAAACTGTAATCTAAGCCGTCTGGAAATCAAACAAATTATTAGACTACTAAGGGGTCACGGAATACACAAAGTTTCGCTTACTAGAATGAAAGTAATAAATAACAATTTATGTGATTCCTTCAAACTACCAGAAGACACTTCACATATAATTTTTATATGTCACGCTTACTCTCAAGAAAGCAATCTTTTTCCAGTACTCAAATCTTATACTGATATTTGTATTTGTAATTGAATTTGTATTTATTTAATAAGGTTCAACTAAGAGCAGTTAAACTAACAAATTATAACGTAATATGAAAAGGACAAGAACAGGGATTATCAGACTGTGGATATTATCCTGACCCAATAGGACTAAATCATTGGCAAAATAGGCAAAATGGTCCAGTTCACAGCAAGTTGAGGTCAGGAAATAGCCTATAGCCTATTAAGTTAAGATAATTAATTTAAGTTATTTGTTAACAAAGATTTTAGCTTAATAGAACTAGTGTCGAAGGAAAACAGATGGAAGAAGGTATTGTAGTTACGGCAAAGGCTACGGAAAGATTCATGGTCAGAGTAATTAGAAAGACAGAGTTGAAGATGAAGCCTAGTAATGCCTAGTCGGGCGGGAAGGAACAGAAATGCTAATAAGGCTACTGAGGGCAGGTGAATCAATCTCACCAGCAAGAAGTTTGTGAAGAAAAAGCACTCCATGGCAAATCCTACGGCTTTCAAGAGAGCGGATATTGAGGAGCCGGAGCCTACTCTCATAAGAAGGAAGATGTCTAGAGGGGTCCCAATTAAGGCTGTTTGATCGAGGAGCGTTTTCCTCAATATAGTTGTTCAAGGATGGGGGTGTGTCAATCTCCAAGTGAGCTAATTAAACTCGATGCGAAGAAATTTGCTGGAATCCAATAATAATCCGAAAAGTCGAGGGGGTTCAGTTGAGTGCTAGCCAATGACTATTTATTTGGTTTCTAAGTGCATGAGCACTGAGCATAAGCGGGCTTCTAGTGTGGTAAATTCAATTACAAATTTAGTGCAAGAGCGTAACAAAGAGAGTAAAAATGAGCGTAAGGTACTACAAGGCGAGGGTCATTTAAGTGATTATTATATTATATTATGGCATTAAGAGTTTGATCGAACATCCCGGCCCCGTTGAAAGGATTGCTTTCAAACTACCGGAAGAATTGCCAACTTGTGTACTGGCCTGCAGCAAGTTCCATTCGCGGTGCGGAGGTGCACCACGCGTACACGACCATCCCTTCCGAGCAATGTAGACTGCATCGGCCTACTTTCCAGCGTAGTTGGGGCAGGTTGTCCTCATGAATGATGACCATTGTGCCCTCAGTGAGATTCGTTGAGGGTGCTGTCCATTTCGTGCGAGATCGCAATTCGTTGACGTAATCCATCGACCATTGCTGCCAAAACCGTTGCTTGACGGCGGTGATCATGTCGTAGCGGTCCAAATTCGACAACTTGACGTTTTCGAGGGATCTCTCAGGCAACGAACGCAATGATTCGCCAACCAAGAGGTGACCAGCCGTAAGAGCGTTGAAGTCGTTCGGGTCTGACGAGAGTGGTGATATCGGGCGCGAGTTATGGATGGCTTCTATCTCCACTACGACGGTGCTCAGTTCTTAAAACGTAAACCTTGTGTTTGCCAATGTTCGATTCAAGAGCCCTTTCGCACTCTTGACGGCCGCTTCCCAAAGGCCTCCGAAGTGAGGTGCCCTGGGAGGAATAAAGTGGAAATTAATAAAATCTGTGGCGCAAAATCTATAAATTTCATCTTGGGTCTCCTTTTTGAACATAAACCTTTTGAGTTCAAGCAGTTGATTTGATGCCCCGACAAAATTAGTGGCATTATCGCAGAAAATGTCTGCCGGAAATTTTCGACGACCTCCCATCCGCTTCAATGCATTCAAGAACGCCTTCGTTGATAAGTCCGAAACTACTTCAATGTGAACGGCTTTGGTGAGAAGGCAAACGAAGGCCCCTTTCCTCGAATCCGTAGATAGGTATTAATATGTCCACAAAAATCCACTTCAGCGTTCAAACGGTCGGGCAGGAGAGAGTCGAGATGGTGGTAATGAGCCCATAAGTTGGTGTAGCAGCTTTGGTCTGTAGCGAACACAGTGTACACAGGAGCGGACAATTCGACGTGCCAAGTCTCTGGCTTTAACGATCCAGTATTGCAAACGAATGAGAGCGACTTAGGCCTTAGGGCCAGCGTGATAGTTGCGAATATGCAAGTGACGAATATAATTCCAAACAAGTTTAGTCTGGCTAGGCAGCAGCAACGGATGTTTTTGACCGTCTGGTAGGTGTGAATATTCCAATCGTCCACCAACCTTGACGAGCTCGAATCCATTTACGAGTTATAAAAAGGGAGTAAGAAACTTCAAACTACTCTTCAATGGTTTTTGCTTCTGAAGTAAACGAATATCTTCTGTGAAATGAGTTTGTTGAATGTTCCAAATAAGGCAGTGCGAAGCAAAACGAAGCTCATTCGGTGTCGGTGAGGATGTGGTAGGCGTCGATTGCTTCCGACATCTCTTTATGAACCTTACCATCCAGGCAATGAGACGAAGACTATGACTGTACGAGCTGACATTATCGACTATCTCGAGGATATAATTTCTCTCCTGTACCGCGGTGAACATGCTTTTCCGCTTCTCCGAGTTGACCACGTCCATGTCAATGACAAGTTGTTTACTGCTGGTGGGCCATTTCAACGAATCTTCCAGCAGATATAAGGGACCAGAAAACCATGTCGTTTTATAAGCTCGCTAACGTTGCAGCCTCGCGACAGAAGATTAGCTGGATTTTGATATGTTGGGACGTAGCGCCACTTCCCACCAGACGTCATCTCCTGAATGTCAGAAACCCTATTCCCAACAAAGGTCGATAAAGTGATTGAGTGTTGTTGCAGCCAATGCAATACGAGCTGTGAGTCGCTCTAAAAATATGACGTGATGTTGTGTTCAGAGAATATATCCTTGATTTTGTAGAACAGCTGAGACAGCAAATGTGCGCCGCACAGTTCAAGCTTCGGAAGAGACTGTTTCTTCACTGGTGCTACTCTTGACTTAGACGTGAACAATTTCACTGCGACCTGTCCTAGCGAATTCTCAGTGCGCACATAAATACAGCAGCCGTATGCCCGAATCGAGGCGTCGCAAAATCCATGCAGTTGAATAGTCCTGGCGTCGGGCTGCAAACAAAACCGCGGTACCGATAGTGACGAGAGTGAATTCAATGACTCCAAACAGTTGCTCCATGCATTGCTTGAGTCTGTGAAATAGACTCGTCCCAATCCAGTTTTAACAGCCACAACTCCTGAAGAATAATCTTAGCGACGATGACTAGCGGCGACAGCAGACCGATTGGATCGAATAGCGATGATGAAGTGGATAAGATTGTTCGTTTTGTGGTGGTGGCAAAGATTTCCTTGGGAGTGAAGGTAAAGCTAAATACATCAATTTGTTGATGCCACGTTACGCCGAGTGTGCTACTACTCTCATTCTCTGATGTGTTTAGTTTCTTAATAGAGTCATCTTCCATCACGCCTGGATGATTGGAATGCCATTTGAATAAGGGAAACTGACCATAAGCGAGGGTAGCTGTGATTTCTGTTTTGAGTTTGAGAAGAGTTTCTATTTCATCAGCCCCTACCAGAAGATCATCAACATAAAACGCCTTTTTAACAGCCGCAGCTCCTAAGGGCCACATATCCTTACAATCATCCGCCAAGTGATGCAAACTACGAGTTGCGAGGTATGGGGCGGACGCGGTCCCACATGTTACGGTATTGAGTTGATAGCTTTGAAGCTCGGCATTTTGGGACGTTCGCCACAAAATATACTGGAATTTTCTATCCTTCTCCCCCACAAGCACCTGTCTATACATCTTAGTGACGTCAGCAGTGATGCCGAACCTATGCATGCGGAATCGTAGCAATTGCAGGTACAAATCATCCTGAATGGTCGGACCGACTAACAGAATATCGTTAAGTGACTTCTGCCATGTTGTACGGCAAGAAGCGTCAAATACGACTCTGAGCTTCGTCGAGGTGCTGCTTGGCTTGAGAACGAAATGGTGAGGAATGTCATAATGTGGTTCCTCTAAGTTTGGCTTCGGTACTTTGGACATGTGACCAAGACTTTCATATTCCTGCATAAACGATAGATACTGCGAGCGAATCTCCGATAAACGAGCAAGACGTCTCTCAATGGCATAAAATCGATTACGAGCTGTATCGACTGAATTTCCAAGACAGTTTGGGTCTTCTTGGAATGGCAAGCGCACGACAATTCGCCCACTGGCATCCTTCTGTGTTGTATCCCTATAGTGTTCCTCACAGCGACGATGAGTTGGGAGACTTTTAGCTCTTGAATCGCCGATCAAGTCAACCTTCCATAACTGCTGTAAGTTTTTGTCGATCGACTCTTCTACAGTCACCAAGCACAACGATGGCTGTATATTCTGCTGGCGTTGGTACCTCCCAGCAACAACCCAACCGAACAGAGTCTTCTGCAACGTGGGAAGATTGGGACCATGCGAATCTGGCCAACAGCAAGAGCTCCATAGAAGGCTTCGGTTCCCAATAACAAATCAATGCGCCTAGACCTAAAGAACGATTCATCTGCCAGTGGAGTATTGGCATCATGATGGCAACGATGAGTCGATGAGCATTGTGCCACTCTATGGCCGTTTCCAAGACAATTGATGCAGAGACCGAGGCGTTTCACATTATCGAACCGTTGATTGCTGTTCATAGCCTTGAACTGCGAACAGTTCGTAATTTTATGACCAGAACTAGAACAAAGGGTACAAGACAAATTAGTAATGGCAAACGATGAGGTTGTATGGTGATTTGAATGACGATTGGACTTATTGGTTTCAGCCTTTCGTTGCGACGAAGTACCAGCCGAGGTTTCAGACGAATGGAGAAACTGACAGTGGCGTTCCAACAACTGTGTGCATTTTAGCCAGGTCGGCAGAGTCTTGTAGTCCAGCGATTCCTTCCACCTAATCCGAGTTGGCTGATCACACTTCTCCATAACTATATATATGAGCATAGCTTGAGCAATATTCTCAGGTTTGCCGATGGATTCCAAAGAGCTGAAGATAGCGGAGGCTTTATCCACTAAACTACGAAGCTGCTGACTGTTAGCCCTTTCCACAGGTTGTAGTGCAAACAATGATTCGATTCCTTCTAGAAAAATAAGAGTAGAATTGTCATAACGTTCTTTGAGTTTTTCAAGAGCCTTCGGATAGTTTTCGCTGGTAAACTGGAATGCCTGAACTGTGTCTAACGCCGGCCCCTTTAGGCAGGTCAGCAAATAATTAAAACTTTCTATGTTAGACAGTCCAGACTCACGCACAATAAGTTGATCGAACGAATTTATGAAATTCTTATAATTCGCATAGGTGCCGTCAAACGTAGGCACCGACAACCTTGGCAACGATGACCGCACTGGCGGCGGGTGGTGATCCGGCGTCAATATGCTAGCGTTCAGATCTCCTCATAGTTTATCCTTTATGGATAGCTTTATTGATATGTAGGTATCTTCCAAGTCCGCACGTCCTTCAACGTTCGGACTAAGATCCTCCATGTCAGATTGAACGTTTAGAATTTTCTTGAAATACGTTTCCAAGATGCTCAAGCGATAGCGAAGCTCATCATTACAAATTGGGTTTTCCGATTTGCCTACCACCACAGATTTGATACGAGAAATATTGCGCTTTATATTGCTCCGTTAGCGTTTCAAATCTTCGAGCGTCGTCATTTTGTTGTGTAGTGTAAATTACACTCACACAGAACTTGTTAATGTGTGTTTGTGTGTGTGTTTTGGTATGCATACGGTACATAAACCGTCTACAAATTTATCGTCGCAACTAGAACTTGAACCAGTTGGACTGCGGAGAGGGTTTCCTACGTCGAGCAAATGAGGGTCTGAAGACACGGCGACAGCCTCTGTTGATTGCAGTTGTAGAGAATGAGTGAACAGGCAGTGATGGTATTGTTTCTGATACTGATTTTATTCAACAAACTTAATTTCTATTTATAGGTAACAAAAGGTACAGAAAGTGCTGAGTCTAGTAAGAATATGGTAAAAGGGAATTGGAATTAATATTGAATTAATTTAGATTTAATATGATATTATGTTATTGGGCAATTGTGATAGTCAGCAATTGCACCAGTGTTTTTGCCCTATGACGAGCGATCGCATCGTTGGCAGAAATTGCTGCGGAAGCGGTTATTGTTGACTCAGCTACAATGCTTTGTCGTTTGTTATTATGTCTCCCGTTACATGGGTCGACCTGACTTATTCGATAAGTGTATATTATGTAATATTAATTAATGCATAAATATGCGACTCAACATTCTCTCGGCCGTTGAACTGGTGCTCAACCATCGCCCAAATCGACTGAAAAGCGGCGTGGAATGGAATAGCATTGATATTGCTAGGGAAGTATAAGTAGCGATTTGATGATGCTGCACTGTGTTGAGATGGTGTGGCAGCCTTTGTTGATTGATTGCCACTAATTGCAGGCGTAAATCTTTCAATTCTTGAAGATAGTCTGATGTCTGGTTCTCCAATTGTACAGTTGCTGGCGAAGGGGGTGTCGTTGGTAAGTGTATGTCCCCAAATTTAGTGTAGGTTGATTTGACTTCACTAATTGTTGTGCTGAAGGTACTGATGCTTATTTCTGTATTGCGAGCAGTGCATCCAGGTGACAGTGAGAGCAAGCCAGTTCCTTCTAGTTGTATGGTTGACGGAGAGTCTCATTGTAGAGTGTGTTGCAAAAATCCATTTATTTGCTTGCTGAGTTTTGGACCACACCATGTCCGCCTTCGTGTGGATCACTTCACATAAAGGTGCTGTTTTATTGTTAAACAACTGAAACACACAGCGATTGTCGACATTGAAGACTGTTTGATGATCAAAGCAGATGTATTCTGCGTTGAGTAGCTTAAAGCAGCGACGAAATTCTTCTGGAGTAAATCCCATGAATTGATCTCGGTGAGTGTTCACAGCGATTATGGTCGTTTTGAGATTGAACAAGCTCCAACTTGTTGAGTCCCAGACCGGAATCGGCATGATACTGAAAACTTCGAGCTGAACTGTTGAAACTAACGGTAGTGTCACCTTGAAAATGACGTGTGTGGCAGTCAGTGTTACTTCGGCTCGCATTAGCCTGTATAATTGTATCACATTTTGTGTTGTGACAGGCAGCATTTGATCAGCTGGCAAGTGATCCCGGATTTGGTCTAGTTACTCTCTTAATTGCTCAGGAGATACTAGGGTTGGGCTTATTGTCCGATGGTGAATGGCGATTAATACATCAGATATGTCAGACTGCATACGTTGAAGACTCGTTGTCAGCAGAGTTAGTTGTGCTGTGAACCCTAGGTATGACTGAATTAGATGATCGTCGTGATATGTTCCTCTTTCTCGGCTGATGGTTGCCACTTGTTGTTCCAATACCTTTAGGCGGTTGTCCATGGCTGACTTATCCTTCCTGATCACGTTCATTGTGGAGTCGACAATTGACGTTTGATTTCGTAGTGGATGTAGCAGAAAGTCTTCGTTGGTTTGTACCCTTTCGATTACTTTGGCCATTTTCTCAGCATATGTAGAGTCAAGTAAACCGAAAAGCTGGTGTGCCACGTTTCCTACTATATCCAGCGGTGATCTGCGTTGTCGAGAGGCCTTCATTACAATATTTCCTGTTTGTAGTTCTTTGTACAAATGTTGAAAGTGTTGAAATATGGAGTTGCACGCTGGAACATTTTTTAGTTCAGGGCACATGTGTCTTAGTTCGGACATTCCGGCTGACATGACTTGCATATCCTTCCAATATGGATCCAAGTCATTTGGAAGTGGTAATTCTTGAGGTTCCAAGTTTCTCATAGAATATTCCAGGCTTGTTTGCAAATTGCGTCACATTTATTGATTGTGAAAATGCTATTGGCAGCATGAGAAGTAACACTAACAATGTGGATGTTAGTGTAGGTAATGATAACCTTTTTCGCTGTGTTGGTGGCTCCTCTGTTTCAGCAATATCTTGAATAGCATTTTTGGAGCGTTTTGTTGCTACCTCCTCTGAGAATAATGGGGCGAGACGACTGAAGGGGCGTTTGTATACAACGGACGATGTTTTGACATCAACCACTCGTACATGGTTGTCTTGCCCAGGATAAGTTTTGATGATGCGACCTATTGGCCACTTCATTACTGGAAGGTTGTCTTCCTTCACCAAAACTAATAATCCTTCGGTCACGTTTGGAGCGGTGGTTTTCCATTTATGCCGAGTTTGTAGTTCGTGGAGGTATTCCGTAGACCATTGTTTCCAAAATGCATGTTTTAAGCGTGAAACCAATTCCCAGCGCTTAACCAGAGTTTTCTCTTGACGATCGGTGTTGACGTCAGGTGCTGCGGTCAAAGGTTCACCGATCAGGAAATGCCCTGGAGTAAGTGCACTTGTATCCGTTGGATCATTTGACATTGGAGTTATGGGTCGGGAGTTGAGAATTGCTTCAATTTCGATTATGATTGTGTTTAGCTCCTCAAACGTCAAGGATGCTGTTTCTGTGGTTGTAACTAGCAGCCTTTTCGCTGATTTTACCGCAGCTTCCCAGAGGCCGCCAAACGATGGGGCCCGAGGAGGAATGAATTTAAAATCCACTTGTTTTTTGTTGCAATGATTTGTGATCAGAGCATATGCCTTTTCGCTAAATATTGCTTCTTTCAATTTCTTTAGCTTGTTATTTGCGCCGACGAAATTTGTTGCGTTGTCGCAATGAATAGTCTGACACTTCCCGCGTATGCTAAGGAATCGCCGGAGTGCTGCCAAGAATGCATCTGTGGTTAAGTCAATTACTAACTCCAGATGTACAGCCTTTGTGGAGAAGCAGCAGAATACGGCAATGTATGCCTTATCTGGCCGTTTTCCTCGGATTTTATGGTGGATCATAATTGGTCCACAGTAGTCAATGCCTGAATTAAGGAAAGGGCGTGCTTGCGTTACTCTTTGTGCTGGAAGATTGCCCATGATCTGGTGCATCAGCTTTGGTCTGGCTCTGGTGCATCTAATAAAGCTATGTATGATGCTTCTAGCCATCGTCTTGTCGTTGATAATCCAATATTGTTGTCTTGCGATTGCCCTTAATGCTTGGGCACCGCAATGCAGATTTTCCTCATGAAGCTCTCGCATAATCATTTTGACTATTGGGTCGTTGTACAGTAGCAGGATTGGATGTTTTGCGTTGAACGGAATTTGAGCTTCTTCGAGTCTTCCGCAAACTCGGATGAGCTCATCATCTCCTAGTAAGGGAGATAACGAACTGATCGAACTCTTTTTATCCACTGTTTTATATCGTTTTAACTGTTTTAAATCCGCTGTGAACTCAACTTGTTGAATCGTTCGTAGGATCATAGTGCAAGCACGCCTTAGTTCTCCTGCGCAAAGTGTAGTTGCATGTGCTCTATTAGTTTTGTAGCAGAAGCGAAACATGTACGCTACAATACGTTGTAGTTTGTTGAACGAGTTGCTATGTCTGCATGTGTATAACTCTTCTCCGAGAGAGCTAGATGCGATTGGCAAGCTGACATGCTTAGCCTTTCTCTCGAGATTGCTGGGCTCAATGATGGGTGGTTTTGTCCATTTATCTCCTGATCCGTGCAAGAATAATGGTCCGTATAGCAATAGACTACGATCCCTTAGCTTGCTTGCTAGGATTCCTCTTGAAAGGACATCTGCTGCGTTGTTGGCTGATGAAACATGACGCCATTGTAATTGGTTAGTCAATGCCTGGATTTTGGCGATTCGATTTGCCACGAAGGTGTGGTATGTGGACGCCGATGCGTTAATCCAGGTGAGTGGCACGTTTCAATCATATACGAGCGGGGGAATCTCCATTGAGTTTAATGATTGTAGCTCCTCCCGGTACTCCTTCCATTCGTTTTGAAGTTGTAATGGCAATTCATCGTCCCAATCGAGTTTAATCTCCCACAGCTGTTGCATAAATATTTTTGCCTTGACTATCACTGGGGCAAAGAGACCCAGTGGGTCAAAGATTTGGGCCAATTCTGAGCACACGACCCTTTTGGTGATGCGTGTTGCTTGGCTTTTTGTGGTTCGTCCTCGCAGTTGGTCTTGTTTTGGCATTCAAATGAGACCCAGCGTTTTCACGCTGTATTGCTCTAATGTTTCACCTAGTTTGACGTCGTTGACAACGTCCTCTTTAGGGATTCCTTGCAATAGCTGGTCGTTGTTGGACCACCATTTGCGAAGTTTAAGGCCGAACGGTAGCATTATTTTATTAAGTTCTTGTTGAACTTGTATCGCTTCCTGAATGGTATCCGCGCCAGTGGGACAGTCGTCCACATAGAAATTGTTCTTCAATGCAGCAAATCCAATAGGTAATAGGATCCAGACATTTCGTTGCCAGGAATGGAGCAGATGTGGTCCCATATGTGACTGTTTTTAAGCGATAGTACCTGATATCTTCAGATGGATTGTTTCTCCAGACTATCATCTGATGAAACTGATCCTCTGGATTTATCCACACTTGTCGGTACATTTTCTCGATGTCCGCTGTGAATACGTACTTATGTATACGAAAACGTAGTAGAATGGACATAAGTTCACTCTGAACTGTGGGTCCGGCATGCAGAATGTCGTTTAGAGACTTTCCACTTGTTGATTTACATGATGCATCAAACACGACCCGTAACTTTGTGCTGGTGCTCTCAGGTTTGAGTACACAGTGGTGAGGTATGAAGTAGTGTCTCTCCGGCACTTCATAAATTCCACATAGCCTTTCCAGGTGTCTCGTGAAATCCGTCGCTCTAATGCCAGGAATCGTTTCGTTGCAGTTTCCAAAGACCCCCCAAGGGCTGAAGACTGTTCGGAAAAAGGGAGTTTTACTATCAACCTGCCATCCGATGATGTTTGTAAGTTCTCTATAAAGTGAGCTTCGCAATGTGCTTCGATTGGCAGAGTTGTCCAGAGTCCAGAATTTTTCCATTAGCTCGTTGAGTCCAATTGCACAAATGGATGCGGAGTTGTGTGCAGACCTGATTTTTCCTGCCACAATCCATCCCAATTTTGTATTTTGCAGCAACGGACCTCCTGACTTTGGCTGTTTTTGATCTGGGAGTAGTAGCGAATAATAGTGTTCTGCTCCGATGAGCATGTCGACCTTTCCCGGTTTATAGAAATCCGGATCTGCCAGTGGGCAATTGTTTGGTATGTTCAAGTTCATTTCATCGAGTGCCTGCGCAGGTTGATCAGCAATTATCTGAGGTATTACGAATGCTTCAATTCTTTGCGTAAATCCGCCGTGAAGTGATTTTATTAGAACATTTACTCTTGCTCTGCTGTTCTTTGACTGACCTCCAATTCCTTCGATGCGTAATGTTGTATCATTAAGTTTTACTGACAACATTGATGCCATTCGTTCAGAGATCAGGTTGATCTGTGATCCTGAATCCAGCAAGGCTCTGAAATCGACATTTTTACCCACATGAGCACTTGATGCCTGATTTAGCTTGTCCATGCTTTCAGTAAACATCGCAACGTACTTTTTAGTGTTTTACGCAAGTCCTCACGAAATTTAACGTAGTGGTCGGTCTTATATGCCTTTGATATCTTGGTGTCGATTTCGTTAAATCTATTCCATGCATACTCGAGAGCCGCCTTTTTTGTTTGGAAGTACGTTATATTCTGTTTCCTTTCTGGAGAGTCTTTTTTGAAGTTCCTAATTATCTTCGAAATTTCATCTCCAATTTCTTGCTGCTCATTTAATGCCTCTGTGGCGGCAGCGTATTCCCTCCTTGTGGGAATCCATTTCGCCTCTTACTTATACTTTGACGCGTTGGGAGTAACGCACTTGTGATCTTGATATTATTAATCGTTGGTCTTGTTGGCTGATGATCTGAAAGTGACAGATCTGCCAATTTGTTCTACTATTGGTAGAAGATTCTACCGTAAGTATGTGGCTTGTTGCCAGCTTGTGTTGAAAAGTCCTGGTGACTTCTTCAGTGTGATCTGCAGGTTTTCCTGCGTCGGGGTCACCAAATGTTAATGTGTGTTTGTGTGTGTGTGTGTTTTGGTATGCATACGGTACATAAACCGTCTACAAATTTATCGTCGCAACTAGAACTTGAACCAGTTGGACTGCGGAGAGGGTTTCCTACGTCGAGCAAATGAGGGTCTGAAGACACGGCGACAGCCTCTGTTGATTGCAGTTGTAGAGAATGAGTGAACAGGCAGTGATGGTATTGTTTCTGATACTGATTTTATTCAACAAACTTAATTTCTATTTATAGGTAACAAAAGGTACAGAAAGTGCTGAGTCTAGTAAGAATATGGTAAAAGGGAATTGGAATTAATATTGAATTAATTTAGATTTAATATGATATTGTGTTATTGGGCAATTTTGATAGTCAGCAATTGCACCAGTGTTTTTGCCCTATGACGAGCGATCGCATCGTTGGCAGAAATTGCTGCGGAAGCGGTTATTGTTGACTCAGCTACAATGCTTTGTCGTTTGTTATTATGTCTCCCGTTACATGGGTCGACCTGACTTATTCGATAAGTGTATATTATGTAATATTAATTAATGCATAAATATGCGACTCAACATTCTCTCGGCCGTTGAACTGGTGCTCAACCATCGCCCAAATCGACTGAAAAGCGGCGTGGAATGGAATAGCATTGATATTGCTAGGGAAGTATAAGTAGCGATTTGATGATGCTGCACTGTGTTGAGATGGTGTGGCAGCCTTTGTTGATTGATTGCCACTAATTGCAGGCGTAAATCTTTCAATTCTTGAAGATAGTCTGATGTCTGGTTCTCCAATTGTACAGTTGCTGGCGAAGGGGTGTCGTTGGTAAGTGTATGTCCCCAAATTTAGTGTAGGTTGATTTGACTTCACTAATTGTTGTGCTGAAGGTACTGATGCTTATTTCTGTATTGCGAGCAGTGCATCCAGGTGACAGTGAGAGCAAGCCAGTTCCTTCTAGTTGTATGGTTGACGGAGAGTCTCATTGTAGAGTGTGTTGCAAAAATCCATTTATTTGCTTGCTGAGTTTTGGACCACACCATGTCCGCCTTCGTGTGGATCACTTCACATAAAGGTGCTGTTTTATTGTTAAACAACTGAAACACACAGCGATTGTCGACATTGAAGACTGTTTGATGATCAAAGCAGATGTATTCTGCGTTGAGTAGCTTAAAGCAGCGACGAAATTCTTCTGGAGTAAATCCCATGAATTGATCTCGGTGAGTGTTTACAGTGATTATGGTCGTTTTGAGATTGAACAAGCTCCAACTTGTTGAGTCCCAGACCGGAATCGGCATGATACTGAAAACTTCGAGCTGAACTGTTGAAACTAACGGTAGTGTCACCTTGAAAATGACGTGTGTGGCAGTCAGTGTTACTTCGGCTCGCATTAGCCTGTATAATTGTATCACATTTTGTGTTGTGACAGGCAGCATTTGATCAGCTGGCAAGTGATCCCGGATTTGGTCTAGTTACTCTCTTAATTGCTCAGGAGATACTAGGGTTGGGCTTATTGTCCGATGGTGAATGGCGATTAATACATCAGATATGTCAGACTGCATACGTTGAAGACTCGTTGTCAGCAGAGTTAGTTGTGCTGTGAACCCTAGGTATGACTGAATTAGATGATCGTCGTGATATGTTCCTCTTTCTCGGCTGATGGTTGCCACTTGTTGTTCCAATACCTTTAGGCGGTTGTCCATGGCTGACTTATCCTTCCTGATCACGTTCATTGTGGAGTCGACAATTGACGTTTGATTTCGTAGTGGATGTAGCAGAAAGTCTTCGTTGGTTTGTACCCTTTCGATTACTTTGGCCATTTTCTCAGCATATGTAGAGTCAAGTAAACCGAAAAGCTGGTGTGCCACGTTTCCTACTATATCCAGCGGTGATCTGCGTTGTCGAGAGGCCTTCATTACAATATTTCCTGTTTGTAGTTCTTTGTACAAATGTTGAAAGTGTTGAAATATGGAGTTGCACGCTGGAACATTTTTTAGTTCAGGGCACATGTGTCTTAGTTCGGACATTCCGGCTGACATGACTTGCATATCCTTCCAATATGGATCCAAGTCATTTGGAAGTGGTAATTCTTGAGGTTCCAAGTTTCTCATAGAATATTCCAGGCTTGTTTGCAAATTGCGTCACATTTATTGATTGTGAAAATGCTATTGGCAGCATGAGAAGTAACACTAACAATGTGGATGTTAGTGTAGGTAATGATAACCTTTTTCGCTGTGTTGGTGGCTCCTCTGTTTCAGCAATATCTTGAATAGCATTTTTGGAGCGTTTTGTTGCTACCTCCTCTGAGAATAATGGGCGAGACGACTGAAGGGGCGTTTGTATACAACGGACGATGTTTTGACATCAACCACTCGTACATGGTTGTCTTGCCCAGGATAAGTTTTGATGATGCGACCTATTGGCCACTTCATTACTGGAAGGTTGTCTTCCTTCACCAAAACTAATAATCCTTCGGTCACGTTTGGAGCGGTGGTTTTCCATTTATGCCGAGTTTGTAGTTCGTGGAGGTATTCCGTAGACCATTGTTTCCAAAATGCATGTTTTAAGCGTGAAACCAATTCCCAGCGCTTAACCAGAGTTTTCTCTTGACGATCGGTGTTGACGTCAGGTGCTGCGGTCAAAGGTTCACCGATCAGGAAATGCCCTGGAGTAAGTGCACTTGTATCCGTTGGATCATTTGACATTGGAGTTATGGGTCGGGAGTTGAGAATTGCTTCAATTTCGATTATGATTGTGTTTAGCTCCTCAAACGTCAAGGATGCTGTTTCTGTGGTTGTAACTAGCAGCCTTTTCGCTGATTTTACCGCAGCTTCCCAGAGGCCGCCAAACGATGGGGCCCGAGGAGGAATGAATTTAAAATCCACTTGTTTTTTGTTGCAATGATTTGTGATCAGAGCATATGCCTTTTCGCTAAATATTGCTTCTTTCAATTTCTTTAGCTTGTTATTTGCGCCGACGAAATTTGTTGCGTTGTCGCAATGAATAGTCTGACACTTCCCGCGTATGCTAAGGAATCGCCGGAGTGCTGCCAAGAATGCATCTGTGGTTAAGTCAATTACTAACTCCAGATGTACAGCCTTTGTGGAGAAGCAGCAGAATACGGCAATGTATGCCTTATCTGGCCGTTTTCCTCGGATTTTATGGTGGATCATAATTGGTCCACAGTAGTCAATGCCTGAATTAAGGAAAGGGCGTGCTTGCGTTACTCTTTGTGCTGGAAGATTGCCCATGATCTGGTGCATCAGCTTTGGTCTGGCTCTGGTGCATCTAATAAAGCTATGTATGATGCTTCTAGCCATCGTCTTGTCGTTGATAATCCAATATTGTTGTCTTGCGATTGCCCTTAATGCTTGGGCACCGCAATGCAGATTTTCCTCATGAAGCTCTCGCATAATCATTTTGACTATTGGGTCGTTGTACAGTAGCAGGATTGGATGTTTTGCGTTGAACGGAATTTGAGCTTCTTCGAGTCTTCCGCAAACTCGGATGAGCTCATCATCTCCTAGTAAGGGAGATAACGAACTGATCGAACTCTTTTTATCCACTGTTTTATATCGTTTTAACTGTTTTAAATCCGCTGTGAACTCAACTTGTTGAATCGTTCGTAGGATCATAGTGCAAGCACGCCTTAGTTCTCCTGCGCAAAGTGTCGTTGTATGTGCTCTATTAGTTTTGTAGCAGAAGCGAAACATGTACGCTATAATACGTTGTAGTTTGTTGAACGAGTTGCTATGTCTGCATGTGTATAACTCTTCTCCGAGAGAGCTAGATGCGATTGGCAAGCTGACATGCTTAGCCTTTCTCTCGAGATTGCTGGGCTCAATGATGGGTGGTTTTGTCCATTTATCTCCTGATCCGTGCAAGAATAATGGTCCGTATAGCAATAGACTACGATCCCTTAGCTTGCTTGCTAGGATTCCTCTTGAAAGGACATCTGCTGCGTTGTTGGCTGATGAAACATGACGCCATTGTAATTGGTTAGTCAATGCCTGGATTTTGGCGATTCGATTTGCCACGAAGGTGTGGTATGTGGACGCCGATGCGTTAATCCAGGTGAGTGGCACGTTTCAATCATATACAAGCGGGGGAATCTCCATTGAGTTTAATGATTGTAGCTCCTCCCGGTACTCCTTCCATTCGTTTTGAAGTTGTAATGGCAATTCATCGTCCCAATCGAGTTTAATCTCCCACAGCTGTTGCATAAATATTTTTGACTATCACTGGGGCAAAGATTTGGGCCAATTCTGAGCACACGACCCTTTTGGTGATGCGTGTTGCTTGGCTTTTTGTGGTTCGTCCTCGCAGTTGGTCTTGTTTTGGCATTCAAATGAGACCCAGCGTTTTCACGCTGTATTGCTCTAATGTTTCACCTAGTTTGACGTCGTTGACAACGTCCTCTTTAGGGATTCCTTGCAATAGCTGGTCGTTGTTGGACCACCATTTGCGAAGTTTAAGGCCGAACGGTAGCATTATTTTATTAAGTTCTTGTTGAACTTGTATCGCTTCCTGAATGGTATCCGCGCCAGTGGGACAGTCGTCCACATAGAAATTGTTCTTCAATGCAGCAAATCCAATAGGTAATAGGATCCAGACATTTCGTTGCCAGGAATGGAGCAGATGTGGTCCCATATGTGACTGTTTTTAAGCGATAGTACCTGATATCTTCAGATGGATTGTTTCTCCAGACTATCATCTGATGAAACTGATCCTCTGGATTTATCCACACTTGTCGGTACATTTTCTCGATGTCCGCTGTGAATACGTACTTATGTATACGAAAACGTAGTAGAATGGACATAAGTTCACTCTGAACTGTGGGTCCGGCATGCAGAATGTCGTTTAGAGACTTTCCACTTGTTGATTTACATGATGCATCAAACACGACCCGTAACTTTGTGCTGGTGCTCTCAGGTTTGAGTACACAGTGGTGAGGTATGAAGTAGTGTCTCTCCGGCACTTCATAAATTCCACATAGCCTTTCCAGGTGTCTCGTGAAATCCGTCGCTCTAATGCCAGGAATCGTTTCGTTGCAGTTTCCAAAGACCCCCCAAGGGCTGAAGACTGTTCGGAAAAAGGGAGTTTTACTATCAACCTGCCATCCGATGATGTTTGTAAGTTCTCTATAAAGTGAGCTTCGCAATGTGCTTCGATTGGCAGAGTTGTCCAGAGTCCAGAATTTTTCCATTAGCTCGTTGAGTCCAATTGCACAAATGGATGCGGAGTTGTGTGCAGACCTGATTTTTCCTGCCACAATCCATCCCAATTTTGTATTTTGCAGCAACGGACCTCCTGACTTTGGCTGTTTTTGATCTGGGAGTAGTAGCGAATAATAGTGTTCTGCTCCGATGAGCATGTCGACCTTTCCCGGTTTATAGAAATCCGGATCTGCCAGTGGGCAATTGTTTGGTATGTTCAAGTTCATTTCATCGAGTGCCTGCGCAGGTTGATCAGCAATTATCTGAGGTATTACGAATGCTTCAATTCTTTGCGTAAATCCGCCGTGAAGTGATTTTATTAGAACATTTACTCTTGCTCTGCTGTTCTTTGACTGACCTCCAATTCCTTCGATGCGTAATGTTGTATCATTAAGTTTTACTGACAACATTGATGCCATTCGTTCAGAGATCAGGTTGATCTGTGATCCTGAATCCAGCAAGGCTCTGAAATCGACATTTTTACCCACATGAGCACTTGATGCCTGATTTAGCTTGTCCATGCTTTCAGTAAACATCGCAACGTACTTTTTAGTGTTTTACGCAAGTCCTCACGAAATTTAACGTAGTGGTCGGTCTTATATGCCTTTGATATCTTGGTGTCGATTTCGTTAAATCTATTCCATGCATACTCGAGAGCCGCCTTTTTTGTTTGGAAGTACGTTATATTCTGTTTCCTTTCTGGAGAGTCTTTTTTGAAGTTCCTAATTATCTTCGAAATTTCATCTCCAATTTCTTGCTGCTCATTTAATGCCTCTGTGGCGGCAGCGTATTCCTCCTTGTGGGAATCCATTTCGCCTCTTACTTATACTTTGACGCGTTGGGAGTAACGCACTTGTGATCTTGATATTATTAATCGTTGGTCTTGTTGGCTGATGATCTGAAAGTGACAGATCTGCCAATTTGTTCTACTTATTGGTAGAAGATTCTACCGTAAGTATGTGGCTTGTTGCCAGCTTGTGTTGAAAAGTCCTGGTGACTTCTTCAGTGTGATCTGCAGGTTTTCCTGCGTCGGGGTCACCAAATGTTAATGTGTGTTTGTGTGTGTGTGTGTTTTGGTATGCATACGGTACATAAACCGTCTACAAATTTGTCGTCGCAACTAGAACTTGAACCAGTTGGACTGCGAGAGGGTTTCCTACGTCGAGCAAATGAGGGTCTGAAGACACGGCGACAGCCTCTGTTGATTGCAGTTGTAGAGAATGAGTGAACAGGCAGTGATGGTACTGTTTCTGATACTGATTTTATTCAACAAACTTAATTTCTATTTATAGGTAACAAAAGGTACAGAAAGTGCTGAGTCTAGTAAGAATATGGTAAAAGGGAATTGGAATTAATATTGAATTAATTTGGATTTAATATGATATTGTGTTATAGGGCAATTGTGATAGTCAGCAATTGCACCAGTGTTTTTGCCCTCTGACGAGCGATCGCATCGTTGGCAGAAATTGCTGCAGAAGCGGTTATTGTTGACTCAGCTACAATGCTTTGTCGTTTGTTATTATGTCTCCCGTTACATGGGTCGACCTGACTTATTCGATAAGTGTATGTTATGTAATATTAATTACTGCATAAATATGCGACTGAACAGAACTAGAGATTCCAAATTCAAATGCACGCAACAACAGCAAGCAGGCACCAGATCAGCAGCAGCAAGAGAACAAATTTAGAAGCGAGCGACGGCGACAAAAAAAAAGGTTTGAGCGCAATTCCAGTCCAGAGAGTGATCAAAAATTCCAACGACGGCAACGAAAGGGAAAGTGAAGCAGAGAAATTCGTAAAGATAGATAACTGCGTTGACTGATGGACCACAGCAGGTAGCAGCAATGCAAACGAAACGAGAGCGCAAGCGCCGTTAAATGCGATGTGGGTGATAAGCGAATGATAGAATTAAGCGAGAATGGCGAGAGCACAGTGAGAGGTTGATGAACCCGCGATCGATCAGTTAGCTTCTGATATGATTTTCAGAAATTTCGACGGCGACTGCGAGACGAAACGAAAGTGTAGTTGTTGCACTTGAAAATTATGTACCGACGAAGCTGTTTGATGGAATATATGTACATAGGTTAGGTTAGGTTTATAGGGCTGCTCGACTGAAGTCGAGGTCACTCGGAGGCAAGTCTGCCCATTGTGATGCCCACACTCGTCACGGGATATTGTCCGGTGCCTAGGGAGGTTTCGCGAACCATCCCGAGGCCTCTATAAAGAGCACCAGTTTCTCTAGAGGCATGTTTGCCAGGCTGTCCAGATCTTCGTAGAATTCGCCACCGAGTATTCGGTGACGCCTCCCCACGAGTGCAGGACAGTTGCAGAGAAGGTGCTCTCTATTTCCTCCTCGTCCCTGCAGCTGCGGCAGAAGTCATGGTGGGGCAGTCTGTACCTTGTGGCCATGCGGCCGATGACACAGTGCCCCGTTATAACTCCCGTCAGTGTTCGCACCCGACTCTTCCTGAAGCGTTTAAGGTCGTAGTGGGGCCAGAGCGAGCGAGAGATCTCACAGTTGGGTGTGGTGTTCCACCTCCTGTCCGATCTCGTTCTGGCTCGGCCCATCATCTGCGAGATGATGTCTCGTAGTGGTCTCCTTATGTCGCTGACTGCGTCCGCCATTGGCTTGGCCGATCCAGTTCTGGCACACTCGTCCGCACTCTCGTTGCCCGCTATGTCGGTGTGACCCGGAACCCACGTGAGTGTGATTGAGTGCGCGCTGATCTGGTTTAGTGCGTCCACCGTATCACGTACGAGTCTGCTTGTGATCTTGCAGGATACCAGGGCTTTGATGGCAGCCTGACTGTCAACGCAGATTGCTATGTTCCTCGGAGGTATCTCCAAGGTGTATACCAACTTTGCCGCTTGCCATACTGCATATATCTCCGCCTGGAATACACTGCACCAGTCTGGTAGTCTTAGGGATATGTTGGTTGCTAGTTCTTCGGAGAAGATTCCAGCTCCTGTCCCTTCGGCCGTCTTTGACCCGTCGGTGAAAATGGAGAGCTCGTTCTGCCCCAGGACAGTGTTACTCTTCCATTTCTCCCTATCCGGTATGTGTCCTTTAAAGTTTCTTTTCCATGAGAACTCTGAGACACAGTAGTCACTCCACCTGGCCGTTCCACTATCTTCCATACGGAGTATAGTGGCGTGGCCACAAGGCGATGGCTTGAAGAACTGCGCGGCTAATAGCCTAGCGGCACTTGTCTCAGCCTTGCACTTAAGATGAAGGTCTATCGGTTCCAGGCCTAACATGGTGTCCAGAGCTGCCTGAGGGGTGGATTTGAGAGATCCGGTGACCCCAAGGCATGCTGTCCGTTGGACTTTACGGAGGTTCTCCAGGTGGGATTTGGTGTTAACCGCTGCCCACCATACCATGCCTCCGTATGTCAGGATGGGTCTTATTACCGCTGTATACATCCAATGGATGATGTGCGGCTGTAAGCCCCATGTTCGTCCAAAAGTCTTCCTACAGATGTAGAAAGCTGCCATTGCCTTTTTCTTCCTTTTCCTCCGTGTTTCTCTTCCAGGAGAGTTTGGAGTCAAGGATGACACCAAGATACTTGGCTTCGCTCGATAGCTTCGAGTGTCGTTCCACCGATTGCTGGTAGTTTGAAACTCGGTATCTTATATCTTCGTGAGAACAGCACCAGTTCTGTTTTTTGAGGATTGACCCCCAAACCGTTCTGGCGTGCCCAGCTGGCGGTAGTGCCCAGTGCAGATTCTAGAAGGTCACTGATTGTGGGCAGAAATTTACCTGTTACCAGTATTACTAGATCGTCTGCATAGGCCGTAACCTTATATCCGCTCCTCCCCAGCTGAAGAGGAAGTCGTTGAGGACCAGGTTCCACAGGAGAGGGGATATAACTCCCCCTTGCGGAGTACCTCGTGTGACCGTCTTTCTTGACGAGGAGGAGCCTAGATTGGCGCTTATCGTTCTGCTCCTGAGAACGCTGTCTAGCCATCCGGTTACCGTCGGGTGTGTGCCAATCTTGGCCAATGCGGCCGTTATTGACTCGATCCTGACGTTGTTGAAGGCCCCTTCTATATCTAGAAAGGCCGCCAAGGCATATTCCTTATAGCTTAGATTCTTTTCGATATGCCCAACAACTTCGTGTAGTGCGGTCTCAACTGATCTACCTTTAAGGTAGGCGTGCTGAGCTCCACTGAACACTTGTTCTTATATATAGATCCATTAGTCGCTCCATCGTTTTAAGCAAAAATGACGACAGACTGATGGGTCTGTAGTCCTTTGGGGAGATGTGGTTTATCTTCCCGGCCTTGGGGATGAAGACCACTCTCACCTCCCTCCACCTATGGGGGACGTACCCAGTTAGGAGGCATCCTTCGAATATTTTCTTCAGCCATGGTAGTAGGTGCAGGCAAGTTGCTTGCAGCATGGCTGGTCGGATATCATCCGGTCCCGGTGACTTGTAGGGACTGAATGATTTAATGGCCCAGATAATCTTGTCTGGTGCCATTATATTTCGTATGAGATCCTCGATTTCCTCTCCTGGATGATCCTCAGTGTCGTTGGTGGCGTTGGATTCGTCACCGGTGACATCTGAGCAATCCGGGAAGTGAGTACTCATGAGGAGCTCCAGGGATTCTTGGCTGCTCTCTGCGAAGGTACCGTCCTGGCTGCGGAGCAGGCCTGGTGTGGTGGGTGCCTTCGACAGTACGCGTCGAAGCCTTGAGGCCTCAGTGGTACCATCTATGGCATCGCAGAAGGCTGCCCATGATTCCCTTTTTTGCCCTCCTACAGGTGTTTTTGTAGGTATTGAAGCTGCGGCGATACTCGTCCCAACTTTCCTGTGTGTTTGTCACTTTTGCTTTATTGAAGAGTTTCCTCGATTCCTTTCTGACTTCGCTCAACTTTCCGTGTCCACCACGGGTTGTGATTGGACTTTGGGGGTCGGCTGATCGGGCAGGATTTGAGAAACGCCATCTGTAGAGCATTAGTGACGGTCTGCGTAGCTTTCTCTAGTGCTTCCGTTTGAATTATGTCCCCTTCCGGTGGGTTAGGCAGCACCTTCTGTACGGTTGCGGAGAAGCGGTTCCAGTCTGTCCGCTTGGGATTGCGGTAGGCCTTGGGCCTCTCCTTGTTCCATTTGATGCTGTACACTATCCTGTAGTGGTCCGAAAAGGAACACTCACTGGA
Organism: Drosophila obscura; assembly: GCF_018151105.1. NCBI lineage: Eukaryota > Metazoa > Arthropoda > Insecta > Diptera > Drosophilidae > Drosophila > Drosophila obscura. Next base: position 70,932 of record NW_024542867.1, on the reverse strand, counting down.
CACGTGCCAGTCATCGATGGTAAGGGAGTCGCTATTCGAGGCCAGTGTTATATCTATAACCTCTGCACGGTTCCTGTTGCGGAAGGTGGGGTGGTCTCCCCGGTTGCACACAACAATATTTGTGGACAGAATGTACTCGAACAGCGACTCTCCTCTAGAATTTGTGCCCGTACTTCCCCAGAGGGAGTGATGGGCATTCGCGTCACAGCCTTGTGACGCGCTTGGTGGATCAGGGCCCTGACATCCTCCGAGGGTGGGTCTTCCTCTTTGTACGGCAGGTATGCAGAGGCTAGGTATAGGTTTTTCCCGTCCTCCCTCTCACATAGTGCCACCGTTAGGTCCGGAGTGCTGTACCTGGAAGAAAACAGAACATTAAGCTCGTTCCTTACAGGTTCTTGGCTTACCCGCGGGGTGTGGCGTGAGAAGGCGGTATCCGTGACCGTTCAGTCCCCGAACCCTTTCACTTACGATCCAGGGCTCTTGGATGAGGGCCACGTCCACCGCCTTCTCCTCCATAAACCGCAGCAGGTCCGCCGATGGTACACTTGAGTGATGCAGATTAATCTGCACCACCTTCATGCTATTCAGCGGACCTGGGGTGTCGCGGTACTGCTACCGCCAGGGTGCCCATACCAAAGGATATGCGGCAGTCCGTTGCAAGGAGTTTGGCAGGCTTTCTTGACCAATGCTGATCCAGAGTTCCTTGCCGTTCCCCTTGTCTCGCGCTATCGCTCTTGTGATGGTCCAGTCCGATGTCTCCAGGATCCGGTTCTGTGCCTTGATCAGAACGAGTGTGTCCTCATCCGCCTTAATCGGGGGAGGAATCCATACCTTCATGATCGTTCTCCTGGGAATCTGATCCGTCGGGACCACGTGGAGTGCCGCTCCTGGCCAAAGTTCACCAAAACCTTGGACCGTGGTTTTGAGAAACTCAAGAGTTTCTGCATTGCCACAGGCCACTGCTTTGGCTCCCTTATACCACTTGATACCCTTGAACTCGCAGACAAACGGGTTATCTGCGCGCACAATGGCATCCTTCATGGCGGTCAGGATCTCTGATTCTGCCTTCAGCCAGTTGACGTCCGATATCTTCCCCTCTGGGTGACTTTGGTCGATGATGTCTACCTGCAGCTCGGCCGGCGATCCTAGGCTGGCTAGAATGTCCTCTGGTTTCGCCTTCTTCGACTCGGAAGCTTTTGTGGAGTCGTCCGTTCTCTGTCGCTTGAACCTTGGCTCTCGACCAGTCGGTTCCACCGGTGCCTTCTGTACAGAGGGCGTTGGTGGTGCCTTGGCACTCGCCGTGTTCTGCGTCAGAGGTGTGGTCTTCCCCCTCTGCTTCCCGGACAACTTTTCCCCTTTCTCCCTCGCGCGTTCGCAGACGATGACTTTGAGGGTTGGTCCACCTTCGTCTTCGTGCCAGCTGATGCTGACGCTGAAGTCGACGGTTTGGGGTCCTCAGTCACCGCCGCGTGTGCGCTTTGGGGGGGCTTTGTCTCCGTTGGTAGGAGCGACTCCGTTAAGCCGCTCGTACCTCCGCACGTTTTGCTCGTGCTTCTTCTTGAGGCTCCTTTCCCTCGCCGTCAGCGTATCGGGGGGTCTTTGGCTAATACCACGGAGGTATTTTGCCGATGCCCTGTATCCCGACAGCCGTTTGCGTAGGGTCTCAGCCTCCGTCTTCTCATCCGTCACAGGTAGTGGACCCGAGTCGACCTGGATGTTGGGAGCCGTGACTTGTGGCTCCGCCTTCTGCGGCTCCTCGTTGTATCCGAGTCGAGAGAAGGCGGTAGCCAACTCTGCCTCCGACACTGAGGGACCAGTGAAGACGAAGCTTCCGTCTGTGGTTCCCGGTTCCAGATCCTCTATCGTCCCTTTCTGTCTGCGGATCCTTCTGTTGCTTGTGGCATTACACGATTTGGCAGCCAAGCACTCCACTGCCATCTCGGGTTTCCTGCAGTCACAGGATATCGACGCCGGGGGGCCTGCGCTCGCACCCCCCAATCACCGCCGGTACTGGGTCTCCGACTCCCTGCACCTTAACTGTTTTTTCGTTATTGGACATTCCCCCCATAACGGATGCGTTTTATCCCTACCGCCAGGGTGAACTACTTTTAGCTTCGGCGCTCCCCCATGACCTGCCCGGCTTGGGTGGTCCTTCTGGCAGCATTACGCTACCGCCGGTAAAGCTCTTGGGTTCCTTACGCTTACTAAGCCCCCTCATCGCGGCAAGATGGTAGTTCTCCGAGGGGGTGGAATATACATAAAATGCGAGTAATTTAATTGTTCACAGAATTAACACACGAGCCCCACGTTGGGCGCCAAAATGTTTGATCGAGGAGCGTGTGTCAATCTCCAAGTGAGCTAATTAAACTCGATGCGAAGAAATTTGCTGGAATCCAATAATAATCCGAAAAGCCGAGGGGGTTCAGTTGAGTGCTAGCCAATGACTATTTATTTGGTTTCTAAGTGCATGAGCACTGAGCATAAGCGGGCTTCAAGTGTGGTGAATTCAATTACAAATTTAGTGCAAGAGCGTAACAAAGAGAGTAAAAATGAGCGTAAGGTACTACAAGGCGAGGGTCATTTAAGTGATTATTATATTATATTATGGCATTAAGAGTTTGATCGAACAAAGGCCACGAAGTGCAAAAAGGATCAACTGTTTTTGAACGGACTCAATCATATCCTGATATTTTTGATAATGCGGAGTTCAAATCCTTGGAGACCAAGGATAGGTCGGACAAGTGATACATATAAAAGTTTAGTGGTATAGGGGTCGGTGAACTCCTTAGACCATCTTTTGATAAAGCTTAGGACGCCTCTGGCTTTATTCGAAATAGCGGATATGTGTGAGTTATAACACAGATTAGGTACAAAGATAATTCCCAAGTCAGTAATTTTGTAAATGCGGTTTAAGGAACAGTTATGGATATTATAGTCAAAGAGGTAAGGCTTTCTGCGATGGAATGTCATTACGTTACATTGAAATGTTAAGGGGAAGAATGTTTATTAAGCACCAGTTGTTGAGGGCGTCAAGATCAGATTGGGGACATGGGGTCGCTATAGGAGAAACATAACTTCACATCGTCCGCATACATAAGTAGTCGGGTATGAGTTAAGACTTGGGGAAGATCATTGATGAACAAATTAAACAACAGAGGGCCAAGATGGCTACCTTGAGGTACCCCCGACGATACAGAGACAGGCTTAGAAAGAGAGTTATTAAAACAGACACGCTGAGATCGATCACAAAGGTATGCATTAAACCAGAAAAGAAGTTTAGGCGGAAACCCTACGAGAGATAATTTATGAATAAGCAGATTATGATTCACTGAATTAAAGGCTTTACTAAAGTCAGTATAGACAACGTCAGTTTGCGACTGCTTAGCGAAACCCTCATGCACGAAAGTGGAGAAATCCAGGAGTTTAGACGAAACAGACCGACGTTTTACAAATCCATGCTGCGATTCAGAGAATAATGAACAAAAGTGTTGGAGCTGGGAAGTAATTGGGTCCGGCATGCAGAATGTAGTTTAGAGACTTTCCACTTGTTGATTTACATGATGCATCAAACACGACCCGTAACTTTGTGCTGGTGCTCTCAGGTTTGAGTACACAGTGGTGTGGTATGAAGTAGTGTCTCTCCGGCACTTCATAAATTCCACATAGCCTTTCCAGGTGTCTCGTGAAATCCGTCGCTCTAATTTTTTTGTCTGGACGTTGATATGCAATGACTGCACCATCAAGTGGCCCATGCGACACCAAGCCGAAGCCTGTTACGCGCGGAACCCAGGCAGAAACGCAGCCCTCCTCCCGCCCAACCGACCGAGGGGCGCTGCCGCATGACGCGCGACGCGTGTTACCGAACCGATCGCGAGCATGCAGGAAAGATAGGGGTTAGACTAAAATTCGAGGAAAATTAGAGCTAAACACAACTCTAAGCGCTAAACATGCAAAGATAGCTAAAAAATATAACTAATTACGGGAAAGGTATGTTAGTATTAGTGATTTAAGAAGAGGAAGGGAATTAGTAGTTGATATTATGTGGTAGAGGGAATTGGAATCCGAGCAAAGTACCCTAAATGGTTCGTGCAAGGAATAATTCGATCTACAAAGCGGAAGGAAAAGAGGAATGAAGTTTCTAGTAGATCTAATAGAAATCGTAAAGTTTATGCGGCTCAACAAGTCAGGGCTATCTACATCACCCTTGATCAGGTTGTGCATAAAAATCACACCAAGCATTTTTCTACGACTAACTAAGGTTGGAAGGTTTATTAAAAGCAATCTACGAGGATAAGATGGCAGTCTCACACCTGCATCCCAGTTAAGGCCACGCAGAGCAAAAAGTAAAAAGTTTTTCTGGACTGATTCTATACGGTCCTGGTGTACTTTGTACTGGGGGCACCATACACAAGAGCCGTATTCTAAAATCGGACGAACAAGCGAGATATAGAGAGTCTTCGTTATATAGGGGTCGTCAAATTCCTTTGACCACCTCTTCATAAACCCAAGCACACCCATGGCCTTATTTACCATGGTAGAAATGTGTTCAGAAAACTTCAACTTTGGGTCTAATTTAACACCAAGATCATCAACCAAGGTAATTCTCTCAAGAGAACCACCGCAGAGGCTATAAGGAGCCAATAGGGGGCTGGAGCGATGAAATGTCATTACTTTGCATTTCGAGGCATTTAGGTGTAACATATTTGCACAACACCATGATTGAAAGTTATTGAGATCGGATTGCAAGCGAGAGTGAAATGAAATGTCCTTATACTGGACACAAAGTTTAACATCATCCGCATACATGAGTACTCGAGAGTTTGTTAATACTGAAGGCAGATCATTAATAAAGAGTGTGAATAGTAGGGGGGCCTAGATGGCTGCCCTGTGGTACTCCAGAAGTAACCTTAACAGGTGAAGAGAAGGAGTTTTTGAAGAGGACTCTTTGAGACCTAGAACAAAGGTAGCTAGAAATCCATCTCAAAAGATTAGGCGGAAACCCTAAAAGGTCAAGTTTTTGTGCTAAAAGGGAATGGTTTACAGAATCAAATGCTTTACTAGAATCAGTGTAAATGACATCCGTCTGCAAGTTACCTTGAAAGCCTTTAATGATAAAAGAGGTAAACTCTAATAAGTTTGTGGTTGTTGATCGTCGCCTTATAAATCCGTGCTGGGACGGAGATATAAGTGATTTGCAGAGATGTTGCAAGTGCGGAGTTAAAATTTTTTCAAACATTTTAGGAATAGCGGATAACTTAGATATACCCCTATAATTATTTGCATCAGACTTGCTACCTTTCTTATGGAGCGGAATAATAAAAGATTCCTTCCAGATGGGGGGGAAGCATGAAGAGTTAATGGATAGGGTGAATAGTTTAAGCAAGGGTCCACACAGAGCGTCGGAACAGTACCTGAGTACACAGCCGGGAACTCCGTCGGGACCTGGTCAAAAAAACCCCGGCTTAACTAGTTGAAGATCATGAAGCAGTGAGCTTTCATTTAACAAGGGGCTGAAGATGCCATTCGACCTTGGTAAACTGTATGGATACGGCTGACCAGAGTAGCTTTCATGAGAATAGGTTGTTTGGAAAAATTTGGCAAAAAGATCGGCAATTGCCTGATCATTGTTTGCTGACATATTGAGAAAAGATAACGAGGATGGATGTACGGACGTTCTACGCTTACTATTTACGAAGCTGTAAAACTGTTTAGGGTCCTGTGAAAATCGTATCCTGCATCGAGATAGGTAGTTCTTATAGCATTGAGCGTTAAGAACGGAGAAATTTGACCGAGCTATTACATAGTGAGAAAGAGAAGAGGGAGAACCAACTTCTCGAAATTTTTTATAAAGTCTTGATTTTAAATTTTTTAGACTGGATAACTCCTTGGTAAACCAAGGAGGCTTTCCAGATATAACCGGACAAGAAAGTGGGACACAAGAATCAAAAAATGTGTCAAGTACATTGTAAAAAATGTGTGTGCCTTTCATAACGTCAGTGCACAAGTACAGAGCGGACCAATCAAAATCCCTAATAAGGTTATTAAGCTTCGTAAACTCGGCTTTACGAAAGCAGCGGACACGTTCAGATAGCCTACTCATTCGATCCAATACAGTAGAGCCAATGTCGACTGACACTTCGAATGTAGGATGGTAGGAGTCTTCAGGTATACTGAGCGGAAGGGCTCGGGTTAACAACGCTATGGTCGGATCCGAGACAAAGCACAGATCAAGCAATCGACCCAAGGAATTTTTCACATGGTTGACTTGAGACAGGGATAGGTCTAGCAAGCCGTCGATAAAGTCATGTCGTGACATGGGCACAAGGTTATTAGACTCGTTTACCGAAGACCAAACAGTACCTGGCAAATTTAAATCACCAAGAACTATCATATGGTCTTTATCTGATAGCAAGGAAGAAACAGTTTTTAAAGCGGACAGGTGATGCTCGTATATTAAGATATCCGAGGAAGGTGGAATATACGAGCAAGTAATGACAATCGAAAAGCCTGGGAGAATCAGTTTTACGCACAGGAATTCCAGGTCTTGTTGAACCTGGACCATGAAATGTTCCGACGTGAAGTTTGACTCCACTACAATAAGGACGCCACCTCCACGTCGAGACGAACGGTCATTTCTAAAAATTGTGTACCGAGCTGCCAAAACTTCGGAACTAAGGATGTCCGGCTTTAACCAGGTCTCGGTGAACACAATAACGTGGGACGAGAATGCGAGACTCTCAAGGAAAAGAGTGCTGAGCTTATGGTTTCAAATTGAGTTGGGGAGACGCTTATCTTGAAGGAAGATATCTCCCTGGCGTAAGAAAAGTTAAATTTTTCCACCTTTAAGCCGACGGCTTTTATTTTGCTTTGTATAAAAGCGGTCACATCATTGGATGTGAGGTCAGGGGCTAGCCGCGAGACAAAAACTTGTCGCTTTGGTGGGACTCCCACCAGTGGTTTTGGCACCACAGGCCTAGTACCTGTGATGGCAGTATCCGGTGGTCCTGGACATCTATTAGCTGGTGGGGGCAAAACTGAGGGGATAGTTAAGGGGTTGGGTGCGGACTCGATGGACACGGACTCTACAGACATTTCTAACTGCATACTCTCCGAAGTGACGCATTCGGCTCCCGAATCTGCATCACCAGCAGCGATCGTTGCCCTTGGAGTAGCAAACGTAATCAACTGCTGCACTAAGGGAGTGGTCGGAGTAAGTTTTTCAGATGCCGGCGGACATGAGGCAGTCGGCACTTGCAAGTCCCGCGGAGTAGACTTCTTCCGCCTCGGAGACTCAGCCAGCAGCTGTAAACTGCTGAACTGAGTGTTCATGGCCAAGAGCCGATCATACTGCTGTTTAAAGCCTACGATCAGCTCTTTGAAGCCACTCCGCGTCTGCCTCATGAACGAACGCATGTCGTTTTCCACAGCACGGCATTCCTCACAACTATAATGTAGGCCGTTGTTTTGGGAAATGGCGTCTCTACACGGCCCGAGATCCCTACACATTTTGCGTGCACTACGCTTTCGCAAAGCCAGCAGGGGATATTGGGCTGGTCATGGGTGATCTGCTTCTTGCAGGTTTTTTTGGCACAGACGACAGAAAATTCCATATTTATGTCTTTTATTTTTTTTTTACTTCGGGAAAAAAAAAGTTCAAAACAAATAGCAATCAGACCACTGTGCAGAGCAAATGCTTAGAGCAATGCTTAAAGCGAAATCGGAAAAAAAGAGAGAGGAGAAGTGGTTGCAGCAACAGCTTATAAGTGAGAGCGTTACTGCACAAAAGGTTACAAGAGCGAGAGCGAAAGAACAGTTATTGAGAGTTAGGTGATAGAGAGAGTGATAGAAGGCAATAACTACGACAAAGAGCGGCTAAATGTAATGAGAGGGCGTACTTACGAAAAGCAACAACACAAACACACGACTAACCGACGCACAAAATTTATTAAATAAGTTGTGTTTTTACACAATTAACAGGCATGCACCCGCGGTAAAAGAATGATTTTAATGTATGTTAGTAAGAGAGTTAAATTATAGATAAAAAACACCGGCTGTTTAAGTTAAACAAAAGGAAAATGCGGAGCGCAAAACAAAAACACGTCTGGTCACTACGAAAGAGAACGAACGAAATGCCAGGAATCGTTTCGTTGCAGTTTCCAAAGACCCCCCCCAGGGCTGAAGAGTGTTCGGAAAAAGGGAGTTTTACTATCAACCTGCCATCCGATGCTGTTTGTAAGTTCTCTATAAAGTGAGCTTCGCAATGTGCTTCGATTGGCAGAGTTGTCCAGAGTCCAGAATTTTTCCATTAGCTCGTTGAGTCTAATTGCACAAATGGATGCGGAGTTGTGTGCAGACCTGATTTTTCCTGCCACAATCCATCCCAATTTTGTATTTTGCAGCAATCGAGTGCCTGCGCTGGTTGATCAGCAATTATCTGAGGTATTACGAATGCTTCAATTCTTTGCGTAAATCCGCCGTGAAGTGATTTTATTAGAACATTTACTCTTGCTCTGCTGTTCTTTGACTGACCTCCAATTCCTTCGATGCGTAATGTTGTATCATTAAGTTTTACTGACAACATTGATGCCATTCGTTCAGAGATCAGGTTGATCTGTGATCCTGAATCCAGCAAGGCTCTGAAATCGACATTTTTACCCACATGAGCACTTGATGCCTGATTTAGCTTGTCCATGCTTTCAGTAAACATCGCAACGTACTTTTTAGTGTTTTACGCAAGTCCTCACGAAATTTAACGTAGTGGTCGGTCTTATATGCCTTTGATATCTTGGTGTCGATTTCGTTAAATCTATTCCATGCATACTCGAGAGCCGCCTTTTTTGTTTGGAAGTACGTTATATTCTGTTTCCTTTCTGGAGAGTCTTTTTTGAAGTTCCTAATTATCTTCGAAATTTCATCTCCAATTTCTTGCTGCTCATTTAATGCCTCTGTGGCGGCAGCGTATTCCTCCTTGTGGGAATCCATTTCGCCTCTTACTTATACTTTGACGCGTTGGGAGTAACGCACTTGTGATCTTGATATTATTAATCGTTGGTCTTGTTGGCTGATGATCTGAAAGTGACAGATCTGCCAATTTGTTCTACTTATTGGCTTGTTGCCAGCTTGTGTTGAAAAGTCCTGGTGACTTCTTCAGTGTGATCTGCAGGTTTTCCTGCGTCGGGGTCACCAAATGTTAATGTGTGTTTGTGTGTGTGTGTGTGTTTTGGTATGCATACGGTACATAAACCGTCTACAAATTTGTCGTCGCAACTAGAACTTGAACCAGTTGGACTGCGAAGAGGGTTTCCTACGTCGAGCAAATGAGGGTCTGAAGACACGGCGACAGCCTCTGTTGATTGCAGTTGTAGAGAATGAGTGAACAGGCAGTGATGGTACTGTTTCTGATACTGATTTTATTCAACAAACTTAATTTCTATTTATAGGTAACAAAAGGTACAGAAAGTGCTGAGTCTAGTAAGAATATGGTAAAAGGGAATTGGAATTAATATTGAATTAATTTGGATTTAATATGATATTGTGTTATAGGGCAATTGTGATAGTCAGCAATTGCACCAGTGTTTTTGCCCTCTGACGAGCGATCGCATCGTTGGCAGAAATTGCTGCAGAAGCGGTTATTGTTGACTCAGCTACAATGCTTTGTCGTTTGTTATTATGTCTCCCGTTACATGGGTCGACCTGACTTATTCGATAAGTGTATGTTATGTAATATTAATTACTGCATAAATATGCGACTGAACAGAACTAGAGATTCCAAATTCAAATGCACGCAACAACAGCAAGCAGGCACCAGATCAGCAGCAGCAAGAGAACAAATTTAGAAGCGAGCGACGGCGACAAAAAAAAAAGGTTTGAGCGCAATTTCAGTCCAGAGAGTGATCAAAAATTCCAACGACGGCAACGAAAGCGAAAGTGAAGCAGAGAAATTCGTAGAGATAGATAACTGCGTTGACTGATGGACCACAGCAGGTAGCAGCAATGCAAACGAAACGAGAGCGCAAGCGCCGTTAAATGCGATGTGGGTGATAAGCGAATGATAGAATTAAGCGAGAATGGCGAGAGCACAGTGAGAGGTTGATGAACCCGCGATCGATCAGTTAGCTTCTGATATGATTTTCAGAAATTTCGATGGCGACTACGAGACGAAATGAAAGTGTAGTTGTTGCACTTGCAAATTATGTACCGACGAAGCTGTTTGATGGAATATACATAAAATGCGAGTAATTTAATTGTTCACAGAATTAACACACGAGCCCCACGTTGGGCGCCAAAATGTTTGATCGAGGTGCGTGTGTCAATCTCCAAGTGAGCTAATTAAACTCGATGCGAAGAAATTTGCTGGAATCCAATAATAATCCGAAAAGCCGAGGGGGTTCAGTTGAGTGCTAGCCAATGACTATTTATTTGGTTTCTAAGTGCATGAGCACTGAGCATAAGCGGGCTTCAAGTGTGGTGAATTCAATTACAAATTTAGTGCAAGAGCGTAACAAAGAGAGTAAAAATGAGCGTAAGGTACTACAAGGCGAGGGCCATTTAAGTGATTATTATATTATATTATGGCATTAAGAGTTTGATCGAACAAAGGCCACGAAGTGCAAAAAGGATAAACTGTTTTTGAACGGACTCAATCATATCCTGATATTTTTGATAATGCGGAGACCAAATCCTTGGAGACCAAGGATAGGTCGGACAAGTGATACATATAAAAGTTTAGTGGTATAGGGGTCGGTGAACTCTTTAGACCATTTTTTGATAAAGCTTAGAACGCCTCTGGCTTTATTCGAAATAGCGGATATGTGTGAGTTATAACACAGATTAGGTACAAAGATAATTCCCAAGTCAGTAATTTTGTAAATGCGGTTTAAGGAACAGTTATGGATATTATAGTCAAAGAGGTAAGGCTTTCTGCGATGGAATGTCATTACGTTACATTGAAATGTTAAGGGGAAGAATGTTTATTAAGCACCAGTTGTTGAGGGCGTCAAGATCAGATTGGGGACATGGGGTCGCTATAGGAGAAACATAACTTCACATCGTCCGCATACATAAGTAGTCGGGTATGAGTTAAGACTTGGGGAAGATCATTGATGAACAAATTAAACAACAGAGGGCCAAGATGGCTACCTTGAGGTACCCCCGACGATACAGAGACAGGCTTAGAAAGAGAGTTATTAAAACAGACACGCTGAGATCGATCACAAAGGTATGCATTAAACCAGAAAAGAAGTTTAGGCGGAAACCCTACGAGAGATAATTTATGAATAAGCAGATTATGATTCACTGAATTAAAGGCTTTACTAAAGTCAGTATAGACAACGTCAGTTTGCGACTGCTTAGCGAAACCCTCATGCACGAAAGTGGAGAAATCCAGGAGTTTAGACGAAACAGACCGACGTTTTACAAATCCATGCTGCGATTCAGAGAATAATGAACAACAAAAGTGTTGGAGCTGGGAAGTAATTATTTTTCGAAGAGTTTGGGAATGGCGGATAAATTGGAGATCCCACGGTAATTTGAAACATCCGATTTAGAGCCCTTTTTATGAATGGCAATAATATATGACTCTTTTCAGACAGTGGGAAAATCGCCGAGCTCGAGAGATAGGTTAAACAGTTTAAGGAGGGGCACGCAGAGAGAATCTGCACAAAGTTTAAGGACAGCACTAGGAACCATATCGGGGCCGGTAGAAAAAGAAAATTTACATGACTTTAAATTAATTAAGAGGTCATTATAGTCGATGATGGAGGGATAGATACAGTTAGAACTATTCATGTGGATAGGATAAGATTGACTGGGAGGAAGTATGTTAGAAGAAGCCAGAATAGAGGGATGGTTATTAGAGTAGCAGAGTTGAAAAAATGAAGCGAAAAGATTAGCAACATCACAATCATTACCCGACACGATTTTTCCTCAAGGAACAAAACCAACTTTTTCTTAAAGATTTGGGGCTTAGAAATGGTTTGATGATATTTTTTTTCTATGGCAGAACTTTTTTTTGAAGAATTTTTTAAATCTGGTTTTTTTTTTTTAATCTTTTTTCAGAGGTAGCGCTTGTTTTTTTCATATAACTGTAGTATCTTACGTCTGGTTGGTACCTGATCGCGTTCCTTTGTTCCCAATGGGCAGTTGGGCTCGCAACCTTCCAAAAGGTATTTTTTGTTCATTTTTTCCATATTTTAGGTTTCGTAAAAAATACCGCACAAAAATCATCATTTTTGCATTTCAATGCTTTATATTTCCCAGACGGTAAGCTGTAATCACAAAGTGTTTAGGCTTAACTTCTAGATGTTTTAATTATCTTTTCAAAATAGCAAAGTTCTTTACAACCAGACGTAAGATACTACAGCTATATGGAAAAAACAAGCGCTAACTCTGAAAAAAGCTTTAAAAAAAATACTAGTGTCGGGTCAAGCAGCCTAAATAATTATGTTCATTATTTGCACTGTACCAATCACTGTTAATCAGCCTCTGATATGCACGGCAGCGGCCGCTCTTTCATTTTATCTTGCCTTCTTCGCTTTATTGTTGCAGTTGCAGCATCTAAGCTGGTCTCTCGCGTTCCATATGACGTTCGTGCGCGGCTTAGCATCTGCCCCGATCTGCTCTCCTTTCATCGCTCGTTTTCGCTCTCTTTAACACTTGCTGCATAGGGCGCTGGCAAGTCGGCCCATGTGCCCTTGTAGCCAGTAGAGAGATAATCTTCGTATCAATCGCATCGCTTTATTATATCGCTCATACTAACGCCTACTTTAATTCCCAATAAAAATTAATTGTACATTTCTCATTGAAACGCTAGACCTTTTTCTTTAAGTCAAACGATTTTCAACGGCTATTAAAAACTCTTAATAGCCAAACATTTGGTGACCCCGACGTGATTGTGCATTAGTTAATATATTCGTGCAATCACAAACTACAATTAAACATTCAAACATTGCCATATATTGCCGGTTGTTCGTTATTGTCGTTTGCCCGCGGCTTCAAGTGCGTGTCATCGACCACATATATATACACCAGCCGTTCTTGCATATAAGCATATACGTTTTGTTTGCGGTGCTCGTTCCCGTCACTTGCGCGGTACTCTTTGTTGTTCATCTTCCCGCTAGAAACGTTTTTCTAACGCCGTCGCTGCTATGGAGCTGCTATTGTCGGCTTGCGACTACTATATGCTCGTGGTAAGGTTGGAGGAGATCGAGGAGCTGCAGGGCACGTTCAAAACCGTGCAGAACGAGCTCGAAGAATTGGATTGTCGAGAATTTAGCAGTGGATTGCGCGACAAGTTTCAAACACTTTTCCGAGAGTTGAAGCCGTCAATTTGTCGTGAAATTGCCAGGACTAGCGATCAGATGCCTTCTCATTCCACGTTGGCTGGAACAAATGCAACTGCTGGATTTGCCTGTTCGCAGCCTCCACCTCGCCGTGGACAGTCCCTGCCGCCTTTGCAATTGCCAACGTTTGGCGGAGGGTATGCAAACTGGTCATTTTTTTTATTCTATGTTTGTTACCATTATTGACAATCATCCGGACCTATCCAATATTGAAAAGTTTCAGCATCTGCGATCTTGCTTGTGTGATTCGGCGTTGGAGACAATTCGATCGTTAGAACTCTCGGATGGCAACTATAACATGGCATTAGAATTATTGGAAAAGAGATTTAATAATCGACGGTTGGTCTTTGAGGCACACATTACTGAGATCCTGGGGCTCCAGGCTGTGGAGAATGGGTCAGTGGCTATGCTTCGGGAGATTTCGGACAAGTTCAACGCTCATATGAGGGCGTTGCAGACTTTGGGTACTCCTGAGCAGATCACTGGATGCATAATCGTGCAGGTGCTTCTACGGAAACTGGATCCAGCAAGTCAAGCAAAGTGGGAGGAAACTTTAGAAGATACAGCCTTTGTCAATCTCATTCCTTCGTGGGAATCTATGGCCTCGTTCTTGGAACAACGATGCATATGCAGGACATTGGAAACCGTGGATTTCGCTATGGCAACTTATGCGCCGAGCAGTCAGGTGGGAAGAAGTACAAAAACTAACCCTTCTAGATCCGCACTTGTTGCCACAAGTCACAGCTCATCGGGATGCGCTCTTTGTAGTGAAACTGCTCACGAAATCCATTATTGCTCGAAGTTCAAGGCCCTGTCCCCTGCGAATCGCCTTAAGGAAGTCAGGAGACTCTGTCTATGCTTAAACTGCCTCAAAGCAGGTCATCGGGTGACTACATGCAGCTCGAGCAGCTGTCGTATCTGCGGGCGCAGGCACCACACTCTTTTGCACTTCGGTAATCCTGAAGCTACTGCAGTCCAAACTCAATCAGTGGCACTTGAAACTCTATCTCCGTCTGTGCCGTCTAATGTCAGCACTCAAACATCTACTTCAGCACCCACGTTGTCTCATAATGTCTCGTCTACCTCTGCTGCTCTTATTGCCCAAGGTTTCAGTAATGATGTTGTTCTGTTAGCCACGGCAACAGTCTTGGTTAAAAATCGTTCAGGAGTCCTCGTTCCCTGCCGAGCTTTGCTTGATGCCGGCTCTCAGCTGCACCTAATAACCTCTCGTTTTGCAAATCAGCTTCAGCTTCGAAAAATAAAATCATCGACTGCAGTATCTGGAATAGGTGATTCAAACTTCGTCACGGATGGATTTTCGGTCAACATTAGCCTGCACTCTCGCTCGACGGACTACTCAACTCTCATCACTGCTGTTGTAGCCTCTAACATAACCGATCGTCAACCAAGTTACGGAATAGACACTCACGACTGGAACATTCCAGCAAACCTACCTCTTGCTGATCCAGAGTTTCATAGACCTCAGCGTGTCGATCTTTTAATTGGCGCCAGTCTGTTCTACGAGCTTCTTTGTGTTGGTCAGGTCAAATTACTGCCAGGATTGCCATCAATTCAGAAAACTCGTTTGGGATGGGTCGTGTCTGGAGGTTATTCTCCGGTAAAGGGATCTTCTTTGATGGTGTCGCGTGATTCGGTCGCAGTAGCTGACAATAGTAACCTAGAAGAGCGACTTGAGGTACTGCTTCGACGGTTTTGGGAAGTAGAAAATTGCATGGAGCCCATTGTAAAGTCTACGAAAGAAGAGCTAGATTGTGAGGCTCACTTTGTTCAACATTTCCATCGATTACAAACTGGCGATTATTGTGTTCGGCTGCCAGCTAAATATAACTTGGATCTCTTGGGAGAATCTTATCAACAAGCTCAACGTAGATTCTTATCTCTTGAGCGGAGGTTAGATCGTCGCCCTGATGTGAAATCTCAGTATGCTGCTTTCATAAAAGAGTACCTTGATCTAGGTCATATGTCTTTGGTTCCTGCCGAGTCAATCAGCTGCTGCCGCTATTTTTTGCCTCATCATTGCATCAGAAAGGAAGATAGCTCGACAACCAAGCTGAGGGTCGTTTTCGATGGATCCGCAGCAACTTCATCCGGTTATTCCCTGAACGACGTCTTAATGGCCGGTCCTGTAATCCAACCCAAGCTTTTCCATATTCTCACTCGATTTCGGTCATATGCAGTTGCGATAACGGGAGATATTTGCAAGATGTACCGGTGTGTAAGGGTCTCACCCGAGGATAGTAACTTTCAGTGTATTCTGTGGAGGAATTCTATGCAAGAGGATTTGCGTGTGTTTAAGCTTGACACCGTTACTTATGGGACGAAGCCTGCCTCATATTTATCAGTGCAGGCAATGCATCAGCTGGCAATGGATGAGCAGGTAGCGTTTCCTGTTGGGGCTGAGATTCTTTGCCGGGACTTTTACGTCGATGACTTGATATCTGGAGCCAGCTCTCAGGATGAGGCTATCCACATTCGTGAGCAAACCACAGGAATTTTGTCGAGAGGTCAGTTCCGGTTGAGGAAATGGTGTTCGAACGTGCCTGCTGTGCTCGATGGAGTTCCGGAACAGGACAAGGAAACCTTTTTAAAGTTCGACGATGGCAGCAATTTCACCAAAACTTTAGGACTTGCGTGGGATCCGGTTTCTGATCAGCTTTTATTCTCGTTTTCGGCCCTACAGTCATCTTCGCGTCCCTGCAGGCGTTCCGTTTTGTCAACAATATCTCGGTTCTACGATCCCCTCGGATTAGCTGGGCCTATCATTACAAAATCAAAAATCTTTCTCCAGCAGTTGTGTAAAGAGAAGTTATCCTGGGATGAAAGCTTGCCATCCGCACTCAACACCTCGTGGCAGGAAATATGCAGTAGTTTTGGCCAGATTCGGCGTTATGAATTTCCTCGGCTTGTGCTCATTCCGAACTCTGAGTTAGAAATTCATGGATTTTCCGACGCGAGCATAGAGGCTTATGGTGCCTGTATTTATGTTGTGTCGAAGGGTCAGCGATCCAGCAGTCACTTACTTTGCGCAAAATCTCGTGTTGCTCCATTGAAAACACTAACTATACCAAAGCTGGAGCTTTGTGGAGCGGAATTGCTAGCTAGGCTCATATCTGAGGTAGCAGGAATGAGTGTCTTCAAAGGAAGGTGCTACTGTTGGTGTGATTCGGCTGTTGCGCTCTCTTGATTCGGGACGAGCCATCCCGATTCAATATATTTGTCGCAAACAGAGTGGCAACGATACAGGAACTGACTGAAAAAATGGAATGGCATCATGTTCCCACAGATTTGAACCCGGCCGACATTCTTTCACGAGGAGCTCTACCAATCGAGTTGAGTGAGTCACCCCTTTGGGCTCATGTACCTCCCTTTCTTTGCGGCTCTTCAGATGACTGGCCAGCTACGGTGTTGCCTGATAAGCCAACCCTGGAGCTGCGTCGTAAGGTTTTCTTAGCCAAATCACCCTACTTGGACATTGTAGCCAAATCCAAGTATGCGAACTCATTCGCTTCTTTGCAACGCGTTTTTGGCTACATTCACAAATTTTGCAACCGGATTCGGCGCCCTGGACTCACCGTCTCTGAAATTGAACGTGGAACCCAGCTATTGGTGCGGCTGGTCCAGCGTACGCAGCTCTGGGAAGACATGAAGTCACTGCGCTCTAGGGGAGTGGTCGCCTCATCCAGCTCACTTTCATCATTGTGCCCTTTCATGGATAATTTTGGACTCCTCAGAGTTGATGGTCGGCTGAAGAATTCTTCGTTGGATTTTGATGGCCGTCATCCCATCATCTTGCCCAGCAGCCATCCGCTTACTCTCGCAATAATCTCTCACTTTCATGAGCGGAATCTACACGCCGGTCCTCGAGCTCTACTGGGATTAATTCGATCCCAATATTGGCCTATTGGGGGGAGAAAGACAGTTAACAAGGCCGTAAACAAGTGCGTGAGATGTTTTCGAACGAAACCTAGAATATTGGAGCACATCATGGCGGATCTTCCAAAAGAGCGCCTAGACGGTTCTCACGCCTTTGAGATCACAGGCGTAGACTTTTGTGGCCCGTTTTTCTACAAGCCGGAGGCACGCAACAAGGCTCCAATCAAGTGCTACTTCTGCGTCCTCATTTGTTTCGCGACCAAGGCCGTTCATCTGGTGCTGATCAAGGATCTATCGACAGTCTCTTTTCTCCACGGCCTAAAGCGCTTTATATGCACCAGACGAAAGCCACGGCAAATTTGGTCAGACAACGCAACCAATTTTGTCGGTGCAAGGAACGAGCTCGTGGAGCTAAGACGCCTGTTTCTCAGCGACGATCATCAGAAGGCGGTTCTGGATTTCTGTTTGGTTGAGTCCATTGATTGGCACTTCATCCCGCCGCGCTCGCCTCACTTTGGTGGCCTATGGGAAGCCGCAGTGAAGACGGCCAAGTACCACTTCTATCGAGCAATAGCCAATTCGGTTCTTGGATTTGACGAGCTGCGGACGCTGTTATGCCACATCACGGCAGTCATTAATTCAAGACCTTTAGTTCCCATTTCAGAGAGTCCTGCCGATCTTGACGTCTTAACTCCAGCACATTTCTTGAATGGCGGCCCTCCTGCTTCATTCGCTGAGCCTGATGTCACGAAGCTAAACTTCGATCGCCTTGACGCCTGGCAGCGCGTTTCTTACCTTCAACAGCTCATTTGGTCCCGGTGGAAGGAGGAGTACATCACGTCACTGCAGCAGCGCTCAAAGTGGCGAACTCAGAAACCGAGTTTAGCAGTCAAAGACCTGGTCCTCGTCAAGGATGAAAATCTACCTCCCATGAAGTGGCCACTAGCGAGGGTGGTCGAACTACTACCTGGAAGAGATGGCGTCGCCCGAGTCGCTGTGCTGAGGACTGCAACTGGAATCACCAAGCGAGACGTTAACAAGCTGTGTCTGCTTCCCCTTAAAGATGCTGTTGAAAGTCAGGCTTCCAACGGGGGGAGTATGTCGGGTCAAGCAGCCTAAATAATTATGTTCATTATTTTCACTGTACCAATCACTGTTAATCAGCCTCTGATATGCACGGCAGCGGCCGCTCTTTCATTTTATCTCGCCTTCTTCGCTTTGTTGTTGCAGTTGCAGCATCTAAGCTGGTCTCTCGCGTTCCATATGACGTTCGTGCGCGGCTTAGCATCTGCCCCGATCTGCTCTCCTTTCATCGCTCGTTTTCGCTCTCTTTAACACTTGCTGCATAGGGCGCTGGCAAGTCGGCCCATGTGCCCTTGTAGCCAGTAGAGAGATAATCTTCGTATCAATCGCATCGCTTTATTATATCGCTCATACTAACGCCTACTTTAATTCCCAATAAAAATTAATTGTACATTTCTCATTGAAACGCTAGACCTTTTTCTTTAAGTCAAACGATTTTCAACGGCTATTAAAAACTCTTAATAGCCAAACAACCAGATTTCAAAAATTCTTAAAAAAAAAGTTCTGCCATAGAAAAAAAACCATAATTCTTTAAAAAATGTTAAAGCCCCATATCTATCAGAAAAAGTCGGTTTGGATCCTTGAGGAAAAAAAAGTTCGATTTTGTCGAAAAGTGTTATCAGCCTGCTGCCGTTAAAAGAAAAATATGTCGGAACTTGGGAAGAGTCACGTTCGAGTTGACAAACCTAAAAAATTGCTTGGGATCACGCTTAAAGCTAAGTCTACTTTTGGACAGGTAGTCATTATAACATGTTTTATTTAATAAAAGACATTTACTCTTAGCGATTGAATACTTAGAGAAGTCAGATTGCGAACCAGTTCTTTTGAACCTTTTATACAAGCTGGATTTAATATTCCGAAGGTTTATCAAACGCGGGGTGAACCAAATAGGGCCACTAACATGACGCGAAGGTGAAATTAAAGGTGCATAGGTATTAAAGACATTAAACAAGGAACAATAAAATGCATTTGTAGCCGGCTCAATTTCATGAAAGTCTTCGAAAAATGACCAATCAATCTGAGAAAGTGTGTGACGGCACTTCGGCCGGGGTATGCTCGCCGCGCCGGGGTTCACAGAAATTTATTTGATCTCTGGATGTGGTAGCTGAAAGAGAAGTTCTCCTGGTTCAAGAATAAGGCGACACAAGTGAGAGGACAAAAGTAGGTGGTTATTTTTATTGACTTAAGGATACAGAGTCGAATATGGTTCTCTGGAGGATCCCTGGCTCGGTCTCGAGGTCTTCCTTCAGGGTCGTCAGGGCCGCACGTGGCTACTCGCAGCGTGCAGGTCGGACCTGGTGAGGATCGGCCATGGAGGATAGTGCGCTCCGAGGGAGCGGAGTTGCGGAGGATAATGCGCTCCGAGAGACGTGTTCGTTGCGGAGGATAATGCGCTCCGAGAGACGTGTTCGTTGCGGAGGATAATGCGCTCCGAGAGAGAAGGCGTTGCGGAGGACAATGCGCTCCGTGGAGAAGTGTGCGTTGCGGAGGATAATGCGCTCCGAGAGAGAAGAGTTGCGGAGGATAATGCGCTCCGAGAGAGAAGGCGTTGCGGAGGACAATGCGCTCCGAGGAGAAGTGTTCGTTGCGGAGGATAATGCGCTCCGAGAGAGAAGTGTTCGTTGCGGAGGATAATGCGCTCCGAGAGAGAAGGTGTTGCGGAGGACAATGCGCTCCGAGGAGAAGTTTGGGGAGACAGAGGAAAATGCGCTCTGAGTAGGGAGGGGAAAGCCGGAGGACAATGCACTCTGACGAGGAATCCGAAGAAAACAGCAAAGATTACCGGGTAGAGGAATCGTACGCTCTAACACGGTGATCAATGCATTCCAAATGAATGGACGGTATATAGCAGGGAGAGTTGGGTTCTAGAGGAATCGTGCGCTCTGAAAACCACAGCAATCAATGCTTACCAAAAGCCTTGGGGAGCGAATCAACCCTTGGCAGTCCAAGAATGGATTGTTCCTGATGGCTCTGGCGTGGCTGCTTTTATTGCCAAAAGTCAGCTGTTGACTACCTTTGTTTGGCACTAGCCCGTTGTCACGATCAGCTGATACTGTGGCCGTTTGGTTCTGAGGGCTGGGCACACTGTTGGCGCGCGGATTTGAATGTTGGAGTGTGGCCGTTTGTTAGGATCGCTGGTCACATTGTTGGCGCGTAGATTTAAAAGTCGTGAGATCCTCTTTTTGTTTTGTTTTATGTTTAATTAACTAAATCTTCATGGATTTTTTCTCTTATGTATCTAGGTTGTTTAGAGAGAGGACGGCGCTGGCGGGGCAACAGCTCTGTGGGCATTCCAGCCACACCACTGTTAGCAATCCAGCTACGCAAGCTGTTGCCCTCGCTCTCACGCTTAGGAGCTTTTTTCCCCCGGTGACGCGCTCTCGAGCGCATATTCACCACGCTTGCGCTTCCGCCCACGCTCACGATCACGCTCCCGCTCTCGCCTCCGACAGCCCTCGGCAGCTTGAGTACCACCGATATTTAATGCGCTTCTTCACGCACAAGCAAACGGCCGGTTTTACACGCGATACAAATACATATATATATAAGCCCAGAACAACCCCGAAATATATACGAGAAGAAATTGGAACTGCCTAACGTCTTTAATTTGGGATTCTGAACGGTGGAACTTCGAAAGCCTCTTCGCTCAAGCATTGGTCCTTCGCGCCGGATATACTTCGCCTTCCTCAACCATATCCAGCCTTCGAGCACGGCATCGCCTTCACCACTCCAGGATCCCAAGATAAGTACAATTTTCGTGTGCCACAAATCCCTTCCATTCGCGATTTGTGTTCCAAAATTCCGAAAAGTCCGAGTTCCGCGATATAAGTACCTATATATATTCTTATATATATACTTATTTCTTATTCTGTGCCATCCGTTATCCGTTTCTTCTTTTTTCGACACCGCAATATTATCGGCAATTCCGGTCGTTCTCCCTTCGTTCATCTCCAACTACCAGTGATACGGTAGTTCTTCAATTCCTTGTGTCTGTCCATTACTTGCGGACAAATTAAATAAATAAAAATTAAACCAAAAAGTGCACTCCGAGCATATGTATGTACGCATATTCCAGCCCATAAGAGCGGCTTGCGTACATACACACACATCTACATCCGTGTCTCTACAGGTGCATTCCAGCACGACCCACCCCAATAAAATATACTTTGGCACACTCCGAGTGCAACTATAATCACATCTGTACCTATAAACACATATATATTTATTGCCATATATTCATACATTTATTCCTATAGTTGGCCGCAATATATCGCCAACTATATACATAACATACATAATTCCATACCATAAAAATACCACTCCCCGTAGAAAAATACCGCGCTCCATACACTACATACATACTCCGCGCAAGTGCCAATTTTAATATAAAATTCGCGATTCCGTACAATTCGTGCCACTTTTCACGATCGCTACCCCAACTCCAACATCCTCCACTTTCCAAATAAATTACTCGCGACCAAGGCACGGCGCACTTATAGTAATTATTTGGCAATTTCCACTGCCAATTGGCAAATTGGTGTTTCGGTCCTGTGTTGTTGTTTTTTTGTTCCGTGCATCAGAGGTGGCGCAATCCAAAAATATCGGTATCGTAACCGAGTCTTGCGTTCGACCAAAAATAAATTAATAAAAAATAAAAATACAATTTCCCAAACAAACACACCGACACTACAAGAAATAAATTAAACGATCCACGATTTCTTATTTAAACCGTTTCGTCCTCCCTTTTCCGATATTTTCTGTTTTCCTTCGGTATTTCTCCCGATAGTTCTCCAGCGCCCACTCCGCAGTCATATTCTTGACTGTAGCTTCCGGTAACGCTTACGGCGACTAGGTTTATCTGCACTTTGTCGATCCAAACCGACATCAAGAGCAAACTATCGCAAATAACCCAGTTCTGATCACGACTGCGTCAAAGAGGTAAATGGAGGAGCCCGCACTAACAATATTTGCAAAATATTGCCGAAATCAGTGTAACCGGTCCTCTCCTCGGCTCAGCGCAATATAAGTCACTCATTGTTTGAGAAATTTCACTTCACCGTGATCTCAAACAATCCGAGTCGACCCGACTATTGTTTTCCAACAAGCTCGAGGCCTTTTTCCTGACAGCCTTTTATAAGTGGGTTATATTTATTTCCTGGCGTCTTTCTGTTGGAATTCCACTCAGATCAGTCTTCTGTCCCTCCAGGACTTCCAAATCCGATGACGGCAACCAGCTTCTGCCTGTGACCTCTTCCAACCGGCTACGCACCTCGTCCGCCTCCGGAACTACGCCTACTCAGAGAATCAAGGCACCCCTCACTCCGAGAGCAGCCAGTAGCAGCCCTTCGGCAAGGACCAAATCGGTTCTGTTCCCGTCTCCTGTCACTCTTAAGGTTCTAGCTGTGACCAAACAAGATCCGAAGGGCTCCTTCGTCAGCAGCCCCGTCAGCTCTCGCCACTGCATCACAATGGCTCAATCCGCCACCTCTAGTCGCTCGGGCCAAATTGGTCGCCGCTATTGGCCGACTGTCGCACCTGGCAGAGCGCACTCACCGCCGCCCCATCCACCTCTTTGTCCGACGTCCGTCGAGGCCAAATCCTCAGCATGTGGACGGACGTCGAAGGCCGAATATAAGGCCTGCTCCGCGGTGATGACTGACGAGGAGCCAGAAATCCAAGCGGACATCCGTGACACATACGGTGAATGCTATGGGGTATTTGAGCAGTGCCTCAGTGACCTCAATGCCCAATTGGCCACATCCACAGTTCTTCCTCCTTCACAGCCAGTCCAACAGGGCGGCTGTCGACTGCCTCCCGTCAATATTGAGGCATTCACAGGGGACTACGTCCGCTGGCCCACATTCCGGGATCTGTTCACTGCGGTCGTGATCAACAATCCTAGATTGTCTCCGGTAGAGAGGCTGTACTACCTCACCGAGAAGACCCGGGGCGATCCGAAGGCCATCGTAGAGAAATCCCCCCTCACTAATGACGGTTTCGAGTCCGCATGGTCGGCTCTCCGCAGCCGATATGAAAATAATCGGCTTCTGGTTACCAACCAGATAAACATCCTCCTCTTCTTGCCCCGCGTAACTTCCGAGTGCAGTCGGGCTTTGAAGGATCTACAAAGTACTATGCAGGGGGTCTTAAATGCACTAGCTGTCTCCAACGTCTGTACCGACAATTGGGATAGTCTCCTAGTGACCATCTGAGCTTCCAAATTGCCAAAGTTAAGCCGGGCGTTATGGGAAGCGTCCGTAACGGACAAAAAGGAGGTGCCCCCTGGAGGAAATCGACTCCTTCCTGACTCAGCGATACCTAACGCTAGAGGCTATCGAGAGCGACCCCCCACTTCCCAAGGCGCTCCGAATACGGCACCCGTCAAAGGCAATCAGAATCCGCCATCCTCCCAAAGCCAGTCCAATCCGTTCCGTTCCCAAGGCAGTCCTGTTCCAAGGACAGCGCACTCGTTCCAAAGCCACGTGAATCCGAGCAAGAGCGCTTGTGATCTTTGTTCCAAGGAGAATCACCCGAACCGATTATGTCCTCATTTCTCAACATGTCCGCCGATGCTCGTTCTAACTGCATTAAGACAAAAGCAGCTGTGCCTAAATTGCTTCGCAAGAGGCCATAAGCTTCGCGACTGCTCAAGCTCCCACAATTGCAACACTTGTGGAGGACGACACCACACGCTTCTGCATCGTGGCAATCCACCTTCCAGCGAGTCACATTCCACATCCGTACCCAATTCCACATCCGTACCCAATTCGACAGCTTGGCCAGACGTCAATCGACCAGTACCGTCCGCAGAAAATTCAAGTTCTTCCGAACCTCATCCTAACGTTCAGACGTATTTCGCCTCCGGCACAAGCTCTGTCCTTCTAGGCACGGCAATTATTAATATTTTCCACCTTGGGAAAAATTTCCGAGCCCGCGCTCTGATCGACTCGGGCTCCGAGGCAACGTTCATTACGGAACGCCTTCAATTCAAACACGATTCAATTGCCATTCCAACGTATTCAGACACAGATCTCCAGCTTCAATCAGACAGTATCTGCTCATTCCGATAAGCTCTGTCAAGTTTCCATGCGCTCCCCAACAAGGCCGGGTTTACAATTAAACGCTTCGGCCTATGTTATCCCGGAATTGGCAAAGAATGTTCAGTTGCATCCTATCTCGCCAAGTTTATTGAAAGATCTGCCGAGTCTTCCATTGTCGGATCATACATTCTTCGAGAGCTCACCAATCGATTTCCTGATTGGAGCCGATATCCTACCATCGGTCATGCTGAGCGGTTTACAGCCCAACATATGTGGCTCTCTTCTCGGCCAAGAAACCATTTTCGGATGGGTGCTCACTGGTCATGTGTCCGATACGGCGAGCCATCAAGTTGCATCCTTTTCTTGTCAAATTTCCAGAGAAGCTTCCAATGTTCCAAATGTGCCCGTAATCCGTTCCAAGCTCACTTCTAATGCTTTTTCGACTTTTTCATTTCGCCCTAGCCTTCCACATACAGACATGGCTGCTCGATCCCGTTTCGACCGCACCGTGGAGAGCAGACGTTCCCGAGGTATTAAGTCCTACCAATGCCGAGTCTGCTCTGAAATCCACCCTCTACGGAAATGCTGCCGATTTCTCCCCTGGATTCCAAAAGGAGGCTTCATAGCTGTCCTCCACTGTGCGGCTCACTGACACTCCGGCCACGATTGCCGAAGCGGTGAAACATAAGCCCTGTAACGTAAGCCACCACACGTTACTCCACCTTTCCGAGTCTCGTCACCCATCTGGATCCTCTGAGTACCTGCCGCCCTTCATCTTCAGCGTACAGCGTTGATGTGCGCCCCGCTCCTTATAGCCGCCCCGTGACAATGACTTCCGAATCCAGCCAAAACCTTTCTTCCAAATCTGAGCATATAGAGTCCTTCCAATCCTGCAAGGGGGGGGATTGTTTAGAGCAGGACGCGCTGGCGGGCAACAGCTCTGTGGGCATTCCAGCCACACCACTGTTAGCAATCCAGCTACGCAAGCTGTTGCCCTCGCTCTCGCTCTCACGTTTATGAGCTTTTTCCCTGTATTGCGCTCTCGAGTGTAAATTCACTACGCTTGCGCTCCCGTCCACGCTGTATGACGCTTTCATACCTCCGAAGCCCTCGGCAGAGTGAGTACCACCGATCTAATTAATGCGCTGTCTGTCACCCACAAAGCAAACGGCCCTTTTCCACGCCAAACATACATATATATTCTTAACCTAAGCACCAGAATAAACCCCGAAATATACTTGAAGAAATTCGAACTGCCTAACGTCTTTAATTTGGGATTCTGACCTGTGGAACTTCGCACGCCTCTACGCTCCAACAGTGACAATAATTGTGGGGCGTGGTAGTTGGTTTCCAGACTCATGGTGCTTCGTTGACAATTTCTCAGTGGGTGGGTGTTTTTGCTGAGAGTGTTTAGCCCAGGCCGCATCGCAGTAGGTGCGGGCTACAGTCGGGAAAGGTGATATCTGAATTTGGGTCCAATGTTTCGAGGACGAGTGGTTGCTAAAATATCGCCAAGAAGTTGGTGACCGAGAATTTCGTGCTGTTAACTGCAGAATGGGAAGGTTGTTGATCGGATCTTAATTAGTAATTGCGGGCGTTGAAGAAACTTTTTATTTTACGGATGTGCAACGCACCCCTATTTGCGAAGAACCGTGGTTCGTTGGCTCTTATATTCATTATCGTTCGCCGACTAGCGTGGATGCGATGACCCTCCGCCGTTTTTGACGAGGCATGGCTAAAACCATGGTTCGTTACAGTGGTCGCAAAGGAACGCGCCTCAGTGGAGAACCTCGCCAACGAGGCTATCCAAGCGGTCGAGTCCTGGCTAGCGGTCGCAGGGCTTGCGGCGTGATGAGAACGCTCAGGTCCCTGGAGAGAAGGCGGAAGGAGCAGACGGTGTAGATGTCATTGCGCTTCGGGTATCAATGTTTGTCGCAGTCCCCGAAGCGACGCAAACCCCTCCCTCTCGTTTTTTTATGTTAATGTACCCTTTTTTTCTCTATATTCTGTTTGAATAAATTTTTAATCGTATGTGTAAGTAATTTTAGCTATAATTATTATTACATTTATTCAATAAAAAATGAGAAAAAAAACCAATTGTGTATATTTTAGTTTCTTCCCATAAGACTGTTAATCTATTTTTGTATATGTAGATGTAGTTATATTTCTATACTTTAAAATGTAGTTTTTTTCTAAGTATATACTCTATTACCTTATATGGGCCCCTATATTGGCTTATCCCTCGTTTTTGACCTGTGTCATTTTAACTAATACTAATCTCCTTATTTGTTTGTATGCTATTTAGGGTCCTGTCATAATATGCTTTTTGTTTGGTTTTTGCTTTTTCTAATTACTAATTTTGATCGTATTGGTAGCGTATCTGTAATCTGTATTTGTACTTCCTTACTATGCATGGTTGTATACTGGACTAACGTTACCTTCTTCAAGCCAAGTCATACGTTTGTGATGTTATATACACAAAAACCAGTTCGAATGGGCAATACCCATGTAATGTCTAATAGCTTTGTATTGTACAATATTTGGAGTTCCCTAGCCATACGTCCAAGATATTTCTTTAAACAAATGTGCGTAGCAGTCGTAATACTTAAATATTTGAAGTTTACGTTCTAGTGCACCGAGTACGCTATGGTGATGGGCTGTCATGTTATAAGTTTAATTTTTAATAACTGAGCATATATTTAGAAAAAATTCTGTTTTTATATTCTGTACCCATATCCGTTTTGGGCGTCCATAGGACCATGACCGCCAGAATAAAGTTATTAAAGATTCTACTGGCTAGGACTTTAGCATGCTTGCTAGGACGGTATTGTAATAAGGTATTTAGTCAACTCCCTTTTTATAATATGGTGAAAGGTACCATATTGTTTTACCTTATAGGGTCTTTATGTCGACTCTTAACCTATCGAATGCTTTCGCTGGCGTGGTAGTTTATTTCATTTCTTCTTTATATGTAAATATTCCTAGTTTTTCCTTCTTCAAACATTTGCCCCTATATTTGTTATACTAGTTTATGATCCCTGTGTCATGTTTTTCCAGTTGTATTATATCTCCTAATATTGGTATTTGTATGCTATTGACGTTCCTGGTGGCCTCCAGTTTTTGTTTCGTCGTTGAATTGTTCTATAATATTTTGATCGACTCGTTTCTATCTTGCAAGTCTGTATTTTACTTGGCCTTATCGCAATTGCTTATGTGTGTAAGGTCTATACTTCCCATTTCTTTAAATTCTTACGTGGGTTTTTTACAAAATCCAGTCTCTAAGGGCAATTGTAATGTACTGTTGACGGCGTTGAATTGAGCTTCTAAAGTACCCTTTAGCATTCGTCCCAAGTCAATTTTCTTCACTAATAATCAGGTCATTCATACTAGTTGGCTACATGTTCGTTTGTGCCTTTTTGAATAGTAATTCGGAAGGGTCCGAATGAGCTCGACATGTCGTTGTACTATCTTTTTTTTAATAACGCTTCAATTTTGGAAAAAATGCTGTTCTTATACTCAGTCCCATATCCGTTAAGAGTGTCCTTTATACCCGTACTAAGAAGAGTTAAGGGTATACTGGCTAGTTTAGATGTTAGGGATGGTATTAATAGGGTGTTTGTCAACGCAGAGAATGAAACGTATTCACCCATTAAGTATTCTGACCTTGATCAGCATCAATAGCCGAGTCGATCTAGCCATGTGCTTTTGCTGGCGTTGCAGTCTATCTGTCATTTCTGTCTTTGTTGTGTTTGAGAGTTTTGTTCTTCAAGACATTTGTCACCAAATTTGGTTTCCAACTTTTTTGATATCCCTCTGCTCATGTTTTTCCAGTGAATTTCTCCCCACCCCCTTCGCCCCCACAAAAGACGAAAGACTCCTGGTGGCCCAGGCACATTGTTAAAGGTACGATGAAACTATATTAATATTGTATCGATCGATTTTTTGTCTTGCAAGACTGCCGTTTCTGAAGTCAGATCGGACATTGTTATGCCTGAATGAAGGTTTTTAATTTTCAGTTGCTTCACCTTCCCCTCCCGCGGCGTACAACACAACTCATTTTCCTTCTCGCTAAGCACACTCTGCCGCGTTCAGTGCGCCAGATTACCCGCTTCTAAAGTAAGACTCTTGAATGGAACATGTCCAAGTCTCATGTTAGTTAATAAACAGTTATGTCATTCACTAGCAAATGTGGCAAAAAAATTGTAAAATTTCCCTTTTTTTATTCTAAAATTCGAAGGGCAGTATAAGCTCAATAATGTCGTTTTACTACTTTCTGAGTAGCCCTTCATATATTTTTGGCCCCGAACCTTAAGACTTTCCTTCCGTCGTTGTTTGTTTTTACTTTTTCGGCTTCTGACCGTGTTGTTACTTTAAGTATTTGGGCTGCCTTGGCAGTTAAGTTTTTCAAATCTGATATTTCTATGCGGGATAGCGCATCCGCTACATAGTTTTCTTTTCCTGCTATGTACTCCACCACAAAATCATATTCTTCTAAATCTAATCGCATTCGTTTTAACTTAGACGACGGGTTTTTCATTGAAAATAGGTATGTTAATGGGCGATGATCTGTTTTCACCAGGAATTTTGTACCGTATAGGTATGGTCTGAAATATGTTATAGCCCAGTGAATTGCTGCTAATTCTTTTTTTATTGTTGATTTATTGGATTCGCCTTTTGTGAATGCCTTAGATGCATATGCAACTGGTAATTGCTTACCATCGTACTCTTGGCTTAGTACTGCTCCACATGCGAAACCGCTGGCATCTGTTGTTAAGCAAAATCTGGGTATTGTAAGATTTGAGGGCTTATAAGAGCATTTTTAAGAAAATTGAAAGCTGTGTTGCACTCTTTCGTCCATATAAAGGGTGTATTTTTTCTACTTAATCTTGTTAAATTACGAGCTTGCTCTGCAAAATTTGGAATAAATCTTCTATAGTAGTTACAAAATGCAACAAACCTTTTTGTTTCGTCTGCTGATGTTGGTGTTGGGTAGTTTTGAATTAATGTGAACTTAGTGTCGTCTGGCAATATTCCTTTGTCTGTGCATTTATGGCCTAAGTATGTTACTTCGTGACTAAAAAATAAACATTTGTCTGGGTGCAACTTTAGATTGTATTTTCTGCAGATAGTGAACACATCTCTAAGGTTTTTTAACATGTGTTCTTCGGAACAGCCTAATACGACCAAGTCGTCCATGTATAGGAATGCCTGTGCAGGTGATAATCCTGCAAATGCCATGGTCATCATTCTTTGGAATGAGTTTGGGGCTATTTTGAGGCCGTAAGGCAATCTTTTGAATCTATATGTTCCGTTATCTGCCGTAAAAGATGTGACATTTCTTGACTTTTTCTCTAGTTCAATTTGGTGGAAACCAGATGTTAAATCTAAACAGGAGAAATATTTTGATCTTCCCAACTGGTCCAAAATATCATCTATTCTGGGCAGTGGGAACTTATCGGCTTTTGTTTTTTTTTTATCCCCCTATAATCAACTACCATCCCACGTTTTTGAGTTTTTCCTGGTAGTGATTTTTTTAGTACTAATAGCAATGGGCTGTTGTATGCTGATACTGAGGGCTCTATTATGGCATCTTTTATAAGTTTCTTTATTTGAATATTTATTTCGTCTTTTTGGCTATGGGGTATTCGATAGTTTTTTATGTAAACCGGCTCATCGTTTAATAGTTTTAATTCCTGTTTGTAAAAGTTGTTTACTGTTAGTGGTTCACTCTCCAATGCAAATATATCAACGTATTCAGAACAGAGGGTATTCATTTCCTTTTTTATAAATTTCGGAAAATTCGTATTAAGTTTTTCCATAATTTCTTTATTTTTGTTTATTTTTATGTTTTTATTGTTAATTAGTTCATAATCCTCAAGGTTTTCCGTTTGAATATTTGCATCGGATACTGTGCAATTATTATCAGTTGTATTGATGATTCGGACAAAAGCTTGTTTGCTTGTGGTAATTGTATTTGCAATGAAGATGCCTTTGTGAATTTCCTGGTTCGGTATGAGAACTTCTTTGTGTTCTGAGCATATTTTCATTAAACGGACAACTTCGGACCTAGCTGGAATTGTTATTGTATTTATATGTTGTGAATTTCGCATAGGAATGGCTATGTCTTCGTGAAAGTCGTGTGGTCTCAAAGTTAACCAATCTTGATTATCTTCGTAATCTAGAATGCAATTATATTTTTTAATGAAGTCTAAACCAATAATTCCAGTACAATTGATTGGAAAG
The DNA here is from genome assembly GCF_018151105.1 of Drosophila obscura. NCBI lineage: Eukaryota > Metazoa > Arthropoda > Insecta > Diptera > Drosophilidae > Drosophila > Drosophila obscura. The sequence continues at coordinate 40,331 of NW_024542867.1, read as the reverse complement.
TCATCTTTGACAAGATGAAAAGTATGTTTTATTAAAATATTGCCGCATATCAAGTCCGCCTCCACTATTCCTAGCGTATTAATTGTTCCTTTCCCTATACCATTGAGGTTCGTTGTAATTGAATTATTTATTTGTATATTATTTGTAATTTCGCCAATTTTGAAAATTGAAATATCAGCCCCTGTGTCTACCAAAAACGTTGATACCGCATTGTTTAGTGAAGTTTTTGTTGATATAAAACTATTGAAATGTAAATTGAACACGAATATGGATTTTTTAGCGCTATTTATTTTTGTGGGGGAGTTTATGCGTTTTCCGCATTTTCTGTACTATCTACAACGCGGACATTTTGGTGGCCTCCTCGTCTATTATTTCGTTGATTATTTCCGTTTCGGTAATAGCCACCGTTATTGTACCGACCGTTGTAGTTTCCGCGGAACTGGTTATTACCACGACCTCGGGTACCCTGGAAACGGCCTCTGTTTCCACGATACCCCCTATTTGAATAGTACATTACGGTATCTGCTCGTCCAGTTGCTTCGGTGCAACTGGTAACGAATTTTGCTACCGCTTCGCTCATGGTCGAGAAAGTTCCAGCCTGCATGATAAGTTTGACCTTATCATTGGTGCAGTTTTGAATCATTGCCTTGACCGCCTGCTGGGTACTATATTTTTTCTGCCTGCTCATGGGTCATTCCGTCAGAAATAAAAGCGCATTCCAGAGTTTTTGTTAATTGCTCAATTTCTTTTGTGTACTGGTTAGCGGTCTTACTCATCTGACGGATGTTCATTATTTTGGCAGTTATTGTATCTATTGATTCGCCTTTTACGTTTGTTTTAAGTCTATTTATAATGGATACAAGTGTGCATTCTGTACTAATTAAATTCCTAACAGCACCTTTAAGTTTGGTTTTTACCAATGACACTGCTGTGGCGTCATGTTCACCTTTGATGGTGTTAACCAAAGATAAGGCATCCAGAAAACTTTGTAGGTTTTCTGCCCCTACCGTCAAACTCTGGGATGAGTTTGCTGGCTGTATTAAGAAATTCTATTATAGTTTGAGGCATATTTGAACCTGAAGGTTTTTCACCTTCTGAACTATCGTCGCTATCTGAACTATTTTGCAGCAGTTCTCGTGTGAAAACTGCTGGGTTATTTAGCGCGCTTGGTATCACTAAATGCAAATGGTGTCTTTTGTTAATCTTCTCAAGGCACTCTGTTAGCCGTTTGAGAACATCTGTGACCTGGCCGTTATGGAGTTCAGAAAGGTTATGGTGGGCTGCTTTTATTAAGCATTTGATTTCGTTGTAATTGTGAACAACGATCTCAGTATGCTTAATTAGCGTTTTGTCGCTTAATGCGCTTTGTCTTATTTAGACATTTATATGATTTATCAAATTCCACCCTGAAGTCTCTAATTTTTTGTCTTAATGTTTCCCATTCCATTCCGAGTGGTAGCTGGGTTGCAGAATTTTTATCAAGAGTTAAACTAGATTTTATCTAGTGCATCAGCGCGAGACATATACCTTTTTTTCAGGCTTCTATGATGCATGTTGTAAATTTTGATTATTAGATTTATTGCTGCCATGATTACTAATATTAACAGAAGAAAACAGAATTCATTGATGCTATCTGTGTGATCAACAATGTTTAGGGCAGCAGCGCGGTTAACAGCGCTCTGTTAGCTCGCGCGCTCTCCCATGCCCTTCGCTCTCGCGCGGCGTGGACGCGATCCACTCGGCGCTCCATCACGGGCGCTAGCCGTAGGCCGAGCGGGAGAGAACAGTCTCTCGACACCTACGCGCCTTTACACAATCGTCATCAACCCTCAGCTTGTACCAGCAAATACACGCCCATTATATTTGACGCCCCCGACTTTTCATTTACTGGGACATATTGTCTTTGGGAACATTCCAGCGAGCCTCCATCCACCCTCCAACAATCATTGGTCCTTCGAGCCGGATCTTCGCCTTCCCTATAAGGAGGAGTCCAACCTGCAAGCATCGGTGGATTACATCGCTACGTTCCGAAGATAAGTACGATTTCGTCTTCCCAAATCGCTTCCTAGTGCGTTTTTTTGATTTATTCCCCACCACGTCCGAGTTCCGCGATATATATGTATATATATTCTTATATACATATCTGTGCATACAGTGCTATCCTTCTCTGTGCTTCCTTCTCTTTCGCCAACGCCATATTATCGGCGATTCCGGCCGTTCTCCGTTCCGTCGCCTCCAACTACCAGTGCTACGGTAGTTCTTCCATTTCGTTTTGTCTGGGCATGATTTATGAAAAATTAAATATATTCGACAAAATCCAACTGCACCCCAGTTCACTAAAACATATGTGCATTCCAATTCGCAAGAGCGGCTCCGCATCTCCAAAATAACATACAAATATATATATACATCCATAAATACATACACATACATACATACATCCAAGTGCTAACATATTAAAAACCCACTCAACAATTATTAAGTGTTTTTATTCCGACATCTATATACACATATTATTTCCATAGTTGGCTGCAATAGATCGATCTATATCTATATCGTTGGAGCCATACATATGTATATAAAAATAACATAACGCACATACAAAAATACCACACTCCGTATTTAAATACCGCGTCCCACACATACATTCCGCTCATATCCACATACATTTAACAATAAAAATCTGCGATTCCGAGCCGTTTACGCGTTTCAGCAATAACTTTGGTCGCCACAATACGTGATATTATCTCCAATTCCGTAACAAATTATCCTTCACCCAGGCACAGCGCATTTCCGCCGCGATTTCGCATTTTTTTGGTGCCAATTGTCGAATTGTATGTCCGTGGGAAATTAGAGGTGACAAAATTTAAGAAAAACTATCGGTATCACAAACACCAAATTGAAGACAAGAAATAAATTCAAGCTGCCGAATTACCCAAAATACATAGTCCCACGTTTGTTCCGCTTCCACTAACAGACGGCTGTATAAGGAATTATTATTTTTTTTGCATATTCCTTCCGATAGTCTCCGCCACACCAGTAGCAGTTAATTTCTTAGCTCCGATCCTCGTGCTCGTGTATCCGATCGGCCCTACCACCTCCACGGTATAACAAGGGGAGCAAGAAATCGACCAATTCCGTCCACAATCCATCCGCACTAGATAAGGAAGATTAGTTTCCCACTGCAAGGGTCCGTCAAAAGGGTAAACGGAAGAAAGCCGCACTAACAATATTCGTTTTTTCAAATATTGCCACAGCCAGTGTGACCGTTCCTCTCCTCGGCGTGTATCAATTTGATCCACTCATTGTTTGGGAACCTCGATCCAGAGCGGCCACAAATAATTCGAGTTGGTATTAAAAATTGTTGTCCAACATCGCGCGAGGCCCTTTCCTTTCCATTCCTCCAGCAGTGGGTTCTTTTTTGTGTGTTGAAGGGATTTAGTGCCTTCTCGTGTGGTGCCCAGCCCAGCCTTAGTTTTTTTTCTGTTCTTTCGCCAATCCGCGGATTCCGCATCCGACTTCGCATCCAACCTCTGCGTGTGCGAGTAGTATGCCAACGGGGGACAAGGACAGCAAAGGGTTCTTGGCTGCGACATCTCCACGTCGGCTACGCACCTCTTCCGCCTCAGGAACTACCCCCACTCAAAAGATCAAGTCGCCAGTCACTCCCAGAGCAGCCAGTAGCAGCCCAGCTGCGAGGACCAAGTCGGTTCTCTTCCCGTCTCCCGTCACTCTCAAGGTGCCAGCTCGGATCCAAGGCGATCCAACCAGTTCCTTCGGTAATAGTCCCGTCAGCTCGAGACCTTCCATCACAATGGCTCAACCCGCCACCACTACGGCACGAGCAAAATTAGCCGCCGCCATTGGCCGGCTGGCTCATTTGGAAGCGCGCATCACTTCCGCTCCATCCGCATCTCTTTCCGAGGTTCGCCGAGGACAAATTCTGAGTATGTGGGCGGATGTCGAGGCGGAATATAAAGCTTGCTCCGCAGTGATGGTTGACGAGGACCCAAGGGTCCAAGAAGACATCCGAGAGAAGTACGGCGAGTGCTATGGGGTATTTGAGCAGTGCCTCGCCGACCTCAATGCTCAGCTGGCCCAAACAGCAGTCCATCCGTCTGCACCGCAAACCTACCAGGGCGGCTGCCGACTGCCTCCCTGCGACATCGAGGTCTTCGCAGGAGATTACGTCCGTTGGCCTACTTTTCGAGATTTATTTACTGCAATCTACATAAATAATTCTAGGCTGTCTCCGGTAGAGAAGTTGTACCATCTCACCGCGAAGACAAGTGGCGATCCGAAGGCCATAGTCGAGAAGTCCCCGCTCACAAACGATGGTTTCGAGTCGGCATGGTCGGCCCTCCGAAACCGTTATGAAAATAATCGGCTCCTGGTGACCAACCAGATAAATATTTTGCTCTTTTTGCCTCGCGTCGAGTCCGAGACCAGTCGAGCTTTAAAAGAGCTTCAAAGCACGATGCAAGGGGTCCTCACCGCCCTTGCTCACTCCAAGGTCTGCACCGACAACTGGGATAGCCTCCTCGTTACTATTTGTGCCTCCAAGTTGCCGAAGTTGACCCGGTCTTTGTGGGAGGCGTCCGTCACAGACAAGAAGGAGGTGCCTCCATGGACGGAAATCGATGCCTTCCTCACTCAGCGCTATTTGACGCTAGAGGCCATGGAGAGCGACCCGTCCACTTCCAAAGGCAATCCGACCCCACCATCGTCCAAAGGTTCCTTGAATCCGCAATCCTCCGGAAGCAACTCCAATCCGTTTCGGTCTCATGGTAGTCCCGTGCCAAGGAAGTTTCACTCCTTCCAGACACAAGTGAGTCCGAAGAGAAGAACGTGTGATCTCTGTTCCAAAGAGAACCATCCGATCCGACTGTGTCCGCACTTCCTACAAATGACTGTGGATGCACGAGCCAGCTGCATAAAAAAAAGGCAGCTGTGCTTGAACTGTTTCGCTAGAGGTCATCAGCTCCGTGAATGCCAAAGCGCCCACAGTTGCTTCACTTGTGGAGCCCGCCACCACACGCTCCTGCATCGGGGGACTCCAGCTCCCAGCGAGCTGACTTCCACAACAGCGGAGGATCCCGCTTCTTCCGTCGCTCCGCCCAACGTTCAGAACTATTTTGCTTCGGGAACAAGAGCGGTGCTTCTCGGTACGGCAATAATCAACATCTGCCACCGGGGGACAAATTTCCGGGCCCGCGCTCTGATCGACTCGGGCTCCGAGGCGACGTTCATTACGGAACGTCTCTTTAATATCATCCAGCTGCCATTCCGCCTTATTCAGGCCCAGGTTTCAGGCCTAAATCAGACTGTAGCAGCTCAATCCAAGAAGCTCTGTGATTTGTCCATTCGCTCCCTGATGACGCCGAGCGTACAGTTAAACGCCACGGCCTACGTCCTGCCCGACATAGCCGGCAATCTCCCTTCATATCCGATCCCGCAGAGCGCGTTGCGAGACTTGCCGAACATGCCTTTAGCAGACCCTAAATTTTATGAGAGCTCACACATAGACGTTCTGATCGGAGCCGACATCCTTCCGTCCATACTGTTAAGCGGCTCACAGACCGACATCTGTGGTTCCCTCCTCGGACAGCAAACCATCTTTGGATGGGTGCTTACCGGTCCAGTGCCAAGTGCTGTTCCAGACCAGATTACATCTTTCTCCACCCAAATTTCCCACGTCCGCGATGCTCCATTGGACAAACTTCTCACAAAGTTTTGGGAGGTGGAGGATCTACCTATCAAGGTAGCAGGAGAGTCGGACTCCTATTGCGAAAGAAATTTTCTGCGAACCACGTCAAGAACGTCAAGTGGAAAGTACGTGGTAACACTGCCGTTTCGTGACCCCGATCATTGTGGATCAGGCCTGGGGCATTCAAGGTCCATTGCCCTAGCGCAGTTTCTCCGAAATGAGAATCGGCTAAAGAGAAACGTTCCATTTCAAGAACAATATAACTCTGTGATCCAGGAATACTTAGATCTCGGTCATATGACAGAGGTTCCGTCCACTAACGAGTCCGCCAATTATTATCTTCCGCACCATGCGGTAATCAAGCCGGAGAGCACTACCACGAAAGTCCGCGTGGTATTCAACGCGTCCAGCCCTTCTGCGAACGGCACGAGCTTAAATGATCTTCTTCATGCTGGTCCGGTCCTCCAATCCGATTTAACCCTCCAAATCCTGAAGTGGCGCTACTTCCGATACGTCTTCAACGCCGACATTACAAAGATGTACCGCCAAATTTGGGTACATCCAACTTGCACACCCTTCCAGCGAATATTATTTCGAAACCAGGAGGGTGAGATTCGGGATTATGAGCTGAAAACCGTGACCTTTGGTGTCAATTGCGCTCCGTTTCTAGCCATCCGGGTACTGCAACAGCTTGCCGAAGACATCCAGTCGCGATTTCCAAAGGCAAGCCACATTGTACGGCATTTCATGTACGTCGACGACGTCCTAGCCGGGGCAGACTCCATCAAGGAGGCTCAGCTGGCTATCCACGAATTGCAGGCCGCCCTCAGCTCTGCAGGTTTTCCACTGCGCAAATGGACGTCCAACCAAAAGGAGATTTTGGACGAGCTTCCGAGTGACCACCTCCTGCACACCGATTTTCTGGAAATCGATGCCGAGAGCACGGCAAAGACCCTCGGAGTTCGCTGGAAGGCGGCGTCAGACGAGTTCTTCTTTGTTTCTCCCGTGTTCACGCTTGAGTTATCCTACACCAAGCGAGAAGTTCTTTCCCAAATTGCGAAGCTGTTTGACCCCGCGGGGTGGCTAGCCCCATTCATCGTCCGGTCCAAGATTTTTATGCAGGAGATCTGGTTGCAAGATTTGGGATGGGACGAACCTCTTCCAAGTTCGTTGTACCAACGCTGGCTGGACTTTCTGCAAAGTTACGCATCACTACCCGAGATCAAGATTCCAAGATGGGTATGTTACCAGCCATCGGTAAAGATCGAACATCACGGTTTCTGCGATGCCTCCGAAAAGGCGTACGGTGCAGCGCTCTACGTGCGCGTCGAGTGTGACCAGCATATCACGGTGCATCTACTGTCGGCGAAAACACGAGTCGCTCCCGTGAAAACCGTTTCGCTTCCTCGACTAGAGCTGTGCGGTGCAGTGCTCCTTTCCGAAATGGCGACGGCTATCCTGCCAAGCATGCCGACGGTAAGTCATCAATGCTACTACTGGACCGATTCTACTATTGTACTGGCCTGGTTGAGCAAGCCCGCTTGCCATTGGACTACCTTTGTGGCCAATCGAGTGACGAAAATAGCTCAGACTACCGAAACCAGTCATTGGGCCCATGTTCGTTCCGAACATAACCCCGCTGACTTAGCCAGTCGAGGCGTAGCTTTACCAGAACTGGTGGGTAGCCAACTCTGGTGGCATGGACCAGCGTGGTTGCAATCTCCACGTGATCAATGGCCAGCCCAAGCCGCCGAAACTCCAGTTCAAACCCTAGAGCAGCGGGCCGTGAAGGTCCATCTCGTTTCCAGCCCACCCGAAGATTTCCTGGAGCGATTCTCCCAGCTTGAGAAGGCTCTTCGAGTGCGGGCATATGTTCTACGTTTTATTCAGTGTTGCCGGAAAGTAACACTCGCATGTAGGGACCACCTCACTAGTGGGGAAATTAACGAAGCGGAGCGAACTCTTATCCTAGAGGCTCAGCGTCGGGACTTCCCCCAAGAATCTCACTGCCTGAGTGGTAAACGTCCCGTGCCAAGTTCAAGCTCTATTTTGAATCTGAACCCCTTTCTAGACCGACAGGGGATCATGAGAGCATGTGGCCGGATCACAGCTTCACAAGATCTGAAGTATGATGAGCGCCATCCAATCATCCTGTCCTATAGTTGCCGCCTGTCTCGCCTGCTCGCTCACTTCACGCACAGGATCACTCTCCATGGCGGCAATCAACTGATGACGCGCCTCATTCGCTGCAAATATTGGATCCCGAGAATCCGGAACCTGATGAAGGGCGTGGTGAACTCCTGCAAGGTCTGCATCATCCACAAGAAGAAGCTACAGACCCAACTGATGGGCGATCTCCCGACAGACCGAACTTCTTTCTCCAGACCGTTTACCCATACCGGTATTGACTATGCAGGTCCTTTCGACATAAGGAACTATACCGGGAGAGCGTGCCTGATCACCAAGGGTTATGTGTGCGTATTTGTATGTTTTTCCACGAAGGCCATTCACTTGGAGGCTACTTCCGACCTGACCACCGAGAAGTTTCTAGCAGCTTTCGCTCGCTTCGTCGCTAGACGAGGTTGTCCGCAGCGTATCCATTCCGACAATGGAAAAACTTTCGTGGGAGCAGCAACTGTACTTTCTCGGGACTTTCTAGAGGCGTTCCAGGATTCGGTGACTGAGGCATACAGCCATCAACGGGTTGCATGGCGTTTCATCCCGCCAGGAGCTCCACATATGGGGGGCCTTTGGGAAGCCGGCGTAAAGAGTTTTAAAACGCTCTTCTACAAAGCCACGTCCACCCGGAAATATACCTTTGAGGAGCTCTCGACGCTGCTCGCTAAGATTGAAGCATGCCTAAATTCCAGGCCACTCTCACCTATGTCCGAAAGTCCGACAGAGTTGCTGGCCCTCACTCCAGGGCACTTCCTTATCGGAGGACCGTTAATGGCGACCGCAGAGCCCGAAATTAAAGAGAACCTCCAGTCGATCATTAATCGGTGGCAGCATTTGAAGGCCCTCAACCAGCAGTTCTGCCAGAGGTGGAAGGATGAGTACCTCAAGGAACTCCACAAGCGCAACAAGTGGCAGACGGATATGCCCAATCTTCAGATCGGCGATATGGTTATCGTGAAAGAAGATAACCTGCCTTCTAACGACTGGCGACTCGGAAGAGTACAGTCCGTGTATCCCGGCGCCGATAACAGGGTTCGGGTGGTAGACATTCTGACTGCCCGCGGTGTGCTCAAACGCCCGGTCGCAAAAGTCGTTCTCCTTCCGGGGGAACTCCCTCGTCCCGTACAACAATAACGGAAGGCGTCCTGTGCCTAGCCCGTTTAGTAATGCCTCTCCGTGTCTACTATTCCATCCAAGTTTCTTTTCGCCTCCAAAAACCCTAGTTTGTTCTTCCAACAGTACTTAGAGAAGTGCCTGTCACCTGTTCCTAGCACGTTACTAATGCTTCTCCGATTCTTCTTTTCCGAACCAGTTCATTTTTCATCCAGATCCTGATGGCTCCACAATCCCGTGTCAATCACACCTCAGGGAGCAGACGCTCCCGAGTACAAGCTACCTACCGCTGCCGAGTCTGCTCCGGAAGCCATCCACTACGAGACTGCCGTAGCTTCCTCAAGCTGAGCGTGGCGAAGAGGCTCCGAGCCGTGCTGGTCAACAAATACTGCCGAAACTGCCTGGCTCATCAGCACTCTGGCAAGGATTGCCGAAGTGGTGGCCGGTGCAAGGTGTGCCACAAGGACCATCACACGCTGCTCCACATGCGACCGTCCCAGCGCCCAGCCCGCTCGGAGTCGCCAGCTCCGTCTCCAGCTCCGTCTCCAGCTCCGTCTCCAGCTCCGTCTCCAGCTCCGGTGTCCCGAGCCGATCGCCGCCCCCGTTCTCCGGAAAGACGCCCCAAGCCGGGGCCCTCCCGGCGGCCAGCCCGCTCAAAGTCGTCGGCCGCGACTCCAGGTCCGTCTCCAGCTCCGATGTCCCACACCGATCGCCGCCAACGGGTTCCCGCAAGACGCCCAAAGACGTGGCCCTCTCAGCGCCCAGCCCGCTCGGAGTCGTCAGCCGTGACTCCAGGTCCGTCTCCAGCTCCAGTGTCCCGAGCCGATCGCCGACCCATCGTGGGTCATCCGGCTCCATCGGTCGATACGCTGTTGCAGCACCGAAGCATCAACTGCCTCCCGACAGCCCGAGTGGTCTTGGACACGGGAACGAAAACCCACGAGACGACGGCGCTCATCGACCCATGCACGCCTGTGAGCTGCATTGACGCTTCCTTGGCCGCCGATTTAAAGTTGCCCAGCACGCGCATCGGAGCGGAGAAGGTGGCCACAGCCATTATCCGCGCCAGGACCGGCGATGTCCAATTGGACGTGGTCCTCAAACTGGCGCCCCGCTTACGCGTCCGCACGCCGCTGCGACCCTTGAGCGAGGCGACTCGGGTCAGATTCAACGACATCAGCCTTGCCAATGAGCATTTCCATCGCCCGGCCACCGTCTCTCTCGTCTTGGGAGCGGATGTCTACCAGAAGGTGATCCAACCCGGGTTCCTTGCTCGAGGAGACGGCCTTCCAGTGGCCCAAAGCACCGTTTTCGGATGGATTGTGTCCGGGGCCTGTACGCAGCCATAGGAGGTGATGTTGCAGTCCTGCAAGGGGGGGGAGGATGTTTAGGGCAGCAGCGCGGTTAACAGCGCTCTGTTAGCTCGCGCGCTCTCCCATGCCCTTCGCTCTCGCGCGGCGTGGACGCGATCCACTCGGCGCTCCATCACGGGCGCTAGCCGTAGGCCGAGCGGGAGAGAACAGTCTCTCGACACCTACGCGCCTTTACACAATCGTCATCAACCCTCAGCTTGTACCAGCAAATACACGCCCATTATATTTGACGCCCCCGACTTTTCATTTTCATTTTCTGGGACATATTGTCCTTGATCCAGCGATCTCCATCCACCCTCCAACGACAAACAATTTGTATCTTGTTCACCACATTGGCATTGGGGTTTTCTACTTTTGATTGCGTTTTCCCCATTGTAGTTATTAATATTTAGTATTTAAAAAAAAATTTTTTTTTTCTTAATTAAAATTTGTTTTTTTTTTTTAGAAATATTTTTATTTTATCATTTTATTTAATACTTATACATATAAAAAGGAAAAATATTATATATATATATAAATTTAAGAATTAATTTAGGGTGCTGGTTTGTTTGGCCAGCAGCCGTTTCTTCGCATCGCGAAGCGCCAGTTTGGTGGCGTCCAGCAGCTCTCGGTAACGCTGTATGTCGTCGGGCGATCCGGTTGCCGCCTTCTCGCACTCAATTAAAAGCCGGCGAGTTCTGATGAGGCGAGCCTTCTTTCCGCCTCTCTTTGCTTTTGGTACCGCTTTGCCGGGCGGTGTTATTTCTCGTGGTGGTGCGGCTCTCTTCTGCCGTGCCTTGTATTCTTCAATTGTGAGCCTCTTGGGGCCCGACTCGGGGTACTGTTCCAGTACTTCCTCTATTCTTGGTGGGTCTCTCTGGGTTGATGGACTCCCAGTTAAGAATTGAACCTCAGCTTCAGACGTCATGTGAGGAATATTTGGTTTTATATATTTTGCTTGTTGGTTTTGTTTCGCTTCTAGCTAGTACATAAGGGGCTGCCTCTTATTTGATCGTCACTGTCATCCTGTCATTGATTTGCAAGGACGTTGTTTTTGTTTCAAACGTCCTGCGCCACTGTCATCCTGTCATTGATTTGCAAGGACGTTGTTTTTGTTTCAAACGTCCTGCGCCTGTTGGTTGACAAACAAAATTTTGGGACGTGACAAGGTCAAGCCTTGTATATTTTATTTATTTTTGTACTGGTATCTGGCGATAAACGCCGCTGATGCCAATACAAAATTATTTTCTTAGTCTCCTGGAATCTTCTGATTCCTCCTGGAATCTTCTTATTGCTCCTGGCAGGATCGCCATGTAGTACGCTTGGATGTTATAATTGTTATGATTGATTTTTATTTAAATGAAGCTTATATTTATACAAAATCGTTGGGGCGAGTTGCCTCCATGCAGGTGTTCTATCGTGGGAAACAAAGCCCTGTTGCGTAAGGTTCCCACAGTCAATATGCAATATGAGGCGTCAGCTTTCGGTCAGCGGTGGTACCTGCCCAATGCCCGTTACGTAAGGTTCTCACGGTTTAGATGCAGACGCATCACTTTTGGGCAGTGACAATGACCGCCGCCGAAACTGCATCATATTGCAACTTGGCCTTGAGTGGTGCTTAAATTGGTTAGGCCAAGCACACTGCATGAATACACTACACGAGTCTGCTCTGAAATCCATCCTCTACGGAAATGCCGCCGCTTTCTCCGCCTGGATTCCGAAAGGAGGCTCCAAGCTGTCCTCCACTTCAGCTACTGCACCAATTGCCTGGCTCACCGACACTCCGGCCACGATTGCCGAAGCGGTGAACGGTGTAAGGTGTGTAACCGGAGCCACCACACGTTACTCCACCTTCCCGAGTCTCGGCGCCCATCTGGCTCCTCTGCGGCACCGCCGCCTTCATCTTCAGCGTACAGCGTCGATGTGCGCCCTCGTCTTCCTGTGAGCCGCCCCGGCATAGGAATTCCGAATCCAGCAGCAACCTCCTTGCTTCCAAATCGGAGCATATAGAGTATTTGCAATCCTGCAAGGGGGGGGAGAATGTTTAGAGTGAGGACGGCGCTGGCGGGGCAACAGCTCTGTGGGCATTCCAGCTACACCACTGTTAGCAATCCAGCTACGCAAGCTGTTGCCCTCGCTCTCACGCTTAGGAGCTTTTTTCCCCCGGTGACGCGCTCTCGAGCGCATATTCACCACGCTTGCGCTTCCGCCCACGCTCACGATCACGCTCCCGCTCTCGCCTCCGACAGTTTTTGGGACGTGACAAGGTCAAGCCTTGTATATTTTATTTATTTTTGTACTGGTATCTGGCGATAAACGCCGCTGATGCCAATACAAAATTATTTTCTTAGTCTCCTGGAATCTTCTGATTCCTCCTGGAATCTTCTTATTGCTCCTGGCAGGATCGCCATGTAGTACGCTTGGATGTTATAATTGTTATGATTGATTTTTATTTAAATGAAGCTTATATTTATACAAAATCGTTGGGGCGAGTTGCCTCCATGCAGGTGTTCTATCGTGGGAAACAAAGCCCTGTTGCGTAAGGTTCCCACAGTCAATATGCAATATGAGGCGTCAGCTTTCGGTCAGCGGTGGTACCTGCCCAATGCCCGTTACGTAAGGTTCTCACGGTTTAGATGCAGACGCATCACTTTTGGGCAGTGACAATGACCGCCGCCGAAACTGCATCATATTGCAACTTGGCCTTGGGGTGGTGCTTAAATTGGTTAGGCCAAGCACACTGCATGAATACACTACACGAGTCTGCTCTGAAATCCATCCTCTACGGAAATGCCGCCGCTTTCTCCGCCTGGATTCCGAAAGGAGGCTCCAAGCTGTCCTCCACTTCAGCTACTGCACCAATTGCCTGGCTCACCGACACTCCGGCCACGATTGCCGAAGCGGTGAACGGTGTAAGGTGTGTAACCGGAGCCACCACACGTTACTCCACCTTCCCGAGTCTCGGCGCCCATCTGGCTCCTCTGCGGCACCGCCGCCTTCATCTTCAGCGTACAGCGTCGATGTGCGCCCTCGTCTTCCTGTGAGCCGCCCCGGCATAGGAATTCCGAATCCAGCAGCAACCTCCTTGCTTCCAAATCGGAGCATATAGAGTATTTGCAATCCTGCAAGGGGGGGGAGAATGTTTAGAGTGAGGACGGCGCTGGCGGGGCAACAGCTCTGTGGGCATTCCAGCTATACCACTGTTAGCAATCCAGCTACGCAAGCTGTTGCCCTCGCTCTCACGCTTAGGAGCTTTTTTCCCCCGGTGACGCGCTCTCGAGCGCATATTCACCACGCTTGCGCTTCCGCCCACGCTCACGATCACGCTCCCGCTCTCGCCTCCGACAGCCCTCGGCAGCTTGAGTACCACCGATATTTAATGCGCTTCTTCACCCACAAGCAAACGGCCGGTTTTGCACGCGATACAAATACATATATATATAAGCCCAGAACAACCCCGAAATATATACGAGAAGAAATTGGAACTGCCTAACGTCTTTAATTTGGGATTCTGAACGGTGGAACTTCGAAAGCCTCTTCGCTCAATCATAGGTAAATGTTTATATGTTTATATATGTTCATGGATTTTTCTCTTATGTATCTAGGTAAATGTTTATAAATGTTAACTGCAATGAAATGATATTGAGGAATATGCTGCTGTTATTGTGACGCTTGGTGCTGCTGGGCTGGGCGTCACACTCCCCCCTCCCCTTCTAGGGTAGGTCGTCCGGATGTCCCCGCTGCGTTGAACCAGTCGCCGAGTCGTACGTCGCCCGACCTCCCGATTTTGACCCAGCATGCCCTGTCTGGTGTCTATTCGCTCCATAGCTTGAATCTCCTTTGGCTGTGATTCTTCCGGTCGTCTATCGCTCGTTGGACGGTCGTCACTTGTTTCTGGCTAAGCTTACACCCTGGGGGTACTACCCAGTCGCTGGGTATGGCGGCCTTTGTGTTTGCTGGTTGAGGCCGTGTTGTTGCCCGGCTGGGTGTCTGTGTGTCCGCTGTTCGTCGTGGCGTTTGGGCTTGCGTTGACGTGGTTGGTGTTTGGTCGGGCCCCTGTGCTTCTAGTTCTCGTCTCTCTGGTGGTCCTCCGAGGTCCAAGATATCCTCGTCGATTTCTGCCAGCTCGACTTGTCGTGACCAGCTGATCCGCTCGGTAGCCCTCGGTCGCGCTTGTTCTGGTCGTGTGGTGTTGGCCCAGCTGATCCGTTTCTTCGGGCCGGGACCGGGACCTTCGTTCCCGGCCGCCTCTAGTGAAGTTATCGGTGGACTGGATGTGGTCCCGCTGGCTTCCGTGGCTCAATGTGGTGCCACTACTTTGGTGCTGGACACCCTCATCCTTCCTCCTAGTTGTGGTGGCGCTGCTACCACTTGTACCTTGCGTTGTTTCGCCTTGGTTTCCTCCATCTGCTTCTTGAACTTGCGTGCGCTCTTGTCGAATTTATCCATGGTTCTGTTTGGTTTTTCTGCTTGTCTGAGATCAGCTGCTTTGGTGTTCCTCCTCGAGCTAATATTTTCTCCCGGAACGCTTTTATGAATATATCGGCGGTCGCTTTCCTCGCTGGTGTAACCTCTACCCATTTCGAAAATTTGTCGATGAATACGATGAGTACTGTGTTCCCGTGTGATGTTCTCCACGGGGCATCCGCGATTTTTGTGAGCATTTTTCCTGCCGCTGCTTGTTGCGATATCTTGAATTTTTGGCAGCTTTCACATGCGCGGATGAATTTCGTTACATCTCTGTTTATCCCTGGCCAAAAATATCGTTGTCGGACCCTTACTTTTGTGCGTCGTATCCCTAGGTGGCCCGCTGTTGGGTTCGTATGATTTTCCGTTAGTACCCTATGCCTTTCTTGTTTTGGCACGCACAGCTTCCAGGGTTGGCCGTCCTCATCCGTTTGGCTTGGTATGTGCCGGTATAAGCGGTTGTGTTTTATCGTGTAGTCTTCTGATAGTTTTGGGGTTGCTTTTACTTGCCTCCATTTTGTCTCGTACCAAGCGTATTCTACTTGTTCGGGCCAGCGGCTACTTAAGCGTCAGGAACTGCCTAACGTCTTTAATTTGGGATTCTGAACGGTGGAACTTCGAAAGCCTCTTCGCACAATCATAGGTAAATGTTTATATGTTTATATATGTTCATGGATTTTTCTCTTATGTATCTAGGTAAATAAATGTATCTAGTAAATAAATAATAAATTCCAGGTCCGCTGAACAGCATGAAGGTGGTGCAGATTAATCTGCATCACTCAAGTGTACCATCGGCGGACCTGCTGCGGTTTATGGAGGAGAAGGCGGTGGACGTGGCCCTCATCCAAGAGCCCTGGATCGTAAGTGAACGGGTTCGGGGACTGAACGGTCGCGGATACCGCCTTCTCACGCCACACCCCCGCGGGTAAGCCAAGAACCTGTATCGTGGTAAGGAACGAG
Organism: Drosophila obscura; assembly: GCF_018151105.1. Taxonomy (NCBI): domain Eukaryota; kingdom Metazoa; phylum Arthropoda; class Insecta; order Diptera; family Drosophilidae; genus Drosophila; species Drosophila obscura. The sequence goes on along the minus strand of NW_024542867.1, from coordinate 24,554 downwards.
CTTAATGTTCTGTTTTCTTCCGGGTACAGCACTCCGGACCTAACGGTGGCACTATGTGAGAGGGAGGACGGGAAAAACCTATACCTAGCCTCTGCATACCTGCCGTACGAAGAGGAAGACCCACCCTCGGAGGATGTCAGGGCCCTGATCCACCAAGCGCGGAGGGAGGGACTTGATATTGTCTTAGGCTGTGACGCGAATGCCCATCACTCCCTCTGGGGAAGTACGGGCACAAATTCTAGAGGAGAGTCGCTGTTCGAGTACATTCTGTCCACAAATCTTGTTGTGTGCAACCGGGGAGACCACCCCACCTTCCGCAACAGGAACCGTGCAGAGGTTATAGATATAACACTGGCCTCGAATAGCGACTCCCTTACCATCGATGACTGGCACGTGTCCAGTGAGTGTTCCTTTTCGGACCACTACAGGATAGTGTACAGCATCAAATGGAACAAGGAGAGGCCCAAGGCCTACCGCAACCCCAAGCGGACAGACTGGAACCGCTTCTCCGCAACCGTACAGAAGGTGCTGCCTAACCCACCGGAAGGGGCATAATTCAAACGGAAGCACTAGAGAAAGCTACGCAGACCGTCACTAATGCTCTACAGATGGCGTTTCTCAAATCCTGCCCGATCAGCCAACCCCCAAAGTCCAATCACAACCCGTGGTGGACACGGAAATTGAGCGAAGTCAGAAAGGAATCGAGGAAACTCTTCAATAAAGCAAAAGTGACAAACACACAGGAAAGTTGGGACGAGTATCGCCGCAGCTTCAATACCTACAAAAACACCTGTAGGAGGGCGAAAAAGGGAATCATGGGCAGCCTTCTGCGATGCCATAGATGGTACCACTGAGGCCTCAAGGCTTCGACGCGTACTGTCGAAGGCACCCCACCACACCAGGCCTGCTCCGCAGCCAGGACGGTACCTTCGCAGAGAGCAGCCAAGAATCCCTGGAGCTCCTCATGAGTACTCACTTCCCGGGTTGCTCAGATGTCACCGGTGACGAATCCAACGCCACCAACGACACTGAGGATCATCCAGGAGAGGAAATCGAGGATCTCATACGAAATATAATGGCACCAGACAAGATTATCTGGGCCATTAAATCATTCAGTCCCTACAAGTCACCGGGACCGGATGATATCCGACCAGCCATGCTGCAAGCAACTTGCCTGCACCTACTACCATGGCTGAAGAAAATATTCGAAGGATGCCTCCTAACTGGGTACGTCCCCCATGGGTGGAGGGAGGTGAGAGTGGTCTTCATCCCCAAGGCCGGGAAGATAAACCACATCTCCCCAAAGGACTACAGACCCATCAGTCTGTCGTCATTTTTGCTTAAAACGATGGAGCGACTGATGGATCTATATATAAGAACCAAGCTAGACAAACAAGTGTTCAGTGGAGCTCAGCACGCCTACCTCAAAGGTAGATCAGTTGAGACCGCACTACACGAAGTTGTTGGGCATATCGAAAGGAGTCTAAGCTATAAGGAATATGCCTTGGTGGCCTTTCTAGATATAGAAGGGGCCTTCAACAACGTCAGGATCGAGTCAATAACGGCCGCACTGGCCAAGATTGGCACACACCCGACGGTAACCGGATGGCTAGACAGTGTTCTCAAAAGCAGAACGATAAGCGCCAATCTAGGCTCCTCCTCGTCAAGAAAGACGGTCACACGAGGTACTCCGCAAGGGGGAGTTATATCCCCTCTACTGTGGAACCTGGTCCTCAACGACCTCCTTCTTCAGCTGGGGAGGAGCGGATATAAGGTTACGGCCTATGCAGACGATTTAGTAATACTGGTAACGGGTAAATTTCTGCCCACAATCAGTGACCTTCTGGAATCTGCACTGGCCACTACCGCCAGCTGGGCACACCAGAACGGTTTGGGGGTCAATCCTCAAAAAACAGAACTGGTGCTGTTCTCACGAAGATATAAGATACCGAGTTTCAAACTACCAGCAATCGGTGGAACGACACTCGAGCTATCGAGCGAAGCCAAGTATCTTGGTGTCATCCTTGACTCCAAACTCTCCTGGAAGAGAAACACGGAGGAAAGGAAGAAAAAGGCAATGGCAGCTTTCTACACCTGTAGGAAGACTTTTGGACGAACATGGGGCTTACAGCCGCACATCATCCAATGGATGTATACAGCGGTAATAAGACCCATCCTGACATACGGAGGCATGGTATGGTGGACACCATGTTAGGCCTGGAACCGATAGACCTTCATCTTAAGTGTAAGGCTGAGACAAGTGCCGCTAGGCTATTAGCCGCGCAGTTCTTCAAGCCATCGCCTTATGGCCACGCCACTATACTCCGTATGGAAGATAGTGGAACGGCCAGGTGGAGTGACTACTGTGTCTCAGAGTTCTCATGGAAAAGAAACTTTAAAGGACACATACCGGATAGGGAGGAATGGAAGAGTAACACTGTCCTGGGGCAGAACGAGCTCTCCATTTTCACCGACGGGTCAAAGACGGCCGAAGGGACAGGAGCTGGAATCTTCTCCGAAGAACTAGCAACCAACATATCCCTAAGACTACCAGACTGGTGCAGTGTATTCCAGGCGGAGATATATGCAGTATGGCAAGCGGCAAAGTTGGTATACACCTTGGAGATACCTCCGAGGAACATAGCAATCTGCGTTGACAGTCAAGCTGCCATCAAAGCCCTGGTATCCTGCAAGACCACAAGCAGACTCGTACGTGATACGGTGGACGCACTAAACCAGATCAGCGCGCACTCGATCACACTCACGTGGGTTCCGGGTCACACCGACATAGCGGGCAACGAGAGTGCGGACGAGTGTGCCAGAAATGGATCGGCCAAGCCAATGGCGGACGCAGTCAGCGACATAAGGAGACCACTACGAGACATCATCTCGCAGATGATGGGCCGAGCCAGAACGAGATCGGACAGGAGGTGGAACACCACACCAAACTGTGAGATCTCTCGCTCGCTCTGGCCCCACTACGACCCTAAACGCACCAAGACTCTCCTAAGCTTCAGGAAGATTCGGGTGCGAACACTGACGGGAGTTATAACGGGGCACTGTGTCATCGGCCGCATGGCCACAAGGTACAGACTGCCCCACCATGACTTCTGCCGCAGCTGCGGGGACGAGGAGGAAATAGAGAGCATCCAGCACCTTCTCTGCAACTGTCCTGCACTCATGGGGAGACGTCACCGAATACTCGGTGGCGCCTTCTTCGAAGATCTGGACAGCCTGGCAAACATGCCTCTAGAGAAACTGGTGCTCTTTATAGAGGCCTCGGGATGGTTCGCGAAACCTCCCTAGGCACCGGACAATATCCCGTGACGAGTGTGGGCATCACAATGGGCAGACTTGCCTCCGAGTGACCTCGACTTCAGTCGAGCAGCCCTATAAACCTAACCTAACCTATCTAGGTAAATGTTTATAAATGTTAACTGCAATGAAATGATATTGAGGAATATGCTGCTGTTATTGTGACGCTTGGTGCTGCTGGGGTGGGCGTCACACTCCCCCCTCCCCTTCTAGGGTAGGTCGTCCGGATGTCCCCGCTGCGTTGAACCAGTCGCCGAGTCGTACGTCGCCCGACCTCCCGATTTTGACCCAGCATGCCCTGTCTGGTGTCTATTCGCTCCATAGCTTGAATCTCCTTTGGCTGTGATTCTTCCGGTCGTCTATCGCTCGTTGGACGGTCGTCACTTGTTTCTGGCTAAGCTTACACCCTGGGGGTACTACCCAGTCGCTGGGTATGGCGGCCTTTGTGTTTGCTGGTTTAGGCCGTGTTGTTGCCCGGCTGGGTGTCTGTGTGTCCGCTGTTCGTCGTGGCGTTTGGGCTTGCGTTGACGTGGTTGGTGTTTGGTCGGGCCCCTGTGCTTCTAGTTCTCGTCTCTCTGGTGGTCCTCCGAGGTCCAAGATATCCTCGTCGATTTCTGCCAGCTCGACTTGTCGTGACCAGCTGATCCGCTCGGTAGCCCTCGGTCGCGCTTGTTCTGGTCGTGTGGTGTTGGCCCAGCTGATCCGCTTCTTCGGGCCGGGACCGGGACCTTCGTTCCCGGCCGCCTCTAGTGAAGTTATCGGTGGACTGGATGTGGTCCCGCTGGCTTCCGTGGCTCAATGTGGTGCCACTACTTTGGTGCTGGACACCCTCATCCTTCCTCCTAGTTGTGGTGGCGCTGCTACCACTTGTACCTTGCGTTGTTTCGCCTTGGTTTCCTCCATCTGCTTCTTGAACTTGCGTGCGCTCTTGTCGAATTTATCCATGGTTCTGTTTGGTTTTTCTGCTTGTCTGAGATCAGCTGCTTTGGTGTTCCTGATCGTGCTAATATTTTCTTCCGGAACGCTTTTATGAATATATCGGCGGTCGCTTTCCTCGCTGGTGTAACCTCTACCCATTTCGAAAATTTGTCGATGAATACGATGAGTACTGTGTTCCCGTGTGATGTTCTCTGTAGGGGTCCTACGAAATCGACGCATATTGTTTCCCACGGGGCATCCGCGATTTTTGTGAGCATTTTTCCTGCCGCTGCTTGTTGCGATATCTTGAATTTTTGGCAGCTTTCACATGCGCGGATGAATTTCGTTACATCTCTGTTTATCCCTGGCCAAAAATATCGTTGTCGGACCCTTACTTTTGTGCGTCGTATCCCTAGGTGGCCCGCTGTTGGGTTCGTATGATTTTTGGCACGCACAGCTTCCAGGGTTGGCCGTCCTCATCCGTTTGGCTTGGTATGTGCCGGTATAAGCGGTTGTGTTTTATCGTGTAGTCTTCTGATAGTTTTGGGGTTGCTTTTACTTGCCTCCATTTTGTCTCGTACCAAGCGTATTCTACTTGTTCGGGCCAGCGGCTACTTAAGCGTCTATCACAATATTAAATGTAGCTGTAACTAGTATAAGAGTATCGAAACCTAAGCTTATGTATGTCCCCAGCGTTCGGCAGTGCTGCTGCGCTCTCCCTGTTAAAGGGCGCTCTGCACCTGCTGCGTCGGCTCTTGCATTGATCGGCCGTCGTGGCCCAAGTAGTTCTATGCTAATCTCTCGCCGCATAGGTTGCATACTGAACCCCCGCTTGTGAACATTTATCTGGCTGGGCAAAAGAGCGAGCAATTGGCTTCAGCTAGCCGCCGGTATAAATAAACATTATAACGTTTAAATCAAAGTCTTTAACTGATTTGGATAAATATAGGTGCCAAAAAAGCTTGGCATCTCAAACATTGGTGACCCCGACGTGATTTAACTACAATTTTTAATCGCGTTTCGTTTAAAAACTATAAAATTTGAATAAGATATTCGTTGCTGTGCCGTTTAACGACCAACAAATACATTTTGTGCAAATAAGAACAGTTAAAGTGCAAGTTCAGTGCGACTGCAGCCGTCTAATATTCCGTTGCTTAATCGCCAATTCTCTCTTGCTCTGCGCCGCTGCAGCCGCGGCCCTTGACTTTCCGTGTCTTCTATTCTCGCTCCCGTTCTTTCGCCGTCGCTTAAGCGGTCTTGCATTTTCCGTTGTTTCGTTGCATTACACCGGTTGGCATGGACAAGGAGCCGAATACAGGTGCGGGCGGAAATATTGCGATGGATGAAAAAAGGCTGAGGCTTTACAAGCGTAAAGTTCAGTCTCTGCATGATCGGCTGCAGCGTCTTGGCCAGTCATTCTCGGGGAATAAAATCGACAATTTAAGTGCGGCTGATATAGATGTGCGCCTCGATATGTTGGCTGAAATGCGTGAGGAGTTCAACAAGTCCCATAATGAGTTGGAATCACTGGATGAAGACGAGATTGGAAGTGAGCTGCGTGAAACGTTCGATACGCTCTTCATTTCTTTGAAAGCCGAGCTGCTGGCGGCTCTCGAACTGAACATTTGCGCGTAGCTGCTCATTCCACTAGCATGCCAAATAGCTCTGGAGGTCATACCATCATCATGGCTCACAAGCAGCGGCTTCCTAAGCTGAAGCTGCCTAGCTCTCCGGCGGCTATGTGGAATATGCGGATTTTATTGCCATGTTTAATTCGGTCATCGAAGGGGATGCAGATCTCAGTGAAATCGAGAAGTTCCAACATCTTCGCTCATGTCTCTCGGATGCGGCCCTGGATTCGGTTCGATCGTTGGAGCTCTCCAGTGCCAATTATCGTGTGGCTCTGGACATACTTAGCAGACGTTTTAATAATAAACGACTTGTTTTCCAGGCACACATCAAGGAGATTCTTGGGCTAAGAAGGTAGATTCGCATTCTGCTAAAAGGCTTCGGGAGTTTTCGGACGCAGTCAACTTGCATACGCGCGCCTGCAGACATTAGGAAGTGCTGAGGAGATATCTGGATGCATAATAATCCACATGCTGCTGCAAAAGCTAGATGAGAAGACCCAAACCAAATGGGAGGAGACTGCGTCATCGGACAGGATACCCACAGCTGGGGAATTCTACGATTTCCTGGAGAAGCGATGCCAGAAGATGGAGAACGTGCAATACGCTATAGCGACACACGCTGGTAGCGCTCAGGTGGGAAAAAGCCAGTCTACACACCTTAAGAAAACCTTTGTTGCCTCTAACTCTTCCGCCGACCCGTCTGGATGCCCTTTCTGCCATTCAGCGGGCCACGGAATATACTCGTGCAGCATCTTCACAAATTTATCTCCTTTTCAGCGTCACAAAGAAGTGAAGAAGCTGTCACTGTGTTTTAATTGCGTAAAATCGGGTCATCGGACTCGTGCATGCACAGGTGGCCAGTGTAGAGTTTGCGGAAGGAGGCATCATACCTTGTTGCACTTCGACTCATCTATAGCGCAAAGCTCCGCAGCTGGTTCTCCTCCAGAACGAGCAGTACAACCAGGAGCTATTACGCCGGTTCAGGATTCTGCCAGCAGTGTGCCGTCTCATGCGTCTACCTCTCTTGCTGCCCAAGGTCTCCACTCCGATATTGTGCTGCTGGCCACAGCTGTTGTTTTGGTGAAGAATCGATCTGGTGTTTTGGTTCCTTGTCGCGCTATTCTTGATTCAGGATCTCAGCTTCATCTCGTTACCTCCAGGTTCGCCCAGCAGCTTCAGCTTAGGAGAACTCAATCGTCTGCCCTTGTTTCTGGTCTGGGCGATACTAGCGTGTCCACTGAGGGATCCACCGTCAGCATTTGCATGCAGTCTCGCACTTCGGACTATTCGACGACACTCACTGCTCTCATCGCACCCACAATCACAGATAGCCAACCAAGTCTGGCAGTTAATGTAGCCGATTGGAACATTCCCCTCCAACATTCAGCTTGCCGATCCCGCATTCTTTAATCCTCAGCGAGTAGATCTCCTCATTGGCGCGAGCATATTCTATGACCTTCTCTGCGTAGGGCAAATCAAGCTCATAGATGGATTGCCTCTTCTGCAGAAGACCCGGCTTGGGTGGATCGTATCTGGTGGTGGACAGAGGGTAACAAGCTCGTCGCTTTTGGCAACCCAAAATTCTCCGGATTCGGAGGATAGAATGAATGCAAGGTTGGATCGAACTCTTCGTATGTTTTGGGAAGTTGAGAATTGTGCGGAGGCTAGCTTGAGTACAAAGGAAGAAGCGGATTGTGAGGCGCATTTCGTAAGCCACTTTTCACGGTTGCCATCAGGGGAGTACTCTGTTCGACTGCCTTTAAAGCATGATGCTGATCACTTGGGAGAGTCCTATACTCAGGCGTATCGACGATTTCTCAGCTTGGAGCGAAAACTGGATCGTAATCCCGCGCTCAAGGAGCGTTACTCAGCTTTTATGAAGGAGTACACTGATTTAAAGCATATGTCCAAAGTCCATCCTGACTCACGTAGCCTCTGCAAGTATTTTCTGCCTCATCACTGCGTTTTAAAGGAGGATAGTACCACGACGAAGCTCCATGTCATTTTCGATGGCTCTGCAGCTACATCAACTGGATGCTCCTTAAATGATGTGATGATGACAGGTCCTGTTATTCAGCCAGCATTGTTTAACATACTGATCCGGTTCCGCACATATCCCGTCGCTCTCACTGGTGACATTTGTAAAATGTACCGCTGCGTAAAGGTATCTCCGCCCGACAATTTTCTACAGTGTATCCTATGGCGAGATTCCATCCAGTCCGAGGTTCAGGTCTACACATTAGACACCGTCACATACGGTACGAGGGCTGCATCGTTTTTAGCGGTCCGCGCAATGCACCAGCTGGCCATCGACGAGGGTAATCCCTACCCTCTTGGCTCAGCTGCTCTGCAACAGGAGTTCTATGTTGATGATCTCATCTCTGGCGGCAACTCGGTCGCAGAGGTCATGGAAAAGATGCGCCAAACTTCAAGTCTACTGTCTTGCGGTAACTTTAAGCTTAGAAAATGGTGCTCGAGTAACAAGGAGGTGCTTGATGGAATTCCGGAGGACGACGTGGAGAAATTTCTACGGTTTCATGATGGAAGCGACATTACCAAAACTCTTCGTTTAGCTTGGTACCCTGCGTCGGATCAGCTGCTGTTTGCCTTGTCCGCGCTGGACTCGAATTCAAGGCCCTCCAAGCGGTCGGTTTTGTCAACTATTGCGCGTTTCTACGACCCTCTTGGATTGATTAATCCTGTTATTGTCAGGTGCAAGATCTTTCTTCAGCAGCTTTGGAGAGAACATTTGGACTGGGATGAAAGCCTACCGACAGCGCTGCACTCAACTTGGATTGACCTGAGAAACAGTTTGGCAAGCATCTCTCGCATTTCCTTTCCTCGCGTTGTCCATAATTCCGGCACAATTGTAGAGGTTCATGGATTTTGTGATGCCAGCATGGAAGCATATGGTGCTTGCATATATGTCGTGTCCAGGCAAGGGGAGTCGTCGAGCAATGTTTTGTGCTCAAAGTCTCGAGTGGCGCCACTAAAATCATTGTCGATTCCAAAGCTGGAATTGAGTGGAGCCCATTTGCTTGCGAAGGTTATGCGCAACTTAAAGGAGACGGGAATTTTCCCAGGTCAGTTTTACTGCTGGTCGGATTCGTCTACGGCGTTATCTTGGATTCGGGATGAGCCAGCCAAATTTCAGGTTTTCGTGGCAAATCGAGTGGCAACAATTCAGGAGTTGACGCAAGGCATGGAATGGCGCTATGTTCCCACATTGTTGAATCCCGCTGATATGCTCTCCAGAGGCTCGCTTCCCTGCTACCTCATCCAGTCAGAGCTGTGGTTTCACGGCCCCCTCGTTTTTGTTAGGTTCTAAGGATGAGTGGCCTGTATCTGCCGTTTCTGAAACTCCGACCATTGAGCTTCGCAAGCGTGTATTGCTGATCGCGTCTCCACATGCCGATCTCACGTCCGGATGCAAATTTGCTAATTCTTTCTTTGGCATGCAGCGCACATTCGCCTACATGCATAAATTCGTTCATCGTCTTAGGCATCCTGGACTCACGGTTTCTGACATACAGCAAGGAACGCATCTTCTTGTTCGACACGTTCAGCTGGCAAGTTTGTGGTCGGACATAAAGGAGATTAGACGCAATGGGCAAGTCAGGAAGTCTAGCTCCATCAGTTCGCTATCTCCGTTCATCGATCCGTCGGGTTTACTTCGAGTTGGAGGTCGTCTCGGCAACTCATCGCTCCCGTTTAATGCTCAGCACCCGCTTATTTTGCCCAAGGGACATCCCGTAACATCTGCAATGATAAGCTATTATCATCAACGGAACCTCCATGCCGGACCTCGCGCCTTGCTTGCTAAAATTCGATTAGAATATTGGCCTATTGGAGGAATCAAAGCCGTCTCGAAAGCGGTTAGCAAGTGTGTAAGATGCTTCAGAACGAGGCCGCGCATGGTTGAGCACATTATGGGGGACTTGCCTAAGGAGCGTCTGGAAGGATCGCGGGCCTTCGAAGTAACTGGAGTGGACTATTGTGGACCCTTTTTCTACCGATCAGAAATCCGCACGAGGCCTCCGATCAAGTGCTACATAAGCGTGTTTATTTGCTTCACATCTAAGGCCATACACATGGAGCTTGTTAAAGATCTGACCACCGCATCGTTCCTAGGCGCACTGAAACGTTTTACGTCCACTCGAGGAAGGCCAAGCCATATTTGGTCGGACAATGTACAAATTTCGTTGGCGCTAAGAATGAGCTTCTGGAGCTGAAGAAGCTTTTCCTGAGCGACTCGCACATGAAAGAAGTCGATGAATCCTGCTTGGCTGACACCATCGGCTGGCATTTCATCCCCCCGCGCTCTCCGCACTTTGGCGGATTGTGGGAAGCGGCCGTGAAGTCCGCAAAGTATCACCTGTACCGCTCAGTTGGGCCATCCATCTTTAGCTTCGACGAGCTCCGCACCTTGATCTGCCAGATCGCGGCAATTGTTAATTCTCGCCCTTTGCTCTCGCTTTCAGAAAATCCTGATGACTTGGATGTGTTGACGCCTGCTCATCTGCTTTTGGGAGGCCCGCATCAGTCAATTCTCGAGCCTGACCTAACGAAGCTCAACTACAACCGTCTGGATGGTTGGCAGCGGGTCACTCATCTGCAGCAGACATTCTGGAGGCGTTGGCGCGAAGAGTATCTGACTCTTTTGCAAGAGCGCTCGAAGTGGCGTACGCCTGCGAAAAACCTCTGCGTCAACGATGTCGTCTTGGTGAAGGATGAGAATCTTCCTCCAATACGTTGGCCACTGGCTAGAGTGGTCGACGTCGTCAAAGGCAAGGATGGAGTAGGCCGCGTGGCTGATTTGAAGACGGCTTCAGGAACCATCAGGAGGGCCGTTACTCGGCTGTGTTTGCTGCCCCTTGAGAAGCCAGTTGAAAGGCGAGCTTCCAACGGGGGGAGTATGTTCGGGCCAGCGGCTACTTAAGCGTCTATCATAATATTAAATGTAGCTGTAACTAGTTGTATAAGAGTATCGAAACCTAAGCTTATGTATGTCCCCAGCGTTCGGCAGTGCTGCTGCGCTCTCCCTGTTAAAGGGCGCTCTGCACCTGCTGCGTCGGCTCTTGCATTGATCGGCCGTCGTGGCCCAAGGAGTTCCATGCTAATCTCTCGCCGCATAGGTTGCATACTGAACCCCCGCTTGTGAACATTTATCTGGCTGGGCAAAAGAGCGAGCAATTGGCTTCAGCTAGCCGCCGGTATAAATAAACATTATAACGTTTAAATCAAAGTCTTTAACTGATTTGGATAAATATAGGTGCCAAAAAAGCTTGGCATCTCAAACACTACTATTTCCGTGATTCGTACTTCTTCGCGTGGTGAGCGGAATAATCCGTCCGCCACTGCGTTTAGCTTTCCCTTTCGATACCGAATTTCGAATGTAAATGGTTGTAATCCCAACGCCCATCTTGCTACTCGGCCGGATGGACTTTCGATGGAATTTAACCATTTTAGGGCTAAGTGGTCTGCTATCACCACGAACTGGTAGCCTTCGAGGTACATTCTCATTTTATGTATTCCCCAGTAGATGGCGAGGCACTCCTTTTCTGTGGCAGAGTACTTCGTTTCTTCATTTTTTAGCTTGCGGTTTGCGTACCTAATTACATGTTCCCCGTCTGCATCCTCCTGCGTCAACACGGCTCCTAATCCGCAGTCGCTTGCGTCTGTTTGCAAGATGAATGTTTTCCTGAAATCTGGGCAGGTCAGGATGGGTGCCTCCGTCAGACAATGTTTAAGATCGTAGAACGCGCTGTCCTGGGCTTCTCCCCATGCGAATCGCTGCCCTTTTTTCAGAAGGTCTTGCAGTGGCTTCGCCCTTTCTGTGAAGGTTGGTACGAACCTTCGGTACCATGATGCTAGCCCTAGGAAACTGTGTAGTTGCTTTAGTGTCGTTGGTGCAACCAGTTCCTTTATGGCTGCTACTTTGTCCGGGTCTGTGTGTATTCCTTCCTAGCTCACCATGTGTTCTAGATATTTTAACTTCTGTTGGAAGAAGTGTCATTTTGCTGCGTTGATGCGTAGATTCGCTTTCCTTAAGCGATCCAATACCTCCTGGAGTTTCTGCATGTGCTCTGCTTTTGTTCGCCCGATTACGATTATATCGTCCAGGTATGCGAAGGCGAATGGTTCCATGTCTAATCCGATGACGGAATCTGATGCCCTTTGGAACGTTGCTGGTGCTGTGGTTAGTCCGAATGGCATTACCTTCCATTGGTACAAGCCTCGCCCGGGGGCTGTGAAGGCTGTGTACTGTCGGCTCTGCCTCTCCATCGGAATTTGCCAGTATCCTGATATTAGATCCAGCGTGCTAATGAATTTCGCCTCTCTGAGTTGGTTTAGTATGAAGTCCATCCGGGGTACGGGGTATGCGTCCTTCTCGGTTTTTTCATTTAGCAGTCTGTAGTCGATGCAGAGTCTCCACTCTCCCGACTTCTTTTTTACCAAAACTATCGGTGAGCTGTATTGGCTTCGTGACGGTTCAATCAGGTTCTGGCGTTTTAGCTCGTTTATCTCTTTGTTGATGATTTCCATTTGCGCTGGGTTCCTTGGATAGTACCGCTGCTTGATTGGTCTATCGTCTTTTAGGAATATTCTATGAGTTGTTATGTTGCTTATTCCTTCGAGGCTGTCGAATTTCTGTACTTCTGTCGTTATCCATTGTTCGATTTCTCTATCCGTTGGTTCTGGATGTGAGTTCCTTGCTCTCTCTTCGGGTCTTTGATTTATTTCCCTTCCACCGATCACCACTGTACTGGTCCCGCATGTAATGACTGTTCCTGCGTCTCTTAAAAAGTCCATTCCGAGTAGTGGAGTGTCCGGTAGCCCATCCATTATAAGAAATGATAATGTCGTTTCCTGGCCCCCTAGCTCTACCTCGGCTAGGAACTTCCGCGTGGTTTTCTGTGTGCTACCGTCTGCCAGTCTGATCAATCTCTCTTCTTTTTCTTCCTTCCCGTTTTTATGCAGCATTCTTGCCGTATTTTCGCTCAAGATACTTCTCGTAGCTCTTCTACTTCCATCCTCTTCCCGCCAATCTTGGCTATCCCAACGAGTTGGTTGTCTTCGTATTTAAGTCTGGGGTGTTCCGCTTTGCGTGTTTTGGGCTCCGGGTGTTTCGCGGGATTGTCCCGGGCCCTGTGCGTTTTCCTGTGGTTTCCTGCAGCAGTCTATCGTCCGTACACCTGCTCTATTGCAGGTCCAACAGTACAATACTGGCTCCCTGGTGCATCCTCTGGCTTCGTGTCCTATTTGTCCGCATCGGTGACATTTTGATTGTCTCCATTGTGGTCGTTGCCAGGGTGTCTGATTATACTACTGCGCATTTGTTGTTTTTGACAGGCCTGCCTCCCTTTCTAGTTTCTCAAATTCCTCCGCTGTGATGATCTATTCCGATAGCGTTTGGAATTCTCTCCTTTTCACGTAGAGCTTTATCGGCAGCCTACAATTTCGGTAAACCATGTCCAGTTTTTCGCTCTCGGTGTAGGTCCCGAATCTCATTAACTTCCTCATGTCCTGCACGAATTCTCGTATGGTCTCCGTTTCTGCTTGTTTTCGTTCCGATACGAGTTTCCCTAGTTCTTCGTGATATTGGGGTGACATGAAGTTTTCCTTCAGCTGGCTTTTCACGTCCTCCCATGTCGTGACGGGGCCTGGTTTTGTGTGCCACCTGGCATTGCGAATACCATATGATCCGCTTCGATCCCATATGTATCTGCTAATTCCTCCATTCGGCTGAGGAATTCTAGCAGCTCTCCATTCCCTGCGAATGTGAGGTCCCATTTTCGTATCTTGTCGATTATGGCTACTGCCCCTGGTGATCCTTTCCGAATCTGTTTCGGAAATAGTGGTTTTTTCTTGGTTGTTTTTCGCTCTCCTTGTGGTTCCTCCATCGTTGGTTTGGTTTGTGGTCTTGGTGATTGTTGTTTTGGGCTCCTGCCTCTCGTTTGGGTTGTTCCGAGCTGTTCCAGCCTTTCCATGACTTCCTTGCTTAGATCCTTCCTTTCTGCGAGTTGCAAGAGTTGCTTCCGCAATATTTCTATCCCTTCAGTCTTTTCCAGCCCAAAGTCCTCGCAGTAATTGATCAGTTCCGCTTTTGTTGCCTGATTAATCCACACTCTTGCCATCTTGACCATCAATGAGATCCCAATTCTATGCTACCACAACCTGCTCGGGCGCCACTGTGACGGCACTTCGGCCGGGGTATGCTCGCCGCGCCGGGGTTCACAGAAATTTATTTGATCTCTGGATGTGGTAGCTGAAAGAGAAGTTCTCCTGGTTCAAGAATAAGGCGACACAAGTGAGAGGACAAAAGTAGGTGGTTATTTTTATTGACTTAAGAATACAGAGTCGAATATGGTTCTCTGGAGGATCCCTGGCTCGGTCTCGAGGTCTTCCTTCAGGGTCGTCAGGGCCGCACGTGGCTACTCGCAGCGTGCAGGTCGGACCTGGTGAGGATCGGCCGTGGAGGATAGTGCGCTCCGAGGGAGCGGAGTTGCGGAGGATAATGCGCTCCGAGAGACGTGTTCGTTGTGGAGGATAATGCGCTCCGTGAGACGTGTTCGTTGCGGAGGATAATGCGCTCCGAGAGAGAAGGCGTTGCGGAGGACAATGCTCTCCGAGGAGAAGTGTGCGTTGCGGAGGATAATGCGCTCCGAGAGAGAAGGCGTTGCGGAGGACAATGCGCTCCGAGGATAATTTTGGGGAGACAGAGGAAAATGCGCTCTGCACTCTGCAATGCACTCTGACGAGGAATCCGAAGAAAACAGCAAAGATTACCGGGTAGAGGAATCGTACGCTCTAACACGGTGATCAATGCATTCCAAATGAATGGACGGTGTATAGCAAGGAGAGTTGGGTTCTAGAGGAATCGTACGCTCTGAGAACCACAGCAATCAATGATTACCAAAAGCCTTGGGGAGCGAATCAACCCTTGGCAGTCCAAGAATGGATTGGTCCTGATGGCTCTGGCGTGGCTGCTTTTATTGCCAAAAGTCAGCTGTTGGCTCCCTTCTTTGGCACTAGCGCGTTGTCACGATCAGCTGCTAGTGTGGCCGTTTGGTTCTGAGGGCTGGGACCACTGTTGGCGCGTGGATTTGAATGCTGGAGTGTGGCCGTTTGTGATTATCGCTGGTCACACTGTTGGCGCGCGGATTTGAATGTTGGAGTGTGGCCGTTTGTTAGGATCGCTGGTCCCATTGTTGGCGCGTAGATTTAAAAGTCGTGAGATCCTTTTTTTGTTTTGTTTTTTGTTTAATTAACTAAATCTTCATGGATTTTTTCTCTTATGTATCTAGGTAAATGTTTATATGTTTATATATGTTCATGGATTTTTCTCTTATGTATCTAGGTAAATGTTTAGAAATGCTAACTGCAATGAAATGATAATGAGGACTATGCTGCTGTTATTGTGACGCTTGGTGCTGCTGGGCTTGGCGTCACAAGTGCAAGATTCAGGCACGTAAAATCTGCTTTCCTGAAGAAAAAAATAGACGGTGGCTTAACGGGAGTTTTGATGGGATCAGAGGAGGGCAACTGCACGGAAATTTCAAGTGTGGGATGATAAGGATCTTCTGGGAAAGATAGAGGAGACCCTCTGCAGACCATGGTATTCGATATGTCGGAAGAAAACACGAGATCGAGAAGTCTACCCAAGTTATTGGATATAGCCTTGACCTGACCCAGCGATGTATCCGACAATGAATCAACAAAATCATGCTGAATAGATGGGAACATCAGGTTAGAGTCAACAGAAGGACACCATGATATATTAGGTAGATTAAAGTCTCCAAGGACTATAAGACGATCAGAGTCGTTAAGTTGGGACGCAATAGACTGAAGATGGGAAACGTGATGCATATAAGTGGAGAATTCGGAGGACGGCGGAATGTAAGAGCAGGATATAAAGAGCTTAGAAGAGGGCCAGCAAAGCTTAACAACAATAATTTTAATGTTATTAAGCCCTTCGACGTGAACGATTTGGGAAGCTATGGTCGAACGAACAGCAATCAGGACTCCGCCGCCACGAGATGGCTATCATACCTATATATGTTAAATTTGTCAATGAGAATCTCGGAGTCATAAATAGAGGAGTTGAGCCAGGTTTCGGAAAAAGCGATTACATCAGTCTCAAAAGATGCACTGTCAGTATATAGCTTGTTAAGCTTACTGCCCAAGCCACGAGCATTCTGATAGGTTATCTTAAGGGAAAGAGCCGAAATTAGTTTTTTGAGGCCGGGGGTAAAGTTGCCGGAGATGGAGTTGGACGGACAGAAGTTAAAGCAGTCGGAGATGAAGTTGGAAGGACACCCACTCGTCTTTTCGGGCTAGAGGAACGATTAATAAACACATGACAGATAGTATGTTCAGGCCAGAAAGAGGGGTCGAGCACACTACTGACATGTTTGTCAGGAACGAGTATTTTGAAGGAAGATATGTTGCGTTTAACTTTAAAGTTAAATTTAGTGACAACAAGATCTGAATAATCATCAATGTCAAGCTTAGAAAAGATAAAGTCCCTGACCAGGACATCCGTAGCCGATGCCATCAGTCGAGAAACGAAAATAGATTTTAGTGGGGCGACAGCAGTTAGGATAGAAAGAGGGATTGTATAGAACCGGCGGACCAGAGTTGACGGCCGCAAATTCATTATGAGTTTGTCTCATAAAAACTCGCATGTCGCTTTCAATCTGCCTTCAGTCCCAGCAAGTCCAGTTAGGGCCACAGCGAGACCTAATTAAGTCGACCACGCGTCCACCAATTTGGCCGAGGTCAGGGCATACCGTATGAGCCATGTTGTCACACAGCCAGCAGTAGGTGAAAATTTGCTTTACGGCTACCGAGCGGCCCTTTTTGGCACAGCAAGTACTCATTATAAGAGTGTAGACCGAAAGAAAAAGGAAAATAGGTGGGGAAAAGGTAGCAATCAAGTCGGTGTTTATGGTAAAGCTGTCTCACACGCTCGAACACTCAGATAAACGCACAAACAAAAACAAAGATCGCAAAAACAACCATAAGCGTTCTACGGTGGCCGCTCGAAGCGGAGTTAGCAATCAAAGCTTAAGCACAGAGAAATGAGATAAACACAGAGAGACGAAATAAACACAGAGCTTTGGAAGGCACGGAGAGGCGACGTAACTGAGAGCGTCAGTGCAAGAATATATGAAGAAACGCTAAGAACGGAGATAGAACGGAGTGAAGAGCGGCTCAGAGAGAGTGCATCGAGCAAACGTCAACAACAACAACAAAGCTGTGAATACGAATGCACGGAAGAAAAGAAAAAGAGCGATTGACTTTAAATATGAAATTAAAACACAAAAATACGCTAACTAAACGAGCACAGGTAGTGGACAGATAACACGGTCAGTTTACAACACAGTTTCAATTCAGCGTCGAAAATAAAACTTTGTTGTAGGAGCGAAGTAGAACACGACCATCTGCCACGATAGATATCGAAGTCATGATATATCGTTTCTTTGAAAAATAACCTATCGCATCTTACAAATACATTGCTGAATTCATACGCATCGCATACCATTTACTAACAAAATAATAAATAAATAATACATCTTTCAACTAATCACGGTTAAAATTAACATAATATCAAAAAAAAAAAAAAGATGATGACGCAGATGCAGAGGGCCATTAGCATTAACGGACACAGCTGCGACTGTGAGAGTGAGCAGGAGAGAGCGAGAGATGGCATGACAGTGAGTGGCAAGCTCAGATCTGTGGCAGCTGTGGGCACATAGCCATAACCTAGAAGTACTCCTTGCCGAGTCGCGTGCGCTCGTCCGGCTTGCGCCTGCGATTGGTCACCCCATCCGACTCGTCCATCATGTCCTCGAGCATGCGCTCCTGCCGCGGATTGAGCGCCGCCAGATGGATGTCCCTGGTGGCACGAAACTTGCCGCAGTTGTACAGATGCTCGTTCTCCAATCGCACGTAGTTCCAGATGAAGCGCCTGCTGGATGGATCGACATGGCAGGGTATAGTGTTGTACAGTGGGAAGAGCCGCCCTCACTCACCGCGTTATCTCCAGGAGACTGGCCAGAGTTCTGGCATTGTAGGGCGTCATCAGGTTGTGGTAGTAGAACGTGAACTCGATCACCCAGAACCAGCGCAGCAGCAGATTCTCGACGATGACAAAGTAGTAGAAGGACTGCGGATAGACGAGATGCTCGCGCAGGAAGATGTGCTCCCCCTTGCGGATGCGGAACAGGCCAAAGTCCTTGATCACATCCCACAAATAGCAGTACACGGTGGACACAATGGAGGCGGCCAGCAACAGCCACGTGTACGGATTGGCGAACGTGTGCGCATACCGATCTATGGAAGGGTGGCGAGGGGAGAATGGGGGAAACGTGAGTGGGAATCTGTGGTGGATCGTGGGTGGGGGATGAGGCTCGCACCATCCGTACGATTGCGCAGCGTGGAGAAGAGCACCACGAAGAATGTCGTCGAGTACTTCCCGGAATTGAGCAGATAGGTGACGGACTTGGAGCCGCTGTCCCGGAATCGGCGCAGGCACTGCGCCAGCCGAAACCAGGAGGGCAGGCAGCTCATGAACGGCACCATCAGATCGGCGGTGAGGTACGGCGGCACCGCCCCCTCCCGCAGCCAGTAGGTGGTGTAGAAGCGCACAATGTAGTAGTGATCGACGAGGCAGGTGACCAGCGAGTTCAGCTGATCGCCCATCCAGAAGTCGGCGAAGCCCACGTAGTGCAGCGGCGCCGTCATCACCCGGCCCAGCAGTCGCATCGTCCACCAGCGTGCCGGCCAGTTCATGATCGGCAGCGGTATCACCAGGAGCAGCAGCATGATGAGGATCAGCGCCAGCGGAAAGATGAACGGATCGTGCACATGCAACGGTACGTGGTAGAGGAAGCCGAGCATCGAGAGCGTCCACAGTATGCCGAAGGTGCAGGCGATCTCCAGGAAGGTGGCCGGCTGCAGATGGCTGCGCGGATCAATGTCGAATATCAGCACATGGTTGACGCCCGACCGCTGCCACCCCGTCACATTGGCGGCCATAAAGAAGTTGAAGATGACCCAGGTGAAGGGTCCCCGGTACAGGCTCATAAAGGCCAAAAGGTTTGCCTGCGACGGCGGCCGCCTCCAGTCTACAGATACAGATTGTGATTGAGAGAGAGTGGGACAGAGAGAGAGGTGTCACATAGTGACCTACAGCTGATCGCAGTCGCAATGAAAAGCATCACGAACATGCCGAGCGCGAAGCCACCCCGAAAGACCATCTGGGCGGGCGTCGGCTGGCCCAGGGGTGGCACACGCAGCTTGTTCATCGCCTTTGAGCGATCGCCCGCCGCCAGATAAAACGTGTACAGATCCTCCACCTCCATGACCATGCGCAGCAGCGATCGCTGATCGGTGAAGGGCGCCTGCGCTATGTGCCGCTCGAACCAGTCTGCGCCGGAGTTGGACTTCAGATACTTGTCGTACTTCTTGCAGATCTTGCGGAAGCCCGTCTCGTTGAGCGACTGAAAATTCTGGAGCAGCACCAGGCTGAGATAGAACTCGCTGTAGGCGGTGCGCAGCTGCCGCTGGGTCATCACCTTACGGCTGCCCGATGTATTGACCGGATCCGGCCGCGTATGCTGCTCCGCCGCTGCTGTTCGCTGTGAGTTCAGTGATATGGCACTGGACGTATGCCCGGGCACCCGGGCGGAGGCGAGCAGCTGCAGCTTGAGGGTAGCATGCTTACGACGCGCCTCCGCCAGCTTCTCCATGAAGAAGTTGTTGACGCGATCCAGCTCGTTGTGGCACTCGGTGAAGAAGGCCTCCTCGAAGGCCTTGTAGTAGCTCTCGACGCCGTATTCGTGCGATGGGTCCGAGATGCGGCCTCCGTCCACACCCTGCCTGATCATTGCCTTCAGATCCTGCAGTTGTACGGCAATGGGAATTGGGGGATTCAGATTCGATTGGGTTGGGTTGGGTTCCCCATTGAATTTGAACTGCCGCTCACCGTATATCGCATGTACTGCTGTCGCCATTCGATGGTCAGATGCGTCTCAAAGGTTTTTCCAAACTTCATCTTGGGAGCGTTTGCCCCACAAGCGGCGCAGGAGGCGTCCCAGCTCAATGCCCGGAGCTAGCTGCGACAGTTCAGTATCTCATCAGTCAGGGCCTGCAAATTCTGACATTCTTCTCTATAGTAACTCAACCAAATCCAGCCCGGCCGAGCCTTATCTGATTGTTGCCGAATGAGTTGTTCAATTTTCTATGCTCCACGCAAGGAGAGGGAGCTCTGGATTCACTTTCCATTGTTCCCCTTGGCAGACCCCGCTCTCAGCGCACTATCTGCGCAGTATGTGAGTCACTTCCTCGATCTCGATTATGCGTGGTTCACACGCTAGGTCGGCTGACGGTGACGAGTGACTCAGAGAGCGAGTGTTCTCGTTGGATGAGCCAAAATTGTTGTAAGTACAGTTAAACCGAGGCGATAACGATCAGGCGGGATTTTATTTATCGAATCTTCCCTATTAGAGACATACGACAAGTATACAAATCTTAGCCTAATATATTTATTTAATTAATTACACTTAATTACTTAGAGTACGTCTCTAGCTAAGTATTATTGCTGGGTGGGGAGGTCTCATTTTCATTCCGTATGTACCATGGTGCCCCAGTGATAGTTCTTAGTATCTTCGATTGAGCTCTCTGGATTATTTCTAAATTACTAACGCAAGCATTCCCCCTCGGAGAACTACCATCTTGCCGCGATGAGGGGGCTTAGTAAGCGTAAGGAACCCAAGAGCTTTACTGGCGGTAGCGTAATGCTGCCAGAAGGGCCACCCAAGCCAGGCAGGTCTTGGGGGAGCGCCGAAGCTAAAAGTAGTTCACCCTGGCGGTAGGGATAAAACGCATCCGTTATGGGGGAATGTCCAGTAACGAAGAACCAGTTAAGGTGCAGGGAGTCGGAGACCCAGTACCGGCGGTGATTGGGGGTGCGAGCGCAGGCCCCCCGGCGTCGATATCCTGTGACTGCAGGAAACCCGAGATGGCAGTGGAGTGCTTGGCTGCCAAATCGTGTAATGCCACAAGCAACAGAAGGATCCGCAGGCAGAAAGGGACGATAGAGGATCTGGAACCGGGAACCACAGACGGAAGCTTCGTCTTCACTGGTCCCTCAGTGTCAGAGGCAGAGTTGGCTACCGCCTTCTCTCGACTCGGATACAACGAGGAGCCGCAGAAGGCGGAGCCACAAGTCACGGCTCCCAATATCCAGGTCGACTCGGGTCCACTACCTGTGACGGATGAGAAGACGGAGGCTGAGACCCTACGCAAACGGCTGTCGGGATACAGGGCATCGGCAAAATACCTCCGTGGTATTAGCCAAAGACCCCCCGATACGCTGACGGCGAGGGAAAGGAGCCTCAAGAAGAAGCACGAGCAAAACGTGCGGAGGTACGAGCGGCTTAACGGAGTCGCTCCTACCAACGGAGACAAAGCCCCCCCAAGCGCACACGCGGCGGTGACTGAGGACCCCAAACCGTCGACTTCAGCGTCAGCATCAGCTGGCACGAAGACGAAGGTGGACCAACCCTCAACGTCATCGTCTGCGAACGCGCGAGGGAGAAAGGGGAAAAAGTTGTCCGGGAAGCAGAGGGGGAAGACCACACCTCTGACGCAGAACACGGCGAGTGCCAAGGCACCACCAACGCCCTCTGTACAGAAGGCACCGGTGGAACCGACTGGTCGAGAGCCAAGAACGGACGACTCCACAAAAGCTTCCGAGTCGAAGAAGGCGAAACCAGAGGACATTCTGGCCAGCCTAGGATCGCCAGCCGAGCTGCAGGTAGCCATTATCGACCAAAGTCACCCAGAGGGGAAGATATCGGACGTAAATTGGCTGAAGGCAGAATCGGAGATCCTGACCGCCATGAAGGATGCCATTGTGCGCGCAGATAACCCGTTTGTCTGCGAGTTCAAGGGTATCAAGTGGTATAAGGGAGCCAAAGCAGTGGCCTGTGGCAATGCAGAAACTCTTGAGTTTCTCAAAACCACGGTCCAAGGTTTTGGTGAACTTTGGCCAGGAGCGGCACTCCGCGTGGTCCCGACGGATCAGATTCCCAGGAGAACGATCATGAAGGTGTGGATTCCTCCCCCGATTAAGGCGGATGAGGACACACTCGTTCTGATCAAGGCACAGAACCGGATCCTGGAGACATCGGACTGGACCATCACAAGAGCGATAGCGCGAGACAAGGGGAACGGCAAGGAACTCTGGATCAGCATTGGTCAAGAAAGCCTGGCCAAACTCCTTGCAACGGACTGCCGCATATCCTTTGGTATGGGCACCCTGGCGGTAGCAGTACCGCGACACCCCAGGTCCGCTGAACAGCATGAAGGTGGTGCAGATTAATCTGCATCACTCAAGTGTACCATCGGCGGACCTGCTGCGGTTTATGGAGGAGAAGGCGGTGGACGTGGCCCTCATCCAAGAGCCCTGGATCGTAAGTGAAAGGGTTCGGGGACTGAACGGTCGCGGATACCGCCTTCTCACGCCACACCCCGCGGGTAAGCCAAGAACCTGTATCGTGGTAAGGAACGAGCTTAATGTTCTGTTTTCTTCCAGGTACAGCACTCCGGACCTAACGGTGGCACTATGTGAGAGGGAGGACGGGAAAAACCTATACCTAGCCTCTGCATACCTGCCGTACGAAGAGGAAGACCAACCCTCGGAGGATGTCAGGGCCCTGATCCACCAAGCGCGGAGGGAGGGACTTGATATTGTCTTAGGCTGTGACGCGAATGCCCATCACTCCCTCTGGGGAAGTACGGGCACAAATTCCAGAGGAGAGTCGCTGTTCGAGTACATTCTGTCCACAAATCTTGTTGTGTGCAACCGGGGAGACCACCCCACCTTCCGCAACAGGAACCGTGCAGAGGTTATAGATATAACACTGGCCTCGAATAGCGACTCCCTTACCATCGATGACTGGCACGTGTCCAGTGAGTGTTCCTTTTCGGACCACTACAGGATAGTGTACAGCATCAAATGGAACAAGGAGAGGCCCAAGGCCTACCGCAACCCCAAGCGGACAGACTGGAACCGCTTCTCCGCAACCGTACAGAAGGTGCTGCCTAACCCACCGGAAGGGGACATAATTCAAACGGAAGCACTAGAGAAAGCTACGCAGACCGTCACTAATGCTCTACAGATGGCGTTTCTCAAATCCTGCCCGATCAGCCGACCCCCAAAGTCCAATCACAACCCGTGGTGGACACGGGAGTTGAGCGAAGTCATAAAGGAATCGAGGAAACTCTTCAATAAAGCAAAAGTGACAAACACACAGGAAAGTTGGGACGAGTATCGCCGCAGCTTCAATACCTACAAAAACACCTGTAGGAGGGCGAAAAGAGAATCATGGGCAGCCTTCTGCGATGCCATAGATGGTACCACTGAGGCCTCAAGGCTTCGACGCGTACTGTCGAAGGCACCCACCACACCAGGCCTGCTCCGCAGCCAGGACGGTACCTTCGCAGAGAGCAGCCAAGAATCCCTGGAGCTCCTCATGAGTACTCACTTCCCGGGTTGCTCAGATGTCACCGGTGACGAATCCAACGCCACCAACGACACTGAGGATCATCCAGGAGAGGAACTCGAGGATCTCATACGAAATATAATGGCACCAGACAAGATTATCTGGGCCATTAAATCATTCAGTCCCTACAAGTCACCGGGACCGGATGATATCCGACCAGCCATGCTGCAAGCAACTTGCCTGCACCTACTACCATGGCTGAAGAAAATATTCGAAGGATGCCTCCTAACTGGGTACGTCCCCCATGGGTGGAGGGAGGTGAGAGTGGTCTTCATCCCCAAGGCCGGGAAGATAAACCACATCTCCCCAAAGGACTACAGACCCATCAGTCTGTCGTCATTTTTGCTTAAAACGATGGAGCGACTGATGGATCTATATATAAGAACCAAGCTAGACAAACAAGTGTTCAGTGGAGCTCAGCACGCCTACCTCAAAGGTAGATCAGTTGAGACCGCACTACACGAAGTTGTTGGGCATATCGAAAAGAGTCTAAGCTATAAGGAATATGCCTTGGCGGCCTTTCTAGATATAGAAGGGTCTTCAACAACGTCAGGATCGAGTCAATAACGGCCGCACTGGCCAAGATTGGCACACACCCGACGGTAACCGGATGGCTAGACAGCGTTCTCAGAAGCAGAACGATAAGCGCCAATCTAGGCTCCTCCTCGTCAAGAAAGACGGTCACACGAGGTACTCCGCAAGGGGGAGTTATATCCCCTCTACTGTGGAACCTGGTCCTCAACGACCTCCTTCTTCAGCTGGGGAGGAGCGGATATAAGGTTACGGCCTATGCAGACGATTTAGTAATACTGGTAACGGGTAAATTTCTGCCCACAATCAGTGACCTTCTGGAATCTGCACTGGGCACTACCGCCAGCTGGGCACACCAGAACGGTTTGGGGGTCAATCCTCAAAAACAGAACTGGTGCTGTTCTCACGAAGATATAAGATACCGAGTTTCAAACTACCAGCAATCGGTGGAACGACACTCGAAGCTATCGAGCGAAGCCAAGTATCTTGGTGTCATCCTTGACTCCAAACTCTCCTGGAAGAGAAACACGGAGGAAAGGAAGAAAAAGGCAATGGCAGCTTTCTACACCTGTGCGTGATCGTG